>NC_090657.1:140774362-141374362 GCF_040937935.1 Hyperolius riggenbachi
ACTGAACTCTGCTGCCCACCTCATTTACCTCTCCTCCTGCTCATCTGATGCAGCCCTTCTCTGCCAATCTCTCCATTGGCTACCGGTTACCCAAATGATACAGTTTAAACTCCTCATTCTATCATACAAAGCTCTTCATAAGTTGCTAGCTCCATACATTTCCTCACTAATCTCCAGATACCATCCCACCTGGAACATTCGCTCCTCCCAGAAGACCCAGCTTTTATCTTAATGCTTAACATAACTGTGCAATAAAAAGAGGTAATTTGGCTTCAGAGTCGCTCATTAAACTGTTCTAGATAGTTTGTCTGAGATAAAGTGAAGTTTGTGATATGTTGGGTATATATCTATCTCTGAATGTACCACATTGTCAAGGGTGAAAATACTCTGGTCTCCCTCCCCCCTTTGTTTTCATTTCATCTCCTGTTTCAATCTCTTGTGACCCCCCTCAATGGAAGAATGAATGATGGGCAAGCCAGTCAAGCGGGGCTTAACCTTTCTGAGGATAAGGTTAATGTGAAGTCTACAAAAATATGAGATAATGGATTCAAACAAGGTATTGAACTAAACTAAGAAAAAGAGAGAGACAATAAAGCAATATCCGTGGATTTCCCTTATTTGTTCCTTATTTGGCTTGTTGTATTATTGTGCGACACACAATTCATGCTGTATTTAGCAATTTCTTATGATAGAAATAGAATTTTAAAAATTACAGATAAGCTGCATGCCTTGTCGACACTGTCCTAATAGTACATATGAGCTTTTTAATAAAATTATAAGTCAAACAGGAGCTGCAAATGCACAAGAAAAGGGAAGGGGGGTAGTCAGTAAATATGATCTCAGTAAGTAACAACACACATCTGTATTAATGTTTTGGGCTAGAGACTGCCAAGTAAACTCCATTTTGCTTCCTGGGGAATTGTTTGCTTTGGCCTTTGTCTGTGTAATTAAACTGAGGAGACAGGTGTTACCCGGACCGAATACTGTTGTGTGCTCCTATATATTATTGCCTGATGAAGCAGGCATACATCTGTGAAACGCGTTGCAACCACTCTGGAGTATACCAATAAATGTTTTTTACTTGAATAGACAGTCTTTAGTGTCTGCTTGCAGGAGGTAAGTCCACCACTGCCTCCTAAGCACTTTTAAAGTTTTTACGAATTTGATTTTATCCTGTTGGCGCCTCTGTTCCTTTCTACATTAAAATTAATCTGTTGCCGCTGTCGGTAGTTTATCTTTCTGGGTGACCTGAGGGGACTGTATTTCTGATGCTTTGAGATCTGATCCATGTATTTACCCGGTGCGACATCACTGGTAACTGCACTAAGCGGCATCCAGTTATTTTTGGTAGTCTCTGTTTCGGCTGCTACAACACTGCTCAGTGCCGGTTCACACTGTCCTTAAAATTGTACTGCTAGTGAAACAAAATGGATTCTAATGTATGCAGATGGATCCTATGTTTATAGGATTCATTCACATCACATCATTTGAAACGGATCTCTTCGGTTCATTCCGCCAAACACACCACAAATATAGGGTGTCTGGGATTACGGCTCTACTAATGCGTCGCATTGACCTAGCAGTAACAGAATGGAACTCACAGATGAAAAACTGAAGTCCAGGGGGGGCGTGGCTAGCCATGGCCGAGTGAGCAGCAGAGACTCTGAGCTCCTGAGACGACCGTCTAATTTTCCTCATCAATCCGGAGCAGTGCAGCACCCGCCAGCAATTGATGTGGCAGAGGAATCGAGGCAGACTCAGTGACAACCCCCAAGCTCTCAAGCGCCGAGGAATCTGGGCATATTTCACGAAAACGGGATCCAGATCAGCCCGCACTGAAGGCCCCAAGATGGCGCCAGGCACGAGAGGATGCAGCGTGGAACCGCCGACCGCTAAGAAGGACAAGACTCGTCCGAGAAAATCCCGCAGATCTCCCTCTCCTCCCCGCAGTGCCCACAAAGCAGACAAGAGAACCAGCACCAGCACCAGCAAAAAAACACAGAGCAGTGATAGTGACAACGGAACGGAAAACCGCCGGAGACGCTTCTCTCCTTCAGACTCGCACAACAACAGTAAGTCTAACGCAAGGGGAAGGGTACACAGTGATGTAGAGCTAAGCGGATCAGTACCTAGAGTGTTCCGCACTGAAAGTCCAGAGGCCAGGGGAAGATCCTTTAGTGCTTCAGACCGGGAAATCCATACCCCAGTAACACCACACAAAGGGAGCTCCTCACAAGGCCGCATCAAAGCAGTCATACAGCAGAAGCACCCATGAGGAGGATTGGGATCTTAAACATTATCTACGTTCCCTCCCCACACTCCAAGACATGGAAAAATATGTCTCTCAGCTTGAGGTTACATACAAACAAGAAACAGAGAAGCTTCAAGCGGACATCAATCAGATTGGGCACAGGGTAGAGGATTTAGAGGGAGAGATAGATGACATCAAAGAAAGGCTCGATCAACACCAGACCGCCATAACGATGCAGGTGTCCTTAAATGTTGAACACATCATGCACATGGACGATATAGAAAACCGTAATCGTCGCAACAACATTAGGGTACGTGGCATCCCAGAAACTGTCGCATCCACTGACATCGAACCCGCCATGCAAAAAATATTCTCGCAGTTACTCGGGAAAGAAGAAACAATTGAAATTGACTGGGCTCACCGCTCCTTAGACCCTTATAAACCCGGACCCCAACAGGCCTCGTGACATCATTTGCAGAATACATTTTTTCAAAGTAAAGGATGAAATTATGACAGCAGCAAGAGAGCAAGATACCATCATGTTTATCGACACAGCAATCATGCTTCTTCCGGATCTCTCTAGAAAAACCCTTGAGCTGCGAAAGGCTCTGAAACCCCTGACTCAGGTTCTCAGAGACAATGACATAAAGTATAGATGTGGCTACCCATTTCAGCTAACTGCTTACAGAAATGGGAAATCTGCCACTTTTAAACAGCTCGGAGACTTGACCAATCTTCTAGGCACTTTCAAACTCCCCCCAAGTCTCTCTCCCGGACTGGCCCTTTAAGACTCCCCTGCCGGTGTCTCCTCCTAACACCAAATGGCAAAGCGTGGCTCCAAAAAAGAGAAAGCGTAAAGGATCACAGGCCTCTAGATTGTCTCAGGGCTCCCTGGTCTCGCAGGCCTCTCATTCCAGCAGCCATGACAGGGCTAACACCTGAAGAAACGCCTTTGCTTTCCAGATGACAAGATAATGTGTTATCACAAATGAGTGAGGCACAAACTGGGGCTTTTAACACCCCAACTGATATAAGTTTAATCTATGTATCTTCATATTAAGCTGATGGCAGCTCATAACGATGCATAAATATAACATAGGCACCAGTTATATAGTATTATGTGTTCCAAATAATGCATCTACTGCTTCTTCACCTATCCCTACTCTCTCCCACTCCCCCTCCCTGCTTCCTACTCCCTTTCCTCTCCCCCCCCCCCCTCCCAGCCCTTATCCCCTCGAAGTACCTACATTTCTTCACCCCCTATATTCTGCCTCACTACTACTCCCATCTCTTGCTATAAGCCACTGAATGTTTTACAGGAGTTTGCTGCACTGCTCCTTGCACAAACTAATCACCACCCTACATTATCTGAGGTTGACAATCTTGTTATATGCCAATCACTAAGTGTATCTGTTAATTCACCATAGACGGTCGCTCTTGAGCTATGGTATCTGTGTTTTCCCCTGTTCATATATGCTTTCTTATCCGCATTGGATAAAGATAAAGTGCCCCCCCCCCCCCCGTAGAGCCTGTTTTAGGCTTACACAGTGTGTCTTACATGCTATTCTGGGTTATACACTACCCTGCTTATATTGTCCATTGGTCCTAATGCAGTTATTTTGTTGGTCTCGCCTCAACCTAGTCGCAGGTTCATCACAAAATGTATCCATAATCAAAAGTAACATTTTTCCCCAGAAACCACAATGGGGTCCTTGAAGTGTGTCTCCCTTAACCTCCTTAGCGGTAACACCGTGTGTGACACGGGGTAAGCCGCCGGAGGGTGCCGCTCAGGCCCTGCTGGGCCGATTTACATAATTTTTTTTTTGCTGGACGCAGCTAGCACTTTGCTAGCTGCGCCAGCACACTGATCGCCGCCGGCCTGCGCCCGATCGCCGCTATCTGTTGCGGCGCGCGGCCCCCCCAGACCCCGTGCGCTGCCTGGCCAATCAGTGCCAGGCAGCGCCGAGGGGTGGATCGGGACTCCCAATGACGTCCCGACGTCGGTGACGTTATCCCGCCCCATCGCCATGGCGACGGGGGAAGCCCTCCAGGAAATCCCGTTCTTTGAACGGGATTTCCTGATCGCCGAAGGCCGAAGGCTATCATGTAGCGAGCCCTGGGCTCGCTACATGATTTAAAAAAAAAAAAACTTCTGCGCTGCCCCCTGGCGGAATTTTTCATACCGCCAGGGGGGTTAATGTACAGGGGTTTAATATCCCGGAAAAACGTTCCAAAATCCTCTATGGCCTTCATAAAGCTAAGGTGGATATTATTATTCTCCAGGAGACCCACTTCAAGGCCTCCTCCATCCCAGCTTTCAAAAATAAATACTATCCCACCTGGATTCATAGTCCAAATCCAGTAGGCAAAACCAAAGGGGTTTCAATCGCCTTTCATAAATCGCTTGCGATTAATGTCTTAGACTCCAAGATTGACAAAGAGGGAAGGTACATCTTTGCTAAAGTCTCACTTTTTGGGCATGAGTTTACAATTGCCAATTTATATCTACCAAATCAGGGGCAGATTTGGTGGGCACATAGAGTTTTCGGGATCCTAGGGGGTTTTGCTTCTGGCACATGGATAGTGGGAGGGGATTTCAATCTAACACTCCGCCCACATGAGGACTCCTCATCAGGAAAAAGCTCCCTCTCCAGGCCTTCCCTCAATAAAATTAGGCAGCTATTCAATAAATACCGCCTAGTAGACATCTGGCGGATCCTAAATCCCTCGACCAAGAACTACACACATTATTCTCACCCAAGACAGTCATACTCACGTATTGACTTCTTTCTGGTATCCCAATCCCTTCTGGATCAGAATCCCACAGCCACTATAGACTCAGCACTGTGGTCGGATCATTCTCCGATGTCTTTCTCATGCCAATGGCCTAATCTTATTCGTAGACCCTGGTCGTGGAAACTGAATGATAATTTACTTAAAGATGATCAATGCACAAGTGAGCTATCCCACACCATTAGCTCCTTTTTATGTGACCACGCCTCTGACTCCACCAATTTACCCATTCAATGGGAAGCTCTCAAGTGCGTACTCAGAGGAGTTTACATAAAACATGGAGCCAAATTGAAAAGGGAAAGGGGAGCCCGTATTCTAAAATTAATGGAGGAACTCCGGAAGATGGAGGAAGCTCACAAAAAATCTCTAGAGAAGGGTCTCTACGTTAGGTTAAGCACCATCAGAATCAGAATCAGAATCAGAATTTATTTCGCCAAGCACGGTTGGACCGTGCCCGGAATTGGGTTTGGCACATTGATTGGCGCAGAGATAGTAGTAGCGCAGAGTTAGAAATAACACAGAGATAGTAATAATACAACAACAGCAAAATAATGCAGAGAAGTACAACAGAACACGAGCGATACAACAGAACAGGAGTAATACAACATTTGCAGTGGCGCAGTTACAGTTCCATCAGAAATTACAGTGTGTAGCAGAGGGTAGTGAAACTAGTACAACTAGGCCAGCAGTAAGCAAGCAAGCAAGCAAGAGCGGCCGCAGCCAAAGTCAGGTCTTAGGCCGTAGATGGCAGCAGGGTGGGGGGGTTGGAGGGGTGGGAAGAGTTCAAGAGTCTAACGGCTGTGGGAAAAAAAGTGTTTATGCGCCTGGTGGTCTTAGCAGGGATGGACCGAAACCTCCGGCCCAGTTTGAGTCGGCTGAAAGACCTGTGACCAGGATGAGAGGGGTCGCCCACAATTTTCAGTGCTCTATTACGCAGTCTGGTGTTATAGATGAGATCTAGAGGGGGAGGGGTTTTCCGATAATCCTCTCCGCTGAGCTGATGACCCTCTGGAGTTTATATCTGTCGCTGGCGGTGCAGCTAGCAAACCAGACCAGAATGGATGAGCAGAGGACCGACTCGATTGTAGCTGAGTAGAAGGACCTCAGAAGTTCATGGGCCATGCCGAACTTCTTTAGTTGGCGAAGGAAGAAGAGTCTTTGTTGCGCTTTCCTCTGGGTTGCTGTAGTGTTTGCCCTCCAGGTCAGGTCATCAGAGATGGTTGTTCCCAGGAGGCGGACACTGGGAACCCTAGCGACCTCAGTGCCCTCAATGTATATCGGGGGAGGGATGCTGGCATGCTTCCTGAAATCAATGACCATCTCCACTGTTTTGGCCGTGTTGAGAACCAGCCCGTTCTCGCGGCACCAATTGCAGATTCTGTCCACCTCCTTGCGGTAAGCCTGCTCGTCGTTCTCACTGACGAGGCCAATAATTGTGGTGTCGTCCGCAAATTTGACGATTTTGACAGAGTCCTCTGTGGATATACAGTTATTCGTGTATAGAGAGAACAGGAATGGTGACAAGACACAGCCTTGAGGGGCTCCAGTGTTGGTCACTCTGGGTCTGGAGGATATGTCACCTAGCTTAACAACCTGGGACCTGTTCGAGAGGAAGTCTATGATCCAGAGACCAAGGGTTGGATGGACATTTAGCTCTGTGAGGATGTCGTGCAGAATCCGGGGACAGATAGTATTAAAGGCTGAGCTTTAGTCCAGGAGGAGAATTCTAGCGTATGAGTTCGGCCTGTCGAGGTGGTCAGTGATAAACTCCAGGCCGATGTTAATGGCATCGTCAGTGGACCTGTTTGCCCTATACGCGAACTGGAGAGGATCCAGTCGGTCCAGGGTAGCGTACTTGAGCAGCGGCAGGACCGCTCTTTCAAAGGTCTTCATGACCACTGATGTTAAGGCCACAGGCCTGAAGTTATTTAAGTCAGAAGCGCCAAGCTTTTTCGGGACAGGAATGATGATGGAGTCCTTGAAGCAGGTAGGGACTTTCCCTTCGAAAAGGGACCTGGTAAAGATAGAGGTCAGGACGGGGGCCAGCTGACGTGAGCAGGACTTCAGACATGCAGGTGACACACCGTCAGGGCCGGATGCTTTCCTGGCGTTCACGGAGGACAACAGGTGCAGAACATTGGCCTCGGATACTGTCGGGGACGGGCATGTGCTCCAGCTGGGTTCCAAGCTCTCAGGGGAAGAGGGGCGGGCAGAAGGAGTCGGCAGCTCCCCAGAGGTACCCGGAGCCTCAAACCTGCAATAAAAGTTGCTGAGATCCTCGGCTAGCTTGGGGCAGGGAGTAGCCTGTTGGGGTGGGGGCTTATAGCCGGTGGCAGCCTTCAGGCCCTTCCAGACAGCCCGAGGTTCGTTTGAGCGGAGATTGTTCTGAATCCTTTCAGCATAAGACCGTTTAGCGGTGCGGAGTTCCTTGTTGAGGGAGTTCCTTGCCGCTCTGAAGTCCTCCAGGGAGCCAGACTTGTGGGCGACTTCCTTACGTTTCCGCATTTGGCGCAGCTTGCTTGAGAACCACGGTTTGTCGTTAGGGTAGATCTTAAAGGACTTGGTGGGTACACAGGATTCCTCACAGAAGCTGATGTAGGATGAGACCGCATCAGCCCACTCATCTAGGTTGGGTGATTCCAGCGCCTTCCAGTCCGTGCAGTCAAAACACGCCTGGAGTTGGAGTTTGGCTTCGTTAGACCACACTTTAGTGGACTTCAGGACTGGTTTCGCTGACTCCAGGCGCCGTCTGTAGGTTGGAACCAGATGGATGAGGCAGTGGTCAGAGGAACCGAGAGCTGCCCACGAGACGGCCTTGTAGGCGTCCTTTAGAGGCGTATAACAGTGGTCTAGAGTGCTAGCGTTTCTGGTGGGGCAGACCACGTGCTGGTGGTAGCGTGGAAGCTCGCGCCGGAGGTTGGCTTTGTTGAAGTCGCCCATAATGATAAACAGAGAGTCTGGAAGGGACGTCTCCCACTGCATGATGATGTCGCTGAGGTCCCGTTGAGCAGATTTGACGTCGGCATCGGGGGGAATGTACACGCCCCCGATGACGTTAGGAGGTGAACTCCCTGGGTGAGTATGAAGGCTTGCAATTGATGAGTAGTAGTTCGAGGTTCGGGGTGCACTTTTTGGCTAGTAATGACGTGCTTGGACTCCATACAGAGCTGACATAGAAACAGATTCCCCCACCTTTCTTTTTCCCCGAGAGGGAGGGATCGCGGTCTGCACGTATAATGTTGAAGCCTGGGAGGAGGAGGGCGTTGTCTGGGATGTCCTCCTGCAGCCACGTTTCCGTGAAGCAGATGACTGGGGTATTGTTGCCGAGCTCCCTTTTGTTACTGATAAGGCGAAGTTCATCCAACTTGTTGGGGAGGGAGCGGACGTTCGCCAGGAGGGCCGAGGGAATGGCTGAGCGTAGACCCCTTTTTCTCAGCCTCACAAGAGCACCTGCGCGGCAACCCCTACGGCGCTGACCAGAATGGGCTGGTGGGTCAGAGTTGGGGATTTTCTGGATGTGGTTCCAGACGGAGTTGTAGAGAAGGCCACCCTCAGGGAGGGCACAGCAGCTGGATTCCCAGAGGGTGAGCTGCGACCTGGTGTAGGTAGTGCGAGGCATGAGGTGTCGTGAAGGGGGGTAATGGGCAGCCATACCGATGTGGGGCACTCTGATGTGGGGAGGGGGGGGCAACTGCCAGTGGGTAAGCAGGGTGGCCTCAACAGACAGAGAGGGCAGCGGGCCGACAGGCAATGGACACCCTCCAAGAGGCAAGGTGACAGAGAGGGCAGCAAGCAGGCAAGGTGACAGAGAGGGAAGCAGGCAGGTAATGGTTGGCAGTGGTGGAGAGGGGTAGCAGCAGAGTACCTTGGGGGATCATTGAAGTCTCCTGGTGCCAGATGGGAGCCCTTCAGCCCTGGAGCCCAGTCAGGTGATAGTAGGGGACGGTCCTATAATTCCTGGAACTGCAGGTCAGCGGGAGCAGCAGTTGACCCATGGCATTCAGCCAGCAGAGCAGGGTCGCGTGGTGGAAGGAGCTGCAAGGTCTCGCTCTCGGATGTCGACAAGGGGGAGGCCCGGGCTCGCAAGCGGGGCCCCCACGTGGTGAGCAAGGCTGTGTTGTCCGGAACACCGCTGATTTTCCGGATCTCACTGGCGGCAGCAGCGGAGGAGGAGAGGAGAAGCCAGCCTCGGATGGCAGGGGCCTCTCACGTGGTGCCTGTCGGTGGTGTCGCTCAGCATGCGGCGGAGGAGCGGAGAGCCAGCCTCGGATGGCGGGCCTCCCACGTGGTGCCTGTCGGTGGTGTCGCTCAGCATGCGGCGGAGGAGCGGAGAGCCAGCCTCGGATGGCGGGCCTCCCACGTGGTGGCTGTCGGCGCGCTCAGCAGCGGTGGAGGAGCGGAGAAGCCACAGATGGCAGGGGCTTTCCTCGTGTAGGCTGTCGGCAGTGTCTCTCGCCTGGCGGTGGAGGGTCGGCCGCCGGAGATCAGCCAGAATGCGGCGCAGCTGGGAGCGCTGGGTGGATGGATGACAGAGCTGGGCCCTGCTGGAGAGCTGCGGCAGCTGGAGGGAAGCGGCTTATGCCCGGTGGCAAGGGGCCCGTGCTGCTCGCCCAGGCAGCGGTGTGTGGTCAAGGGGTACCAGCGGCAGTAGCAGGTATGTGGGTCTGCTGTGTCCTCCTCGGGGTATCTCCAGTCTGCGGTCAGTCGCCGGCTGAGCTAACTGACCTAGTTCTTCCAGTACTGCTGTTGACTCTGCTACACAAAACGACTAAAACATAGCTACTAACTACTAAAACATAAAGACTGCTAAAAAAACTACTGTATAAGTTGCTGAATACAGCTGGAAAGAGAGGAAATTTCAGTAATTTTCAGGAGCCATGTGCCGAGGCAGCCCTCGTCGGCGCCATCTGCGTAAAAATCAGAAATGAATTGAAAAGAATCATCGAACAGAAATATCTTAATATGAGGGACAAAAATGGCTATTTTACAAAAGTATGTAATGCCATCTCTCCATCATGTTCTTTTCCATCCCAATCCCTCGAGGCCCACATTTCTGTACTCCATAAGAAAGGGAAAGACCCCAATAAATGTGAAAACTATAGGCCTATTTCATTGAAAAATGTGGACATTAAGGCTTTCTCTAAAGTACTGGCAGTATGCTTACAATCTTTCATGCCCACACTGATACATGGTGATCAAGTGGGCTTCATACCCCACAGAGAAGCTAAAATAAACGTGAACAGGACAATCAACCTTATTCACTATGCTAAATTAAAAAAGATCCCTCTATGTATTCTATCATGTGACGCCGAAAAGGCATTTGATAGGGTTGATTGGAGCTTTTTACGTTTATCTCTTCTACAAATAGGCCTAGGCCCCAATATCATATCCAAAATTATGGCCTTATATGATAAACCCTCAGCACGTGTGCGAGTAAACGGCCTACTTTCTGATAGGTTTACTATACACAATGGAACTAGGCAGGGATGCCCCCTTTCCCCCCTCCTATATGCTCTAGTAATGGAACATTCAGCCATAGCCCTACGCAACAACCCTCTTATCACAGGGATTAATACTACTACGACCAACCACAAACTATCCCTCTACGCAGATGATTTGCTACTGTACATCACCAATCCTCTATCTTCAATACCGCAAATTCTCCAGGAGTGCGATAAATATGGGGCTATGAGCAACTTTAAACTTAACATAAATAAGACGGAAGGCTTAAACATTTCTATACGTGGCAGGGATTTCGGAATTATCAGGGATACATTTCCCTTTAAATGGCAAACTAGCTCGCTAACCTATCTGGGAATCCAAATCCCATCAGACCTTTCCAGATTATTTGCTCTCAATTACTCACCTCTTCTCTTGCGGATTAAAAACGACATACATAAATGGGAGTTTCTTCCCCTATCCTGGTTTGGTCGTATCAATGTTCTGAAAATGGACATCCTTCCAAGGGCCCTATACCTGTTCCAAACCGTTCCCATAGAAATCCACCCCTCTTTTTTTAAGGAGCTAAAATCCGTATCCCTCAAGTTCATCTGGAAAAGTTGCCATCCTAGAATAAAGTTATCCACGTTAACTAAGGACAAGAATAATGGGGGTTTGGGTGGTCCCAGAATTTTGGATATATCACAGGGCAGGGGTCCTATCCAAAATTATAGAATCAATGTATGCTGATCCCACATACCCAGAAACATATCATGATGACTCCTTTTCGGACATTAAGGGAAAGGGGGCTCCGTGGCTTCCTCCATCTTACAGGGTCAGAAGCTCCTCCTTTTCTTACTTATTGCGTCAGGCACTGGTAATATGGGACAAACTCTTAGGTAAGGGCAAAATATCTTCATACTTAGGCCCCCTAACACCCATATTCGACAATAAACTTTTTCCCCCTGGAGTTGAGGGTGTGCAATTTCGCTCCTGGAAACGGGAAAACTGGCCTCAATTGAGACAGGTATTCCCTCTATCCCATTTTGCCCCTGTTGTCCCGGAGTGCTCCACATTTTCCGGAGGCAACTGGTTACGCAGATATCAAGCACTGACATTCATAAAGGAGATCAGATCCAGAGGGGACTATGCCATGTCCTTAACTCCATTTGAGGAACTCTGTATACAGGCCCATAAACCACCTCATCTGGTGTCCCAACAATACTGCCTACTTAATAACTCCCTCAATGGAGGAAAACCCTCATTTTGCTCTGCATGGGAAACTGCATTAGGTCAGAATTTTTCTTCCGCACAATGGTCCAAAGCCTTTACGGTAAATCATAAACTTTCTACCTCCTCGTGGCTACAGGAACGCAATCACAAACTCATGTCAAATTGCTATCTATGTCCATCGACATTAGCTAAGATATACCCTAATATGTCTAACATATGTTGGAGATGTAGATCCGGCCCTGGAACACAAGAACACATCTGGTGGGGCTGTAAAGACATCCAACCCTTTTGGCACGCCATTTCTACTTGCTACCAGAAAATCACAAGCTCCACCTATAGCATCAC
The DNA here is from genome assembly GCF_040937935.1 of Hyperolius riggenbachi. Taxonomy (NCBI): domain Eukaryota; kingdom Metazoa; phylum Chordata; class Amphibia; order Anura; family Hyperoliidae; genus Hyperolius; species Hyperolius riggenbachi. The sequence continues at coordinate 140,786,424 of NC_090657.1, forward strand.
ACCTGAGGCTGCACTACTTACTATTCTTCCAGGCTCTATCTCTCGACTCAAAAAGTCCTTCTTGAGACATGCATTGACTGCTGCCAGAACAGCGATAGCTAGATCTTGGAAATCTTCTCATGCACCAAATATTTTGCATTGGGCGGAATCAGTGAATGATATAATGAATATGGAGGAACTGATGGCCTCTGACGACAACACAGTAGACTCCTTTACTGCAGACTGGGCATCCTGGATAGAGTTTAGAGACTCCAAAGAATTCCAAGGGTTAATAAATACACCCCCCGCCTCACTTCCCAGTCAATAATCTAGAACCAGTACCACAATGGGATCCCCCCCTCTAAATACATGACCCTAGATCATCCTCAATTTATACACATGAACCTTGGCTACTAAAGGTTGAGACCTTAATTCAAACTGATTGTTACCCAAAAATCTGCCCATCTAGACAATGCGACCAATGGACCTGTTTTATGTTTTATGCTTTAGGTTTTAGGTTTTATGTTTTATGTTTTGTTATATGTTCTGTTCTAAACATTTGGTTATTATTAATCTTACCAAATCCTAGGTATTTAGCATATTTAACATATGACAAATGAGCCAATACCAACTGTTTTATTCCAACTCTTGCTTGTTTGTCTATATTTCATTATTGCTTCTGTGCTCAACTGCACTTAAAACTTTTTATCCACAGGTACAACTGACTCTGGACTTTAAATCCTCCCATTAATACTCTGTAAACTTTTAACAAGGTGTAAGCTCCCATGGTCCTTGTGTGGGTAGGACACTAAATAACCATGCTCCCGCAACCCGCACAAGGCGTACTTAAGCCTTTCGAAGATTCGGGGAAGACTTTATCGAAACTCTGTTCTGTACCTGTAAAGTGCTGTTGTTTATAATTATTTAATTTGTCTAGGATGCGTGTTGTGTATGTTGCACAACTTGCATCATGTTTTTTCTTGCCACTATATTTCAATAACAGTTGATTTAACGGAAAAACTGAAGTCCAATGTAAAAGCTGATCCGTTTGGTGGATCAGTTTTTACCTGATCAGTTTTTGATCAGTGCCGTGTGAACCGAGCTTCAGCCTGTAGCATCCGAACATTGTCAGACCGGGGGATATGCTACTGCTAATTGCTCCTTAAAGTTTCAAGGACTCCTGTAAAATGGAACATCAGCAACACAATAACCCTTATGCAATTCACTTTATCTTTTAAGTTTTCTCAGAGGAGATATTTTTTTATCTTCTGTTTAAAAAACCTTTTCAGCACTCTGCAATCAAAGTACCAAAATTTATGTGAAAACAGTACTGTCAAAATTATTACCTTGCTTGCTTGTGGCTTAACCACTTCCCGACCGCCGTATATACAATTGGCGGCCGGGAAGTGGACGCCGCAAGGACCGCCGTATTGACAATTGGCGGCGGTCCTTGTATGGGCATGGGCGCAGCGATCGCGTCATCCGTGACGCGATCCTCCGCCTGGCGCCGCTCGCCCGCCGCAACATCCCGCCGGCCATACGGAAGCGCCGGCGGGATGTTAACCCGACGATCGCCGCATACAAAGTGTATAATACACTTTGTAATGTTTACAAAGTGTATTATACAGGCTGCCTCCTGCCCTGGTGGTCCCAATGTCCGAGGGACCACCAGGGCAGGCTGCAGCCACCCTAGTCTGCACCAAGCACACTGATTTTTCCCCCCCCCTGCCCCAGATCGCCCACAGCACCCATCAGACCCCCCCCCTGCCCACCCCCCAGACCCCTGTTTGCACCCAATCACCCCCCTAATCACCCATCAATCACTCCCTGTCACTATCTGTCAATGCTATTTTATTTTTTATCCCCCCCCTGCCCCCCGCTCCCTCCTGATCACCCCCCCACCCCTCAGATTCTCCCCAGACCCCCCCCCCCATGTACTGTATGCATCTATCCCCCCTGATCACCTGTCAATCACCTGTCCATCACCTGTCAATCACCCCCTGTCACTGCCACCCATCAATCAGCCCCTAACCTGCCCCTTGCGGGCAATCTGATCACCCCCCCACACCAATAGATCGCCCGCAGATCCGACATCAGATCACCTCCCAAATCCATTGTTTACATCTATTCTCTACTCTAAACACCCACTAATTACCCATTAATCACCCATCAATCACCCCCTATCACCACCTGTCACTTTTACCTATCAGATCAGACCCTAATCTGCCCCTTGCGGGCACCCAATCACCCGCCCACACGCTCAGATTGCCCTCTGACCCCCCTTTATCAATTCACCAGTGCATTAATTACATCTGTTCTTCCCTGTAATAACCCACTGATCACCTGTCAATCACCTGCCAATCACCTATCACCCATCAATCACCCCCTGTCACCCCCTGTCACTGCCACCCATCAATCAGCCCCTAACCTGCCCCTTGCGGGCAATCTGATCACCCACCCACACCATTAGATCGCCCGCAAAACCCGCCGTCAGATTACCTCCCAAATGTATTGTTTACATCTGTTATCTTCTCTAAACACCCACTAATTACCCATCAATCACCCATCAATCACCCCCTATCACCAACCGTCACTGTTACCTATCAGATCAGACCCTAATCTGCCCCTTGCGGGCACCCAATCACCCGCCCACACGCTCAGATTGCCCTCAGACCCCCCCCCCCCCCCCTTATAAATTCGCCAGTGCATTAATTACATCTGGCCTTCCCTGTAATAACCCACTGATCACCTGTCAATCACCTGCCAATCACCTATCACCCATCAATCACCCCCTGTCACTGCCATCCAACAATCAGCCCCTAACCTGCCCCTTGCGGGCAAACTGATCACCCACCCACACCAATAGATCGCCCGCAGATCCGACATCAGATCACCACCCAAGCGCAGTGTTTCCATCTATTCTCTCCTCTAAACACCCACTAATTACCCATCAATCACCCATCAATCACCCCCTATCACCACCTGTCACTGTTACCCATCAGATCAGACCCTAATCTGCCCCTTGCGGGCACCCAATCGCCCGCCTACACGCTCAGATTGCCCTCAGACCCCCCCTTATCAATTCGCCAGTGCAATATTTACATCTGTTCTCCCCTGTAATAACCCACTGATTACCTGTCAATCACCTATCAATCACCCATCAATCACCCCCTGTCACTGCCACCCATCAATCACCCCCTGTCACTGCCGCCCATCAATCACCCGCTGTCACTGCCACCCATCAATCAGCCCCTCACCTGCCCCTTGCGGGCAATCTGATCACCCACCCACACCAATAGATCGCCCGCAGATCCGACGTCCGATCACCTCCCAAGTGCAGTGTTTACATCTGTTCTCTACCCTAAACACCCACTAATTACCCATCAATCACCCCCTGTCACTGCTACCTATCAGATTAGACCCCTATATGCCCTAGGGCACTCAATCACCCGCCCACACCCTCAGAATGCCCTCAGACCCCAGCCCTGATCACCTCGCCAGTGCATTGCTTGCATCTATTCCCCCCTCTAATCACACCTTGAGACACCCATCAATCACCTCCTGTCACCCCCTAGCACACCTACCCATCAGATCAGTCCCCAATTTGCCCCGTGTGGGCTCCTGATCACTCGGCCAAACCCTCAGATCCCCCTCAGACCCCCTTCCGATCACCTCCCCAGTGCATTGATTGCATCTATTTTCCCCTCCAACCACCCCCTGAGACACCCATCAATCACCTCCTGTCACCCCCCTAGCACTCCTATCCATCAGATCAGGCCCAATACAACCTGTCATCTAAAAGGCCACCCTGCTTATGACCGGTTCCACAAAATTCGCCCCCTCATAGACCACCTGTCATCAAAATTTGCAGATGCTTATACCCCTGAACAGTCATTTTGAGACATTTGGTTTCCAGACTACTCACGGTTTTGGGCCTGTAAAATGCCAGGGCGGTATAGGAACCCCACAAGTGACCCCATTTTAGAAAAAGACACCCCAAGGTATTCTGTTAGGTGTATGACGAGTTCATAGAAGATTTTATTTTTTTGTCAAAAGTTAGCGGAAATTGATTTTTATTGGTTTTTTTTCACAAAGTGTCATTTTTCACTAACTTGTGACAAAAAATAAAATCTTCTATGAACTCGCCATACACCTAACGGAATACCTTGGGGTGTCTTCTTTCTAAAATGGGGTCACTTGTGGGGTTCCTATACTGCCCTTGCATTTTAGGGGCCCTAAACCGCGAGGAGTAGTCTAGAAAACAAATGCCTCAAAATGACCTGTGAATAGGACGTTGGGCCCCTTAGCGCACCTAGGCTGCAAAAAAGTGTCACACATGTGGTACCGCCGTACTCAGGAAAAGTAGTATAATTGGTTTTGGAGTGTATTTTTACACATACCCATGCTGGGTGGGAGAAATTTCTATGTAAATGGACAATTGTGTGTAAAAAAATCAAACAATTGTCATTTACAGAGATATTTCTCCCACTTAGCATGGGTATGTGTAAAAATACACCCCAAAACGCATTATACTACTTCTCCTGAGTACGGCGGTACCACATGTGTGGCACTTTTTTTTACACCCTAAGTACGCTAAGGGGCCCAAAGTCCAATGAGTACCTTTAGGATTTCGCAGGTCATTTTGCGACATTTGGTTTCAAGACTACTCCTCACGGTTTAGGGCCCCTAAAATGCCAGGGCAGTATAGGAACCCCACAAATGACCCCATTTTAGAAAGAAGACACCCCAAGGTATTCCGTTAGTAGTATGGCGAGTTCATAGAAGATTTTATTTTTTGTCACAAGTTAACGGAAAATTTTCCACTAACTTGTGACAAAAAATAAAATCTTCTATGAACTCACCATACTCCTAACGGAATACCTTGGGCTGTCTTCTTTCTAAAATGGGGTCATTTGTGGGGTTCCTATACTGCCCTGGCATTTTAGGGGCCCTAAACCGTGAGGAGTAGTCTTGAAACGAAATTTCTCAAAATGACCTGTGAAATCCTAAAGGTACTCATTGGACTTTGGGCCCTTTAGCGCAGTTAGGGTGCAAAAATGTGCCACACATGTGGTATCGCCGTACTCAGGAGAAGTAGTATAATGTGTTTTGTGGTGTATTTTTACACATACCCATGCTGAGTGGGAGAAAGATCTCTGTAAATGGACAATTGTGTGTAAAAAAAATTAACAAATTGTCATTTACAGAGATATTTCTCCCACCCAGCATGGGTATGTGTAAAAATACACCCCAAAACACATTATACTACTTCTCCTGAGTACGGCAATACCACATGTGTGGCACTTTTTTGCAGCCTAACTGCGCTAAGGGGTCCAAAGTCCAATGAGCACCTTTAGGCTTTACAGGGGTGCTTACAACTTGGCACCCCCCAAAATGTCAGGACAGTAAACACACCCCACAAATGACCCCATTTTGGAAAGTAGACCCTTCAAGGTATTCAGAGAGGGGCATGGTGAGTCCGTGGCAGATTTCATTTTTTTTTTGTCGCAAGTTAGAAGAAATGGAAACTTTTTTTTTTTTTTTCTCACAAAGTGTCATTTTCCGCTTACTTGTGACAAAGAATAATATCTTCTATGAACTCACTATGCCTCTCAGTGAATACTTTGGGATGTCTTCTTTCCAAAATGGGGTAATTTGGGGGGTCTTTATACTATCCTGGAATTCTAGCCCCTCATGAAACATGACAGGGGGTCAGAAAAGTCATAGATGCTTGAAAATGAGAAAATTCACTTTTTGCACCATAGTTTGTAAACGCTATAACTTTTACCCAAACCAATAAATATACACTGAATGGGTTTTTTTTATCAAAAACATGTTTGTCCACATTTTTCGCGCTGCATGTATACAGAAATTTTACTTTATTTGAAAAATGTCAGCACAGAAAGTTAAAAAAATCATTTTTTTGCCAAAATTCATGTCTTTTTTGATGAATATAATAAACAGTAAAAATCGCAGGAGCAATCAAATAGCACCAAAAGAAAGCTTTATTAGTGACAAGAAAAGGAGCCAAAATTCATTTAGGTGGTAGGTTGTATGAGCGAGCAATAAACCGTGAAAGCTGCAGTGGTCTGAATGGAAAAAAAGTGGCCGGTCCTTAAGGGGTAGAAAGCCCTAGGTCCTCAAGTGGTTAAAAGACATGGGCCCGTATATAATTGAGTTTTTCACATGCGTTATCTCCTAGATCATTTTCATTTTCTCTTTAACCTCTTGAGGACCACAGTGTTAAACCCCCCCAAAGACTCGGCACACAAGTGATTACCCCCCCCCCCCCCCTTTTTCCCCACCAACAGAGATTTCTGTTGGTGGGGTCTGATCTCTCCCCATATGTTTATTTTTTTTTTGTTTTATAAATATGTTTTTTATTTTTAAAATAAATATTCCTATTTTTTTCATTTATTTTTGTAGTCCCCCCTCCCTCCCCCCGCCAGCCAATCTTTAGCCTATGACAGTCTATCACTTCCCTGCTTCTGGAGGGGACAGCCGTGTCACATATCTGTCCCCAGTACAGTGCTGCCTTAGATAGATCGCAGTGCTGTACAGCAATAAAAGACGACGGTTTTGCTGTTTAACAGTCTCCGCCATCAGAGTGGGGATGCGCCAATCAGCGTTAGGCGGTCCTGGGGCTGCCGCCGCGTACACGCCCATCGGCGTGACGTGGTCGGCAAGTGGTTAAACTAACTTTTCAGCATTTTACAATTCAAAAATACCCAAAAGTTGGTGAAAAAATACTATCAAATTTATTCTGAGTATTTTCTTGCTTGCTGGTGGCTTAAAAGGCATTTTATGGCAAGTTGTGAAAATATCACCTAGGAGAAAACTTGGGAGAAAAAGGGAATTGCATATGGACCATTTTCTCTATATGGTGTGAAAATATAACCTAGGAGTTGACATTAACATCTAGGCTCGCACCAGGGAGATTTCCGTTCACATCCTATTCTTGGTAACGCACATAACTAGTGCAAAAGGTGAGAAGTATCTCTTTCAACATGGATGCAGACAGCAGTAGAACCCTTAAATAAATTACCGTATTTGTAGGCACAAAAGACACACTGGGGAGAAAAAGTCTGTGAGTCTTATATGTCAAATACAGGGAGTTCCCGACTTAAGAACGCCCTCCGATATGAACCGCTGATTCACCATGATGTTGGGAACTCCTTGAATTCTCCCCATGCCCTCCTCCTCTGCCTCCCATGTGTCTTCCTCCGCTCCCCTTGTATAAGTATATGCAGCACTGCTCCCCTTATCCACGGGTCCAGTAGCATCAGAGACCTCTCTTCACCCTCACTGTTCCCCTAGTGCCAGCTTCTGCTGATGACTGCTTATACTTATAAACGGGGAGTGGAGGAGGACACATGGGAGCAAAGGAGGACACGTGGGGTACAAGGTGGGCACAATAATTGGGGGAGAACATCTACAAGACGCTCCTGGACCATCGACGCAGCAGGTTTAGTATGTTTTTTCCTTTTAAACCTAGGTGCGTCTTATATGCTGAAAAATGTTATCTAAATTATACAGTATTTTTTTATTACAAAAACAGGACAGTATTGCTTTGTTGGGGCCAGGTTAAAATCCAGTAGAACATCATCAGTAGACATTGTTGGCAGACTACCCCAAAATCTTGAACCTCAGACTGCTGTATAAGTGCTGCCTGACTGGCTGTCCCCATTTCCACGTGTTGTCTTTTCCCCATTAAAATAGTTCCCCCACCCCACCCCAACACAGATATAGAACACACATTTAAAAAGCCAGGCTTTGGAGAAGAGACACGAGGAATCTCCCAGCAGCTGTGCTGGCTGGATAGTGTAATGGTTAAGGGCTCTGCCTCTGACACAGGAGACCTGGGTTCGAATCTCGGCTCTGCCTGTTCAGTAAGCCAGCACCCATTCAGTAGGAGACCTTGGGCAAGACTCCTTAACTCTGCTACTGCCTATAGAGCGCGTCCTAGTGGCTGCAGCTCTGGCGCTTTGAGTCCGCCAGAAGAAAAGCGTGATATAAATGTTCAGTGTTTGTTTGTTGTTTGTTTGTTTGTTTGTTTGTTTGTTTGTACATGCAAAAAGGGCACTGGGGAAATTTGGCTGCCCACAAAACCTGATAGTAGAGTATAAAATTTACAGATATCCTGCTACAGAACATTTCCTGTCACCCCTGTTCAGGCAGCTCTAATTCTGACATGTGCACAAGGAAAGCAGAGAAGGTGAACAGAGCCTGCATGCTCTTACCTTGTATGGGGGGGGGGGAGCTCTGAAGGGTATGAAGTGTTTGTGTGTGTGCACACGAGAGTGAGTGGTCATTGAGATGCAAGTAAATGCTAATTCCCGAATTGATGCAGAGTACTGCAAATTTTGTGTGCATATGCATGAATCCTGAAAATGGATAAATTGAATCCCATCTCAACTTCATTAAGCTGGTCCATTTTCAAGTTGCTGAAATTTGCATACAAAATTATCATAATCCTGCATCACCCTAGAATTATTTGTATCTCATTGACCATCCCGAAACAGTAACCAGAAACTATTGTGATACCAGAGTGCAGCTACCACCACAATTTAGTTACTTAGGATTGTTAATTTACATTACATATACAGTCGGCAAACATAGCAATACCACGATACCATAGCAGAGATGTATCGTTGTTGTGGTGTCCTGTTTCTTTACCCACAACACCAGGGCCGGATTAACAACTCAGGAGCCTGTAGGCACAGGCATTCTGGCGTCCCTAACTTTGCCCCTTAACACAGGCCACACCCCCAAGTAAAAATGTTCTAAACTCTATCCCCTGCCTCATGTCACTAACTGTCATAGAATCTTATACTCTAATCACTGCCTCATGTCATGCTTAGTGACATGAGACAAGGATTAGGGTGTAAACTCTTGAGGGCAGTGATAGGAGACAGGGATTAGACTGTAAACGTCTGAGGGAAGTTAGTAGCATCAGGCAGGGAGCCCCCAATATCCTTCGCAGTGGACTGGACTGCCCTCCCTCCACCATTAAAAAGTTGTGTCCCCATGCTGCTCTCCCATCCCTGCTTACACAGGGTTTCTTCACATGGGAGCTGGACAGGGAAACGTTGCCTGTTCATACAGTAGCTTACCATCCAAGTCGAATGACGGAGCCATTCTGGACGGTATGCAGCAGTTTTATGTAGCATGCATCTGAATCCCTATAACCATGCATGGCTATAGCGATTCAGCTGTGGCTTCACAACAGCATGGGTGCCGCATCCAATTCAGAAACAGACGTGGCACCATTGGAAATAGGGACTTAGAATACTGACAAAACTACACACCTTTGGAGCCCACTGTAAAATCTTTTAGGTGCACACACACTTGAACACAGGCACACACACACACACAAACACATACACTGAGTTGAACACAGGTGCACACACACACACAAACACATACACACAGTTGAACACAGGTGCACACACACACACAAACACATACACACAGTTGAACACAGGTGCACACACAAACACACACACACAAACACACGTACACACTTGAACACAGGCACACAACCACACCTAAACCCAGAGACACTTCAACGCACACTCTTGAACAGACACACAATGCTCACAATTTTAAGACACCATCACCCCTTCTCTGCTATATCCTGGGAGGGGATTCTCACTTCAAAGGATGGACTTATCTACTGCTCTCCATAATCTGAGATATGTGCTGTGCCCTGTTCCTCCCCCCAATGCAAATATACACATGCTGTGCTCTGGACTAGAAACTTTACAGCACTACTTGCTAATGCTATGCAAGCAAACTATATGGAGACTTTCAGAAGCCTCAAAGCCTCTGCATTCTCCCTTAACAACAGTTTTAAACATATTACCTTCTTGTGACAAAACTTGTATGAATTGCTTTCTAAATGACAAATTACTACTTCAAAATATCACTTAGCATCCTGTGTAACATCACCTGCAATAGCATGCACTAGGCAGGAGTCAGTGTGATCATCTCGATGCAAAATCTGCAGGGTGTACAAGCACTCCTCTCTGCCTCAGATGCCGGTGTCCCCTCCTGTGCTCCATCCTCCTCCATTCCTCCCTCTGAGAGGCACTCACCCTCTGTCCTGCTGGCAGGGCCTCTGCATACACAGGCGGCGACCTTCTGTAGTGAAAGGGTCCTGACTTGATGACCTCATCAAACAAGTACCCTTAAAGACACACTACAGAAGATTGCCTTCACTGTAATGCAGAGCTGCCAGAGGGACAGAACACTGTTTCCTGCATCCTACATCAGAGAGTCAGAGGAGAAAGGCACACAGCATGGGAACACGTGCATCTCAGGTGGAGAGGAGCGTGGTAGGGGGAAATCTTTATCGGCGGAAAGGGAGCACAACAACTGCACATCTTATCTCGCCAGGGGGGGCATTCTGGGGCCCGCCTCTTCCACTTAAAGGTGCCTGTAGGCACGTGCCTACAGTGCCTTATGGGAAATCCGGCCCTGCACAACACGTTTTGTGCCACCGTCCACTGTGAAACTGACTTTGTGGGCAAAGCGCAAGAGCAGAACTTATTCAAGCATGTACATTGCATTCTATTTAATTCAAATTGCTGTCTTCCCAACACTAGAAAAGATGCAAACGAGCGAGTCATAATCAGTATATTTTGAACATACTTAAGATGAACCGGAGGGTTTGGGAATTTAATGAAAGGAACGATTATGAATAATTACACGTAGCAAGGATTAGCTTTTTAGTTGAAAATGCATATGGACTTTGGCTATTGCTACATAAGTGATTTTTAACCTCCAAGAAATAATCTCTTGCTTGCTACTCCAGGAGATTGGTGGACAATTACCAAGAGATTAGTCTCATGGTATTGATCTCACAGAGGTGTATTCAGAGTGGAAAAATTCACTCAATGGTCTAGTGAATGAGAGACTAACGTTTGATTAATCGTCTTGTGTTTAATTCCATTCTGGAGCTTAATCCCTAAAACTTTCTGCTGTGAGAATGGGCAACATATAATTGTTGACAGTTTAGTGTATACTGTCTTATGGATAGCGATCTGATAATTACTCCTAAATATCAAGGATACTGCCAAGGTTTTTGCGGCCCCAAGCAGCACCCCCCCACCTCCCTAACACCCCCTCACCAATAATAACACAGCTAAAGTTGCCCCCCCCCCCCACCACCCCAGTATAGATAGCCAATTTCAGATGCGCAAACATCAGTCTCCTGATGACAAACTTTCCCTAATTGCTCACCTGAAAAAATATCAAACGATGATTAACAAAAATAAGTCCTTATTCCTGTCTCACGAAATTGCAAATGCAGCCAACAGACCTGCCCAACTCTTCCGCACGGTTGACAGTCTCTGCAATCCATCTTGCAGGAAATCCAGCATCAGACCTTCACAGGAACTGTGCGAGAAATTTGCCCACTTCTTCTCAGACAAAGTCTCCTCCATACGATCTGCCATTCAATTCACAGCCCCAGAAACCCATGCAGAGCCATATAACAGGTGCAAAAATAGCCTACCACCATGGTCTGATTTTAAGGTAATCACTGAAAAAGACATCTTGGATATCCTCTCAAACCTTCGCCAGACTACCTGCGATCTGGACCCTGGCCCCACTAAGTTCATGTTGAAATGCCCTGAACTATTTACACTGGCATTCCACAAAATAGTCAACGGCTCCTTACAAGAAGGGTGGTTTCCCTCTACTCTGAAAGAAGCAATCGTCAGGCCTCTACTCAAGAAACCATCCTTAGACCCAGATGCTCTAAACAGCTACAGACCTGTCTCAAACCTCCCCTTTCTGGGAAAAGTTATTGAAAAGGCTGTCTACCTCCAACTTGAAGCCAGGCTCTCCAGAAACAACATCCTTGACCCTCTTCAATCTGGTTTCAGGAAATATCACAGCTGTGAAACAGCCCTCACCCAGATTTGCAATGATCTGCTCATTGCAAGAGACAAGGGTCAATGTTCCATCCTGATTTTGCTCGACCTCTCAGCGGCTTTTGACACAGTCGATCATGAAATCTTACTCAACAGGCTACAAGAGTACTGTGGCATAGATGGCATTGTTCTCCGGTGGTTCAACTCCTTCCTGGCTGGCAGAACACAAAGGGTAGCCTTAGGGCCCTTCCTCTCCAACCCTGTACCACTAAAATACGGTGTACCTCAGGGCGCAATATTATCCCCTTTACTGTTCACCATATACATGCTGCCATTTGGAGAAATCATACAAAAACATGGCCTGACATATCATTGCTATGCTGATGACACCCAGCTATATTTGTCATTCAAACCTGACGTCACAGACCCTACTCCACAAATAAACGCATGCTTAGCTGAGCTTCAGGAGTGGATGAATAATAATTGGCTAAAACTTAATGCTGACAAAACTGAGGTTCTTGTTATCGAGGGCCAGGGCTCAACAGCAAAGCAGCTCCAGTCTCAACCAACACCGCTAAGGATAGGGAGCTCAGACCTGAACAACTCAGACTGTGTGCGCAGCCTGGGAGTACTGATTGATGGGAAATTAAGCTTCAGGAATCAAATCTCAGCTGTTGTGAAACATTCCTTCTTTCACCTAAGGAATATTGCAAGGATTAAACACCTTATTCCTTCAGAGGATCTTCCAACCCTAGTTCATGCCTTCGTCACATCAAGGTTAGACTACTGCAACGTCCTCTACACAGGCCTGCATAAGAAAGACTTACGCCGCCTGCAATTAGTACAGAATGCCGCCGCAAGGTTGTTAACGAGCCAACCCCGCCATTGCCACATAACACCAACCCTGAGCTCACTCCACTGGCTACCGATAAAATGGAGAATTCTGTTTAAGATTGGCTTACTGGCATTCAAATCCTTGCACAATCTGGGCCCTGGATACCTGAAGGACTTGTTGCAACTACATCACACCCCCCACAATCTTAGATCAAAAGGACGTAACACCTTGGTCACCCCCAGAGTCCACCTCAAAACCTTTGGAGACAGAGCCTTTTGTCATGCTGCCCCTACACTTTGGAACTCCCTGCCACACCCAATCAGGACAGCCCCATCCCTGGAAACATTTAAGTCTAAACTGAAAACCTACCTTTTCAGTCTGGCATTCATTAACATCTGACTATCTCCTCTGTAACACAACCCAGCCTGAAACCCTGTATTAATCTGAGACACAGCTATGCGCTTTGAGTCCTATGGGAGAAAAGCGCTTTACAAATGTTATTGTATTATTGTATTAATTTGTCTCCCCAGCATAGGTGGTCACCCCATTATTAGGTAGTCACTACTAGTAATGGTACCCAAGGTGTCCCACCAGTATACATTGCCACTGATCTGGTGCAATCCAGTTTTGGCCCAATCGTAAATATAGGGCTCACTGCAGTCTGCCTGAGTTTGCGATTGGGTTAAATGAATGGGAGCTTAGGGCAAACACAGTGCCATTTGATTTTTTACGCAGTCTCCTTTTTGAAAAAAAAAAACTTACAGCGATTTTTTTTTTTTTTCCCATGGCAGGAACAGCAGTTGTGTCCGCCGATCACACCTGAAAATTGTGGCAAACACATTCTCAAAAATACAGTATGTGAAAATTATCGCAGTGCACCACTTTGCGATCACGATCAGTGTTACATAGTTACATGGTTACATAGTTATTTGGGTTGAAAAAAAGACATACGTCCATCAAGTTCAACCAGATTTCTGATTGTTGAAGGGCTGTCTACAAGAAACGAGAGCCACCCAACCATTCATTCACAGAATTCCCAGCACGTTCCTCTGTGTTTCAATATAATTAGTATTTATATAGCGCCAACTTCTTCCGCAGCGCTTCACAGAGTATATAGTCTTGTCACAAACTGTCCCTCAGAGGGGCTCACGATATAGTCCCTGCCTTAGTCATGTGTCTGTTGTAGTACTGGCCAATTTTGGAGAAGACAATAAACTTATATGTATGTTTTTGGGATGTGGGAGGAAACCGGAGTACCAGTAGAAAACTCACACAGACATGGAGAGAACATACAAACTCCTTGCAGATGTTCCCGTGCAGGGGTAAAGCTAGAAATCTTGGGGCCCCATAGCAAAGTTTTGGTTGGGGCCCCTTTGTAAGAAACTATATGTGTCTTCTTCATCAACAACACACCTTTATTACGGCACCAGCAACTCATTAGCAAGAGCTGCAAACACGACTCTCATCACAGCAACAGCATCAGGCGTCTTCAGAGTTAGTTTATTCAGTCAACAAATATACAGATAGTCAGTTACACCTTAGCAAAGCAGATTCTTCTGTAATAAGTCCGTTGCATGGTAATCAGGTCATCTTCTTTCTATACGAAGTTGCATCCAAACTAAGTATATACAGCATACAAGAGAAACTAACGAGACATAAATAAATATATAAGTAAAGATTAAGACCAGCGGTGACAGGGACAGATAGTGCCTCTCTTTAAACCGGCTGTTGGTTTTATACGAACCATAAAGAGTTAAATGTGACCTCATCTGAGCCATCCCCCAAAACCTACTATTGGCTCGGGACCCCTCATGGTGTCATAATACCCACCTACTTGATTAATATTCTATGAGCTTCTTTAACCTACATACAGGAATGTTATGTTTGGTGAATATGTCCTATGTTGATTGTTCCCGTAGTCTATCTGTCTGGGGCAGTGTAGGCCTAAGACCTTGTACAAGGAACATCTTCTTGGTATGTCCTAGTTCTGCTGACAGTCAGAACTGTAGACTTTCTCTCTAAAAGAAAATCTCTTTAAAGGGCAAGTCTGCACCCCAAGCCTTTTTGACTAACTCAGTCCAAATCACTGAGGCCTACTTAAATTATAACAATCCCCCCTAAAAAGGCTTGATCTGCAGATCCCTGCTTCGTATTAGCACCCGGTTTCTTTTCGTCATGTTTCACTTTTCGATGCTCATGCTCACACAACTTCTCTGTTCTATGTGGTTGTCCCTGGGAGAAAGAGAGGGCAAGACCTCTAGGCCTTGCGGAAACCCTGCTGTCTGGGAATGCCCTACTTCTAGGTCCCTATATACCATTTTCTCAGCATTTGCGTCACTTGCGTATCACTCACAAGCTTGCATGATCACAGAAAAGTGAAACTTGTTTGTCTGTTAAGCCTCGGAGCAGTGCCAGGTGTCTTCTAAAAGAACGCCTTTATACAATCAGCTCCCTCATAGGTGCTGCTAAAAACTATACCCATCCCCTGGTATATCACTTAATTTGGAAATATTGGTTCATGAGATTGTTTGTGGCACCAATCTCTTGACCAGGTTAATTAGTTTTGTGTAATTTAACACACAACCTCATCTTTATAATGATGCCCAAAGTTGTCATCACCATCCCGACGACCAGTGGGTGTAGGAAGAAATTTTGAAATGCAGAGGCCCAGTCCGAGTGTCCCTGGAACATCGCCGGAAACCTTTTCCACCAGGTCAGACTGGAACTCACCTGCTCATATTTGTGTTCAACCTCGTTAAGATCACCTTGATCATGGTGAAATCTTACCTCTAACTTAGTGTTCTGTTTGTTTAACCGTTGTAACAAAGTGTGGTTGTGTCAAAACTAGTGATGGGCCGAACCTCCGATTTTAGATTCGCGAACCGGGTTCGCGAACTTCCGCGGAAGGTTCAGTTCGCGGAAAAGTTCGCGAACCGCAATAGACTTCAATGGGGAGGTGAACTTTGAAAAATGGCCCTAAAAGTGATGGAAAAGATGTTTAAAGGGGTCTAACACCTGGAGGGTGGCATGGCGGAGTGGGATACATGCCAAAAGTCCCGGGGAAAAATCTGGATGTGAAGCAAAACAGCGTTTTAAGGGCAGAAATCACATTGAATGCTAAATTGCAGACCTAACGTGCTTTCAAACATCTTGCATGTGTATACATCAACCAGGTAGTGTAATTAGAGTACTGCTTCACACTGACGCACCAAACTTAACTGTGTAACGCACCGCAAGTTACCAGCTGTTTGTGTAGTGACGGCCATGCTGGACTACTGCGCAACATGGCGAGATTGCTCTTCCTCACTCAGTGATGTCAGGTAATGTGTGACTGCCTTCTCAACTTTCCATGGCATTGTTAAAAAGCTTACGTTTTGTTTTTAAATTACATTTTCTACTTGTAGCGGTACTTGTTCAGTACCGCTACAATGAGAATCCTATGGAGGCGGGCAAGTCTGGCATTGTGACCCCGGGTAATGGCCGGGGAATGAGGAATGGAATCCTCCGGTGTGGAGCCTGAGCAACGGCTACCACTACACATCCAAGGAGGGCAGCAGGCAGGCATGCCCAGTGACCAAAAATAACAATACAGGAGGACTATCGAGGGCTTGCTGTATTTGAAATGTACTTTAAATCCTTTAACGAGAACCAGTTATGGTGGGCAAAGATGACACCACATTCCTTTCACGAGAATCATATGGAGGCGGGCAAGTCTGACATTGTCACCCCGGGTAATGGGCGGGGAATGAAGGTTGGATTCTGACCCGAAGTGGGAGCCTGCTGAGACCCATGCTGTAGCTGCCCTGACCGTGCTTTGCAGACCAGGCATCTGTGATCAGATGGACCCTTGACCCAGCGGAAGACAAACCAAGTCGAAAGCATTTGCCAAGAATGTTTTTCGGAGGGCAAGTTTTTTTGCCTTTTTTTCAATTGTTTGAAACTGTAGATGGTTGTATTTTTAAATTGTTTGAAAATGTAGATGGTTGTATTTTTCAATTGTTTAAAACTGTATCCATTCAAGTGCAAGTTATGCACTGACTGCCAGGTATAATGTGCAGTCACAGATGCAGTGAAAGGTATGCAGTGACTGCAAACAGCCGTTTGTGTAGTGGCGGGCATGCTGGACTGGGTCGCACCATGACGAGAGTGCAGGTGATGGTGGCTTTTCAGCCCATATGGTCGCCCGGCTGATGTAGCTGAATGACAGAACAGTGACTGTCCAGCTGATCAAATTTGGTCTGACCACAAGGAAACAACGACCTTATTATCTTTGGTGTGCCACCCCCACCCGAGACACTCATATAGCCGGCGGTCATTGCTTCATTGTGATACGCAAGCCCCTTCACCGCGGCAAGGTAATGATCACGAAGGGGGATGGGCACATGTACATGCCTTTTGTTTTTTTGTTGCAGCCGTCTGCAGTGCAGCCAGAAAAATTAGGCAGGCATGTGCACACCCCAGAAAAATCAGTATAGCGGCCGCTGCTAGCAGCGGCCTTAAAAATTCTGGAATCCGCCTAGAGTCCTGGACCCTGGTGGTGGTGGCGGAGAAGGCAGTCAAGTGGCCTGCAGGCAGAGATGCTGTGTGTGGGGACTGACTAAGTCTTCGGTCATGCAATAGCCCTCAGGGATCCATGCCTCGTTCATTTGTATAAAGGTCAGGTACTGAACACTGTCATGACTTAGGCGACTTCTCTTCTCAGTGACCATGCCTCCAGCTGCACTGAAGGTCCTTTCTGACAGGACGCTTGCGGCAGGGCAAGAGAGAAGTTGTATGGCAAATTGGGACAGCTCTGGCCACAGGTCAAGCATGCGCAACCAGTAGAGCAAGGGGTCATCCTCGCTGCTCGCAGTCGCAGTGTGTACATCCACACTTAAGGCCAGGTAGTCGGCTACCTGCCAGTCCAGGCGTTGGTGGAGGGTGGATCCCGAAGGGCTACTGCGAGGCGTTGGACTAAAGAATGTCCGCATGTCTGACATCACCCCGAGATCGCTGGAGCGTCCTGTCCTTGCCTGCATGGACTGATGAGGAGGAGGAGGAATACTGCCAGTGGTACCTTTATTGTGTTGTACTGTCACATCACCCTTAAATGCATTGTAAAGCATCATTGACCGCTTGTTCTGCAAGTGCTGCATCCTTTCCGCCTTGTGTTGAGTTGCTAACAGGTCTGCCACTTTGTGCCTGTACCGAGGGTCTAGTAGCGTGGCCACCCAGTACAGGTCATTCGCCTTGAGTTTTTTGATACGGGGGTCCCTCAACAGGCTGGACAACATGAAAGAGGCCATCTGCACAAAGTCGGATCCAGACGTACTCTCCATCTCCTCTTGCTCTTCCACAGTGACATCACGCAACTCCTCTTCCTCCCCCCAGCCACGAACAATACCACGGGAACATGGAGCAGCAGAAGCCCCCTGTGACGGCTGCTGCGGTTGTTCTTCTGCCGCTGCCGCCTCTTCCTCCTCCACAGAAACACCTTCCTCATAATCATCCGAGTCTGACTCCTCTCCTTCCCCACACAACTCCTCTTCTTCCTCCTCCTCCCCCCTCTATGGTGCCGCAGGTGTTGAGAAAACCTGTGGTTCGGCTGAAAATTGGTCCCACGACCTCAAACGGCCGCATGGTCCTGCATGCATTTCGCATCAGTGTCCAGCTGTTGGGCCACAACATCTCCATTTTATTATTATTATTTAGTATTTATATAGCGCCGACATATTACGCAGCGCTGTACAGTGTATATATATATATATATCTTGTCACTAACTGTCCCTCAAAGGAGCTCACAATCTAATCCCTACCATCTCCATCTTCCCAGATTGTGTCCTTCTACTGTAGTTGTACAGGTACTGGGTTCAAATGTATCTGCTGCGCTCACCAGACTCTGTGACTCACAGTTTTAAATCAAAAAAAGTTCACAACACTGTGAATAAGTTCTCAAAGTTCCTTTCAAAGAATTTCATCCACCATAAAGATTACCGCTAAAGGTTCACTGAGGAGATGCAGTTGAATTCACCATTCCTGTAAAAATAAAAAATCTCCACATAGGGTGATAACGTTCAGATCATCAATAATAAACAACACACCACCCAAAAGTGCTCTAGTGAATTGTGAGGATTGGTGCCGTGCTCTCATTCCAGGCCGTGGGGGTCCCACTTCCTACACAACAATATGCTCACCAGATGGAGCCCACCTCTACAGACAGGTGGAAACTGCGTTTAGTAATGCCTCGCGAATACAAGCTGGTACTGGGTGACGGCTTTCTCCCGGTCTAGCAGGCGAGAGAACATGAGCAGGGTGGAATTCCAGCGAGTTGGACTATTGCATATCAAGCGTCTCACCGGCAAGTTGTTTTTCTGCTGAATGTCCGCAAAGCGTGCCATGGCCGTATTCGACCGCCTGAAATGCCCACACTACTTCCTGGTCTGCTTCAGGACGTCCTCTAAGTCTGGGTACTTTGAGACAAATCTTTGCACGACCAGATTCAGCACATGTGCCATGCAGGGTACATGTGTCAGCTTTCCCAAATTCAAAGCGGAAAGGAGATTGCTGCCATTGTCACACACCACGTTGCCGATCTCCAGCTGGTGCGTGGTCAGCCATTGCTCCACCTGTTTGTTAAGAGCAGCCTGGAGAGCTGCTCCAGTGTGACTCTCCGCTTTGAGGCAAGACATGTCTAAAATTGCGTGACACCGTCGTACCTGGCATGCAGCGTAGGCTCTGGGGAGATGGGGCTGTGTAGCTGGAGAGGAAGAGGAGATGGCAGCACTGCTAGAGTTCAACTGACACTCTGCTGAGGAGGAGGAGGTTGACAGCGAAGAGGATGTAGCTGGAGGAGAAGGAGAGGAGGTGGCAGGAGGCCTGCCTGCAAGCCGTGGAGGTGTGACAAGTCGGTCCGCTGAACAGCCACTTACTCCCTGCTTGCTGCCATCGGTCACCAGGTTGACCCAATGGGCTGTGTACATAATGTAGCGGCCCTGCTCGTGCTTGGCAGACCAGGCATCCGTGGTCAGGTGGACCCTTGACCCAACGCTCTTCGCAATAGATGACACCACTTGCCTCTGAACTGCACGGTACAGTTTGGGTATGGCCTTTCGTGAAAAATAAGTGCGGCCTGGTATCTTCCACTGCGGTGTCACAATGGCCACAAATTTACGGAAAGCTTCTGACTCCACCAGCTTGTATGGTAATAGCTGGCGAGCTAATAGTTCCGCCACACCAGCTGTCAGACGCCGGGCAAGAGGGTGACTGGCCGACATTGGCTTCTTCCGCTCAAAGACTTCCTTCACGGACACCTGGCTACTGCTGTGGGCAGAGGAGCAGGAACCGCTCAAGGGTAGAGGCGGTGTGAAGGAGGGTGGCTGTGAAGGTTCAAGGGAGAAAGCGGATGAAGACGATGCACCTGAAGGAGGAAGAGGAGAAGGAGGGTGGCTTGTCTTTTGAGGGGTGCTGCTTTTCCTCAGGTGATCTTCCCATAGCTGTTTGTGCCTTCTCTCCAGGTGCCTTCGTAAGGCACTTGTCCCTACGTGAGAGTTGGCCTTTCCACGGCTCAATTTTTGCTGGAAGAGACAACAGATGGCTTTGCTCCGATCTGAGACACACACGTTAAAACATTTCCAAACCGCTGAGCCCCCCTGGGGTGATGGCGCTACGGTGGCATCAGCAGCTGACGTTGAAGGGCATGTTGGCTGGCTGGCCATAGCTGGCGATACATGGCGCCGGACACTGCCCCCAGCTGTTTCTGAGGACGAGCTCCCTCTGCTTCTATCATGGAGTCGTCTCCTCCTACTCCTCTCTGGCTCCCCCTCTGAACTGTCCCCCTGGTCATCTCCTCTATTGGGAACATACGTGGCATCCGTATAATCGTCATCATAATCCTCCTGCCCAGCTTCGCTTTCCTCAGACAACTCCACAACTGCACCAACTTCAGGTGGTTCATCATGCCCCTCCTCACACATTACGTCCATACTATCGCCACCTAACTCAGACGTATGAGGTGGTGTACCTGTGCCTTCTTCTTGTTGTTGCAGTAGTGGCTGTGAATCAGTGATTTCACCACCACCACCAAATAACTCCTACGAAGTGTCAAATGCAGCGGATGTGGTGCTTGTACTAGCGCTGGTAGCACTGGCTGTGGGAGATGAGGTCTTCTGTGTTAAATACTCAAGCACTTCCTCACAATTTTGGGAAGTGATGGCACGTGCCTTCTTCTGAGCACTGTACTTTGGTCCAGGTCCGCACGAAATCACAGCAGCACCACCTCGCACAGACCTGCCAGTGCCAGGTGGCCTTCCTCTGGGTCTTCCTCTACCTCTTCCTGTACCTGGTTTGTCCATTTTGTCCATCTCGGGGGGAAGCTAGGTATATGCAGTGAGGTGAGTTCACTCAACAGAAAAGGTAGATATGCAGTGAGGTGAGTTCGCTCAACCCAAAGGTAGCTATATATGCAGTGAGGTGAGTTCACTCAACCCAAAGGTAGTTATATATGCAGTGAGGTGAGTTCACTGAACACAAAAGGTATCTATGTGCAGTGAGGTGAGTTCACTCAACCCAAAGGTAGTTATATATGCAGTGAGGTGAATTCACTGAACCCAAAGGTAGTTATATATGCAGTGAGGTGAGTTCACTGAACACAACAGGTAGTTAGATGCAGTCAGCTGAGTTCACTCAACACAAACGTAGTTATATGCAGCGAGATTAGTTCACTGCACACAAAAGGTAGCTATGTGCAGTGAGGTGAGTTCACTCAACCCAAAGGTAGTTATATATGCAATGAGGCGAGTTCACTGAACACAAAAGGTAGCTATGTGCAGTGAGGTGAGTTCACTCAACCCAAAGGTAGTTATATATGCAGTGAGGTGAGTTCACTGAACACAACAGGTAGCTAGATGCAGTCAGCTGAGTTCACTCAACACAAACGTAGTTATATGCAGTGAGGTGAGTTCACTCAACCCAAAGGTAGTTATATATGCAGTGAGGTGGGTTCACTCAACCCAAAGGTAGTTATATATGCAGTGAGGTGAGTTCACTGAACACAAAAGGTAGCTATTTGCAGTGAGGTGAGTTCAACTCAACCCAAAGGTAGTTCTATATGCAGTGAGGTGAGTTCACTGAACACAAAAGGTAGCTATGTGCAGTGAGGTGAGTTCATTTAACCCAATGGTAGTTATATATGCAGTGAGGTGAGTTCACTGAACACAACAGGTAGTTAGATGCAGTCAGCGGAGTTCACTCAACACAAACGTAGTTATATGCAGCCTTATGCGGCCTTAGGTTTCACAGCGCCCTGAGCAAAACCTGATTTTTGTGCCCCCCCCTTCCCACGTGCATATACACACACACGCATGCACGTATATACACACACAGGCCATATGCAATTCCCCTTTTCTCCTGAGATATCTCCTAGGACAGTGGTTCCCAATCTTTTTGACGTTGTGGCACATCATGCCAAATGCTCAGATCTCCATGTCACGTATGTATAATAGAAAAAAATACTATTAATAACCACGAATGGATGGAAAAAGTGCATTATCCTGAATACACTTAAAAATGAAGGCTAGAACCTTTCAGGAATATTAATAAAAACAATCAGTGGGACAGTTAGCCGCCTCCCCCCCCCCATTTAGAATGATAGCACAGCACTGACAATTTGCACCACGCGTTATAGCCGCAGCGCGCCCCCCCCCCCCCCCCTAAAACGCCTTCAGACTCAGTATAGGTAGGTAGCCAGGAATAGGTGCCCCAGTATAGGATCTCATGTGTATGTACCCTCAATATAGGTTGCCAAGCATAGGTGCCCCCAGTATAGGAAGTCAGTTGAAGGTCTCCATCCCCCCATAGGTAGCCAGGCATAGGTGCCTCCAGTATAGGTAGCCAGGTGTTGGAGCCCTCAGTAAAGGTAGCCAGCTATAGGTGCCCTCAGTATAGGAAATCAGGTGTAGATGCCCTCAGTATAGGCAACCAGCTATAGGCGCCCCCTTGGAAGCTGGCGCCCTGAGCAACCGCTCCAGTTGCTCATATCAAAGGCCGGCTATGATATGCAGTGAGGTGAGTTCACTCAACAGAAAAGGTAGATATGCAGTGAGGTGAGTTCACTCAACCCAAAGGTAGTTATATATGCAGTGAGGTGAGTTCACTCAACAGAAAAGGTAGATATGCAGTGAGGTGAGTTCACTCAACCCAAAGGTAGTTATATATGCAGTGAGGTGAGTTCACTGAACACAACAGGTAGTTAGATGCAGTCAGCTGAGTTCACTCAACACAGAAGGTAGTTATATGCAGTGAGGTGTGTTCACTCTACAGAAAAGGTAGATATGCAGTGAGGTGAGTTCACTCAACTTCAAAGGTAGTTATATGCAGTGAGGCAAGTTCACTCAACACAAAAGGTAGTTATGTGCAGCGAGGTGGGTTCACTCAACACAAACATAGGTGTATGCAGTGATGAGGTGGGTTAACTAAACACAACAGGTACTAGTAGTAGGTAAGTGCAGTACTGGGTGGGTAGTATAATGTGCAGCTCCCTGTCACACACACAGGTAGTCACTGAATGTGCTGCTGAATGCTGGTGGGCTGCTGGCAGTGGGACACACACATTATGAATTAGCAATGCTGTCTAAGCAACGCAAGTGTCTCACACACACAGGTAGTCACTGAATGTGCTGCTGCTGGCAGTGGGGGACACAGTATGAATTAGCAATGCTGTCTAAAAAACACAAGTGTCAGTTTCAAACACAGAAAAAACAAATTGATCACGAGCAGGATGAGCTCTGAAAAGAGCTTTTCTGGGACGCTATTATAGCAATAAGATTCAGCTAAGCAAGCTAAGAAGGCAAGAGCCTGACTAATCTGTCCCTAGGAGAACAAGTCTGCAGCAGCTTTCCCTATTCTGATGGGACTAATGGCCGCCGGAGCCTGCCTTATATATGGGGGGGGGGGGGTGGGGGCTCCAGGGCTTAGTATAGCCGGATTGGCTACAATGCGCCTGCTGACTGTGATGCAGAGGGTCAAAGTTGACCCTCATAGAGCATTATGGGGCGAATCGAAATTCCGGGAAAGTTCGCCAGCGAAGGCGAACCACCCGATGTTCGCCTGAAACCGTTCGCCGGCGAACCGTCCGGCCCATCTCTAGTCAAAACCTATACCCATTTGTCCCATGGCGTGTTATCTTTCAGGATAGGAACTTCCTGTGAATCTTTGAACTTCAGAATTCTCTTAACAATTTGAGGAATGACGTAATCAAACTTGGAGGACTTGATCCATATGGGATCTCCACTCACACAATACGTTCCCCTCGAAAAATCTATCTGATCGGAACAATTATGAAAATGTACCTTGAATGTGTCATCAGACATTATGTTAAAAAAACAAGCCTTTCCTTCAGCCACCGGAACTATCTGTTTGGCTTCAGGGTGGATCTTTTGAATGGTAGCCTCGCATTCTGTGTTATTGAGCCAGCAGGCTTCTTCACTAAATTTGACTTGCCCCGGCAAACACAGGTACCTCTGTGAGAATTGCCAGCATGATGACAAATCTACTTGTTTCACCTCCCCGTCTAGCACCAAAAAACGTTGACCTCTCAGGTCATGGTGTAAGACGTGTTGAGGAAACAGGGGTACCCAGGGATACTACTGGAAAACCTACCTGGGTTTCTCCCTCGGTGGGAACTAAGGAAGCAGCGGTGCATAAAAAAACATTGCACACTTTCCATTTGTGTACCCAAACATCTCAATGCCTCCATGCAAAAGATCCTTCTCCAGAAAAATCGATAAACCTCTCCTTGTCCAATCTCTGTTGTACAGGATCTTTTAGGATATCAATGACAAAATATGTCCCCAACTGTCCTGATTGGACCTCTTCCCCCCCTTACGTCCTGAGGCAAAATGCGTACCTGAGGTCGGGAAGACTGTACTCTCTGCAATCTTTCAATTAAGAGTACCTCTTCACTTACCCATCTAGCATGAGGATAAGTGGCTACATATGGACTGTGTAATATTGGCCCCTGTTGTGACCCGTGTAGTGAGAATGGGGTTCCCTGTGTTGGCTTTCCCTCCCTCGGGATTCCTCCTCCTCCCTCTTTATCACCTAGAAATGTTGCTGGATCTCGATTTTTACTTCTTGTTTCAAGAACCAAAACCCCTCAGCTTTCCAGCCTTTACGTGTGTGTATAGTTGTTTTAGAGACACTCTCTGTTAGTAGCTCCAGAGTGTGATGTTGTCCCCTGCGTCTCTCCTGTATTAGAAGTGACGCTTACTGCTCACTCCTCTCCAATCTGGAACCATCTCACTTTGGATAACCAAGACAAGGTACTCCTGAACCACACACTCCACCTTTTGCATGTACCCATTGTACTGCAACGTACCTTTTAACAAAACTTTGGATCGGTGCATTGGTTCTGGGAGTGTGACATGTAAGAGCAGATTTACACTGCCGTTCAATTCAAACTTCCAGCACACCTGACCCTTCATACCTTTCACCAACATGGTGCCATGAAATTTGTTTGCACCTGGCACCAGTGATCTATTCCTTCTTCCTTGCTTGGTCCAGACAGGCCAATCAGAGGGAAGTGGAAGAGGATCAGCCACTTTTCTTCCAAACATTAACATGCTGGGGCCTTGTGTTCTCATTAACCCCCTATTGTTCATGAGCATGTCCTCTCTTCATTCTCCTAGGACGGAATGGCAGCCTAGGATCACCATCATCACGGTACTCTTCATTCTAAAAGCACCTCCTTGGGAAAGAAAAACATTAGCAATTTACAGTATGCTTTTCTCAGTCAGTTTTTTTTAGTCTCTTTCCGATCTCAGAAATCTCGTTTTTTAGTCTCTTTCCGATCTCAGAAATCTCGTTTTTTTCCAAACTCAGATTGGCATCTGGAACCTTTCTCTTATCCGACTGACATCTCTGTCTCAGCTGCCAGCACCTCAGCTTTCTTGCTTCCATATTTCCAAACTCCTGAAATCTAAATACAAAGAAATCAATTCTTATTAATTATTTGGGATTCGCCCTGCGGCTTGTAGTCTGTACACCTTAAATTGATCAATATATACCGTAATTGATCTCATTGCTTTATGGTTCTCATGAACTCTGTTTACTCTTCTTGGTAGACTGGAGCTAAACTTCTCTCCCCTACCTAAGTACCATCCTAAGTACTTACCTGTTTAAAATATGCTCCCGCGGACTTCACCTTTGGAAGCTCTCACCTCATTGCAAGCTCTCCCAACATCCCCCTTTCTGTACATACTCGGCCGTAGTATGCACAGAGTATGGATGCCACACACCTGTTGCTGCTTTGCAGGTGAGCCTGCAATGCTCTTACTCATTTTCGCATTGACTTACCTAGAACTTCATTCAGCACTACCAGCTCTGCTAGAAGTCCTGTGTGTTGTATCACCTGACCAATGTTTGCCAATGCTACTACCTCTAGACTACAAACGGCTGCCTCTCCGTAGGAAGGTGTGCTTTGCACTTTACCTACCCAGGGTGCAGGGCTAAGCATTGCAGCTTCATATGCCTGTATGCGGATCCCTGAATGCCCACTTGGTTGGTATTCATATGGCAAACACTGTACTGATACATTTTCACTCTGTAAATGGCAATTCCTTCATCTTTATAATTGCCCCATGAACTGCTGTCAGTTCTGTTCTTTGTGCTACACTGGTAGGAGCTGGAAAAAATATACTTGACCAATCAGTGGACGAGAAAAATGCACAAACAGCCCCAGCCCAGCATTTGTCAAGCTCTGGCCCTGTCCACGACAAAAAACGGAAAAAAACCTTACCACTCTGCAGCCGCGGATACCTGGATTGGTCAACTCCCTTTTTTCCAACTCCGGTCAAAAATAACAAGGCTCCGTTGTTCCCCTTCCCTCCACACACCAAGTTTAGGTAACTAGAGGGCCTCCCAGTATTAAGCAACCCTTCCTTTAGTAAGGGTAGCCAGGGGAACCCCTTAGGTACACCTCAGCATGGGCTGCCAAAAGTTCCACCACCAGCATAGGTAGCCAAAAGTAGTGGTTGGAGCCATAAGACGTAGGCATTCTTCAGAAATGTAATCTGCCTCTACCCTATCCCTATGGATAGGAGTTAATTGGGAAATTTACATTCTCATGCAATCTACACTGCATATAGTCCATGGGCACTTAGATAAAATCATAGGGTGGAGGAACACAAGAAAGTTGGTGAATACATCAAGTACTGCCTGGGCCCCCTATGCTCCAGGGCCCCATAGCAGCTGCTATAGCTATTGCTACGCCCTTGTTCCTGTGGCTGGTATTTTAATCAGGAACCCATCGCTGCAAGATGAGTGTGCTAAGCATTACGCCACTGTGCTGCCGAGGAGAAGGTTGCTGTCTCTTAGCACTGCATAGCACACAATGTTAAAATATTTTATCTTCTTCGCTGAATCCCATATGGCATTCCCACTGGGAAAGACTGGAAATCACTGGAGATGCTTTAAAGAGAAACTTTAACTAAGGATAGGGAAGGTAAGTAGACACCATAAAAAAAGAAAAGCACAGAGATAACAGCAGCCCCAGTAGTGTAGTATGTCAAGCTAGAGTCAGATGGTAATGTAAGGAAAGGTGGTACTCACTACTAGGAGAAATTGCAGCAGGGGCAACCAACCTCTAAAAGCAACCATGTCGGACCAAGATCTTTCCAGGCCTGAAATAGGTTTAATTGTCAATCAGACATGCTTGTTGCTACACCAGTTTTCAATCTGTTCGATTAAAATGTCGAATCGGGTGGTCGATCACTAGATGTATGGCCAACTTTAGTGAATCGGTTCTAAAAATGTTGCACTCAAGCAAATATCCAATCAGAGTAATCAGGTTGTCTGTTGTAAAGTAAATTCTTCTCAAATAGATTAGAGAAACTGATGCATTATTAATTTTTAGGTCGCTAAGAGATCAGATGTGACAGTAAATGCTGATCAGTTGTGAACATTTCACACCATATAGATGTGCAAACCACTTATCAATAGTAAATGATAGTAGCAGGAAAACCACTGGAAAGAAAATCTCAGATGGAAGAGCCATTGTACACACATGCAGGCTGGTTTTAACATTCTCGTCTGCGAAAAACATTGATTGGACTGACTGGTTCTCAAAATGGAGATCTGCCATGTTTATAAGGCCTTGTAGTGAAGGGTGCATACACACATCCAGTTATGATTGGCCAATCTTACCACTTCCATTTAACATGAAAATTATCTACACAATCTATTCATAGCATTTAAATCTGTTGTCCCTCATACTACATGGAAGTAGAAAAATTGGCCAATCAAAATTGAATGTGTACAAACCCTAAAACCTAGTACACACTTTCAATTATGATTGGCCAATCACTGACCAATTTTACCACGGAGATGGTACAATTGGTCAGTGACTGGACAATCATAATTCAAAGTGTGTACCATGCTTAAGGCTAGGTCCACATTTTGTCAGATCGGCAAGGTGGATGGACACAGGGGTCCAATATAAAATCTGCTATGTCCCTCTATGTCGGGATGTCAAACTCCAGTCCTCGAGGTCCTCACACATTTTTGACACAGCTCAAATTAATTGCTGGGACTGAATTAGGAAAGGTGTTGTTCATCAGGTAGAACACATTTCTCCCTTTCTCAGTCCGTCCTAAACACTGGCATGGATATGGCCCTTGAGGACTGCAGTTCGACACCCATGCTCTTTGTAATCATGGTGTCCATTGTATATATTCTTTTTTTCAATTTCGCTGTGTTGCCCAAAAAAGTCATGCAAAGCATGACTTTTTGTACTGCTACTGCAATGGAGATGATGCATTTCACAAATCATTTTAAACAATACTGAATTCATTGATCTGTTAGTGGTCTCCAGTGTAGAAAGCTGATTTTGAGTGCAGAGCGAACCTAGACCAAGCTACATATTATTGGTGTTAAGCTGTACCTTTAGAACTTCTTCTAGATCTAAATTACTATCATACAGTAAATACTGTACTTAGTGTTACCAGCCCAGTATAACTGTGTATAAGATTGTTATACTCCTTTTTTTCTTACTTTGTCTAAATTAGCTGCAGGCTTACGTAAGGTGTATGACTCGTATACTACTGAGACCTTAAGATCACTGTGACGGCTAGGCAATTAGTATTTTTTTTAGAATGAGGTCAGCAATGGCTCTTTCATAATCTCACAGTATAGATCTGATTTAAAGATTTATCCAGACAGTAATAGTTGTGGATAAGATGAATGCACACCGTTCAGCTGCTTTGATCAGAGCACTATAAAAGCTATTAGCTTGGGGCAATGCTAGTTGTTTTCTGGAAATGTTCAAGTGCCATAATAATAACTCTAGAAAATAAATTATTTTAATTTGAAATAACCTTTTGTTGCTGTTTGTGTTCAGTGATGGAACATCTGAGCATTACTACATTTGGAACTCACCTGCAGAACTTTGCCCTGTGATGACCCAAGCACAGGGCTTCCACTTCCTCCCCCTTTAGCTTCTGAAGCTCAGCAGTGGATAGAGATGCCTGACCATGCTTATATTTACCTGATGCCTGCACACCTTATTAATACTTACTTGTATGTAAGGAACACCTAGTGTCCCCACTAAAGCCTTGCATCAGTTTCTCTACAGGTGATGAATGCTGGGTTTGCACATATGCTGTTGTAAAATGTGTACAGTTATTTCATGACACAAGACATATTGATGGTACTGTATTCTGTGTCTTGTCCTGTCTAAATCAGGAGAACATTTATATCATGCTTTATATCATGCTTTCTCCTGGGGGGCTCAAAGCACCAGAGCTGCAGCCATTTAAGGCATGCTCCATGGGCGACCAGGATCATTGGGGAACCTTACTGTTTTACTTACTGGCTTGAGACGGAATTTAAATTTGCTCAAATTCCACATCAAGGGGAACAGTCTTACCAGTACGCAATCTAGCTGACCCTGCACTTTGGCAAATGTGGAATGCACATTGTTCCGTGTTTAACTATGTGTGGCAGACCACTGGTTTTGGTGGCAGATAATGGCTGGACAACAATTGTTGCTGTTTTATCCCCCCCCCCCCCTTTCCCCATAGCATAACCCTAACCTCCACAGGGGTTGCTTCTCCCCTAAGCATCTAATGCCTTATCCTAAGCCTTCCCTTTCACTGTGCCTAACTCTAATCTCCTCCCTTTGTGAAAAACAACATACTGAAAAAAGTGCATCAACATCATCACAGCATGTGATCATGCATATTCAGGCAGATTGGTTCAAGGGTACGCCAAGCATGAAGCTTGTCAACAGACGCTTCACTGCCAAGTTCAGTAAGCATCTCAGAAGAAGCTAATGTGGATTAACAGGTAATACATCACAGTTGGATATGCCATTGCACAGCCTTTCATAGCGCCTTGCTGGTATCATTTGTCTGACAATTATAATGTACAGGTACATCTCTTGCCGCTGAATCAAATTTATTGCTCACTCCACCTATCCAATATTTTATGGAACTTAGAGGGTGCATTCCCGTGTGCATATATTTATTTTTATAGGGTTAATCTAGCCTAATCCATTCAGCTTTTGTTGGCACATTAGGGCTTAGCCACTTTAACGCAATTTCCTGTCTTGCAAATAAGGTCTCGGATAGGAAATTTTTGTTATCTACCTGAATGCTCTCATCGGTGAACACTCCCAATATACATTGCATCAGGTCAGTGGACACAGGGCAACCCATCTTGTCGTGAAGGAGTTTGACAACTTCAGGTTCTCTTTAAAGTCTGATTCTAATGCTTAGTGGGTCCGTTGTCTGTGCAAGTACAGGCCTTGTGGAGTCCATCGCTGCTGCCCAGGAGGTCAGGCTCCACTGAGGTAGAACACCGCTGATCGGGAAACCTTTGGCCTTGCTGGATGCTGACTCCATCCATCCATCCATCATCTGCTGCTGCTCCACCACAGCAGGGACAAGTCTGATTCAGCCCTTCCATGATGGCACCGCAGCTGTATGCTTAAGTGACAGCCAAATTATCTAGACTGACCTTGCCAAATGCTGCCCAGGACTTGGGACCCACCACAGAGATTAACAATGCTGCACCTTTGAACTGGAACATCTTGGCCAGCACTGCCAGATGCCAGATATCAGCAATCGGGAACCTCAGCAGTGTCAGCCATCACCGCAGGTTTCTTTTATGAAGAACTGGATCATTACTGTTGAACTTTCGCTACCCACTGTCCCCCTCCCCATGTCTCCTTACGGATGACAGATGATTGCCATGTGCGACTAGTGGCACCGTAGTATGGCAGCCTCGGCTCTTGACTTTCAGACATTATCCCCCCCCCCCCCCCCCCATCCATCCAGAACCTGTATGAACCAAAACTAGATCTGGGTACAACCACCCCAACCCCCCCCCCCCCCCCCCCCTCTTCGCGTCTGTACATGACAACATAAAGGATTCTGATTCTGTTTCTGTTAGTGTGTAAGTAACCTAATGGGGTCAAAATGTACAAGCGAGGGTTTGTGTAAAAGTTTCCATTAGTGTTGGTTCAGTCATCATTAACTAAGTTTAGATAGTACTATTGAGTGATTTTAGTAATACAGTATTTTGGGTGGAAGGTTAATGTTGAACATACGTTTAAAAGGTTAAGATTAGAATGAAGTTCATGTCTTAGCTTTTCTCAGTAGAGTGGGACGTGGGGCGTTTTTCTCAGGGTGAGTGGTGGGGTTTTTCTCTGAGTGGGAGATTTTTTTTTTTTTTTTGTAGAGTTTGAGGTTGGGAGTGTTCTCAGTAGAGTGAGAGGATCAGTGAGAGGATTCAGGATCAGTAGAGTAGGTAGTGGGGGTTTTACACACAAGGCCCAGTAATGATTAGTAATGAGGCTTCATCACATGTACAGTAGTTGGACAGCTGTATACCTTCAAACTGGTAAGGCTACTACCTTTGATGTGGTATTTGAACCCTTTGACAGGGGATCAAATCCTGCCCCATGTAAGGCGGTATGTAAAAGACAAGACAAGACAAGACAAATAACATTTATATTGCGCTTTTCTCCTTGCGGACTCAAAGCACCAGAGCAGAGCAGCAGCCACTAGGGCGCGCTCTATTGGCAGTAGCAGTGTAAGGGAGACTTGCCAAATGTCTCCTACTGAATTAGTGCTGGCTTACTGAACAGGCAGAGCCGAGATTCGAACCCTGGTCTCCTGTGTCAGAGGCAGAGCCCTTAACCATTACACCATCAGCCAACTGAAAGAGTAAGGAGTCTTTAGGCAAGGATCTCTAATGATCCTGGTCGCCCGTGGAGCGCGCTGTAGTGACTGCAGGTCTGATGCTTTGAGTCCACCAGTAGAAAAGTGCAATTTAAATGTTTTGTGTCTTGTCTAGTTATTATGTTTCCATCAAAAAGTTAGTGATCAGGGGGGGAGGGGGGGCGTGGCTGCCGGCGGAGTGGATGGCAGGGTGAGAGGAGAGCTCCGTCTCTGATCTATTGAGAAGCGGCTAAACAGCGACAAATCACTCCAAGCAGCGGCACAGTAAGATGGAGGAAGAACCTGGCATGGAGACCGACGCTTCCAAGAAGCGCAAAAAGATCACTAAGCCCCAGAAACTCACCGATTTCTTTCCTGGCAAGCCGCGTGGTGCGACCCAAGATGGCGCCGGTCAGCACAGCGCTGGGGCAGCAACTACAGCGTCTGCCGCCGGAGGGGGAACCAGTGCGACTCACAGGCTAGATGAGCCTCCCGATGACTTCTCTTCCTCTCCGACCTCTCCGTCCTCCTGGAGCCCGGCCAAATCCCGCCAGCGGATCCAGGAAAATGAGGCTTCTGCTTCCGAGGTAGGCCATAGCCCTGCACTTAACCTCCCACTCTCTGAGCAGCATCTCCCAGCTATTGAGGGGTTCCCTACCTCCTCACAATCTGTATCTCAGGAGTTCATTAAAGATATCCTGATCTCCTTTAAGCAGTCCATTACCAACGAAATTAATGCTCTGGCCATCTCCTTCCAGAACTCCATTGGCTCTCTGGGAGAGAGACTTTCCATACTGAAGACCAGGTGGCTCTGCTCACGCAAGAGCACAACAAGGCAGTTGATTCAATGGACTCCCACTCCTCAGATATCTCTTGGATGAAAGCGAAAATTACAGATGCGGAGGACAGGAACCGTCGCAATAATTTAAAATTCCGCGGAATCGAGGAGTCAATCCCACCTTCAGGTTTATGCGACTATATTAAAGATCTTCTAAAAGCTAGCTTCCCTGATATGAGCGAAGTCGAATTCGCTATAGATCGTGCACATAGGCTCCCGAAAGCAAAGTTCTTACCAGACTCCACTCCTAGAGACGTTATAGCAAGATTTGTTTTCTACCAGACCAAGGAAGCCCTGCTTTCCTATGTCAAATCCAAAGGCAATCTACCTTCTCCCTTTCACCATCTGCAGCTATATCCTGACTTATCTCAGATCACTCTCCAGAAACGCAAGGAGTTATCACCCATCACCAGGGTCTTGCGCCAGCATCAGATCCAATACAGATGGGGATTCCCCACCAAGGTTCTTGTATCACATGGGGGTCACAAACTCTCTATCACTACTACAGAGGACGGTCTTCTGGCTCTTAAACGCCTTCAGTTACCTCCTCCTCAAGATCATACTCCTTCTCGCAACCCGATGACATTGTCAAAACTCCCGCAGGAGTGGCAACGGGTGAATCATCGTTAGATCACGAGTTCTCCACAATTCCATCCTCAGGTTTTTGATTTTTCCTGTTTTCCTTCCCGCCAAGGCTGAACTATGTCTCAGGGTCCGGCCCCTGAGTGCGGGTCACCAGGCGTTTGTCCTGATCTCCCTGTGATCTCCCATAGGAGATCTCAGTTTCACTACTGGTGTTTAAATGTTATGTTTTCTTGTTCCTGCCTCTGCCACTCTGATGCTATGATTTTTAAAATGTTTATACCTGAAATATCGACGACCTTTTACAGTACAAGCTATGTAACGGTTAATGATGGCTCTTAAAATCTTGTCATTGAATGTCAAGGGCCTCAATACTCCTTTCAAGAGATCTCTATTTTGGAAAGAAGCTATTCAAACTAAGGCAGATATCGTATTTGGTCAGGAAACCCACTTATTAGAATCTCACAACCATTTATGTCACCACCCTAATTTTGCCCATACACTATATAGTAATTTCCAGAAAAAGAAAAAGAGAGGGGTCCTAATTTCCTTCCACAAAAACCTGGCACTAAATATTATTGAGTCAGTAAGTGACCCTCTGGGTAGATTTATCATTGCTATTTGTACCATCAATGATCACACCTACACACTGGTCTGCAGCTACGCACCTAATCAAGGGCAAGTTGCTTTTATGAAAAAATTAATCCACAAGGTGGATGCCGTCAAGCAGGGAGAAGTCTTCTACGGTGGAGACTTTAACACTTGTATCAACCCAAATATAGATTCCTCCAATACCTCCAATAAACCTTTTTCGCCACTAGGTAAATTGTTACATACGGAATGCCTATATGATCCATGGAGGGCTCTACATGGGTCTGAGAAAGATTACACATTTTTCTCGAATGTGCATCACACCTATTCTAGGATTGACTTCTTCCTGGTTGATGGCGTCACCTTACAAAAAATCTCTGATTCCACTACAGGCCTAATTACGTGGTCAGACCACGCTCCTATCACAATCACCATATCTCAATCAAACTGTGATTTCAAGCGTAGCCAGTGGAGAATGAATACCTCAATCTTAAAGGATGCTAAAAATAACTCACACATAGCTGACAACATAAAAATTTTTTTCTCATGGAATGAGGGAAGTGAAACGGGCGATCCGTTCATATGGAGTGCCCACAAAGCATATATTAGGGGAATCTTAATTAAAATTGGTTCCACGCAAAAAAAGCACAGGACTGCTCAAATATCAGCTATCCTCTCTAAAATCTCTCATCTTGAAACTCTACATAAGAACAACGCGGGTCAAGATCTTTTGAAAGAACTTTTCCAAGCCCGCCAAGAGCTGCGGCTATTATTGTTGCACAAATTTGAATTTAATATGCTTAGAGCAAAGACCAAATACTATTCCCAAGGGAATAAAGCTGGAGCCCTACTGGCCCAAAAATGCAAAATTAAACAGGCAAAATCTCGTATTCCGTTCTTAATTGACCCCCTAACTAATCAGAGGGT
The DNA here is from genome assembly GCF_040937935.1 of Hyperolius riggenbachi. Classification (NCBI taxonomy): domain Eukaryota; kingdom Metazoa; phylum Chordata; class Amphibia; order Anura; family Hyperoliidae; genus Hyperolius; species Hyperolius riggenbachi. The sequence continues at coordinate 140,821,248 of NC_090657.1, forward strand.
TACCAATCCCAAATTGATAGCTGATATCTTTGCATCCTACTACCAGGAGCTATACAATTTGCAATTCGATACCAGGACTCCTCAACCATCCTTGCAGCAAATTGAGGAGTTTCTATCTACCCTCAAGCTACCCTCACTCTCTCAGGAACAACTAGAGGTACTAAATTCTCCCATTACTGCTTTGGAAGTCATTTCCTCAATTAAGTCTTTAAAACGAAATAAGGCACCAGGCCCAGATGGGTACTCAAATGAATATTACCAGGCATATGCCACGATTTTAGCCCCACGTTTGGCTAAGGTATTTAATGAATTCAGATCTTCTGGCCATATACCTCAGGAATACTTATTAGCTACGGTAGTGGTCCTCCCAAAGGCAGGCAAAGATCTGAGTAATCCCGCCAGTTTTCGTCCCATCTCTTTACTGAACACGGACACCAAGCTATATGCAAAAATTCTTGCTCAGAGATTACTAAACCTGCTCCCATTATTGGTCAAAAACGATCAAATTGGGTTCACCAAAAATAGACAGTCACCTGATGGTACAAGGAGGATGGTATCGCTTGTGCACTATTTGGAGACCGGTCGGACGCCTTATGTGTTCCTTACCTTGGATGCAGAGAAGGCGTTCGACCGGGTTCATTGGAAATTTCTAGAATACACGTTAAGAAAATTTGGGTTTTCTGGGGATATCTTGAGGGGTGTACTGGCGCTTTATTCTAAGCCATCGGCCAGAATTAACGCCTCTGGGTTTTACTCTGACATTTTCCACATCTCCAATGGGACTCGGCAGGGGTGTCCACTCTCTCCACTCATCTTTACGCTATTGATGGAGACCCTTGCCGAGTCCATAAGGAATAATCAGGGCATTAAAGGGGTTAATATAGGCGGTAACTCTCACAAAATTGGATTATTTGCGGATGACGTGATTTTAACATTGACGGAACCATTGTCCTCTCTTCATAACACGGTGGAAGCTCTGCATAACTTTTCACAAATATCATACTATAAGGTCAACCACTCTAAGTCGCTGATGCTAGATTTAAACCTACCCCAAGATCTGAAGATACTAATTTCTACTAAAATTCCCTTCCACTGGGCCTCCAAATCTATCCCATATCTCGGAATCCAATTGACCTCGTCAGCAGCAGGTTTATTCGAGGCTAATTATGCTCCCTTGTTATCTTCTGTGAAGACTGACCTAGAGGGGCTAGCTAAAGTGGAACTCTCCTGGGCTGGAAGGCTCAATTCATTCAAGATGCTGATTTTACCAAAAATCTTATACGTATTTAGATCTATTAATATACCTATAAGGAAATCATTTTTCCTTAATCTAAACAAACTAATCTCGAAATTCATATGGGCTGGCAGGAAGCCCAGATTAAAAATGGAAAATATGTATACTCCTAAAAATAAAGGAGGCCTTGGCCTTCCTAATTTGGAGCTATACTATCACGCGTGCATTCTGGACATGTCTAAGTATTGGTGGAATAACAACCAGAATAAAAAATGGGTGGACATAGAAAGCGCATGCTACCCTCTATCTCTCAAAGATGCGCTAGTGGGCATACTTATGGGGAGTGTCCCCCCTCCCCCTCCCACTTTAATTACATGCAAGGCCACCTTATATTCTTGGCAGTTTCTCAAAAAGTTTATAGCCCCAGCTGACACCCATAATTCCAAAATCAGAGTTGAATTAAAAACAGTTGCTAATTTAATGGGGAATATAGAATTTTCTAAATGGACCCAAGCGGGAATCTCGCATCTAAGCGACATCTATGTAAACAACAATTTATGGGATTTCGATAAGATCAGACTGATATTTAAATTAGACCCTACCCAACTATTTACATATTTAAGGCTAAAGCATTGGGTTTCTACACATAAGATAAACCTCCCCTCCCTACCTAAACAAGTCTATGCGCTTTTAAATAGTCCAATCTCTTTAAAAAAAGGAATTTCGATCTGGTATGGTTCCTTCATGAGGAACTCTCACCTATCTCTAACAAAATATGCTAATTGCTGGGCGTATGATCTCCAGTCTAATATTGATGTCAATCAGATTATTAGATCTACGCAGCTTGCCTCTCTCTCTCTCTCATCCATCCATCTATATATCATGCAGTAGGGAATTGCAGATTTTCAAAACAGCTTATATACCATAGCTGGGATTTGAACCCAGAACCTAGTGTGTAGTAGGTATGTGTCTTAACCTCTAGACCATGACCCACACTACATGCTAAAGCTGGCGGTAGCATAAACCATACTTCCATTATGATCAATTCGATAGAAAAAGTAGCATGATTAAGGATTTGTACTTTTGAAAAGCATGCCTATATACCATAGCTGGGATTTGAACCAAGGACCTAGTGTATAGTAGGTATCTGTCTTAACCTCTAGACCATGACCCACACTACATGCTAAAGCTGGCGGTAGCATAAACCATACTTTCATTATGATCAATTCGATAGAAAAAGTAGCATGATTAAGGATTTGTACTTTTTGAAAAGCATGCCTATATACCATAGCTGGGATTTGAACCAAGGACCTAGTGTATAGTAGGTATCTGTCTTAACCTCTAGACCATGACCCACACTACATGCTAAAGCTGGCGGTAGCATAAACCATACTTCCATTATGATCAATTCGATAGAAAAAGTAGCATGATTAAGGATTTGTACTTTTTGAAAAGCATGCCTATATACCATAGCTGGGATTTGAACCAAGGACCTAGTGTATAGTAGGTATCTGTCTTAACCTCTAGACCATGACCCACACTACATGCTAAAGCTGGCGGTAGCATAAACCATACTTCCATTATGATCAATTCGATAGAAAAAGTAGCATGATTAAGGATTTGTACTTTCTGGCTTCCATGTGGATGGGGGGTGCTGCACTGCTATTCCATATGTGGACCACCAATATTTAAAGATGTAGCTGACTGCATTTATAAGCAATACATTTTCTGTGTGGGGGGCCGGTAAGAAAGCCTTAGGGGGCCACATTCGGCCTGCGGGCCTTAGTTTGAGGACCACTGCTCTAGACCATCAACCACACTCAGGGCCAGGCTTTAGCATGTAGTGTGGTCAGAGGTGGGACAAGGTCCTTCAGCACCCAAGGCTGAGACAGCAAAGTGCGCCTCCCCATCCCTCCCACCCCAGCTGTCACACACTGATTGCTATTACACTAAGAGGTGCCCCAGGGCCCCCCCCCCCCACCTTCAACACCTTAATCTCTACTTATCTGGCTTGCAGTCGCTGCCATGTATCACCTTTTCTTATTTCTTTCTGCTTCAAACACAATTGGGAATGACAGCTGAATGAATTGTGCACCCCCTCCTACACTGCGCCCTGAGGCTGCAGCCTCTCCCTTACTAGTGGGTAAGACAGGTACCTACTACTATGCAGTGTGGGTCATGGTCTAGAGGTTAAGACAGATACCTACTACACACTAGGTCCTTGGTTCAAATCCCAGCTATGGTATATAGGCATGCTTTTCAAAAAGTACAAATCCTTAATCATGCTACTTTTTCTATCGAATTGATCATAATGGAAGTATGGTTTATGCTACCGCCAGCTTTAGCATGTAGTGTGGGTCATGGTCTAGAGGTTAAGACAGATACCTACTATACACTAGGTCCTTGGTTCAAATCCCAGCTATGGTATATAGGCATGCTTTTCAAAAGTACAAATCCTTAATCATGCTACTTTTTCTATCGAATTGATCATATTGGAAGTATGGTTTATGCTACCGCCAGCTTTAGCATGTAGTGTGGGTCATGGTCTAGAGGTTAAGACAGATACCTACTATACACTAGGTCCTTGGTTCAAATCCAAGCTATGGTATATAGGTATGCTTTTCAAAAAGTACAAATCCTTAATCATGCTACTTTTTCTATCGAATTGATCATAATGGAAGTATGGTTTATGCTACCGCCAGCTTTAGCATGTAGTGTGGGTCATGGTCTAGAGGTTAAGACACATACCTACTACACACTAGGTTCTGGGTTCAAATCCCAGCTATGGTATATAAGCTGTTTTGAAAATCTGCAATTCCCTACTGCATGATATATATATGGATGGATGGATGGAGGAGGAGGAGGAGGAGGAGGAGGAGGAGGAGGAGGAGGAGTAGTGATGCTCAAATACCCCTTTTTAAAATTCGAGTTTGGTCGAATTCGAATAGTAAATTATTCGAGGTCAGTCGAATATTCGAGTCGAATAATTTTTACTATTCGATTCGACCTCGGACTTCGAGCTCACTATTTGAGTCGGTATTCGAGCTAACTATTCGAGCTGACTATTCGAATTGGCCTTAAATAGCTTCCCAACACTTGTTTTGAGGGTTAATGATGCAAGAAACATATTTTTTTCCAAGTGACAACAGCAAGTGATTATGTGGGGATGTTCCTTTAAAAAAAAAAAAAGGTGAAAAGAGAAGTTGTGTCCAGAATTTTGTTCAGTACTGTATATACTTCTTCTTCTTCTTCTTCTTTATCTTCTATATCTTCTTCTTCTTCTTCTATATCTTCTTCTTCTTCTTCATCTTCTTCTTCTTCTTCTTCATCTTCTTCATCTTCATCTTCTTCATCTTCATCTTCTTCATCTTCTTCATCTTCATCTTCTTCATCTTCTTCTTCATCTTCTTCATCTTCTTCATCTTCATCTTCTTCATCTTCTTCTTCATCTTCTTCATCTTCATCTTCTTCATCTTCTTCTTCTTCTTCTTCTTCATCTTCTTCTTCATCTTCTTCATCTTCTTCTTCATCTTCTTCATCTTCATCTTCTTCATCTTCTTCTTCATCTTCTTCATCTTCTTCATCTTCATCTTCTTCATCTTCTTCTTCATCTTCTTCATCTTCATCTTCTTCATCTTCTTCATCTTCTTCTTCTTCTTCTTCTTCTTCTTCTTCTTCATCTTCTTCTTCATCTTCTTCATCTTCTTCTTCATCTTCTTCATCTTCATCTTCTTCATCTTCTTCTTCATCTTCTTCATCTTCATCTTCTTCATCTTCTTCTTCATCTTCTTCATCTTCATCTTCTTCATCTTCATCTTCTTCATCTTCTTCTTCTTCTTCTTCTTCTTCTTCTTCTTCTTCTTCATCTTCTTCTTCATCTTCTTCATCTTCTTCTTCATCTTCTTCATCTTCATCTTCTTCATCTTCATCTTCATCTTCATCTTCTTCATCTTCTTCTTCATCTTCTTCTTCTTCTTCTTCTTCTTCTTCTTCATCTTCTTCTTCATCTTCTTCATCTTCTTCTTCATCTTCTTCATCTTCATCTTCATCTTCATCTTCTTCATCTTCTTCTTCATCTTCTTCATCTTCTTCATCTTCATCTTCTTCATCTTCTTCTTCATCTTCTTCATCTTCATCTTCTTCATCTTCTTCTTCTTCTTCTTCTTCTTCTTCTTCTTCATCTTCTTCTTCATCTTCTTCATCTTCTTCTTCATCTTCTTCTTCATCTTCTTCATCTTCTTCTTCATCTTCTTCATCTTCTTCTTCATCTTCTTCATCTTCTTCTTCTTCTTCATCTTCTTCTATATCGTCTTCTTCGTCACTTATTTCTCTTTTCATTTTTTTTTTTTTAAAGAAATGCAGCTATTTTTGAGCGTAACAACAAATAGCTGGTGGCGCACGCATGTTGGAAGCGCCATTGTATGTGCTCCCTGGCAGTGGAAACACACAGACAGCAGGAGGTAAATTTAGCAGCAGGAGGAGGAGGATGAGTGTGTGGCAGCATGCAGTCAATGAGGCAGGCAGCGTGACATAATAGCCCTGGTACCTAGCGGTGATACCATGGCTGTAAATAAACACAACAGGAGGTCCCAGACAGCGGTCGTGCAGCCCACATTGTGTCCAATACACAACTGGGACAACACAGTTTTCAACCCGGGCACCTCAGAAAAATTAAACCTTTTTTTGTAATGGTTTTGTAGTTTTGGTTTTACAACCAATTACACAGATATATAGCTATTTTTTGACGTAATAGCTGGTGGCAGAGTGGCAGCAGAAGGTAAATCTGTGTACCCTGGCGGTGGGAAACACAGACAGACAGCAGCAGCAGCAGGAGGAGGAATGGAGGAGAGTAATTATGTGAGCAGCTATTGTTTGACGTAATAGCTGGTGGCAGTGTGGCAGCAGAAGGTAATTCTGTGTACCCTGGCAGTGGGAAACACAGACAGACAGCAGCAGCAGGAGGAATGGAGGAGTAGTGTGAGTGTGGCAGCAGGTAGGCAGCGTGACATAATAGCCCTGGTACCTAGCGGTGATACCAGGGCCGTAAATAAACACAACAGGAGGTCCCAGACAGCGGTCGTGCAGCCCACATTGTGTCCAATACACAACTGGGACAACACAGTTTTCAACCCGGGCACCTCAGAAAAATTAAACCTTTTTTTTTTTTAATGGTTTGTTTGGTTTCGGTTTTGCAACCAATATAGCTATTGTTTGACGTAATAGCTGGTGGCAGAGTGGCAGCAGAAGAAGGTCATTCTGTGTACCCTGGCAGTGGGAAACACAGACAGACAGCAGAAGGGCAGTACACAGCAGCCCACTGTAGGTGTAAAATGTGTGGCTGCAGGCGACGTAATAGTCAAAGTGAACCAGGCTGGCTTAGTGAGCAGGAGCCAGGAGGTGGTAAAGGGTGGTAAGGCACATTAACGATGGTTCCGGCAGCCAGTTCATGTCCCCCTCTCGCCGACAACAGGGGCCAGGAACTCGCCTTCCACCCACGCCTGGTTCATCTTGAGAAACGTCAGTCTGTCCACAGACTTGTGAGACAGACGTGAGCGTTTCTCGGTGACCACGCCACCAGCTGCACTGAAGCAGCGCTCGGACAGCACGCTGGAAGGGGGGCAGGACAGCACTTCCAGGGCGTACTGCGCTAGCTCGCTCCAGATCTCCATGCGCTTGACCCAATACTCCATGGGATCAACAGGGGCATCGCTGTCAAGCCCGCTGTACGACCCCATGTAGTCAGCCACCATGCGGGTCAGGCGCTGGCTGTGACCGGAGGAGGATGCTGCTGCATGCATCTCCTCTCTAGTCACTGCTGCCGGAGCCTCTACAGTCCTGTAGAGCTCGTGGCTGAGAGACAGCAGGTCTGTGGGGCGCTTGCTGCTGCTGGATGCAGGCACCTGCTGCTGCCTCTGTGCTGGCTGCTGGACAGTGGGGGTGGAAGGCTGGGGGAAGGCTTCCTCCAAGCGCTCAACAAGGGCCTGCTGCAAGCTCCTTATTTGTTGCGCTGGGTCTCCTCCTGCAGGCGGCAGGAACTGGCTCAACTTCCCCTTGAGGCGTGGGTCCAACATCATGCTGATCCAGATGTCCTCCCTCTGCTTCATCTGGATCACCCTGGGGTCCCTGCGCAGGCACGCCAGCATGTGCGCTGCCATTGGGAAGAGGCGGGCCACGTCTGCTGGCACATCGACGTCAGTGCTGTCCTCATCCTCCTCCTCTGCCGCCTCATCCTCTCTCCACCCCCGCACCAACTCAGCTGCGCTGTGCTGATCCCCCTCATCAGCAGCCAGGTCAGGGACCTCCACCAAGTCCTCCTCCTCCTCCCCCTCAGAGGTGGACTGCGCAGCTGGTTGCCGCTCCTGCTGGTCCAAGGCTGCCGCTCCCTGTTCCAGCAAACCATCGAGGGCCCTGTTCAGCAGAGAAACCAGGGGCACCCACTCGCAGACCATAGCATGGTCCCTGCTCACCATGTTTGTGGCCTGCAGGAAGGGAGCCAGCACAAAGCACACCTGCTGCATGTGCCTCCAGTCATCATCGGGGACGATGGACGGGATGTTGCTGGTCTTGTCCCTTCTCCGAGCTGCGGAAACAGTGGCCAGGGCAAGGTACTGGTTGACAGCGTGCCTCTGTTCAACCATACGCTCCAACATCGCCAGGGTGGAGTTCCAGCGAGTCGGAACGTCAATGATCAGCCGATGGCGTGGCAGATCCAGCTCCTTTTGCACGTCTTCCAGGCTCGCACAGGCTGCAGCCGAGCGCCGGAAGTGACGCACAACATTCCTTGCCGTTTCCAGCAGTTCGCCCATCCCCTGGTAGGTGCGCAGGAACTTCTGCACCACCAGGTTCAGCACGTGGGCAAGACAGGGGATGTGGGTCAGGTTTCCCCTGTCTATGGCAGCAACCAGATTGGCCCCATTGTCGGACACCACCTCTCCGACTCTGAGGCCTCTGGGGGTCAGCCAAATCCTCTCCTGCTCCTGGAGTTTGGCCAACACGTGGGCTGCCGTCAGCTTGGTCTTGCCAAGGCTGACCAAGTGCAGCAGCGCTTGGCAGTGGCGGGCCTTCACGCTGCTGCTGAGGCGGGGGGTTTGGCCAGGTGTGGCGGAGGATGGCAGAGGATCGGAGGAACCCGCTGCAGTTCCCCTGACCCTGCGGGGTGGCACCACCCACTGTGTTGCTGCTGCTGCTGCTGCTGTGCCCGCTGCTGCTCTCCCATCCTCACCCCCTTCCACCAAGCTGACCCAGTGGACAGTGAAGGACAGGTAGCGGCCTGTCCCGAAGCGGCTGCTCCAGGAGTCCATGGTGACGTGGACCCTTTCACCAACCGCGTGCTCCAGCCCTCGCTCCACATTGGCCATCACAAAGCGGTGCAGTGCTGGAATGGCCTTGCGGGAGAAAAAGTGTCTGCTGGGGAGCTGCCAGTCTGGGGCTGCACAAGCAAGCAGCGCCCGCATGTCGCTCCCCTCCTGCACGAGCGTGTACGGCAGGAGTTGGGAGCACATGGCCCGTGCCAGCAAGCCGTTCAGCTGCCGCACGCGACGGCTGCTGGGAGGCAGAGCCCTAACCACCCCCTGGAAGGACTCGCTCAAAAGGCTCTGGCGTGGCCTTTTGCTGACACGGGAATCACCAGACACAGCGGAGGAGGCCACTGAGGACTGGCTGCCAGAACAGGCCTCAGTGTCGGCGGCAGGAGTTGCAGAGGGGGGAGGAGCAGTGCGTTTCCGCACTCCTGCTGGTGCTGCTGGAGGAGCAGGAGGGCGGGTGGCTGCTGTTGCTGCTGCTGAAGGCTGTGCAGTGATGGGTGTGGTGCCACTGCCAGCACCAGATGCCTTCAGCCTCTGGAACTCCTCATGCTGGTGGAAATGTTTAGCCGCAAGGTGGTTGATCAGCGAGCTGGTGCTGAACTTTAAGGGGTCTGCACCTCTGCTCAACTTCCGCTGACAGTGGTTGCAAGTGGCGTACTTGCTGTACACAGTGGGCATGGTGAAAAAGCGCCAGATTGGTGACAGAAACATCCCCCTACGGCATGGAAGCGCTGCTGCCTGTCTCCCTGTGGTGGTTGGGGGGGGGGCTTGGGTGCGGCTGGTGGTGGTACTGGCTGATGCTGCTGCTGCTGCTGCTGAGCCTGAGACACCAGCAGGCTGTGGGTCGCTGCCAATGCTTGCAATGATGCGCCTCCTTGCAAGGCCCACAAGCGCATCCTCCTCCTCCTCCGAGCTGCTGAGGACGACATCCCCTGGAGGTGGTGGCACCCAGTCTCTGTCTGTCACCGGGTCATCAACATCATCCTCCCCCTCCTCAAACATGTCCTGCTGGGATGATGACCCCCCAAACTCCTCTCCTGATGCATGGATGGGCTGCTTGACTGTCGCCACAGTCTTGCTGTCCAATCCCTCATCCCCCAAAGTGCCCATCAGCATCTCCTCCTCAAAATCGCCAACAACAGCAGACAATTGACTCATCATGCCTGGGGTCAAAAGAGTGCTGAATGAGAGGTCGGCGACTGACGGTGAACTGGCCTCCTCCCCAGACCCTGCTGGGCGGCTGCTGCGAACAGGGGTGGTGGTGGTGGTGGTGGTGAGGGTGGAGGCCTCGGATGCAGAGCTGATGGCGGGCTGCTCATCCTCCGTCATGAGTTGCACCACAGTGTCTGCATCCTTTTCCTCAATGGGACGTTTCCGACCCGGCTGGAGGAAAATCGGAGCAGGTGCTACACGCTGCTGCTGCTGTGTCTCTGCAGCGTGAGTTGCAGATGCTCCTGCTGGGCGGCGCCCAAGGCGTCCACGGCCAGTGGCTATGGGAGGAATGTTAGCCACTGACGCTGCTGCTGCTGCTGCGGAACTGTGCATGGTGGCGCGCCCGCGGCCGCGGCTTGCCACAATGCTGCTCCCTCTCCTCCTGATTCCCTTGCTGCCCTTCCCCTTGCCCAAACCGCGCTGGCTGCCACTTCCAGACATCTTAAATGTTTTGGGCGTATAGACAAAAGTTTTGTAAAAGGGCGGGTGAAAAGTGGGGTACTTTAATGGAGTGGGTTGGTTGGTGAGGTGACTGAGTGAGTGTCCCCTAGTACAGTAAGTAAGTAGTAACAGTCAGGAAGTACAACTAGCAGTTACAATAATCAGTAGTAATCACAAGTAAATTTAGTGTGTGTACACTCAGACAGTGAGTGACCGCACGCAGGAGCTAGTAGCCTATGAACACAGTGACTGAGTGTCCTAGACTCCTAGTACAGTAAGAGTAAGTAGTAACAGTAAGTACAACTAACTAATTACAATAATCAATCAGCGATCAGAAGGAAATGGAGTGTGGGTGGTGTGTGTACACTCAGACAGTGAGTGACCGCACGCAGGAGCTAGTAGCCTATGAACACAGTGACTGAGTGTCCTAGACTCCTAGTACAGTAAGAGTAAGTAGTAACAGTAAGTAGAACTAACTAATTACAATAATCAATCAGCGATCAGAAGGAAATGGAGTGTGGGTGGTGTGTGTACACTCAGACAGTGAGTGACCGCACGCAGGAGCTAGTAGCCTATGAACACAGTGACTGAGTGTCCTAGACTCCTAGTACAGTAAGAGTAAGTAGTAACAGTAAGTAGAACTAACTAATTACAATAATCAATCAGCGATCAGAAGGAAATGGAGTGTGGGTGGTGTGTGTACACTCAGACAGTGAGTGACCGCACGCAGGAGCTAGTAGCCTATGAACACAGTGACTGAGTGTCCTAGACTCCTAGTACAGTAAGAGTAAGTAGTAACAGTAAGTACAACTAACTAATTACAATAATCAATCAGCAATCAGAAGGAAATGGAGTGTGGGTAGTAGCCTATGAACACAGTGACTGTCTGACTGAGTGTCCTAGACTCCTAGTACAGTAAGAGTAAGTAGTAACAGTAAGTACAACTAACTAACAATAATCTATCAGTAATCAGAAGGAAATAGAGTGTGTGTACACACAGACAGTGAGTGAGTGCACACACGCAGGAGCTAGCTAGTAGCCTATAAACAGTGACAGTCAGTGAGTGTCCTACTCCTAGTACAGTATAACTACAATACTATTAGTAAAGGACAGCAGAAATACTGGTATAGATGAGAGAAATAAACAGAGGACAGCTGCCCACAGAGGCAAGGCCCCCCTGAGGCCTAAACCTGTAAGCTTGCAGCAGCTGCCTGTCTCTAATGTAACACACAAGCTACTAACTAAAATACAATGTCTATCTAACTAACAACAATATAGGTGTATATGGCAGGTGTAGGTGAGCAAAAACGCTAGGTAAATGATCACAATAGAGCACTTGCTAAGCCAAAGCACAAAGGAGCAACTCTCTCTCTGTACAAGTCTCAGGCAAGCATGGAGAAACGTAACATGGCGGCCGCTATTTATAGGGTAGGGGCTGGCCAGGGTCCCCCTCTGTGATTGGCTGCCGTCAGAGGGCCTGGGAGCCCTCTGATTGGCTCTAAGGACATCAATCTGGGCTATGACGCTATTCGAGCTCGGTACCGAGCTCGAATAGCGCCGAGTTGCTCGAATAGCTCGAATAGTGAATGGGCTATTCGAGTGTACTCGGATAGCCCATTCGAATAGCTCCAGCTATTCGGAGCTCGAATACCGAGCTCGAATAGCTGAAAAAGAGCTCGAATATTCGAGCTACTCGAATATTCGAGCTCTGCTGAGCACCACTGAGGAGGAGGAGGATTTTTGTGCTATTCCGGAAAATTCCGTCGGAATTATAAAATTTCCGCGGAATTCCGTTTAAGAGGTATAGGAATTCCGATTGACTACCGGAATCGGAATTAACCTAATTCCGGCCGGAAACACGGAATTTATAATTCCGCGGAATTTTCCGAGCATCCCTAAAATCTTCCTCAAATGGTATTTAACCCCTAGAAAACTGGCTGCCTTTTCTCCTTCGCAATCTCCACTTTGTTGGAGACAATGTGGCCAGGTGGGAACACTGATTCACTTACTATGGTATTGCCCCAAATTGGGAGACTTCTGGTATAAAATTCAAGAGAAAATATCTTCCTTCATTCAACACCCTACGGCCTTATCCCCTAACCTAGCAATTTTAAATATAGGCATAGAAGATTTCGAAATCAAATATAGAATGGGGATCTTTCATATCTTGGCAGCAGCTAGACACCTCATCGTCTCGAACTGGAAGTCTCCTGACGCTCCCTCATTCTCCCAACTAGTGCAATTAGCACAATATAATTTGTCCTTGGAATGAAACATCAGAGGTTATAGGGGTCCCAATGGTTCTGTCTATGTTATGGATATCACATAAAGTACCATACTTTACCCCTATGATATGCCTCCAGCAAGTAAGATGCTGGGAGGCAGAGCCCTAACCACCCCCTGGAAGGACTCGCTCAAAAGGCTCTGGCGTGGCCTTTTGCTGACACGGGAATCACCAGACACAGCGGAGGAGGCCACTGAGGACTGGCTGCCAGAACAGGCCTCAGTGTCGGCGGCAGGAGTTGCAGAGGGGGGAGGAGCAGTGCGTTTCCGCACTCCTGCTGGTGCTGCTGGAGGAGCAGGAGGGCGGGTGGCTGCTGTTGCTGCTGCTGAAGGCTGTGCAGTGATGGGTGTGGTGCCACTGCCAGCACCAGATGCCTTCAGCCTCTGGAACTCCTCATGCTGGTGGAAATGTTTAGCCGCAAGGTGGTTGATCAGCGAGCTGGTGCTGAACTTTAAGGGGTCTGCACCTCTGCTCAACTTCCGCTGACAGTGGTTGCAAGTGGCGTACTTGCTGTACACAGTGGGCATGGTGAAAAAGCGCCAGATTGGTGACAGAAACATCCCCCTACGGCATGGAAGCGCTGCTGCCTGTCTCCCTGTGGTGGTTGGGGGGGGGGCTTGGGTGCGGCTGGTGGTGGTACTGGCTGATGCTGCTGCTGCTGCTGCTGAGCCTGAGACACCAGCAGGCTGTGGGTCGCTGCCAATGCTTGCAATGATGCGCCTCCTTGCAAGGCCCACAAGCGCATCCTCCTCCTCCTCCGAGCTGCTGAGGACGATATCCCCTGGAGGTGGTGGCACCCAGTCTCTGTCTGTCACCGGGTCATCAACATCATCCTCCCCCTCCTCAAACATGTCCTGCTGGGATGATGACCCCCCAAACTCCTCTCCTGATGCATGGATGGGCTGCTTGACTGTCGCCACAGTCTTGCTGTCCAATCCCTCATCCCCCAAAGTGCCCATCAGCATCTCCTCCTCAAAATCGCCAACAACAGCAGACAATTGACTCATCATGCCTGGGGTCAAAAGAGTGCTGAATGAGAGGTCGGCGACTGACGGTGAACTGGCCTCCTCCCCAGACCCTGCTGGGCGGCTGCTGCGAACAGGGGTGGTGGTGGTGGTGGTGGTGAGGGTGGAGGCCTCGGATGCAGAGCTGATGGCGGGCTGCTCATCCTCCGTCATGAGTTGCACCACAGTGTCTGCATCCTTTTCCTCAATGGGACGTTTCCGACCCGGCTGGAGGAAAATCGGAGCAGGTGCTACACGCTGCTGCTGCTGTGTCTCTGCAGCGTGAGTTGCAGATGCTCCTGCTGGGCGGCGCCCAAGGCGTCCACGGCCAGTGGCTATGGGAGGAATGTTAGCCACTGACGCTGCTGCTGCTGCTGCGGAACTGTGCATGGTGGCGCGCCCGCGGCCGCGGCTTGCCACAATGCTGCTCCCTCTCCTCCTGATTCCCTTGCTGCCCTTCCCCTTGCCCAAACCGCGCTGGCTGCCACTTCCAGACATCTTAAATGTTTTGGGCGTATAGACAAAAGTTTTGTAAAAGGGCGGGTGAAAAGTGGGGTACTTTAATGGAGTGGGTTGGTTGGTGAGGTGACTGAGTGAGTGTCCCCTAGTACAGTAAGTAAGTAGTAACAGTCAGGAAGTACAACTAGCAGTTACAATAATCAGTAGTAATCACAAGTAAATTTAGTGTGTGTACACTCAGACAGTGAGTGACCGCACGCAGGAGCTAGTAGCCTATGAACACAGTGACTGAGTGTCCTAGACTCCTAGTACAGTAAGAGTAAGTAGTAACAGTAAGTACAACTAACTAATTACAATAATCAATCAGCGATCAGAAGGAAATGGAGTGTGGGTGGTGTGTGTACACTCAGACAGTGAGTGACCGCACGCAGGAGCTAGTAGCCTATGAACACAGTGACTGAGTGTCCTAGACTCCTAGTACAGTAAGAGTAAGTAGTAACAGTAAGTAGAACTAACTAATTACAATAATCAATCAGCGATCAGAAGGAAATGGAGTGTGGGTGGTGTGTGTACACTCAGACAGTGAGTGACCGCACGCAGGAGCTAGTAGCCTATGAACACAGTGACTGAGTGTCCTAGACTCCTAGTACAGTAAGAGTAAGTAGTAACAGTAAGTAGAACTAACTAATTACAATAATCAATCAGCGATCAGAAGGAAATGGAGTGTGGGTGGTGTGTGTACACTCAGACAGTGAGTGACCGCACGCAGGAGCTAGTAGCCTATGAACACAGTGACTGAGTGTCCTAGACTCCTAGTACAGTAAGAGTAAGTAGTAACAGTAAGTACAACTAACTAATTACAATAATCAATCAGCAATCAGAAGGAAATGGAGTGTGGGTGGTGTGTGTACACTCAGACAGTGAGTGACCGCACGCAGGAGCTAGTAGCCTATGAACACAGTGACTGAGTGTCCTAGACTCCTAGTACAGTAAGAGTAAGTAGTAACAGTAAGTAGAACTAACTAATTACAATAATCAATCAGCGATCAGAAGGAAATGGAGTGTGGGTGGTGTGTGTACACTCAGACAGTGAGTGACCGCACGCAGGAGCTAGTAGCCTATGAACACAGTGACTGAGTGTCCTAGACTCCTAGTACAGTAAGAGTAAGTAGTAACAGTAAGTAGAACTAACTAATTACAATAATCAATCAGCGATCAGAAGGAAATGGAGTGTGGGTGGTGTGTGTACACTCAGACAGTGAGTGACCGCACGCAGGAGCTAGTAGCCTATGAACACAGTGACTGTCTGACTGAGTGTCCTAGACTCCTAGTACAGTAAGAGTAAGTAGTAACAGTAAGTACAACTAACTAACAATAATCTATCAGTAATCAGAAGGAAATAGAGTGTGTGTACACACAGACAGTGAGTGAGTGCACACACGCAGGAGCTAGCTAGTAGCCTATAAACAGTGACAGTCAGTGAGTGTCCTACTCCTAGTACAGTATAACTACAATACTATTAGTAAAGGACAGCAGAAATACTGGTATAGATGAGAGAAATAAACAGAGGACAGCTGCCCACAGAGGCAAGGCCCCCCTGAGGCCTAAACCTGTAAGCTTGCAGCAGCTGCCTGTCTCTAATGTAACACACAAGCTACTAACTAAAATACAATGTCTATCTAACTAACAACAATATAGGTGTATATGGCAGGTGTAGGTGAGCAAAAACGCTAGGTAAATGATCACAATAGAGCACTTGCTAAGCCAAAGCACAAAGGAGCAACTCTCTCTCTGTACAAGTCTCAGGCAAGCATGGAGAAACGTAACATGGCGGCCGCTATTTATAGGGTAGGGGCTGGCCAGGGTCCCCCTCTGTGATTGGCTGCCGTCAGAGGGCCTGGGAGCCCTCTGATTGGCTCTAAGGACATCAATCTGGGCTATGACGCTATTCGAGCTCGGTACCGAGCTCGAATAGCGCCGAGTTGCTCGAATAGCTCGAATAGTGAATGGGCTATTCGAGTGTACTCGGATAGCCCATTCGAATAGCTCCAGCTATTCGGAGCTCGAATACCGAGCTCGAATAGCTGAAAAAGAGCTCGAATATTCGAGCTACTCGAATATTCGAGCTCTGCTGAGCACCACTGAGGAGGAGGAGGATTTTTGTGCTATTCCGGAAAATTCCGTCGGAATTATAAAATTTCCGCGGAATTCCGTTTAAGAGGTATAGGAATTCCGATTGACTACCGGAATCGGAATTAACCTAATTCCGGCCGGAAACACGGAATTTATAATTCCGCGGAATTTTCCGAGCATCCCTAAAATCTTCCTCAAATGGTATTTAACCCCTAGAAAACTGGCTGCCTTTTCTCCTTCGCAATCTCCACTTTGTTGGAGACAATGTGGCCAGGTGGGAACACTGATTCACTTACTATGGTATTGCCCCAAATTGGGAGACTTCTGGTATAAAATTCAAGAGAAAATATCTTCCTTCATTCAACACCCTACGGCCTTATCCCCTAACCTAGCAATTTTAAATATAGGCATAGAAGATTTCGAAATCAAATATAGAATGGGGATCTTTCATATCTTGGCAGCAGCTAGACACCTCATCGTCTCGAACTGGAAGTCTCCTGACGCTCCCTCATTCTCCCAACTAGTGCAATTAGCACAATATAATTTGTCCTTGGAATGAAACATCAGAGGTTATAGGGGTCCCAATGGTTCTGTCTATGTTATGGATATCACATAAAGTACCATACTTTACCCCTATGATATGCCTCCAGCAAGTAAGATTTGCAAGCCCATGGTTCACACAAAACTGAGATTAATGGTCGGTTACTAGTCTTCATATCCTACACAGTTCTATCCGGTATAAAGATTTAAGCTTGGAAAAGTTAGTAGATCATAGGAAGGCAGAGGTGTATTCTGTATTCTGTGTTCATGTTTTTGTAGAACTAGGTAGTCCCAGTATATTTTAGCCTAGTTTAATTCTGTGATTATAAGTATGCTAGTATAGGTTATAAATTTGTACTTCAAACATCAGTGGTAATCAGCCCCTTGGTACAACTGGCTAAGGGACTGTAAATACAGGAGGCTTACCTCATTTTGCTACGTATGTGTTGGCATGGCCAGTATCTACTATTTACTCGTGTGTAACCCTCTTGGACTGTAATGTATGGAAAACACTGCCACTGTGTTATTCGTGACAAGACAGCCTGTATTGCTTTCTGCTACTTGTAATTTGTAAAAATTTCAATAAAAATTACTGATTTAAAAAAAAAAAAAAAAAGTTAGTGATCAAATGGGAAAGTTAAGAAAGGCTAATAATGTCCACATTAACAGCAAACTAGGCTAAAAGGAATTTGTCACAGACACTGTAAGGAAGCCTGTTCTGCCAGTGCCTGCACAATTCACTCTTGAAGTTGTCCTGCATATTTATTACTGATGCATCAATAAAGTTCTGCATGCATACTGACCTTTCCCTTAACTTCCCATCTCCGGAGAAATGCTCAGAGCCAGGGCACATTGCCTTGCTATTGTTGGAATGCAGGACACTCACAGCTTCCTCTGTTGTACTCCTCAATCCTCGTCTAACCTTGATATCTCCCCAATTATACTCAGGACTCACATGGGGCATTTTAACCTCTTCCAGAATGGAATGCTCTGCAGTGGCTGGGCAGTTTGTGTTCTGCTAGCCTTTCATCAGTGCAGAGTCTCTACATGTTAACTAACCTCAGGGATTTGTGTTGAAGTCCTTAATTAATTAATCTTAATATATTCATCTGTTTAGATATATCTCTGGTTAAAGGAACTTCACAAGCATTTAAAATCTTTTCTGCTGCTTCACACAAATATTCCCTCTGCAGCCACACGTGGGGCAAATGATCACATCTTGTTACAATCTGCCCCCAGACATAAACGCACATCACAGGGACAGCATCGTGGCCCAACACATCGAGCTGCGGTTGCTACAGGCGTGCTAGGGAAGCATTCTAAAGTGCAAAACACAATACATGGAGCCTAATTGAAAACAGCAGACTTGCACGCGATGATGTACAGTAACCCGTAGGGAGGAATTAGATGTATGTAATAGGCTAGACTGTGATATAACAATGCATTGGAATACATGATTAAAGTTCAACTCTAGCCAAATGTTTTCTAAAGTGCAAATCTGTGCTTACTAAATTTGTGCTATGAATAAGTATTAAATGCTTATTTAATTTAGTAAGTATTGTTGAAAAAAATATCATAGAATCTGTACTGTGTGTCGCAGGATACTCCGCTCCAGTGTTTCCTGAAGCGTATGCCGTGCAGCAAACAGATCTGTTGCCACTAATGTGATTCATTCTTTCCTCAATTAAAAAAAACACACATTGCATGGTTCATTTTTCCTGCATTTGGGTATTTTTTGTACAAATCCACTAAAAAATTATGCACACTGTGAGAATGACTGACTGACCACACACAAATTGCGCCAAAGAATGCTCAGCATGAAATGCAAAAGTTGCAATCCCATCACGGAGCATTTGTGACAGCAATTTTCAGTGGAAAGGTTCCTTACAGTGGAGGGAGGGATAATTTGCACAACGATTGTGCTCCTGCAATTTCCTGGAGTAAAACAAGTGGCATTTTCAGCCACACCCTCTCACATAGGGAGTGCTGGGAAGGAGGGTCAGTGGCAGCATGAGACGTGCCCTCTTCTAGAAGGCACAGCAGCAGGGTGGGCCTCTGCAATCAGGGCTGGATTTTTGGAAAGGCCATAAAGGCCCAGGCCTTGGGAGGCAGCAGCCTAAGGTGGCACCTGGAGATAAAACAGAGGTTGCTACATATGAAAGAGAAGACTGCAAATGGGAAGTCACACATAAAAAAGGAAAGCTGATGACCAAGGAAGCTGTACATGAAAGAAAGAGGTTGCAATACATGGATGTAACACATGGAAGATGGGGCTACACGTAGAATGGGAGAGGCATTGTCGCACATGGAAAGGGGTGGGAAGAGTTTAAATCCAGTCTTGACTGCAATGATGCAAATTCCAGGTTTTTAAAAACCTGAACCCATTATGGATCACTTAACCCCCTTGGCATTATAATTCTTTTCGAAGTTTAGTGTCTAAAAGCGGTGCAATTTTTTGGGGAATGCATTCCTGGGGATTTGTTGAAAAGGGCACCTGAGCTGCTTGTATGACATCAATGTTATTTCTGGATTTGCAGACGTCTACGTTTTTCTGACAGAGAGGAGATTATGATTAATACTAGAGACAATGGTCCGCTAGAAATGGATGGGAGCATAATTAATTTGTATCCGGACTTGTCCTGGAGAACCTTGTCTATTAGAGGAGCATTGAAGCCAGTGCTAGAGGAACTTAAAAAAGCGGGTGTGAAATACAGATGGGGTTTTCCGTTCAGTTTAAATGCAAGTCTGAATGGGAAATCAGCTACTTTAAGATCCAAGGATGAGTTGAAAAAGTTTTGTGAATCTTTGGAGATCCCTTTTGTGAACTTTGAGGATTGGAGACATGCTGGGTTTTGATGCTTCTTATACACAGCAGGAGAAGTGTTGGAATAAAAAAAAATGAGCTTTATTATGATTATTAATAATGGGCTGATGTACTGTATATTAATACGTAGATAGTTTGTATTGATATTTTTTTTTTCTTTTTGTTTAAAGGTATTATAAGATATAAGATTGTTGAATTTGGGGATGCGTTCCTGGGGATTCATTGAAAAGGGCGCCTGAGCTGCCTGTATGAAAAGGGCGCCTCCATAGACCTCAATGTTATTTCTGCAAATATCGGCTACAAAGTGGTGAACAAGGGCGCCCGAGTTTTGATATAGGCTACAAGCGGGCGCCCCTTGGTAGCCCATATTTTTTATTCAGCTACAAGGTTATTGGCTACAAGGTTTTTGATTCTGCTATAAAAGGGCACCCTTTTATAGCTGAGATTTTTGATTCGGGGGTGCAGGGGGGGTTAGGATTAGGCATCACAAGCAGGGGGGGGGGCTTGGGGTTAGGCACCACCAGGGGGGGACATAGGGTTAGGCACCACCAGGGGAGTCTTAGGGTTAGGCACCACCAGGGGAGTCTTAGGGTTAGGCACCACCAGGGGGGTCTTAGGGTTAGGCACCACCAGGGAGGTCTTGGGGTTAGGCACCACCTGGGGGGTCTTAGGGTTAGGCACCACCAGGGGAGGCTTAGGCACCACCTGGGAGGCTTAGGGTTAGGCACCACCTAGGAGGCTTAGGGTTAGGCACCACCAGGGGAGTCTTAGGATTAGGCACTACCTGGGGGGTCTTAGGGTTAGGCACCACAAGGGGGGGGGGGTTAGGGGAGGGTTCTGTGTGAAAGTAGGGAGACGTTAGGCCATAGTAATCACCAGGGGCTGTCTTAGGGTTGGGCACCATCAGGGGAGGGTTCTGTGTGAGAGTAGGGATAAGTTAGGTCATAGTAATCACTTTTCTCAGCTATATCTAGAGCCCTTTTATAGCCCAACAAGTTTTGCCTATAACAACATCCTTTTTATAAACTAAAACTAGCTTTTTCAGCTACACCAGGAGCCCTTTGTAGCCAAATTTGGCATATATGGGCTGCACCAGGCACCCTTTGCAGCTGAATTAGCCATATGGGCTACACCTGTTTCCCTTTGTAACTGAATTTAGCATATATGGGCTACAACAGGTGCCCTTTGTAGCTGAATTTGGCATATATGGGCTACACCAGGCGCCCTTTGTAGCCGAATTTGGCATATGTGGGCTACACCAGGCGCCCTTTGTAGCCGAATTTGACATATATGGGCTACACCAGACACCCTTTGTAGCCGAATTTGGCATATATGGGCTACACCAGGCGCTCTTTGTAGCCGAATTTGGAATATATGGGCTACACCAAGTGCCCTTTGTAGCCGAAGTTGGTATATGGGCTACACCAGGCGCCCTTTTTGTAGCCGAATTTGGGATATATGGGTTACACCAGGCACCCTTTTTTCCAGGCGCCCTTTTCGAATAGAGGCGCGTTCCTGGTGGAGGGGTGGGTGGGGCTGCCTAAATCTACTCAGGCTTCTCTCAGGTAGTTCTCTATGGGGTTTGAGAATAGGAGAACGGGGTTCTCGGGAGGTGGGTATCCTGTGAGGATAATTGGGTATGGATGTTTTTTGTGTTTCTTTTGTTGGGTAGATATATTTTTGTGAAAGGTCAACTATTGGGGGAAATTTATATTTTGCTAATATTTATGCACCTAATGTGTCACAGGCAACTTTTTTCAGAACTACATTGGAACAGTTGGAAAGTTTTAAAGAAGGTTGTGTGGTTTTGGGGGGAGATTGCAATTGGGTCTTGGATCCTGGAGTAGATGTATCATTGGGTTCTAGGGCCTTTTCTGCAGTAGCCAATAAATCAATTAAAACAATTCTAGGGAAGTTGCATCTTGTAGATGTATGGAGAGCTCTTTTTCCTTCTGTGAAGGATTATTCCTTTTTTTTCCTAGTGTTCATAAGGTATATACTAGGATTGATATGTTGTTTTTGGATCAATATCATTTAGATAGACTTAAAGGTTCCCATATTGGAAGCATTACTATTTCGGATCATGTCCCTGTGTGGTTTGATTTAGAGCTTAAGATGAGAAGCAGACGGGATTGGCATGGGAGACTCAATTGCAATCTATTGGATAATCCTGAAATTAAAGACAAGATAAAAGAAGTTGGAAGGCATGGACAAGGGCATAGTTTGGCAGGCCCAAACGGCTGTGGTAAGGGTGTGTGTGTGTGTGGGGGGGGGGGGGGAGTCTTATCTCTCTGGGAGCTAGAAAGAAGAGGGAATATTATGAAAAGATTACAGCTTTATTGCCGGAAATAAGGGTATTGGAGTTGAATCATAAGGGTACTTTGGATCAGGAAGTCCTAACTAAATTAAATGGGGAAGGATGCAAACTATCTGATTTGTTGAAGGGAAGATTGAGGGAAAAGAATAGGATTTTACTGCTAAATGGTTTAAACATGCAAATAAAAGTGGTAAATGGCTTGCTAGGGCTCTAAAAGGACAGATAAAAAGTATGTATGTCCCTAAGATAAAGGATCCAAAGGGGGTTGTTGAGTTGCAGGCACACAATATAGCTAATATATTGAAATATTCTCCTTCTTCTTCTTTGTATGGTCTTCCTAAGAATAGGTTGAGTGAGTTTGTAAAGGGAATGTGTGAGAGTATTTGGAGGAGTCAGGTATGCCAAAAATATCACGGTAGTAGGGATATTACGGAGAAGGAAATAACTAAGGAGGAAGTTATAGCTATGATAAAAGTTATGAAGTTGGGTAAATCACTGGGGCCTGATGGTTATTAAAAAAAAATATTTTTCCACTTTTTGTGATGTGTTGGTTCCACCTATGTGCAGATTCTTCAATTCTCTAGAAAATAGTATTGTTTTACCTAGAGAAGTGTTAAAGGCACATACAGTAAAATTGTTATAAGAGTGGAAAAGCTCCGGCCTTGTGTCAAAGTTATAGGCCTATTTCATTATTGAACCTGGACATGAAGGTTTTCGCAAAAATTTTAGTGGAGAGAATTAAGCCTTGGTTGGGTTCAGTTATTAAATTTGATCAGGTGGGGTTTGTGCCAGGTAGGGAAGGGAGGGATAACGTGGCTAAAGCTGTCATTATTTAGATGGTCTTCAATGAGGGAGGTGCCTATGATGGTGTTGTCGACGGAAGCGGTGAAGGCATTTGTCAGGGTGAACTGGGACTTTATTATGGCTACTCCAAAATTGGTGGGATTTGGGGATATGTTAAAGTGGGTTAATGCATTGTATTCTAATCCTACTGCGTGGGTTACAGCGAACGGGGTCCTGTCGGATGCCTTCTCCCTGTCTAACTGTAGGCGGCAGCGGTGCCCTATGTCACTTGTTATATTTATTTTGACTTTGGAGGTTTTTTTGGAGGTTTTTTTATTTTATGTAACTGAGCCATTGGTGTCACTGCCTAATTTGATGATGGAATTTGAGAGATATTGTATTTACTCAAATTTTAAGATTAATATGTCGAAATCTGAGGCGCTTAATGTTTCAATGTCTCCCTTATTATTGAATCAGATTAAGAGTAATTTTCCATTGCTCTTTAGAACTGAAACAATTAAATATCTGGGAATAATGTTATCGAGTGATTTGTCCAAATTGTTATCTGTTAATATTCTCCCTTTGTTAAATTATATTAAGAAGGACTTGGAAGGGTGGGGAGGGAGGTGTTTTTCATGGTTTGGATGTATAGATATTATTAAGATGAATATCCACATGTGGTGGAAGTGCAAAGTGATTGAGTCTTTCTGGAGTAAGATTGAACTTTTTTTAAAGAAGAGAACTTGACAACGACTGTAGAATAGATCCTTGTATTGCATTGCTTGGTTTTTCAAAAAGTGATAAAGAGAATAAATGTCATAAGTTAATTAGAAGCTGTTAGTAAAGAATTGGAAAACCCCTAATCTACCATCAATTGCAAAATGGGTATGGGAGGTGTATAGTTTCTTGAAGGCAGAGGAAAGTATAGATACTAGAGACAAAGAGTTACGTCAAGCTAAGGAAAAATGGGCTAGCATTCTTAATAAAAAAAAAGAGGAAAGATAATACTTAGGGGCTCCTTCATATTAGAGCGGATCACGGGCGCTCGGACGCAGGGACGGAGATCGGCGACAACAAGGAGAAGGTAGAGGTTTTACGAACCTTCACTTTGCCATCATGTTTAGTGTAGAGCCAAGGCACGATGCGATGCGACAAAGTTCTTCGTAGTATAGAATAGGCGCTTTTTTATCGGGCGAGTTGAAATTGTACCTACTGCTTAGCGATGGGTCTTGGCAATTCGACGATTACTGCTGACTAGGATGCTGGTAAGAAACTGGTTCCTGCTGGTATGAAATATGAAGGAGCTCTGAAGAAGATGTTCTAGGAATATGGATGGATGTGAGAGTGAATGAAGGTATGGATGAGTAAAAGTAGGTTAGGTATGTTTTTTTTTTTTTTTTTTTTTTGCATTGTATATTGGCTAAAATTGTTTCATATTAAGAGTTTTTTTTCTTTTTTTTTCGGACAATGATGCAAATATTTCCCAACATAAGAGGGCACCTATGAAGCCTGTTTGATCTTAGTTGGGTAGCATGCTAAAAGCGGAGTTTGAGAGGGGGAAAAAAAAGAAGAAAAAAAAAGATGTTATTAAGATTAATGTTCTACCCAGGCTTTATGTCTATGCTTCTGGTTTGTGTGCCTGCAGCTTTTTTCAGATCTCTGAAATCCATTTTTATTGGATTCATTTGGCAGAGGAAGGTCTTGAAGTAAGCTTATGGGATTTTAACTAGGTCAAAAGGAAAAAGGAGGGTTGGGACTTCCTGATCTAAGAGTATATTATAAAGCTTGTATTTTGGTCAGACTTTTCTATTGGACATATGGGGGAGGAGTCAAAAGTTGGGTTAATATTGAAAAGGAATTGACAAGAGCATTCTGGCTTCCTGAAACTTTCAGGGGTTTACCAAAGTGGACTTCCTTTTGGCTTAAGATGGGGTACTGTGGAAAAAAAACACAGACAACGGAAGCCCAAATGGTGCAGTATGTCACAAAAGGTGAAGGTTTTGAAAAAAAGGGGGGGTTCGACAAAGGAATACTCACAAAGGTGGGTTGCATGAGGGGCAACCGACCACTTTAGGCAGGTGGAGTGTCTTAACCTGACTCCACTCAGGTAAACCAGCAATCCTGGAGGCGGTCGCTCTCTTGGAAAAATCCCATGCACTCTGAACCTATGGGGTGGTGGAATTCCACTTTTGGCTAGATGTGTGGGACTCCCCTCACTATTTTGATAAATAAAAATCTAAAATCATTGGACAGTTGGAGCATTCTTTGGCAGAGAATAGGAGACTTTTTCGTTCGTAATATGGAATTTAATGAGTTTGAAAAACTTTTTAGGTAGGAGGCTTCTCCCATGCATTTGATATCGTTCCTGTATAAAAGGTTAATTTGAGTAAGTAAGTGGGAGGAGGATTCTGGCATTTCTTTAATAGTCAAAGGAAGGTGTGTATTTTGGCTTATGTTACTTCTGCCAGCTCAAGAATTAAGGAAGTTAATTTTAAATTATTATTTAAGATGGTACTAGATGGTACAGGACCCCAGATAGGCTGGCCGTTATGTACCAAGGAGTAAGTGACAGGTGTTGGCGGGGCTGTGGGGCAAAGGGTACACTGATGCATTAGGTGTGGGAGCGTCCGGTGATCTCAAGTTTTTGGGATGGAGTGCTGAAGTGTATTGGAAGATTGTGTGATGAATGCGGCGATTGGGATCCAGCGAAAGTGTTATTGCATGATACGACAATTTTCATTAGTAGATATAAGAGATCAATTGTTCCTTAACTGTTAATAGCGGCTAAAAGTTTAACTCCTGCTAAATGGAGATATCAGGATCCTCCTACTCTTAAAGATAAGATTGAAAGAGTAAATAGGGTTAAGAATTTGGAGAATCAGATTGCTCTTCAGCAGGATAAATTGTTTTTTTTAACCCATTCCTGTTCCATCGTTTTCACTTGAGAAATGTTCACCTCCCATTCATTAGCCTATAACTTTATCGCTACTTATCACAATGAACTGATCTATATCTTGTTTTTTCCGCCACCAATTAGGCTTTCTTTGGGGGGTACATTTTGCTAAGAGCCACTTTACTGTAAATGCATTTTAACAGGAAGAATAAGAAAAAAATGGAAAAAATTCATTATTTCTCAGTTTTCAGCCATTATAGTTTTAAAATAATACATGCCTCCATAATTAAAACTCACGTATTGTATTTGCCCATATGTCCCGGCTATTACACCGTTAAAATTATGTCCCTATCACAAAATTTTTATTTGGAAATAAAGGTGCATTTTTCCGTTTTGCATCTATCACTATTTACAAGTTTAAAATAAAAAAATATATAAATATTTCATCTTTACATTGATACTTGAAAAGTTTAGACCCTTAGGTAAATATTTACATGTTTTTTATTGTAATGGTTTTTTTTTTATATTAAACATATTATTTGGGTAGTTTTGGGAGGGTGGGATGTAAACAATATGTTTATAATGTAAATGTGTGTTGATTTTTATATTTTTTTACTTTTAGTTGTAGTATTACTTTTTGGCCACAAGAGTTTGATTACATGACGTCACTCTAAGCGTAACATACGCTTAGAGAGACGCATGGGGGAGGTAACAGCCAGAAAAGGCGCTGCTTCCGAGAGAAGCTGTCGCTTTTTCAGCGGGGGAGAGGAATCAGTGATCGGGCACCATAGCCCGATTCACTGATTGCCTGGCTAATGAACCGCGGGCCGGTAGCGTGCATGGTTCCTGGCCGTAGTTTCTATGTCCAGGAACTAAAATAGGTTAATGATAAATAGGAAAGGTGGTACATGTTTCAAGACAAGCTGGAATATGGTGGAGATGTAGGGGAGACGTCTCTTGTGGAGGGAAATATGATTTCTGTTGGAAGTGGGATGGATATCCTTATGTGTGGTACTTTTGGGGGATTAGATATGATAGGAATATAATACATAGATTGGGAGGAGGATAAGGGGGGGGGTTGTCTTGTTTATTATGTGTTTCTTTTGGATGTTCTTGATTTGTAAAATGTTACAAAATGTGGAGAAGTGTGCATTGTACTTTGTTGTATTTGGGTGATGTTTATGGATTTGGTCTCCTCTTCTCAATAAAATATATATATATATATATATATATATATATATATATATATATATATATATATATATATATATATATATATATATATATAAAAACCCAGAGAAAATGTAATAACACTACAGAACTAAAATCAATCCAGAAAACCTTTTCTTTTTGAATGTGTTTGCTATTAGATGTCAAAGAAGTTTGCAACCCTCTCACAGTCCTAGTAATCAACAGGTGTTGCTAACAGCTAAGTGAAAATGTACAGTAGATTATGTCCTGTTAAAGTTGAGTGCATATGCGCCCAAAGCAAAACTTGTTTTACTCAAATTAATTAGAAAATGGCAAAAAGTGATATATTGAACATTAGGGGTATCATTGTACATATCAGAAGTGTTTAATTTACTACTTATGATTGGTCAGTCAGATAGGACTGCAGTGCTGTGGAGTCAATCCAACAATCCTCCGACTCCTCAGTTTAGGATTCCACCAACTCCGACTCCTTGACTCCGACTCCTCCAATTAGCACATTACAATTGATTGTTGATTGAAAGTATATAACATAAAAGGCATCTCATCACTGCGAACGCTAAGGAATTTTAAAGCTAAATTAAGATGGTATCTGCTTTTTGGTACAAAAAGCTCCTGGTCAGGAAGCTGACACTTACCCATGTCAGCCATCCTGGCCTGTCATTAACAACGTGAATGCCCCAGTATGTTGTCTGTATAATAAGATTCACCAGAGCCCCATATCTGCTTGATTCCAGTGTGTAGCCTTGCCACCCAATCACCTTTTCTGTCTCTGATACAGAAAATATCAGGGCCACTTCCTGCAAGGGGGCAGATCAATGCACCTGAACACAGCTATATGGAGTTCCAGTGAATCCTATTAAACAGACAATGTGTTGGGACAATAACTTTAAAGCATTAGCGTATCTCTGTGGTTTTTTTTTGTATGTACTCCAGAGATGCAGTTAACTAAATTTAAGATATTACTGTAGAGTAGCTGTTGAATAGAAATCAAAACTAGTCCTTGATAAGAGTACTTGTAGAGGGTAAAGGCAGGAAACAAGATCATCCATCAGCCCCTAGGCAGTCTAAATATGGGTACATGTAAGAGTGATGTGCAGGCACTCTGCAAGAGAATAGGGGGATTCTTCCTCTATTGCACATACTTCATGCACAATCTGAACCAGGTTTATGGGTGATACACAACACCTCTGCGTTCTCAGTGGATTCACAACAGCGCGGTGGGGAGTGCATTCATTTGTACTACTGTGTAAGGCAGTGTTCCTCAAACCTGTCCTCTTGACTCCCCAACGGTGCATGTTTTGCAGGCAATCTCACCCATGCATAGGTGGGGTAATAAGTGTCTCAACTAGGGGGATTCCATGTAGCTGAGATATTAATTTCCCCACCTGTGCAAAGGTGAGGTTGCCTGCAAAACATGCTAGTTCACGCTCAAACAGCAAATTGCAATCGCAATTTAGAATCACAAAGCAATCGCTCCCATGCAGCACGTTTGCGATTTATAAACACAAACGCTGCAGCGATAATGATCCCACAGAGAGAAATTAACAGCAGCGTTGAAAAGAGCCATAGTGTGAACCAGCTCTGACTTAATTTGTAGTCACCAAACCCAATTTTAACACAATATTAAATTCATTCATTTCATGAGCAAAGGGTGTGCATGCATTTGCACTCAAAATTTGCTTAAACCTGCATCAACA
This sequence comes from Hyperolius riggenbachi, assembly GCF_040937935.1. Classification (NCBI taxonomy): domain Eukaryota; kingdom Metazoa; phylum Chordata; class Amphibia; order Anura; family Hyperoliidae; genus Hyperolius; species Hyperolius riggenbachi. The sequence continues at coordinate 140,849,585 of NC_090657.1, forward strand.
CAATATTATTTACACCTAATTGACCATTCCTATTAGTGACAAAACTACACATCAAGCTTTAATCTTACAGCTGAGATGTTATTTATTATATACAAAAGATTCCTGCTGTGTACACATCAGATATACAATCACAGTTATGTATATCTGACTTAAAAAATATGGTGACTTCTTTATTGCAGCAGCACACGTAAGTAGTAACTATTTATTTTTTGATTGGCTTATTTCAATTTTGTGGATTAAGCACAGCTAGCCTGTAGGCTGTATATATAAGTTTTATTTATGATGACTATTATCTGAGAAATAGAACATTTTATCATATCTTTTCTTTTAATTACAGTTTACATTTTTGGGGAGTATGAGTTGGTGCATTTTTTCCAGGTACGCAAAAATTGCTCTTACTACTTGACTCCGACTCCACAGCCCTGTAGGACCATGTTCTCCGAGCACATTTCAGCCTGCTAGAGGCTCTCATATACAGATGGTTAGCAACACTCCCATGGTCTTGTTCTGGGTGCAAACTGTTATCGCTTTCTCCTCAATTTCTTTTTCTTGTGGGCAGAGTTTGTTTGTGTGAGAAGTTCCCATAGACCTGTTTACTGAATTTAAGCCCTTTACCTACAACCTTGAGAGGGGAGAAAAGGAAGGTGAAGTCCGCTCAACCCCGATGAATGGGAGCAGGGCAGGAACCAGGCAACTCATACCCTGACAATAGACAGCAGAAAGGTGAAGTTCCTCTCATTGCTCCAAGTGTATCAAAATCTTTATTGAGTACAGGTTACATAGCTTGAAGATTCGCTAATTCGCGAATCTTCAAGCTATGTAACCTGTACTCAATAAAGATTTTGATACACTTGGAGCAATGAGCGGAACTTCACCTTTCTGCTGTCTATTCTTGAGAGGGGAGAGCAGACAGATCTAGGCAGCCAGCAGCTGAATGAGAGAAAACAGATTTGTAAGAACTGTGGCATTTCTTCTTTTCTTCAAGATGTCATAGCTTATTTATTACATTTTACTTGTTGATTTGGAAATGTAGCCAAGCTGAATTTCCCAACCCTTACTTTGACAAATACAGCACGTGTAACCACCCCACGGTACGAGGCTGCGGTGCAGTACCCTAGATCATCATTAGCCTCCCCCAATTCCAACTTGAACTCCGTTAACATAGCAATGGCAGATCTGCAGTAATTTGCTGATGCAGTGGTGCTTTCACACTTTATCAGGGCTGCCATCAGAACATTTTTGGGCATCATACTGGGCAAACCTACTGGAAGCCCCCTTCCCTTCCTGGAGGAGCTCCGCTAAAAATGTACCGCCATAGGTGGCAATAGGCCCCAATTAGCAGCAATGAACGATAATTATCCGGAGTGGTTTACGGGGATAAGGTTAGGCACCAAGGATGGATGGGTTAAGGTTAGGCACATGGTAAATAAGTTTAGGCGGGAGGAGAGGTTAAGGTTTGGCACCAGGGGAGGATGGTTAAGGTTAGGCAGGGAGAGGCATTGATTGCCAATGTACAGTGATTGCTAAGCATCAATGGGTGGCAAGGGCTGTTAGTACTATATACAGTTGGGTGCCAAGTGCAACAGGTGGAAAGTAGATTTGAGTGCTAAGTTGCAGTGCAGTGGGTGCTAGGTGCAAAGCAGTATTGGGCTCTTATGTGTTCCGTGTGGTGTTAGTGAAGTAGTAAAGCTGATGACACACACTGGGGACACCACTATTCCTCAGGGTCTGTAAGCAGAAAAGGATTTGGATGAAATGGGGCCCTAGGCAAGATGGCAGTTTTTGTCCACCGCTGATGGTTACCTGGCTTTTTAGTAAGATTTTGTTCGGCTAACATTCACCAGGTGCCTAGCCTTGTGGATGATCCAGCTCTGACTGTAAGGGTCACTGTCAATTAGCATGACTGCAGTACCTGGGGTACAGTGAAATGCAGATCACACATGGAGACTGTGTGGCTTGCTGTTGCTGTAAAGCTGCTCCTGCCTGCCAGGCTGCCACCCTGGCTTTTGTGCACAAAAGCAGCTGGCAACTCGGTACATCATACCACGACTCTGGTCTCTGGCAATCCTGGTTCAAGAGGCACCTCTCCCTCCCTCCTTGCTGACTTCCGGTTCTGCCACTGAACTTCAGCTCTACACCATACATGCTCTGATGAAGCTCTGTGTGGGGCGGGCGTGCAGTAATGTAAGAGCCGGGCTGTCTAAGGGGGAAGGAGGCAGAGCTGCCGGAGGTTATGGGTGAGCAGAGAGGATGTGCATTTTGATCAACAGCAAGCATACTGTGACAATGCAACAGCGCTCATTAAAGCAATGGCACTTTAGTCCAGGTAGTTCAAGCCTCAGACTCTGCCCGGGCCCCATACAGCACTGCTGGTTGTACTGCTTTGACGGCGGCCCTGCACTTTATCCTGAAGTATCACTTCACTAAATTCATTATAGCCTGGAATTACTCCAAGTTCTTACGGTTAGTGCTGCACATGACTGTAACTGCAATAATTCACTGACTTTTAAGTCACTCTGACAATGTTCTGATATGACGTTACAGATTTTTTTTTTCTAGTCAGTTTAGGTTTGTTTTGTCTGTTATGTTTTCCAGCTTTAATATATCATCCTCTGTCTCTTCTGGCTTAGTTACAGGCAGCCACTGTGACTTCAGCAGAAAACTGAGATGGGATGTGAATTACTGCACTTTGTTCTTGTAGCTTTGCTCTTTGTCCGTCTATGTTGTATGGGAGTCTAATGGCATTGCATTACTCCTTCTCTCTTCTATCTTTCCCATTACATTAACCAGCACAGTGCTCCCACTGAATAACACTTCTCATGGTTTCCAAATAAAACGACAAAGTCATGTTTCAGGACCCTCTAGTTACTTAGTAACAGTAAATATATATCACAGCTACCCACTCACATTGGAGCCAAAGCACTGTGCAAACTGTGCAAATGTGATTGAGCAAACTACCAAAAAAATCCTAATTAGCACGTACTGGCTCTCAGAACTGGGTGATCGTGTCCACGTAATAAACAGAATGTGTTTATCATCTCTGTAAAAATATCTCAAGTGTTTGTGTTCACAAATTTTTATTTGAAGCATATCAAAATAATTTTAAAGGAGCCTCTGCATTTAAACAGCTTAATTGGAACACACTGGTGTGCTAATATTGTAAACTGTGATAAACCGTAAATGTCTACAAAGCTTTGCACAGCCACTGTTAAAGCAAAATCCAGGAGAAAAAAAAAAAAAAGAATCCTCTAAAAGCACAATTCCCAGTAGAAACAAGACTTAAGACAGCTGAAGGGAGAAGACTATGGAGGCTGCCATATTTATTTCCTGTTAAACATTGTCAGTTGCCTGGTAACCCCTGCTGATCTATTTGACTGCAGTAGTGTCTGAATAACACTAGAGATGTCGCGAACCTCCAATTTTTGGTTCGCGAACTTCCGCAGAAGGTTCGGTTCACGGAAAAATTCGCGAACCGCAATAGACTTCAATGGGGAGGCGAACTTTGAAAAATAGAAAAAATTATGCTGGCCACAAAAGTGATGGAAAAGATGTTTCAAGGGGTCTAACACCTGGAGGGGTGCACGGCGGAGTGGGATACATGCCAAAAGTCCCGGTGAAAAATCTGGATGTGACGCAAAGCAGCGTTTTAAGGGCAGAAATCACATTGAATGCTAAATTGCAGGCCTAACGTGCTTTCAAACATCTTGCATGTGTATACATCAAACAGGGAGTGTAATTAGAGTACTGCTTCACACTGACACACCAAACTCACTGTGTAACGCACCGCAAACAGCTGTTTGTGTAGTGACGGCCATGCTGGACTACTGCGCAACATGGCGTGATTGCTCTTCCTCACTCAGTGATGTCAGGTAATGTGTGACTTCCTTCTCAACTTTCCATGGCATTGTTAAAAAGCTTACGTTTTGTTTTTAATTTACATTTTCTACTTGCTGTGTACTTGTTCAGTACCGCTACAATGAGAATCCTGTGGAGGCGGGCAAGTCTGCCATTGTGACCCCGGGTAATGGCCGGGGAATGAGAGGTTTGAATCCGGTGTGGAGCCTGAGCAACGTCTACCACTACACATCCAAGGAGGGCAGCGGGCAGGCATGCACGCCCGCCCGCCCCGAGGTAGTGACCAAAAATAACAATACAGGAGGAGGACTTTCAAGGCCCTGCTGTGTATTTGAAATGAATGTACTTTAAATCCTTTAACGAGAACCAGTTATGGCGGGCAAAGATGACACCACATTCCTTTCACGAGAATCATATGGAGGCGGGCAAGTCTGTCATTTGTGACCCCGGGTAATGGCCGGGAAATGAGGGATGGAATCCGGTGTGGAGCCTGAGAAACGGCTACCACTACACATCCAAGGAGGGCAGCAGGTAGGCATGCACGCCCGCCCCGAGGTAGTGACCAAAAATAACAATACAGGAGGCGGACTTTCGAGGCCCTGCTGTGTATTTGAAATGAATTAACTTTAAATCCTTTAACGGGAATCCGTTATGGAGGGCAAGTCTGCCATTGTCACCGCGGGGAATGAAGGTTGGATTGCGGCCCGAAGTGGGAGCCTGCTGAGACCCATGCTGTAGCTGCCCTGACCATGCTTTGCAGACCAGGCATCTGTGGTCAGATGGACCCTTGAGCCAGCGGAAGACAAACCAAGTCGAAAGCATTTGCCAAGAATGTTTTACGGAGGGCAAGTTTTTTTGCCCTTTTTTATTAATTTTTTGAAAATGATAGATGGTTGTATTTTTAAATTGTTTGAAAGTTTAGATGGTTGTATTTTTAAATTGTTTGAAAGTTTAGATGGTTGTATTTTTAAATTGTTTAAAAGTGTATCCATTCTTCCTCCCCCCAGCCACGAACAATACCATGGGAACGTGGAGCAGCAGAAGCCCCCTGTGACGGCTGCCACGGTTGTTCTCCGCTGCTTGTCTTTTGAGGGGTGCTTCTTTTCCTCAGGTGTTCTTGCCATAGCTGTTTGTGCCTTCTCTCCAGGTGCCTTCGTAAAGCACTTGTCCCTACGTGACAGTTGGCTTTTCCACGGCTCAATTTTTGCTGGCAGAGACAACAGATGGCTTTGCTCCGATCTGAGACACACACGTGAAAAAATTTCCAAACCGCTGAGCCCCCCTGGGCTGATGGCGCTACGGTGGCATCAGCAGCTGACGTTGAAGGGCATGTTGGCTGTCTGGCCATAGCTGGCGATACATGGCGCCGGACACTGCCCCCAGCTGATTCTGAGGACGAGCTCCCTCTTGTATTGCGTTCCGGAGTTGGAGCCTGATCAACGTCTACCACCACACATCCAGGCAAGGAGGGAAGCAGGCAGGCATGCACGTCCGCCCCGAGGTAGTGACCAAAAATAACAATACAGGACTCAGGAGGACCTTTTGCGGCCCTAATTGAAATGAATTAACTTTAAATCCTTTAACGGGAATCCGTTATGGAGGGCAAGTCTGCCATTGTCACCGCGGGGAATGAAGGTTGGATTCCGGCCCGAAGTGGGAGCCTGCTGAGACCCATGCTGTAGCTGCCCTGACCGTGCTTTGCAGACCAGGCATCTGTGGTCAGATGGACCCTTGAGCCAGTGGAAGACAAACCAAGTCGAAAGCATTTGCCAAGAATGTTTTACGGAGGGCAAGTTTTTTTTGCCCTTTTTGTAAATTTTTTGAAAATGATAGATGGTTGTATTTTTAAATTGTTTGAAAGTTTAGATGGTTGTATTTTTAAATTGTTTGAAAGTTTAGATGGTTGTATTTTTAAATTGTTTGAAAGTGTATCCATTCAAGTGCAAGTTATGCACTGACTGCCAGGTATAATGTGCAGTCACAGATGCAGTAAAAGGTATGCAGTGACTGCAAACAGCCGTTTGTGTAGTGACGGCCGTGCTGGACTGGTGCGCACCGTGACGAGAGTGCAGGTGATGGTGGCTTTTCAGCCCATATGCTTGCCCGGCTGATGTAGCTGAATGACAGAACAGTGACTTTCCAGCTGATCAAATTTGGTCTGACCACAATGAAGCAACGACCTTAATATCTTTTGTGTGCCACCCCCACCCGAGACACTCAAATAGCCGGCGGTCATTGCTTCATTGTGATGCGCAAGCCCCTTCACCGCGGCAAGGTAATGATCACGAAGGGGGATGGGCACATGTACACGCACCAGAAAAATTAGTGTAGCGGCCGCTGCTAGCAGCGGCCTTAAAAATTCAGGAATCCGCCTAGACTCCTGGACCCTGTTGGTAGTGGCGGAGAAGGCAGTCAAGCGGCCTGCAGGCAGAGATGCTGTGTGTGGGGAGTGGACTGACTTAGTCTTCGGTCGTGCAGTAGCCCTCCATGATCCATTCCTCATTCATTTTGATAAAGGTCAGGTACTGAACACTGTCGTGACTTAGGCGACTTCTCTTCTCAGTAACTATGCCTCCAGCTGCACTGAAGGTCCTTTCTGACAGGACGCTTGCGGCAGGGCAAGAGAGAAGTTGTATGGCAAATTGGGACAGCTCTGGCCACAGGTCAAGCCTGCGCAACCAGTAGTCCAAGGGTTCATCGTCGCTTTTCGCAGAGTCTACATCCACACTCAAGGCCAGGTAGTCGGCTACCTGCCGGTCCAGGTGTTGGTGGAGGGTGGATCCGGAAGGACTATGGCGAGGAGTTGGACTAAAGAACGTCCGCATGTCCGACATCACCCTGAGATCGCTGGAGCGTCCTGTTCTTGCCTGCGTGGACTTGGGAGGAGGAGGGTTACTGCCAGTGGTACCTTGATTGCGTTGTGCAGCCACATCACCCTTAAACGCATTGTAAAGCATCATCGACAGCTTGTTCTGCAAGTGCTGCATCCTTTCCGCCTTTTGTTGAGTTGGTAAGAGGTCCGCCACTTTGTGCCTGTACTGAGGGTCTAGTAGCGTGGCCACCCAGTACAGGTCATTCGTCTTGAGTTTTTTGATACGGGGGTCCCTCAACAGGCTGGACAACATGAAAGAGGACATCTGCACAAAGCTGGATGCAGAGGTACTCTCCATCTCCTCTTGCTCTTCCTCAGTGATGGGACGCAACTCCTCTTCCTCCCCCCAGCCACGAACAATACCATGGGAACGTGGAGCAGCAGAAGCCCCCTGTGATGGCTGCTGCGGTTGTTCTCCTTCCGCCGCCTCTTCCTCCTCCACAGAAACACCTTCCTCATCATCACCATCATCAGAGTCTGACTCCTCTCCTTCCCCACACGACTCCTCTTCTTCCTCCTCCCCTCTGTGCTGCCGCCGGTGTTGTGGAAACATCGGGTTCGTGTGTAAATGGCTCCAATGAATCCTGCTGCCCTAACTCTTCTTGTTCACGCTCCTCCACAGCTGTATCCACCACTCTACGCACGGCACGCTCCAGGAAGTAGGCGTAGGGGATCAAGTCACTGATGGTGCCCTCATCGCGACTCACCAGTTTGGTCACCTCCTCAAAGGGCTCCATGACCCTGCATGCATTTCGCATCAGTGTCCAGTTGTTGGGCCACAACATCCCCATCCTCCCAGATTGTGTCCTTGTACTGTAATGATACAGGTACTGGGTGACGGCTTTCTCCTGGTCTAGCAGGCGAGAGAACATCAGCAGGGTGGAATTCCAGCGAGTCGGGCTATCGCAAATCAGGCGTCTCACCGGCAAGTTGTTTCTACGCTGAATCTCTGCAAAGCGTGCCATGGCCTTGTAAGAGCGCCTGAAATGCCCACACAACTTCCTGGCCTGCTTCAGGACGTCCTCTAAGCCTGGGTACTTGGACACAAATCTTTGCACGACCAGATTAAGCACATGTGCCATGCAGGGTATGTGTGTCAGCTTTCCAAAATTCAACGCAGCAATGAGATTGCTGCCATTGTCACACACCACGTTGCCGATCTCAAGCTTGTGCGGGGTCAGCCATTGCTGCACCTGTTTGTTAAGAGCAGCCAGGAGAGCTGCTCCAGTGTGACTCTCCGCTTTCAGGCAAGACATGTCTAACACTGCATGACACCGTCGCACCTTGCATGCAGCATAGGCCCTGGGGTGCTGGGGCTGTGTAGCTGGGGAGGAGATGGCGGCACCAGCCAAGGAGGAGGAGGATGACGACAGCGAAGCGGTGATAGCAGGTGGAGAGAAGGTGGCTGGAGGCCTGCCTGCAAGCCGTGGAGGTGTGACAAGTCGGTCCTCTGCGCAGCAACGTACTCCCTGCTTGCTGCCATCGGTCACCAGGTTGACCCAATGGGCTGTGTATGTAATGTAGTGGCCCTGCCCGTGCTTGGCAGACCAGGCATCCGTGGTCAGGTGGACCCTTGACCCAACGCTGTGTGCCAGAGATGACACCACTTGCCTCTCAACTGCACGGTACAGTTTGGGTATGGCCTTTTGAGAAAAATAATTGCGGCCTGGTATCTTCCACTGCGGTGTACCAATGGCCACAAACTTATGGAAAGCCTCCGACTCCACCAGCTTGTATGGTAATAGCTGGCGAGCTAATAGTTCCACCACGCCAGCTGTCAGACGCCGGGCAAGAGGGTGACTGGCAGACATTTGCTTCTTCAGCTCAAATACTTCCTTCACGGACAGCTGGGTACTGCTGTGGGCAGAGGAGAAGGAACCGCTCAAGGGAAGAGGCGGTGTGGAGGAGGGTGACTGTGAAGGTGCAAGGGAGAAAGTGGATGAAGATGATGCACCTGAAGGAGGAAGAGGAGAAGGAGTTTGGCTTGTCTTTTGAGGAGTGCTGCTTTTACTCAGGTGTTCTTGCCATAGCTGTTTGTGCCTTCTCTCCAGGTGCCTTCGTAAGGCACTTGTCCCTACGTGAGAGTTGGCCTTTCCACGGCTCAATTTTTGCTGGCAGAGACAACAGATGGCTTTGCTCCGATCTGAGACACACACGTGAAAAAATTTCCAAACCGCTGAGCCCCCCTGGGGTGATGGCGCTACGGTGACATCAGCAGCAGCTGACGTTGAAGGGCATGTGTGCTCCCTGGCCCTAGCTGGCGATACATGGCACCGGACACTGCCCCCAGCTGTTTCTGAGGACGAGCTCCCTCTGCTTCTATCATGGAGTCGTCTCCTCCTACTCCTCTCTGACTCCTCCTCTGAACTGTCTCCCTGGTCATCTCCTCTACCGGGAACATATGTGGTATCCGTATAATCGTCATCATAATCCTCCTTGCCAGCTGCGTTTTCCTCAGACACCTCAAGTGCACCAACTTCAGGTGGTCCACCATCATCCCCATCCACACACGTTACGTCCATACTATCGCCACCTAACTCAGACGTATGAGGTGGTGTACCTGCGCCTTCTTGTTGTTGTTGCAGTAGTGGCTGGGAATCAGTGATTTCACCACCACCACCACCAAATAACTCCTGCGAAGTGTCAAATGCAGCGGATGTGGTGCTTGTTGTAGCGCTGGTGGCTGCGGGAGATGAGGTGTTCTGTGTTAAATACTCAATCACCTCCTCACGATTTTGGGAAGTGATGGCACGTGCCTTCTTCTGAGCACTGTATTTTGGGGCAGGTCCGCATGAAATCACAGCAACACCACCTCGCACAGCCACAGACCTGCCGGTGCCTGGTGGCCTTCCTCTGGGTCTGCCTCTACCTCTTCCTCTACCTGGTTTGTCCATTTTGTCCATCTCGGGGGTATGCTAGCTATATGCAGTGAGGTGGGTTTTCACTCAACACAACAGGTAGTTAGATGCAGTGAGGTGGCCAGGTGGGTTCACACTCAACACAACAGGTAGTTAGATGCAGTGAGCTGGGTTCACTCAACAGTAAAGGTACTTAAGATGCAGTGAGGTGGGTTCTCACTCAACACAACAGGTAGTTAGATGCAGTGAGGTGGCCAGGTGGGTTCACACTCAACACAACAGGTAGTTAGATGCAGTGAGCTGGGTTCACTCAACACAACGCTAGGTATATGCAGTGATGATGTGGGTTAAGTAAACACAACAGGTACTGGGTAGTTAGATGCAGTGAGCTGGGTTCACTGAACAGTATACAGTAAAGGTACTTAAGATGCAGTGAGGTGGGTTCTCACTCAACACAACAGGTAGTTAGATGCAGTGAGCTGGGTTCACTCAACACAACGCTAGGTATATGCAGTGATGAGGTGGGTTAAGTAAACACAACAGGTACTGGGTAGTTAGATGCAGTGAGCTGGGTTCACTCAACACAAAGCTAGGTATATGCAGTGATGAGGTGGGTTAAGTAAACACAACAGGTACTGGGGTATATGCAGTACTGGGTAGTACAATGTGCAGCTCCCTGTCACACACACAGGCAGTCAGTCACTGAATGTGCTGGGCTGCTGGCAGTGGCACACACACTATCAATTAGCAAGGCTGTGCATGCAACAAAAGTGTCAGAAAAAAAAATGTACAGGTTGAGCTCTGAAAAGAGCTGTTGCTGGGTGCTTTAAAAGCAATATTAATCAGTCAGGAACAAGCAAAGCAGCCTAGAACCTAACTAATCTGTCCCTAAGAGAAAAAGTCTGCAGCAGCTGTCCCTTTCCTCTCTCTAGCAGGCACACGAGTCACTGTAATGGCTGCCGGAGGCTGCCTTATATAAGGGGGGGGTGGGGCTCCAGGGCTTACTGTAGCCTGAATGGCTACAATGTGCCTGCTGACTGTGATGCAGAGGGTCAAAGCTGACCCTCATAGTGCATTATGGGGCGAATCGAACTTCCGGAAAAGTTCGCCTGGCGCAGGCGAACGCGAACCCCCAATGTTCGCCTGGAACCGTTCGCCGGCGAACCGTTCGGTACACCTCTAAATAACACCAGGAACACGCATGCAGCTAATATTGTTAGATCTGACAATAATGTTAGAAACACCTGATCTGCTGCAGGCTTGTTCTGACTTTTAGAGGCAGAGGACCAGTAGGATAGCTGGTATTGGTTAAAAGGAAATAAATATGGCAGCCTCCATATCCATTCACTTCAGTTGACCTTTAACAATGGTGACAAGAGTTGTGTGTTTTATATTATTTGAGGTGCTTTTGTTTTACCAAGTTACAAATCCTAATTCCATCACAGTTTCCCCAATAACTTCACCAACACAAACCCACAGGTATTTGACACTGGTATATAATGGCTGCTAAATATACCACAGTGGTGTAACATTGCAAAGCATGATGGGGTAGATTATTACAAGAACAGAAGGTGGTTACTTATGTGCCAAAGCTCAGCAAGGTAACTCGTAGACCAGTGTAGTGACCGAATACCACACCCAGTGCCAAAACGAAAGAGATGCGGTAGATGCCTTTTTTGCTGCACACATAGTGCCACCTCCTGGTCATCTTATGAATTAAGAACAGAAGAACTGTGATCATGTGACCTGATCATTAATCAGTCAGCTGGGTTATTATAACTGAAATCTATTGCAAAATATCAGGAACCTAAAAAAATAAATCTCACTTACCAGGATATAAGCTTTAGCTGTCCAGAACTCCTACCCATTTTATGGTATTAATAATCTTACCAGAACAATGTAAATTGAAGCATAAGCATGACTCCCTAAAATAGAGTAAACCAATTACAGACAAATTTCATTATATATATATATATATATATATATATATATATATATATATATATATATATATATATATATATATATATATATATATATATATATATACCATATATAAATATATATACATACCATATATAATATATATATACATACCATATATAATATATATATATATATATTGTTTAACAGATAGTTGGAGTCATCCATTCTGCTATTCACATACGGGGTCTACAACTTCAGACTGTGCAGCTCCATCATGCACCATCCATGCTTCCTGTTGTCTAGATGCTGTTCCTATCGCTGGACTGTGCCTTACTATGTAGCCAGAAGGGAAGGAGTCTGCGTGGTAGGAAAGCCCTGCCTCTTTCCAATAGCCACCACATTCTATACTGCTCTTCAGAAACCCCATAACCTACAAGTCACCTGCATCACATCCACGCAAACTATAGTCTAGAGGGAGATCTATCTATCTATCTATCTATCTATCTATCTATCTATCTATCTATCTATCTATCTATCTATCTATCTATCTATCTATGTATATATATATATATATATATATATATATATATATATATACATATATATATATATATATATATATATATATATTGTATTATGCATATGGTTACGCCAAGACAGACGCTGACACTTGTGCAGCGTGATCTGAATTTAGTTGATGCAGGGTTTAAAGACTGCCATAACAGTATCTTGCTACATTCAGAATAACCCTGACAGAAAAATGGAGGACAACTTTGAATACTTTTACATATTGGTAGCTTGATTTGTATCTATGTAAAAAAGGTGCCTGGAAAAAAGGAGCCTGGAAATAGAATATCGGTAAAATTACGTGCCAGGCTCTCTAAGATACAGTGACCAGATTTTTCTGGGTTCAACCTGGGACGGGTCGTGCTGGAAAGTGGGCGTGGCCATGCCATTGTATGGGCGGGGCTAACATAATGATGTAACAGCGAGGCATAAGAAAGCAGTGTTTCCGCCATGATGTGGTGAAACGAGGATTTGCATCATGGGTGTACAGTAACTGTGTGATGCTATTTATTAGTATACTCTAACCCCAAAGCAGAAAATATAGCCAACTATAACCATTAAATAATAACTGCAGCAACAGTTACCCCAGACACCAGAAAATAAACACAATGTGGGCAGCATTTCAGCAGAAAATAAACACAATGTGGGCAGCATTTCAGCAGAAAATAAACGCAATGTGTGCAACATTTCAGCAGAAAATAAACGCAACGTGTGCAACATTTCAGCAGAAAATAAACGCAACGTGTGCAACATTTCAGCAGAAAATAAACGCAACGTGTGCAACATTTCAGCAGAAAATAAACGCAATAATGCTGTTGTGGGCGGCATAACGAGTGCAATCAAATCAAATTGAGTGGATAAGGGTCTTTGGAATGCAAATAACGGTTACTACATATTTTTTAGAAAACTGTCATTACTGTTTCTATGTTGACAGAAACCAATAATTTGTTGGTAATGGGCACAGTTTCCACGGAATAGTTGAAATGGGCGCAAGATGCAGGGGCAGCACACGTTATTATAGTGGGTATCATTTTAAATAGAATGCATCCTGGCGTTAAGGTTAGTCACCCACACTGGGGGGAGGGGGTTGGGGATTTGTTAGCATTAGTTACCAACGGTGGTGGTGGTGGGGGATTTTCAGGTTACTTAATTTCTAATGGGGGTTTTAAGTTTAGTTCTCAACTGAAGGGGTTAAGGTTAGGCACCCAGGGGGGTGGGGGGTATTGGTTGGGTCAAGTTCGGTTTGGCACCCCCTTGGGGGGCGGGGGGTAGGGTTTAAAGCCAATGGGTACCGTTTAAAAAAAGAAAAAGTCAGATACTCACCTAAGGAGAGCGAAGGCTCGGTCCTAATGAGCCTTCCCTCTCCTCTCCCGGTGCCCTCGGTGCTGCGCTGGCTTCCCCGTTCGCGTCCGCCGCCGCAGGGACTTCGGAGGTCTTCGGGTGCACTCGGGCTTCCGAAGACGGGCCGCTCCATACTACGTACACGCGAGCGCGTCATAGAGGGCGCTCGCGCATGCGTAGTATGGAGCGGCCGCGTCATCGGGAGCCCGAGTGCTCCTGAAGGCTTCCGAAAGCTCCCTTCGGCATGCGGAAGTGGCAGTATTTGACCGAACTGGTCGAATACGAATACTGCCACGGGGGATCCTGCGCGAGACCGGGCACCGGGAGAGGAGAGGGAAGGCTCATTAGGACCGAGCCTTCCCTCTCCTTAGGTGAGTATCTGACTATTGTTCGTCTCTGGTTTCCTTTAAAGTGAATGTTTACCGGTAAAAAAAAGAAAAAGTCAAAGTTTTATACATACCTGGGGCTTCCTCCAGCCCCATCCGCACGGATCGCTCCCTCGCAGCCATCCTCAGCCTTCTCCAGCTCCAGTACTGGGTCCCCTAACTTCGCAGTGCGCTCTCTCCGTCTCTCTCTGGCAGAGAATAGTACTGCGCAGGCGCTTGACTATTCTCTGCTGGAGAGAGACGGAGGGAGTGCATGCTCAGACTGTCCGCGACTTGCCAAAGTTAGGGGACCCGATACCGGAGCTGGAGAAGGCGGAGGACGGCGTGGTGGGAGCGATCCGTGCAGATGGGGCTGGAGGAAGCCTCAGGTATGTATAAAACTTTGGCTATTGTTCATCTCTGGTACACTTTAAGGTGAGGCGCCCACCAAGGGAGGATTCTATGTGAGATTAGGGAGAAGTTAGGTCATAGTAAAATATCTGTAAATATTACTGATATTTTATTTTATGAATGAAGTAGTAGAATATCTGTAAATGTACTGCCATTTTACTGCCACTATCCTGCACCATTTTAAACAGACGCCTTTATCAAGTGCCAGTTTCCAGGCATAGCAAAAATGTATTTGCCCACACTTTAAACTTTTTTTTCCACTGAAGATGTCTTCATATGTAAAGTTAGAAAAATACTTTCTATGGAACTAAATTATGTTTATACCAATTTAATGAAAACAGAGTTACTTTCATTCAGACCATCGACTTCACCAATCCTTTTATTCCTGTGATTTGAACTTCGTAATTCCAATTTATGGATTAAAGCTCCCCTATTTGTACACGCAGGTACAAGCTGAATGAGCTAGAGGAAGAGGCGACCTAAGGGATCAAGTTAAAAGAGAGCTTGAAGAATTATAGGTAAGACGACTGCAGTTAGAAGCAACAATAATGCTGTTACTCTGGGACATCATGAATTAAAACCGTTACAGGATTTTTCTGCTGTCCATTTAGCCTCTATCTCTCTTGCACAGGTCCTGACTCAGACGTTTAAATGATGTATTATACTAGGCTAAGCTTAAGAAGACAGGGTAGTGACTATTCCTCAACTGAAATCCTCTTATTCTACCCCCAGGAGTCACATTACCTGCCACAAATATAAGGTAGGAGTAATGTTGTATTAATTATTGCTAACAGTAGGGGGCATTTTAGCCCTGTAGAATAAATTAATAGCAGTTAGAAGAGGTTTGGAATCTTGCTGCAAGAGAAAAAAAACAAATTGAAGTGAATAATCTATATTAATTGTGTAGGATGATATACTGTACACACTGCCCTGTGTATATTTATACAATATAATGACACAGGCATTGCTCAGCTGGGGGTAGCTCCATAGGGTGCGTGAAATTTGTACATGCGATGAGGCCCATGAGGTCTTGTCTCAGGCATAATTGCTACCCTTTATTTACCAGTTTGTATGTTCCCATAATATCCTGTAGAGAATAAAGCTGCATATTTCACTCAGCCTTATACTACTTTTAACGTGTTTTTTTATGCTTATTAGACTTGGTTAATAAAATAAAAACAATACCAGGGCTTTAGTATCCCATTAGCCACAGACACATTTTACACTCCAATATTAAGACTGATACAATACTGTCGGGTTACGCTTTTAATTCATCTTGTAAAATGTAAATATAAAATTTCACAAGTGTACTTAAATTACATACCATCATTGTGTGCTTGGTGGGTGCAAGGGGAGAGACACACGGCCAATGATCCTTTTGCCTTCCCCTTCTTCTGGGGCCAAAGTGCGCACCTCCTTCCATCCCGTCCATTAGATTTGGTTGAGGTGGGTGGGATATTTTACATATATATATTGTGTACTGCACTGTGAACTTGTACTATGATTACGGACCTTTGCGAGTCCGAAACATGTTAATGAGCTAGCTATGTGTTTTTTTTACTAAATTCAATAAAGGCGATTTTGCAATTTTTTAATGGCATTGTGTGGAACACCCTTTTTTCCTTCCTTCTATCATGTGACCCACCTGCTGTCATCTGTACTGTGCCATTACTTTGGGTCACAAGCCACTTTTTTTCCTTTTAGACTCAAAGTGCTCGAGAGCTGTAGCTACTAAAAGCGCTCAAGATACACCCTGCAGTGTTAGGGAGTCTTACCCCAAGACTCCTTACTGGATAGGTACTGAGCATAACCAGGACTCAAACCCTGGTCTCTCATGTCAAAGGCAGAGCCCTTCACCAGTTCACTATATGTTTACAGTAGGATCAGCCATACTATGCCAGGGAAAAAAAACACATATATAAGTAGATAAATACTTGACCTACTTAC
Organism: Hyperolius riggenbachi; assembly: GCF_040937935.1. NCBI lineage: Eukaryota > Metazoa > Chordata > Amphibia > Anura > Hyperoliidae > Hyperolius > Hyperolius riggenbachi. The sequence continues at coordinate 140,865,727 of NC_090657.1, forward strand.
ATAACACATGTATTATACTGTCCACGTTTTGATTTCAGTGAATGTTATATAGTAAATCACGAGAATTCTGTCCTGGTGGGGGCCATGTCTTTTTTACCCACAGTTAAGGCTAACTCGTGATGTCATTTCTGCCCTTTACTTTTTTTCTTGTCTCCTCCAATCGCTGAGTCGCCTCAGCCTTGCTTGTAAATACAAGTGAGTAGGGTATTAGGTTTCAGATAAGAATCTGGCAGGGAAATAAAGGGAAGAGGAGGAATAGATTATAGATAAAAAGAACCTCCAGCATGCAATTCTTTGGCACGACTACTAAAGGGTCAGTGCTCCTTAAGTATGTGATAACTCCAAATCATAACAGCAGAACATTTTTTGAAAGTTTTGAATGCAGCATTAGCATCTTTATCACTTAATACACTCAGACCAGTTGCTGTTGAAATTTGATTTTTATGGTGACGATACTGCTTTTAAAACATCAGGTGGAACCACCAAAAATATGTTTATAAGTACAGTTGCTTATTATCCTTTAACAGTACATGGTTTTATGGTATTATTTGGAACAATGTTATGGTATTGGAACAACTATTTCTTTAGTGATGATCAACATACTGTTTACCTAGCCTTCATATATGGCAAGTTTTAAGGGAATCTGAAGTGAGAGAGCTATGGAGGCTGCCATATTTATTTCCTTTTAAACAATACGAGTTGCCTGGCAGCCCTGCTGATGATTCTTATATCCGTAGTGTCTGAATCACTCACCTGAATCAAGCATGCAGTGTTTTTGTCAGATGATTTTTGTCAGCAACACCTGATCTGCATGCTTGTTCAGGGTCTCTGGCTGAAAGCATTAAAGGACAAGGATCAGTGGGACAGTCATGCAAATTTTATTTTTCGAAATTATATAAATATGTCCACCTCCATTTTCCTTTCACTTCAGGTTCCATTTAAATAAGGGGAATAAAAGCTGGTGGCCAATCGTCTGGTGGTCAAAATATAGGATGAAGTCTCTCACCAAAGGGGTGTCAAGGTGAGACCTGCTGGTTCATAAGCACAAGCACTATGCACAAAGTTTTCTCTCTATGCCACAGGAAACTGGACGTAAAGTATTGATCTGAGGAGCACAGATTTATTTTATGTAACTGTAATCTACTGTCTAGACGAAGAGCAGACTAGACAGTGTGGGAATATTAACACGTTTGCATCTGATAACCTTTGATAAACAAAATATGTTAAATAATTCTACATTTCAAAAGCCCAGTCCAATGATATTTTATGTAATTCATCTTTAGCTAGCTGAACATGAGTGGTTGGTATCGGAAGGAGACAGAAAAGAGACTACGAGAGAAAGGAGAGTGTTGTGATTTCCTTTTCTAGCAAGTGAGAATGGGATAGCTATGGTTTTACTGTGGTTAGCCACTTGGGGGTTGTCTAGTGGAGTTTAACACATAAATATTAGGGTTATTGGCAATGTATCTGTCTGACTGATATTTTGTAATTTCATCATTACAGTGTGTAAAAGGTTGGTGAGCTAAGAGATTAACAGGACTGGGTTTCTCCTGTCAATGTGAGGACAGCTCTGCCTTCCTCTGTCAGGTCTCCAAGGACCAATTATGGTCAGAAAGAACAAGCGTTTCCCTCTTGCAAGTTCACTGTAAGATCTTTTACATATCAAGCTTCTCTTCAGTAGGTTGTCCTGTGATATTAAATAAAGCAACTGCTGATATAAGCAGCAAATTTAGATCCTATAAAGGCTGTCAGTTTTAGTGTAATTTCCCAACAGACAGGAGAACACAGTTGTTTGTAACTGGTTATGGAGGAAGGACACAGACAAGGCAATTTTTTTTGAAGGCTTTAAAGAATATCTTGATTGCAGTGTGGCTGACAATGCAGACATGACTGTAAAGCAGGAACAGACCAGAAAGGTAGCAATTAATTTTCTCGTAAGGTGCTCTGAAGGCAAAAGGGCAATAAAACCACCATGAAAAGACCACTGCGAGCCATTGGCTGATTGCAGGGGAAGCTGGTAAGATATCAGACATGGGTTTTTGCCTTAAAAGGTAGTGAGACTGTCAGAATGTTCGTGAAAAGATAAATGCACTTACTTTTATTAAATCAGGCTCAAATGGCTCCCTGATTGCGACTACTGTGACTTTGCTCACCTAGAGAGATGATGATGACCCTATGGAAAGCCTATCATTTATAAATAATTATCCTCACACAGTAGCCAATATATAGGTGGTAACACACAATACAATTTTATATGGCTTTTCAATTCAATAATTACAATCAATTTTCTGATTTATTGTAACATTGATTGGTCAGATTTTTTTTTTAATGTTACAATATATCACACTCACGTGTTAGATTTTAACCCAATGTAAAATTCCCAAAAAAGTGCTTATATCTATATTGAAGAAATCCTATATCATTAGATTTACCCAGAAAATGTTCACTCCTAATCAACTTTTATTGAAAAAAAAACAAATTTTGATCGCTTTTCTCAAACTAATAAAAAAAAAAAAAAAAAACGTTCAAATATTTCTGTGCAACTGATTGTTTTTACCAAATTGCTTATACAATTGGATCATTGTATTGTATTAAGCCCCGTCTGCACGGGGAGAGGTTGTAGAGATCCGACGGCTCGATTAGCCGCCGGATCGCCTCTTCCGCGTCCCCGCTCGCCCCCGCTCGTCCCCGCCGGCACCGCTTATCTTCCGCTCGATTCCCTGCCATTGTCCCCTCGCGGGGAGCGAGCAGGGAATCGGCGGTGCGGAGATCCGGCCTGTTGGATCTTATCAATCAAGCCGCATCAGTGGCTCGATTGAGAAGGAGCATCGCGGCCGCATCTACTCGTGTAGATGCGGCTTTATGTGTGGCCATCTTACAGCTGAACAGCAGTTGCATTATCTCTATTTTCCTTTAGGAAAGCTTTAGACCACTTTTCCACAGGCAGCTGAAGGAGGTGATTAGCACTAGCATTAGAAAGATCGTAAAAGTTAGAGAAATGAGAAAGTTATTGAGAGGTGAGGGGTGGCAGCCTGGAGGAAATATGGGACAGAAATAGAGATGGAAGGACCACCGATGTAGATCATATTTAATGGACAGAATCCTCCTTCAATGAGGTTTCACAGTTAAGGTACACTGTTCAAAATCTTTTAAAGAGACTCTGTAACAAAAATTTCATCCTGTTTTCTACCATCTTACAACTTCCTAAACCTATTCTAATGTGCTCTGGCTTACTGTAGCACTTTCTACTATCACCGTCTCTCTAATAAATCAATGTATCTTTCCCCTGTCGGACTTGTCGCCCTGTGTCTGGAAGGCTGGCAACTCTTCAGTGTGATCTGCTATGCCTGCCCCTCTCCAGGCCCCTCTATTTACACTCCAGTGTGTGTATGTTATTTACATAAGCCAGCAGCGTCTCTGCTCTCTGATATCAGTGAGAGAAGAGAGCTGGATAAAAATCCTCCCCTGTTAGGCTGTGAAAGGAGCTGGCTGACACATACTGAGGAATTACGGGCAGAGCTGTCTGCAGGAAGAAATGATCAGCCTGTCACTATTCAGTGCATGAGAGCTGCAGGGGACAGAAGGTAAACACACAAATGATCTTTTGAGATTCAAAAGGAAGGCTGTATACAGCCTGCTTGTGTATGGATGTTTTTTTCTATGTGTGGACATACTGTACATCAACCTACCTCCTGTTTTGGTGGCCATTTTGTTTGTTTATAAACAAACTTTTTAAAACTGTTTTTGACTACTTTTAATGCGGTGGGGAGCGGCGAAATTGTGACAGAGGGGAATAGGAGATGTCCCCTAACGCACTGGTATGTTTACTTTTGTGCGATTTTAACAATACAGATTCTCTTTAAGTTGATCACAGTATCTTCTTATTTCGATTTAACCTTTTATTTATATACATCCAATGACAAGGTAAAAGATTTCTTTGCTGCTGCTATGCAGCTGTAGTCGATGTGTGCATAAATAATTTGGATTGGTGCTTGAAGCACCCTTCTGGATCTTTACGTATTAGTGCTTCTAGGGCACAGTTCCCAAACCCTGTTCTCAAGGCATACCAATGGTACATGTTTTGCAGGAAACTGAGCGTTCACAGGTGGAGTAATTAGCAGAGCTGATTAAGGGTCCTTTTCCACTGCAAAATTTTGACCAATTTTGATGAGCGTTTTTTATGCGTTTGCATTTTTCTGATTGGCAAGTGTTGTCTTGATTTTTGAAAATAGATACTTTGTATTAAATCAATACAAAACGCAAACGCATTGCTATGTGTTTTTCAGGCGTTTTTCATGCGTTCCTGTACTTTACATTGAAACGCAAAACGCATCATAATCGCACACACGCATTTACGTTTTTCTTTAAATCGGAATGCAGTAGTGGAAATGGCCACCCAAGATTCGTATTTTAAATGGGCTGCACTTAAGAGTCAGCAAACACATGCATTTTTGACAAAAACGCAGCTAGTGGAAAAGGGCCCTAACTATCTCTGTACATTTTTACAAAACCTGTACTCTTTGTGGGCTTTGAGGACAGGGTTGGGAAACACTGTTCTATGGGTTCTTTGGTCAATGATTTGCTACCGTGTTTCCCCAAAAATAAGACACTGTCTTATATTAATTTTTGCTCCAAAAGATGTGCTAGGGCTTATTTTCAGAGGATGCCCTATTTTGGGGGGAAAATACAAAATGTATATACTGCATGCCATGCTAAAACACAAGCAGCATGCACAGAGCCTGTGGTTTGCAGATATTGGCTCTCACTTAGAAATTAATTCAGTCTATTTCTTGCAGGCAGAGAATTCTGTCAGACTCCCCAGAGCTATGATGGGATAAGCTGGGTGTCCTGGGAAAAGGTGAAGAGGTGAAGTGCTGCTGATGCTTATCACGACAGGAGGGCTGGCTCCAACAAAAACACAAATTGCCTGACACATATACAGCACTGTAGAACTCACATTATACTGCTGCTCTCCTGTATTCAGGCTTTGTAAGATGTGCATAAATGATTTCCTCGGCCCACTTCCCCTAAAATAGGAAGATCCCTGAAGGGGTCATCGAAGGGGTGTTATTACTTAAAATATTATCAATGGCGTTATTAGTGAAACTCCTTACAGTACCTGCAAGAAACTTATAATTGAATCTAGCCAGTTCTGTGATTCAGACACACCTGCCAGACAACACAGCCAGAAATATTTATCTCTTTAAGGCTTCTTGCACACAGGGACGTTACAGGCGCACGTTAGTGCAGCCTGTAACGCTCCCCCAACGCACAACAATGTAACACAAGTGGGCTGTTCACACTGCCCACATTGCGTTACATTGTAACGCAGCAAAGTGCTGCATGCTGTGCATTCCACGCGGCTAAGCCGCGTTAGACTGTTTGCACATGCTCAGTCATGTTGGGGAGGAGGGGAGAGCGACCGGGCACATGGCTAATTAATATTCACTGCGCTCAGTGTCTGCACGTGTTTACTTCCTGAAACGGCCGCTCTGTGCGGCGATTGGCAGGGTGGGACCACGTGATGCCGCATGCGTCCAAGAGTACGCATCACAGATGCCAGAGTGAGCTGCACAACGCGGCTCACTCCGACGTCCACACCAGAGAGCACCAGGCGTTGCGTTAGGGGCACGTTATGTGCCCTATAACGTCCCCTAAACGCAACGTTTTGGTGTGTAACTAGCCTAAATTGATCTAAATTATTAGCATCTCAGTCACCTTGTCTAGCAGTGACTGGTCCAACACGGATGTTCTCAGTAGGCGATAAAGACACTAGGATTGTCATTAAGTCAGTCCAATATAGGGGCAACAAGGGTGCATTAAAGAGAATCTGTATTGTTAAAATCGCACAAAAGTAAACATACCAGTGCGTTAGGGGACATCTCCTATTACCCTCTGTCACAATTTTGCCGCTCCCCGCCGCATTAAAAGTGGTTAAAAACAGTTTTAAAAAGTTTGTTTATAAACAAACAAAATGGCCACCAAAACAGGAAGTAGGTTGATGTACAGTATGTCCACACATAGAAAATACATCCATACACAAGCAGGCTGTATACAGCATTCCTTTTGAATCTCAAGAGATCATTTGTGTGTTTCTTTCCCCCCTGAGGGGGGAGTGCATAGCAGAACCACAACACTGAAGAACTTGGCAGCCTTCCAGACACAGGCTGACAAGTCTGACAAGGGAAAGATACATTGATTTATTACAGAGACTGTGATAGTACAAAGTGCTGCAGTAAGCCAGAACACATTAGAATAGCTTTTGGAACTTGTAGGATGATAAAAAAACAGGATGCAATTTTTGTTACGGAGTCTCTTTAAAGGAAGACTGTGTAAGAAGAAGGTATGCCTTGGTACCATATGGTGAAAAAAGTTTACATAGTACCAACTCTACCTAGAACTTTCCTGTTTTAACTCTTATTTTTGCTGTATGATTTAATAGGGCTACTGTTGTACATCCCAGTATCTATGCAGGCAAATAAAGCTGGACTGCAACTTGGTTTTCCCTGTAAGGGGTCATAAAACTCATGGGCGGCTATGACCAAAAAAAATCCTGACACGCAAACACTAGTACACATGACAGGCGGGGGCCCCGAGCACTGCCACTACTCAGGACCCATAAACCAGCATGTAGCACAATAGGGGAGCGCAGGAGAGCCCTGGAGCTGCCACCACCAGTAACTCGCCCCCACCACTCCTTCAACTTACCAAACACAAAAAAAATGCTCACTCCCAGACAGCACTCTGCCACTGCCACTTATATATAGTCTGCAAACTGCCAGTCAGCCAATAGGAAGTGCAAATAAATTACACCTAGGCTGCAGTACTTAATTAAGCAGAGGCTGATTCAGCCAAACGTTGGAGAGGGCTTCAGTCGCATATAGACAAGGGCTATATGACCAGCAGAGGGCACCAGCATGCATGAATCTCCCTCTCATCTGCCCCCCTCATAATTAAACTGCATAAGGAGCTGCAAATGAAGTTTAAAATATGCAAACACTAATGCACATGACAGGCAGGGGCCCCAAGCACTGCTACTGCCACTACTCGGGACCCCCAAACCAGCATGTAACACCTTGTAAGAGAAAGTAGGTTTCATATTTTGACATTGCACAGTTTTGGAACTAAAGAAGCATAAAACAAGTGAAGACTTCAAGTGTAACAGTTTAATCTTCAAACATTTTTTAACCCTTAATGCCTAAAAATTGACTTCCAGAAAAAAATATTATTTTGGATTATTTCTGTAGATACAGTTGTTTATCTTTTAAAGTTATTTTCTGGTTTATATTAAACATGAACCCATCCCCACCTAGTATATAGTTCGAACCATTTTTCCATTTGTTCATTCGGGATGACCACCACTCTAACGCCCCCATGATTTTGCTAGGAAAGTCTTGGAATCTTACGTTTGCGATATTTACACAGATAACAACTTGGAAACAGAGATCTGAAGGTGCCTGGAGATGCTGAAATTGAGAGACTGAATACATTTCATAGATGACACATGAGAGCGCTAGCTAAGTACAGAGGCCATGGAGGACTTAGCTTAAATCCAACCTGAACTAAAATTTGCCATTTACCTTGCACTTATACCAGCCTACAGCATCTCCAAGCAGGCATAAAGATCTGGGCTGTTGGCCAAATACTTTAAATATAATGGGTCACCCCAATTGCATCTTTCATTCAATTAAATTCCATTTTCTCATATAATATTCTTAAAGCGATTGTGTTTTTTTTTTTCCACAGTAAAAACTGTCAACGTGTGCAATGTGTAGGTATCAAGAATCTCCTGTGGGTATGCTGAGACGCCCATGTGTAAAAACAAGTTGTGTACAGATTTGTTTGTTTGATGTATCAGCTGTGATAGTTGCTTGATTTCCAGTTCCGGAATTTTCCCCCGTCATTCACCTATTCTCAACCTCTTCTTATAAAGAACCCCCCCCCCCATGTCAAAACTTGACATTCTCCCTTGACAAAAAAAAACCCTCTTTCCTGGAATCTGTGCTCTCATTCTGCCCCCTGGTAATGGACTTTCAGATACCAAACCTAATGCAGAACTCCTGGCATTATAGTAAAAAATGCCCCCAGTATAGCTATAGTGGTACTTTAAATAAACTGTACTACCTTGGCGTGTGGATGCATAAGCCTGTGGCATTAGCAGTTTATGGTATCCTAGAAGGCAAGTCTTTACCTCTGCAAATTCATTTATATAGCTCTACAGCATTCTTTTCACCCATCTGCCTTTTCCCTTTCACCCTTTAGTTTTTGCTTGAAGATAAGCTTCAAATTCCCTCCCTCCTTACAGAGGCACCGATACAACTTTCAGAAGAATGTATAAAATTATTTAGGATACCTTATTTTACATTAATTATCCTGGGTTCAGCATCAGAAATGCTATAATATATTGCTGTATATTGTTATAGAAAATCATCCTCCCAGTGATGTTTAGCCTAGGCCTAGTGTTGGGCGAACAGTGTTCGCCACTGTTCGGGTTCTGCAGAACATCACCCTGTTCGGGTGATGTTCGAGTTCGGCCGAACACCTGATGGTGTTTGGCCTTTTAAGTTCGGGTTCGCCCCGAACTACTAAATGGCCGCCGAAAAGGGGCCCTGTTCGGCCGAATACTGCCCCCCTATGGGGTCGCAGGCATAAGGGGGGAGCATGCCCCGATCGCGGGGGGGGGGGGTCGGAAATTCCCCCCACCCCCTCCGCTAGCGCTCCCCCCTCGGCCCGCTTCCCCATACAAAAGTTTGGCAAAAGTAAAATAGTACCGGTGGTGGTGGTGGCCTTGCACTGTGAAGTGAGTGAGGAGGAGTCCGGAGAGTGACGCGTTGAGGGAGGCCGGGCAGCGGGCGGTTCAGCGGTAGTACCCTTGTGGTACTTCCGCCCTTTCTCTGACCTTACGTCCTCTGCGTGATGACGCATACGAGGGTACGCGTGACGCGTACCCTCGTATGCAGAGGACGGGAGGTCAGAGAAAGGGCGGAAGTACCACAAGGGTACTACCGCTGAACCGCCCGCTGCCCGGCCTCCCTCAACGCATCACTCTCCGGACTCCTCCTCCTCCTCACTCACTTCACAGTGCAAGGCCACCACCACCACCGGTACTATTTTACTTTTGCCAAACTTTTGTATGGGGAAGCGGGCCGAGGGGGGAGCGCTAGCGGAGGGGGTGGGGGGAATTTCCGACCCCCCCCCGCGATCGGGGCATGCTCCCCCCTTATGCCTGCGACCCCATAGGGCCCCCAAAAGCGGGATGTTCGGGGAGTTCGGGGTTCGGCCCGAACATGCCGAACATCGCGGCCATGTTCGGCGAACTTTCCCGAACCCGAACATCCAGGTGTTCGCCCAACACTACCTAGGCCTAGGATATGATGTCACAAAGCCTTCTTTCCCCAGTGCACTCTGGGAGACCAGGTGATGTGTGCTTACTTCAGAACACACAAAGACAAAGATTCAGCGATGATGCACCTTACCAGCAGTAAAAATGTGGCCACCTATGATAGATTTAAAGGGAATGAGCAGCAAAAAGATTTTATACATACCTGGGGCTTCCTCCAGCCCCATATGCTCTGATCGATCCCTCCCCACTGTTCCGTCAGTCGGAGCCAGTCTAAGCGTAAGGGTAATGCGCTGTTTGCGTATTTCTGCAGCAGCCACTGGAGAGATACGGAGAGGGCGCACTTCTCCAGCGTAGCTGGCTCCGATGACGTCAGTGATGGGAGCCGGCTCTTGTAGATGCGGGCAGCGGAGGACGGCGGTGTGGGATCGATCAGAGCGTATTGGGCTGGAGAGAGCCCAAGGTATGTATAAAAGCTTTTTCATTTTCCCATCTAGGCTCATCTCTGGTTCCCTCTAACCTGCCTGGCGTTCTGATTCCCACGGACCTGCGGCTGCGGGAACGTTTTTTGCAGATTTTTTTTTTATCATGTAGCTAGCCTAGCGCTAGCTACATGATTCCCCCCTCCCTGCGGCGTCCCTCCCTGCCCTCCGATCACCGCCGGCGCAATGACCCGTTCTGAACGGCATTTCCTTGAGGGCTTACCCCGTCGCCATGGCGACGAACGTCGTGACGCCATTAACATCGTGACGTCACAGGGAGTCCCGATCCACCCCTCAGCGCTGCCTGGCACTGATTGGCCAGGCAGCGCACGGGGTCTCGGGGGGGACAGTGGGGGGCCCCTGTATCGTGGTGGATCGGCGGCGATCAGGTAGGACATGCAGCAAGCAAAGTGCTTGCTGCGTGTTTTAAAAAAAATAATTATTCAAATCGGCCCAGCGGGGCCTGAGCGGTGACCTCCGTCGTTTCTGGACTAGCCTAGCTCGTCCAGAACGCCAGGGAGGTTAAGCATATTAATCAGGTTGAGGAAAGATTTTAAAATGGGTTAACACTGACAACGTAATTTCTAACATAATATTGTAAAAAATAAACAATTTAATTCATTAAGTTATATAAAGTTAAGTTCCTCTTTAACCAGAACTACAGTTACTACAATAAATCCACTTCCTGATGCCCAATTTTAACTTAAGGTGGTCTGGAACTCTGACATAACATTCAATAAAAATGTGTTTTTCTACTTTGTATTATTCATACAGTTATCATATTTGTGCATAAGTAATATTGTCTGTCTACAAATTACAAGTTTCCAAAGTGTAGTTTTTCTTGCCCTGAAAACTGCCAGTGCATTTTTTTCCAACTACTTTTTATTATATATTAAAATCTTTTAATGAGTTGTTCTGAGCTGTGTGTGTACCTGAAGCAGGGACAGCTTCTGTTTTTTACTTGTTACACACTCCAGTTGTCCTGCTATTCAGCTTCCAAAATGCTTTGTTTAACCATTTCAGTGATGTTATAAAAAAAAAAAAATCTGGGATAGTAGCTTTAAAGCTGTGAGGAATCTTTTAGGCTACTTTCCCACCAGGAAGTTGCGTTTTAGGGGACGTTATGGTGGCATAACGCGCCCCTAATGCAACACCTGGTGGTGTTGGATGTGGACGTCAGGCTGAGTCGCGTTGTGCAGCTCACTCTGGCGTCCATGATGTGTACTCTTGGACGCCTGCGGCATCACGTGGTCCTGCCAGCCAATCGCCGCACAGAGCGGCCGCTGCAGAAAGTAAACACTGCACGTCACACCGTGAAGTGAATATTAATTAGCCATGTGGCTGGCCGAGGAGGAGGAGGGGAGACCTCCTCCTCCAACACTACTGAGCATGTGCAAACAGTCTAACGCGGCTTAGCCGCTTATAACGTACAGCACGCAGGACCGGATTACCGACCAGGCAACAAAAGCAATCACTTGGGGCCCCATTCAGAGTCAACGGGGCCCCATCAGCACATAAACCAGCCCTCGCCATCCTGTCAGCGGTGGCTGGATGGTATAATGGTTAAAGGGACGCTGAGCAGTGCAGTAACTATGGAAAGATGCATATCATTTTAAAGCTCTGTTTCTCCTCTTTCCAATGATATATAAACCGCCGCCCTATGCCTTTTAGTTTTTGCTATTTGAAATCACGGGCACAGCAATTGTCGTTCGCGAAAATAGCGAAAACTAAAAGACGTAGGCTGGCAGTTTATATATCATTGGAAAGAAGAGAAAGAGCTTCAAAATGATATGCATCTTTCCATAGTTACATTGTATTACACAGGACGACTTTTCTCTAAAGTCGGAAGCTCGATTCAGCACAATGCAATGAAATATAAGGAACCCAGGGGGATATAATTACAAACATGATGCTGGTAGGTGTGAGGGTGTAATTAATTAGTTGTGGGTATGCTTAAAGGCATACCCACAGGCACTGCTCGGAGTCCCTTTAAGGGCTCTGCCTCTGACACAGGAGACCAGGGTTCGAATCTCAGCTCTGCCTGTTCAGTAAGCCAGCACCTATTCAGTAGGAGACCTTAGGCAAGTCTCTCTAACACTGCTACTGCCTATAGGACGCGTTCTAGTGGCTGCAGCTCTGGCGCTTTGAGTCCGCCAGGAGAAAAGCGCAATATAAATGTTATTTGTCTTGTCTTCTCAAATGATGCCGTGCGCTGCTGATTGTCTTCAGAGCCAGGCTCTCCTCCTAGGTCCCCCTTCTGCTACTGTGTGCTCTGCTGCTGCCCACTCCTCCCTCCCTTCCCTCAGAGAACCACAGCTGCAGCAAGAATGATAGCAGCAGCTGGAAAACGCGCACTCTCCTATCCATGATCCAAGTGATAGAGATCCCGTCATCTGAAACCCATCTGTCTCTTCTACAGTGCAGCCGCTCGCTCTGAACTTCCTGATTCTCAGATCAGACAGGAAGTAGGAAGTAGTAATAGTAGTAGTAACAGAGCGGCAGCACTCTAGAGGAGACAGATGGGCTCCGGATGACGGGACCTCTACTGCTTGGATCGCAATACGTGAATGTAAGTCATCTGGTGCTGTCATTCTTCCCTGCTGCGGCTGCCTTCTCTGCTGGACTATCGTATTCACTGGGATGGAGGCTGCATGGTGGCTGTCTAGTTTGGGAGGAAATTGGTTGTTCGGTGGTGGGGGTGGTTATGTAATTCTGTCTGGGGAACAGCTTCCAGTTTGGCAGTGTCCAGAGCTTTCTGCTATTGCCAGGCTGGAGATGCAGGGGGAAAGTGCTGCTGCTTTGATATCTGGCGCCCTCTTCACAGGGGTGCCCCAGCCCCTGAGTGCAAATGTCCCAGCCATTCATCTCTCACTCTGCATTTTGCCGCTGTTATTCCCTGCATTGTGCACCCACAGAGGAAAGCGGGCTGTTGCCCATAGCAACCAGTAGCTCGGCTGCCCCGGTGTGTGCGGCATTTTGCTGTGCAGCTGCATCTTCTAAATCTATTACGACATGATGGGGGGCCCTAATCAGTTACTTTGCTTAGGGCCCCATTTAGCCTTAATCCGGCTCTGACAGCACGCAACACTTTAACTTGACGTGCTGCGTTACAATGTAACGTAACATGGGCACTGTGAACAGCCCATTGATTTTCCTTACTGTGCGGTGGGCTGCGTTACAGGCTGCTCTAACGTGCGCCTGTAACGTCCCACTGCGAAAGCTGCCTAAGAGCAAAGCAGAAATGCTGACTTTCAGATCACTTTAACTATTTACAGGTACCATTGTTTTTTCTCAGAATCTTAGGGCTGTATTGACATTTCTGCGTCGCTGGCCAGGCACTTTTTTTTTGCTTTCAGTGGTGCACACATATGCATGTATCATCTTGTGAAATCCTAAAATAACACGTGTGCAGTTAGAGATGCTCCAGGTAGCATGTGTGCAGTGTCTGTTGCTGCATTTTTGGATCTGCAGTCCAATGCATAGTACGACCTCCTGAAAACAGCCAGTACAATCAGTTTTGCTACCCAGTTTTGTTACAAAATCTGCTTGATCTTTATTGTGATTCGCTAATTTGAGCCCACTCCTGCCTTTTTCCAATTCCATTTGATTGCTGCTCTGAGATGGCTGACCTCTGTCAACTGTGTTTCTTCTTACAACTAAAGACCTTTTTATGAGGAGCAAAAGAAATTTCTGGGACCCAATCAATCAATCAAGAAATTGATGGTGATGTTCCAAGTGGTAGATGTTCCAAGTGGTTGACGGTGGAAGCTATAGCCAATGTATTTGGTGTAGTCTATCTGTCTTGTCCTTCTCATATATGTAATATCCTAGGTTAAGGAACCATGCAACTTGCTACTAGTAATATTGACATCTCTTGAGCTGGAGGTGTGTACCAGTAATTGGTAATTGAGATAGTTCTGCTGTATGTAATATCTCCTAGACTTGTTAGTTTTTAATGTCACTTATTGTCACATAAACACCAGGGAGGATGGATGTAGGTATGTAGGGCTGTGCTGCAGGTGGCACAGGAGTTGGGCTGTAATGTTGTCCCCCCAGTGTTACTGCTGTTCGCAGACAAGGAGAGATGTGAACACACACCTCCCCTAGGTGCTTTATGGGTTTCATGGTTGTGGTAGACGTTACCATAGCCACTACAGATGCCTTAGCTGTAAACCTGGACACTGTGGGCGTGTTCATGCACGCAGCATTATGGGTCCAGTAGTTTCAGCCTGATAGGCGCAGCCTGGTCGCACACTCAGACCATGTGGTCGGGGTTGTGCGCACAGCACCTTGGGATCGGTAGTTCCAGCCGGACGCACATGCCCCCTTGGCCTCCTCCACCCTCTCCCTCCAATCACTCGCGGCGAACGTGACACCCGGAAGGGGCGGGGCTTATCCCCATGTTAAACCGGATGTTCGCGGAGCGCCCACCAAAGTGGTACGCAGCGTGACCAAGCGTCTGTATAGACGCGAAACGGCCATCGCCAGTCCCACCTTGTGCCCTGGCTCCCCCACCTCCACCGCACCATCACCTTTGAACATCACCAGGATGAGGTAGTCATTGTTTGTGGTATCCAGATGGATGTCTGTCACTTCTTGCAATAAACAGCACTGGATGGAAGGTGCCCGACTGCCCGGAGTTCATCTTTCTTTTTCTACAGCCGCAAAAAGGAACTGATGATATCCCTGTACTGACAGTTCACCTGCTGAACTGAGTTATTTACTCTGCAACTTCACTTCAGCAATCACTTCTTTACATCTCCTGCAGGATCTACATGTTTTTATAGAGCAGAAATATGATTTGTTGGACATTGTCAACTAGGTTTAAGCAAAGTTACCATACAAAAATTACCTATTTATAGTAATAAACGCTTTTAGAGGCTCTTACCACCGAAAATTTCATAAAGCTGGATTTGAGGGGTCAACTACTTCATACACAGGACCTGTAAGGTGTATCCTGTCTGACTTTAGTTGATTTGGTTATAGATCTTCCTGCAATTTTCTTTGATCTGTAATGAATTTGATTACTACACAAGAGTAGTTTCCGTGGAAATATTCCATTACTCTGAGATTTTGAGAAGCCTTTTCTAAGGAAGCAGACTATCATCTGTATAACATCTCAAAAATGTTAAAATTGTTGTCATTTTGAGATTCTTTGTTGAATATTACATAAATTTGCGAAATTAAGATATGCTGGACAGCCATTGGGTTTTTGCATTGATATAGTCATACTCCTCTTGTTTTCTCTGTTGTCTGTTGTATTGGTCCAATATTTCATGTATTATATTAATCATGAAGAATATTGCTTTAGGACCATATGAGAATTGTTATTCTCTTTTACGGAATGGCAAATAAGTGTATTTTATGTGTTTAATATTAACTTTTTTTTACCTTTTGCAAGCTTGGTGAGCCAGCTGGTGAACAACGTATATAAAGGATTTATTTTATATCAGTTGAGAAGGTTGTAACTCTGTAAAGTCCCAAACCAATTACTACTAGTAATTGGTAACTAGTAATTACAACTAGTTCACTAGTTATTATGAGGATTTCAGACATGGATATTACTTAATATTGGTGAGGTACTCATACGGTAGTCTACATCTTATTTGGCTTCTAGTGGTACCTACAACATTGTAGTGAGTTGAAAATACTTTCCCGCCTCAGTTTGGCTATTTTAAGTTTAGTGATATCCTGTGGATTGTGCAACAATGGGCCTGATGCACAAAAGGCAACAAACTTTACCGGTCCTAACTCCAGGGGAGCACACCGCCCAATACTCTATTAGCACCATGTGCGTTACCGAGATAATGCACCTGTTACTATGGTAATGCACACAGCAACCTGGTAGTGCATTTGGTGCTAATAGAGTAATGGGTGGTGCTTTCCTGGAGTTGAGACTGGTAAAATTGCTGTGTGCTTGCCTGCCTGTGTGTAAGGGAATGAGAGGGAATGTTGAATCTTTCTGCAGACAAATGTAAGGCCATAGACCTCTTAACAGCTCATACAGATTGGACAGTGAAATCGTCGGATAAAAGGGGTAATGTGGTCATTATGACCACACTAGACTGTGATGTGCTTGGACCTCCTGGGCTAGCGGGCGTGATATGCGAGGGTCTTGGCATTCAGAATTAGCCAATGTCAACCTCGATTATTTGCTATCATTGATGACGCCCTACTATAAAGTGGCTGAATCCAATTCTCCTGACATTGTATATACTACCGAAAGTGCATAAATGTTTGGAACATCGGGGGGATTGCTAACCGAGAAAGTAAGCATGTATATTGATTGCCACTTACAGTCTTGTGTACAGGGTTTACCGTCATACATTAAAGACACAACACATTTGCTGAGAATACTGGAGGATTTCCAAGTCTCGGCTAAGACACTGCTGGTCTCTCTGAAAATCAAGGCCCTGTACTCATGCAAACCCCATGGCCCCCGGGGTCCAGGCTGTCGCCTTCTTGTAGGGTGGGTTGGGCATACAGGATGCTGCACACATTTTGGTGGGGCACTGGTACATCAATGATATCCTTGTCTTCTTGATGCACACCCTCAACCAATTTGAGGAATTTAAGTGCTTAAACTCAAATGAAAAAAATGTGTACTTTACTGCTACTGCCAGTAATGCCCTGTTTTATGCGGACAGTTTTCACCCGCCGCACACCTTAAGGGGTATCCCGGCGGGTGAGTATCTCTGGGCACGACGGAACTGCTCACAGGAAATCTACGATGGAGATTACGGGTGAAAGGTTACCCAGATAAAAATTTACACAGAGCAGATAACCGTGCCAAAGCGAGCAATCAATCTGAATTATTGAATTGAACCAGCTGCCAGGGGCTGGTGGAACCCCTGGGTAAGTAGATCTATTTCTTTTTTTTTTTTCTTTTTTTTTAATAGACATTCCCATTAAATCTTAATTGTTGCAGAATTGCCATGTTTTGCCCTCCTTTCCACTGTCATTCAACATCTAATATCCTATTTATGGGATTGATGTTTATAATGACAGAGGTGTACAGTTGACTTTTTGAGTTCTATAAACTATTAATATTATTATTAAATTAAAATGCCACATACTTAAAGCAGTATCAAACCCAGCATTTCTTCTTTGCTCTAAAAGATTATTTACAGCATATATTATACTACCACAATTTGGTTTTTTTTTAGCAGAACCGCATTCAAAAAGTTAAACACAGGACTTACTTTTTCAATAGAAAGCTCCCTGCATTGAGATCCGAATCTGAATGGGTGATAACATTATCATGTGTTTAATTGCAGCAAAAGAGGAATGCGAACATTCCCTGGCAGTGTGGAAACTCCTAATGTGTGCAGATTAGACACAGCTCAGAAAAATTCACTGGGTACATTACAAGTACAGTATAAATACTGTAGCTGTGAATAAAATGCAATGGCAGCTTTTCAGAGCAAATAAACGATACTTTGGGAACCTTCTAAATGAATAATAATGCTTGTGCATAAAAGCAAATATGATGACTGTATGGGTTATAAAAAGTAGGAAAACACATTTTTATTGAATATTATGTCAGAGTTTAATACCACTTTCATGTATTATCATGGTGGAGCAGGATGCTGTTTTTCACCGTGCTTCACTAGGGGTGCATTGGGCTCTATTGTTGCACTTCATGGAGACACTCGGTGGTTATGTTCGAGGAGTCAGGCTTCCTTAGCAACCATGTTGCGGCTGTCATGACGCTGTGTCCCGTCTCACAGCCATTTTCTACCTAATGTGCTAGGACGTGATGTGGCAGCTCTGTCTCCACCCACCTCCTTTCCCATTGGTGTATCTGGATATGAAAGTGCTGAGATGAATGAGTGAGACCATGCCCCCCCGAGGAGGTCTTTTAATATTGCCTGGCATGCCGTCCATGGAGCAATCCAGGGTTGCCACTGCATTTCCCCGTGTCCCCCCTCTGGCGCACCCACAGAACTACAGCATCTGATGACTTGAGCCTGGATGTCAATTATAGGACTGATGGCTGCCTTGGTCATTTACCCAACTGAGCCTTGGATGACTGTTGGATGAAAAACCTACTATCTGGATCTGAAATTGGGTGAGATCACTTTTGTTGCTTGCTTTGACTGTCTGCAGCTGCTTAAAGTAAACCAGAGACCACATAATACAAAGAATCGATACTTACCCGGGGCTTCCTCCAGCCCCATAAGCATGTGTGAGTCCCTCATTGTCCTCCCCCGGTCTGCCGTTCAGGCGCAATCAGTCCCGGTAACTGGTTCAATTGCGTCAGTTGGGGACTTTCATTCATTCAGATTCTAGCGATCTTTTTTTTGCATCACTGTACATGTCAATCCATTTTCTGGCCACTTTAAATTAATGGCCTTCTGTGTATCAGGCTTCATATTTATTAAACAATATCCTCAGAGATTGCGTAGCTAGGTGCTTTTCTCATCTTCTCCTCTTTTCGGGCGGAGCATAGACGCATGTGAACATAGTTCTGGGGTATCTAGATTAGTGTTGGGCGAACAGTGTTCGCCACTGTTCGGGTTCTGCAGAACATCACCCTGTTCGGGTGATGTTCGAGTTCGGCCGAACACCTGACGGTGCTCGGCCAAACCGTTCGGCCACATGGCCGAACTAAGAGCGCATGGCCGAACGTTCCCCGAACGTTCGGCTAGCGCTGTGATTGGCCGAACGGGTCACGTGGTTCGGGCCCGAACGCGCTCTGATTGGCCGAACGGTCACGTGGTTCGGGTAAATAAATACCCGAACCACGTCATATCTCCGCCATTTGTCTGTGGGTTTAGCTTTGGGTAGGCAGGCAGGGTAGTTCGCTCTCCAGCCACGCTAGCCAGGGTCCCCCCCAGTCATTGTGTGTCGCTGCTGGGAACAGTAGTACACCGCTCGCTCAGCCACACTATATATAGCATTGTTTACTGCCACTGTGTACCTCGCTCAGCCACGCTATATATATAGCATTGTGTTTTCTGACACTCTGTGTACACGGCTTAGCCTGACTAATATAGCATTGTGTGTACTGCCACTGTGCACCTCGCTCAGCCACGCTATATATAGCATTGTGTGTACTGCCACTGTGCACCTCGCTCAGCCACGCTATATATAGCATTGTGTGTACTGCCACTGTGCACCTCGCTCAGCCACGCTATATATATAGCATTGTGTTTTCTGACACTCTGTGTACACGGCTTAGCCTGACTAATATAGCATTGTGTACTGCCACTGTGCACCCCGCTCAGCCACGCTATATATAGCATTGTGTGTACTGCCACTGTGCACCTCGCTCAGCCACGCTATATATAGCATTGTGTGTACTGCCACTGTGCACCTCGCTCAGCCACGCTATATATAGCATTGTGTTTTCTGACACTCTGTGTACACGGCTTAGCCTGACTATATAGCATTGTGTGTACTGCCACTGTGCACCTCGCTCAGCCACGCTATATATAGCATTGTGTTTACTGCCACTCTGTGTACACCGCTCAGCCAGACTATATACCGTTGTTTACTGACACTCTGTGTACACCGCTCAGCCAGACTATATACCATTGTTTACTGACACTCTGTGTACACGGCTCAGCCTGACTATAAAGCATTGTGTGTACTGCCACTGTGCACCTCGCTCAGCCACGCTATATATAGCATTGTGTTTTCTGACACTCTGTGTGCACGGCTTAGCCTGGCTATATAGCATTGTGTGTACTGCCACTGTGCACCTCGCTCAGCCACGCTATATATAGCATTGTGTTTACTGCCACTCTGTGTACACCGCTCAGCCAGACTATATACCGTTGTTTACTGACACTCTGTGTACACCGCTCAGCCAGACTATATACCATTGTTTACTGACACTCTGTGTACACGGCTCAGCCTGACTATAAAGCATTGTGTGTACTGCCACTGTGCACCTCGCTCAGCCACGCTATATATAGCATTGTGTTTTCTGACACTCTGTGTACACGGCTTATCCTGACTAATATAGCATTGTGTGTACTGCCACTGTGCACCTCGCTCAGCCACGCTATATATAGCATTGTGTTTTCTGACACTCTGTGTACACGGCTTAGCCAGACTATATATCATTGTGTGTACTGCCACTCTGTGTACACCGCTCAGCCAGACTATATAGCATTGTGTTTACTTCCACTCTGTGTCTGCTGGGCCTGGGAACAGTAGTACACCGCTCACCCGCCACTGTATAGCATTGTGCTCTGTGTCGCTGCTGGGAATAGTGGTACTGTATAGCATTTCTGTACTGCCACTGTACTGCTGCCAGTCAGCGTGTACTGTAAGGATAAGTGAAATGAGGAAGAAATCCGGTGAAAGAGGAAGGGGCAAGGGAAGAGGTGTTTCCCCTGACGGTTCACGTACAGGCCACAGGGGAGCACCCAAGAAAACCCACTCAATACCGCCCATGTTGTCCAGGACAACAACCCTCACAAATCCAAAAGAACAGGACCAGATAATTACTTGGATGACCTCTCAAGCGTCCAGCAGTGGGTTAAGCAGCACCAGCACATCACGCACGAGGTCCGAGTCCTCAGCCAGTTACAAGGAGCCAGTGGGCACAAAGCTGACACAACCGGCAGCGACACCACGCACACAACTGCCAGATAACCAGTCCTATGAATTACCTCAGGACACAATGGGGTATTCGCAGGAGCTATTCCCAGCCCAACAAACTTCCACCTATGAAAGGTCAATGGAGGAACAGCCAGAAATGTTGTGTCCGGATTCACAACCATTAACTGTGGGAAATGCACCGCGCACTGAAATACAAGGCGAGTCCGAGGAGGACTAGGAAACCCAAATCCCAGAGCAAGTTGGGCAGGAGGGGTTGCAATTGCAGGAGGTCGGCCGACAAGATCTGGAAGACGACGTTGGAGTGAGCTGCGCAGAGGTTGTTCTGGGGAGCTCTACTCCACGGCGGCGGCCCCCCACAATGACATATGACGAGTTTGAGGAGATGGAAGAGGAGGGTATGGACAATGTGGACAGAGACCCAGATTTTATTTGTGAACGAGAACATCGCCGTCGTAGCAGCAGCACAGATGAGTCTGTTGAAGAACCCACTGCTGCACGAGTTCGCCTTGTGCCACAAGGTAGGCGGCGCGCAATTTCAGGCACCACAAGCGTGGAAGTTAGAGTGAGAGGCAAAAGAGGAGGAAACAGAAATCGCCAGCAAGGAGGCAGGTGCTCCAAAGTCTGGGCTTTCTTTGAAGACTGCACTGAGGATGTTACCATGGCGATTTGCAAGGTGTGCAAGACTCGCCTGAGCAGGGGGAAAAGTATTAACAACCTCTCCACCACCAGCATGAGCCGCCACATGCTATCCAAACATCCCACTCTGTGGGCAAACGCGGCAGGACAGGGTACCAGCAACACTGCCTCCCTTGGGTTCACCAGACTCACCACCAGACCCGCCTCAGCAGCAGCAGTAGCCCAGCCATTGCGTGGTTCACAACATTCACAAACATCAGACGACGCTGACACTGTCACTTTCCAGAGTAGTGCTCTTGAGGTCTCCCAGTGTTCATCAAACACAACAACCAACAGCCCTTCCGTGTGCAGCGCTACGGTTCAGTTGTCTGTGTCGGAGATGTTTGAGCGCAAGAGGAAATTGCCAGCAAATGACCCCCGGGCCGTGGCAGTAACAGCCAGCATAGCCAAGCTTCTGGCCTGCGAAATGCTGCCATATCGAGTGGTGGAGACAAACAGCTTCAAGGGCATGATGTCAGTGGCCATCCCACGTTACGTGGTTCCCAGCCGCTACCACTTTGCGCGCTCTGCAGTGCCTGAGTTGCATGAGCACGTGGTCAGCAAAATAACCCGAAGCTTGAAGAATGCCGTTGCCTGCAAGGTTCACCTCACCACTGACACTTGGACGAGTGCGTTCGGCCAGGGTCGATACATCTCCCTTACCGCGCACTGGGTGAACCTTGTGGAGCCTGGCAGCGATTCCTCACCTGCTACGGCGCGGGTGTTGCCCACGCCGCAAACAGCTGCACCGCCGTCCCTCCCACTGGATAACAACAGCAGCACCTACCTCTCTGACTCCTTCTCCTCCAACGCATCTCAAAGCTGTACCTCATCCGGAAACGCTAACCCAGCAGCAGTAGGATCGTGGAAGCAGTGCAGCACAGCTGTTGGCATGCGTCAGCAAGCGTTGCTGAAGCTGATCTGCCTTGGGGATAAGCAGCACACAGGGGAGGAAATTTGGAAGGGAATAAAGGAACAGACGGATTTGTGGCTGGCACCGCTGGACTTGAAACCGGGCATGGTTGTGTGTGATAATGGGAGTAATCTCATTCGCGCTTTAAGGTTGGCTAAGCTGACACACATCCCTTGCCTGGCGCACGTGATGAACCTAGTAGTTCAGCGGTTCCTGAGGACATACCCAGGCGTGGCCGATCTTCTGTTGAAGGTGCGTCGAGTGGCCAAACATTGTAGAAATTCCAGTACTGCTTCGGGGGCACTCGCCAAGATGCAGGAGCGCTTCAATCTCCCCCACCATCGCTTGCTGTGTGATGTCCCTACGCGCTGGAATTCTACGCTGCACATGCTAGCACGCTTTTGTGAGCAGAAGAGTGCAGTGGTCCAGTACATGACGGCGCAGTACCGAGGCGCATCCGGACAGCTGCCAAGCTTCTGTGGATCCGATTGGGCCAACATGTTGGACCTCTGCCAAGTCCTCCAAAATTTTGAGCAATCCACGTTGCTTGTGAGCAGTGACAACTCTTCAGTCAGCATTACCATACCACTGCTGTGTTTACTGAAGAGGTCAATGTTGAAAATCAAGGAAACAGCTGTCATGATGCAACTGGGGGAATCTGAAGGAGAAAACGATCAGCGTGATGGTACCAACATCAGGCCATCCGCCTCAGGGAACGCTGGCCCCAGCAGCTATGACGAAGAAGAGGAGGAGGAACAGCTGGAGTTGGAGCAGGAATTTCATGCCACCACTGACGAGGGCCAGAGCGGTGCACGTTGGACTTCCACAATTCAACGCGAATGGTCAGCAGAAGCAGACCAGGAGGAAGGTGACGACTATGATGCATCACAACAACTATCACAACGCTCACAAGAGGATGATGAGGATTCTGGTAGGACTCTGGCACACATGGCTCAATTCATGCTAGACTGCATTGAACGTGACCCACGCATTGTGCGCATTCTGGACAACACCAATTACTGGGTTTATACCCTTCTGGATCCACGGTACAAACACAATGTTCCAAAACTGCTTGAAGAAAGAGTCAGACAGGTCAAAATGGAAGAATACCAGCAGGCCCTTGTGGAGACTTTAGAGAGGAGATTGACATCCTCCCCCTCCTCTAGCCAGTTGTACGCCGACAGACTGACTTCCGCAAACCCAGGACGACCAGGAGGGCAGCAAACAACGCAAGCCGCAGCTAGTACCCAAAAGGGAACGGTATCGGCAGTGTCCTTGGAGTGGGAAAATTTTCTGACACCCATGCAGCAGCAGCCCACTGAACAGCAAGCGTGCAGATCCACCTCCAACACCGATCGCCTGGAGAAGATGGTCAAGGACTACATGTCAGATGACGTAGCTGTGTCGAACAATCCATCTGCACCCTTCAACTATTGGGTATCGAAGCTAGACACCTGGCACGAACTGGCAATGTACGCAATAGAGGTGCTGGCTTGCCCGGCAGCCAGCGTTATGTCGGAACGCTGTTTCAGTGCTGCCGGAGGCATCGTCACAGATCGGCGTATCCGCCTCTCTACAGAAAATGCAGACCGTCTGACTCAAATTAAAATGAATCAATCCTGGATTGGAAATGACTACGCAACACTCCAGGACCCCAACCAAGTAACATGACCAATGAACATCTGGGATGGTGTAGCGTTTCCGGTCCCTGTTTATTGAACCTCTCATCTGTATTACATTTATGACTGCATGGCGGCAAAAAGCATTGCTGCTATATCCGCACGCTTTTTGTCCTCATGCAAGGCCTGGGTTGTTGTGTCTCAAAAACCGTGGCCTTCTCCTCCTGCGCCTGCTCCTGTTCCATCACGTCTGCTGCTGCTGGGTTAGCGTTGCCGCGTGGTCCCTGTTTATTGAACCACTTATCTTTATTACATTTATGACTGCATGGCGGTACAAAGCATGCTATCCGCATGCTTCTTGCCCTCATGCAAGGCCTGGGTTGTTGTGTCTCACAAAGCGTGGCCTTCTCCTCCTGCGCCTCCTCCTGTTCCATCACGTCTGCTGCTGCTGGGTTAGCGTTGCCGCGTGGTCCCTGTTTATTGAACCACTTATCTTTATTACATTTATGACTGCATGGCGGTACAAAGCATGCTATCCGCACGCTTCTTGCCCTCATGCAAGGCCTGGGTTGTTGTGTCTCACAAAGCGTGGCCTTCTCCTCCTGCGCCTCCTCCTGTTCCATCACGTCTGCTGCTGCTGGGTTAGCGTTGCCGCGTGGTCCCTGTTTATTGAACCACTTATCTTTATTACATTTATGACTGCATGGCGGTAAAAAGCATGCTATCCGCACGCTTTTTGTCCTCATGCAAGGCCTGGGTTGTTGTGTCTCACAAAGCGTGGCCTTCTCCTCCTGCGCCTCCTCCTGTTCCATCACGTGTGCTGCTGCTGCTGCTGGGTTAGCGTTGCTGGTCCCTGTTTATGGAACCTCTTATCTTTATTACATTTATGACTGCATGGCGGTACAAAGCATGCTATCCGCACGCTTCTTGCCCTCATGCAAGGCCTGGGTTGTTGTGTCTCACAAAGCGTGGCCTTCTCCTCCTGCGCCTCCTCCTGTTCCATCACGTCTGCTGCTGCTGGGTTAGCGTTGCCGCGTGGTCCCTGTTTATTGAACCACTTATCTTTATTACATTTATGACTGCATGGCGGTAAAAAGCATGCTATCCGCACGCTTTTTGTCCTCATGCAAGGCCTGGGTTGTTGTGTCTCACAAAGCGTGGCCTTCTCGTCCTGCGCCTCCTCCTGTTCCATCACGTGTGCTGCTGCTGCTGCTGGGTTAGCGTTGCTGGTCCCTGTTTATGGAACCTCTTATCTTTATTACATTTATGACTGCATGGCGGTACAAAGCATGCTATCCGCACGCTTCTTGCCCTCATGCAAGGCCGGGGTTGTTGTGTCTCACAAAGCGTGGCCTTCTCCTCCTGCGCCTCCTCCTGTTCCATCACGTCTGCTGCTGCTGGGTTAGCGTTGCCGCGTGGTCCCTGTTTATTGAACCACTTATCTTTATTACATTTATGACTGCATGGCGGTAAAAAGCATGCTATCCGCACGCTTTTTGTCCTCATGCAAGGCCTGGGTTGTTGTGTCTCACAAAGCGTGGCCTTCTCCTCCTGCGCCTCCTCCTGTTCCATCACGTGTGCTGCTGCTGCTGCTGCTGCTGGGTTAGCGTTGCTGGTCCCTGTTTATGGAACCTCTTATCTTTATTACATTTATGACTGCATGGCGGTACAAAGCATGCTATCCGCACGCTTCTTGCCCTCATGCAAGGCCGGGGTTGTTGTGTCTCACAAAGCGTGGCCTTCTCCTCCTGCGCCTCCTTCTGTTCCATCACGTGTGCTGCTGCTGGGTTAGCGTTACCGGTCCCTTTTCCTGGAACCTCTTATATGTATTACATTTATGACTGCATGCCGACAAAAAAACATGTTACCTGTGCAAAGAAAACAGACATTTCCCGCATTTAAAAGACAGTTTTCCCTTTGAAACTTTAAAATCGATTTTCTCAAAAACTATAAGCTCTTTTTGCTAATTTTTTTTCCTCTTGTACCCACTCCCAAGGTGCACATACCCTGTAAATTTGGGGTATGTAGCATGTAAGGAGGCTTTACAAACCACAAAAGTTCGGGTCCCCATTGACTTCCATTATGTTCGGAGTTCGGGTCGAACACCCGAACATCGCGGCCATGTTCGGCCTGTTCGGCCCGAACCAGAACATCTAGATGTTCGCCCAACACTAAACTAGATATCCACGGGCTTTTATGCGCAGCCAGATAATCTGCATTTTGAAAAGACTGCAATCAGTTCCTTGGCTTTATTGATTCCACCACGGGTTTTTTCATTTATGCTCAAATGAAGTCTGCAATATTCAACCACTCCCCATCTGGTAGAGGATTAAACATTTGTAGACTTCATTGATTTTTATAGAGGATTTATTCAGTCAGTCTCTTCCATTTTAGTCCCATCACATAACTCACCAAACCACCATTCCAATTTGACAAATTTCTGAAGTGCAAAAAACTTTTTAATAAATTAAATTTCCCTTTTTACCTCTCACTCTGAAGCATCTTGATGCAGCTGTCGGGTGCATAACACCCCCTCTTAATAACAGGCCTCTTCAAAATCTATCTAAAAAGGCTAACCCCTCTAGGCCTTCTAACTGGTGCCTAACCCTGACAGGCGTTCACATTTCCATGTTTTCATACTTACTGCATAAGCGCCTTAGTCCACTTCCCCTCACCTTTTCTTATTCTCAGGTGCGTGACCACGTGACTAAAAAAAGATTTGGCTTTGGAGCCAAAAGCCCAATCAATCTTTCCTTCACTAAATAAAGCAAGTGGGTTAGCTGAACATAGCTGCCCAATACACCAGAAACCAAAACTACCTGCCTTATAAGTAGGCCCTACTTCTTTATGCCTCCTAATCTTCATGTTTGGTTAGAGAGGCTTCTAGGGACAGGTTTTTACAAAGACCTCTTAAGTCAGGAAGGCCTTGAGAAAGGGCTGGTGCACACCAAGCGGGTTTTTTGGCGTTTTTGCAGCCGCTTGCGGCTGCAGATACGCTTGGTCAATGTATCTCAATGGGGTGGTTCACACCAGAGCGGGAGGCGTTTTGCTGAAATGCATACTCCCGGGGTGAGGCATTTTTTTGGATTGCGGAGGCGTTTCTGCCTCCAATGTAAAGTATAGAAAAAACGCAAACCGCTCTAAAAAAAGGCAGTTCAGAGCGGTTTTGCAGGCATTTTTGTTACAGAAGCTGTTCAGTAAGGCCTAGTGCACACCAGAGCGGTTCTGCTGCGGTTTGCGATCCGCTTGCGGGTGCGGATCCGCTAGGGTAATGTATTTCAATGGGCTGGTGCACACCAGAGCGCGAGGCGTTTTGCAGAAACGCATACTCCCGGGCTGCTGCAGATTTTGGATTGTGGATGCGTTTCTGCCTCAATGTTAAGTATAGGAAAAACGCAACCCGCTCTGAAAAACGGCACTTCAGAGCGGTTTGCCAGGCCTTTTTTGTTACAGTAGCTGTTCAGTAACAGCTTTACTGTAACAAATCATGAAATCTACTACACCAAAAACGCTTCACAAAACCGCAAAATTCTAGCTGAAACGCTACAGAAAAAGAAGAAAAAGTGTTTCAAAATCTGCTAGCATTTTGCGGATCTGCTAGCGGTTTCAGCTTTACTGTAACAATATATGAAATCTACTACACCTAAAACGCTTCACAAAACCGCGAAATGCTAGCTGAAACGCTACAGAAAAATAAGAAGAAGAGTTTCAAAATCTGCTAGCATTTTGCGGATCTGCTAGTGGGTTTTGGTGTGCACCGGGCCAAAGAGATCAATTTTGAGCTTGGAATGAGTCATATGCGTTTAATAGGTTGTACATTTTTATTTTTGCCCATTCTGATCTTTCTCCAGGCCTAAAGGCTCGCACACACATGCAACTTTTCTGGCCAACTATCGTCCAAACTTTCTGTTGAGCTGGGCGTGTGTATGTTTGACAAACGACTAGATGAGCAACTGATAATAGGCGGTTTGCACAATTCAACCAACGGATCAACTCACATGACTGTTGGGCTGATGTCATGCAGTTAGCCACATGTGTCAAAGTCGTTTGAACAACTTATACTTGTATTGAATGTGGCCATATTGTGCAGATTGTTGT
This sequence comes from Hyperolius riggenbachi, assembly GCF_040937935.1. Taxonomy (NCBI): domain Eukaryota; kingdom Metazoa; phylum Chordata; class Amphibia; order Anura; family Hyperoliidae; genus Hyperolius; species Hyperolius riggenbachi. The sequence continues at coordinate 140,893,429 of NC_090657.1, forward strand.
TCCACTTGCATGCTTAGTCGTTCAGTTGGTTGGTGCAGGGAAAATACAAGTCGCGCAATCACTTGGTTGTGCGGTTTGTCATGGGGTTGGGTTGGTTGTGCGCTTTTGTTGGATGTGTGTACATGTCTTAAGAGACAGGAAAGGGTAGTGCTCCCTGCAGAAGAGGTAAGCACTAGCTTGTATGGTGCGGAGAGTTGACGGTTACTGCATTACAGTGCCGCCATTATCAAGGCCTTGGGGTATCCGTAAGTGATCAAACCATACATTCATGCTGCCCGTTTGTATATTGATAAGTGAACAGATTTACTTTATTACACTTTGGCCAAACTGCGCCTATGCCAAACATTCAGTCTATCCCAAGAGTCATCCTGTACAGATAGAAAAGCATTTCTGTCTACCAATTACAACTGTGTGTGCCACTTTTTCAACTCTAAATGGTACATTCATCCCTAAAACACTGCTTGACGTCATCGGCGGGCTAAAATGGATTTTATGTTGCTTGAGCCGTTCCATTAAATTATGTGAACAATCCATTCACCATTGGCTTGCTGGCCCGCGTGTTAAACCAACACCTGTTACTCTGCGGTATTGCCGTTGAGTAAATGTTACTGTGCGGGGGCGGTCCCTGGCAGGGAAGGGGTTAAGCGCCTGTATGATTGCTGGAGACCGAGGACCCACTCTCGGGTTTATTAAAGTGAAGAATCCATTTGGAAACCTGAGGCCGGCTCTAAATAATAGATGCTTTTACCTCGCTATCCAGGTCTCTCAGGGCCGCAGCGAACAGAGCGAGAGATTCACAAGCTGGCCGCCGCTTTGACCTCTCTCGGAAATCACAGCACAATGAACAAGGCAATATATATCTGTGCACAGCCCCCTTCTCTTCATCTATCCTTTCTGTGTTCTGCTGGTATTTATTTTTTCCCTCTGAATGCTCATTTTTACTTCACTTTCTGCTTTGCTCTCCCTCCATCATCAGCAGCAGCCTGTGCCTGTGTAATTACTGTATTTGTCTCTCTTTCTGCTTCCCATCTCTCTTATTCTGTCTAATATCGCACTTTGTCTTGGCGTCTGTCACGCCGTTGTATTTTTGCAGCATCACTCGCACTCTAAGACAATTCTCTGGGTCTCTCTTGCTGACACTGCTGTGTCACATGATGTGATGTCTCTCTCTAATAATTTCCCTGCTTCGATACCAGTTCTCCATCTGTCTTCCTCACATCTCTCCTTGGCGCAATTGTCTTTTTTTTTTGTCTTTCTCTTTTTTTCACCGGCTGTTTTGCAAGCAGCGTAAATCTGTAAGATTAATTGTATTCCTCTGCATGTAATAAAATCCCATTCGAGTGACAGATTACAGGCAAAGTGTTTGGTACACATGGCAAAAGCGAAGACTGGTTCTGCCTGGGAAGATCTCTGGAATAATGCTCAAAGTGTGCTTGTTGCTTTTCTTATGCAAAACTTGGATGATGCAATTTGCAGTTTACCAAGCATTGCTAATGTACTGTGTTATGAATGTTAAGAAATGAAAATAACACATTTATCGGACTGAAGCATGTGTGTTGTTTACTCTGGCGATGGCTAACCTGTTAGATTATGTAGGTTTGCTATATGAATCCAAAACCATGCAGATTAATTGCTTGAGCTAGCAGACCCTAAATATCCTCTGACCAATATTCAAACGAGCTGCAGATATAAATAACAAACTGATTGCAAGACTGCATTAAAGCATACTTTTACTTAATTACACCTAAAGCATTTATTTTTTTTGGTTTGTTTGTTTTTAAATAAAATGCTTACCTCACTAGTGGTAAGCCTCTGGATAGTCCAGAGGCTTCCTAAATCCTCTTCCAATCAGCCATTCAAGCATTCAAGCAGAGTCCCTCTAAACTTATTTGCAATAGTCAATTAAGTTTCTACTGGCCATGCACATCTTGACTGGGCATGTGCAATTAAGTTCCATGCATCCCGACTGGGCATGCAGGACTAAGATTCTTACATGCGCAGAAGAATGTAGGGGCTCGTGCATTGCTTTTTTTTCCTCCATACACAAACCATTTGTTCTACTGAGTATGAGCGGACTGCACTCACACATGCCTAGTCATGATGTGTTCATCCACAGCTGTGAGCATGGTTGGAAGATATTTATTCTACTGGCTTGAATCAAATATGTTTTTAGGGAGACTCTTCGCTGGAACCAGTGGGCTGTGCAAAGCTCTGGGAAGCTCCTGGACCTTACAGAGACTTTCCACTACCAAGGTAAGTATCACACTTTTTTAAAACACTTCAGGTATACTCTAAGTGTAAGTAAACAAATCCAGCCAGAGCAAATGGCATACAGTAGGCACTGTACAGTAAAACCTTGGATTGAGAGTAACTTGGTTTAAGAGCACTTTGTAATAGAAGCAAACATTTCTGTGGAATTTTGACTTAAAAGACGAGCAAAAAAAGGAAACGTGTCATGTCATCGCAGCTGAGCTGATGGTTCTTCTCCCTTTGGCACTGCAGGATTGTACTTAATTGTGCTTAATCTGAGTGTTGAGACTGTGCAAAGTCACATTCCTATGAAATCCTGAAAAGCAAGTGTCATTGGATAAGTTCCCTGTTAAAGCCACACTAACAAAAGACTTTGGAGTGACCCAACAGGGGGCAATGATTGTTTGTTATAGTGAAAGTCTTGTTTACATTTTTATTTTATGCTATTTTACTATAACCAACTGTTGTTGGATTGTGTAACGATTCAACTGGGTCTCCATTAATTCTTATGGGGAAATTCACTTTGATATAAGAGTGCTTTGAATTACAAGTATGTTTCTTGAACAAATTGTGCTAGCAAACCAAGGTTCCATTGTACTCACTTAGTCTGAGATGTTTCTACTGTCTGCCGAATGAAATTGTGTCATAACATTTGACATGACAACACATTCACTATCCACGAATTATCATGCATGCTGGGTATGTCAGTTGTGGTATAGCAAACACATATCTGGTGAAAAAGAAGTATTTGAAATCAGGGTTGCTCGTAAACTACGCCAGCGTGAATCTACGCGTTGTAGTACGCAACTACGCATCGTAGTTCGTAGACGAAGTTTAAGAACTACACGTACGCATTTCCACATAGTCGTAGTCCCGCTATGCGAAGCTTCGCCCGCTACGCGTAGTTGACGTATGTATTGCAAAGTCAACTACGCGTGCGGTAACTGCATCTATATGGATCATTGCGCATGCGCAGAGATATTATTGCCCTTTTATACGCATACAATTCCGCATTGGAAGGTGGAATGTACGCTTATATTAGTTTAGATTTGCAAATAGGTTGAAGATTATTGCGGAAATTTTTCCGCATAAGGGCATAAGCGGTCGCATTAACTACGCTTCGCACTACGCGAAGCTTGCGTAATTTAACACGTAGTCTACGAAATGCAAACGTAGTGAAGTTTCTGATTACATAGCCGTAGATTGCGAAGCGTATTTGCGTAAAAATACGCGTAGTTCCAGCGTAGCGAAGTTGGCTGACTACGACCATCCCTGATTGAAATAATCTATTGGAAAACATGGGTCCACTGTACATCTCCGTTGGTCAACTGCCATCTGATCCATAAAATAGCCTGAAAGCAGACTTGGTGTAAACTGAGCATCCATTAGAACTGCCATCTACAGAAGTCAGCAGGATGGTAATTTCCGTGCGTAGTAGAAAAATGTATACCTGGCCACGTTGATTCAGTTTACAATCTTAGAAAATGAAGCCTCCACCAATTGATTTGGATTTGGCACACATGATCAGGGGCATAACTAGAAATCACTGGGCCCCTAGCAACTCCTAAATTGCAGTGGGTTACGGTGAACCTCTGGGGCAGTGCTGTCCAACTTCACGGGCATGGAGGGCCATTTTTTTTTCAGACCCCATGGTGGAGGGCCGAAGGTTCTTGGTAGAGCCGCAGACCCCCCCCCCCCCCCCCCCCCCGGAAAAAAAATGCAATTAAAGGACAATTAGATTGGCAGCACTTTCCACAAAATGCAATTAAAGATTTCGGTGAAGTTGTGTGTCGCACGCATGTGCGGCGAAAAACTTGAGGGTTCCGATGTGCGTATAGCGGCGCGCCGAAAAAATGGGTGTGGCCATGGACCAGAATGTGGGTGTGGCCACGGGTGGAGACAAATTTACATGAACTTAGCAATGTGGGACATTAGATTAGGACAGTGGTGGTGAACCTTTTGGAGGCCGAGTGCCCAAACTGCAACCCATAAGTCACTATCGCAAAGTGGCAACAGCAATTTAAACTACGTACAAACGTTTTAACTCATACATGAACATTATGGAAAATCCAAGTTGAAAATAAACTCAGAAGATAAACAATTTCATCCATCCTACTCCTGAAAAATGTATTCTTTTTTTTTTTACAACCTCCCAGTTTTATTTTCCGTTTTAAAAAGCTAAAAAAGTAGGTTTAATGGTTTTGTTTCATATGATGATGATTCAGCTTTTCCCATAGGCTCGCAGTTAGCAATCCTGTGACCCCCCAACAAGACAAATTCAGCAATCATGAGGCCCCCAACAAATCATGAGGCCCCCAACAAGACACATTCAGCAATCATGATGCCCCCAACAAGACAAATTTAGCAATCATGAGGCCCCCAACAAATCATGAGGCTCCCAACAAGACACATTAAGCAATCTTGAGGCCTCCAACAAGACAAATTCAGCAATCATGATGCCCCCAACAAGACAAATTCAGCAATCGTGATGCCCCCAACCAATCATTAGGCCCCTAACAAGACAAATTCAGCAATCATGAGGCCCCAACACAACAAATTCAGCAGTCATGAGGCACATAAATAGACACCTGTCACCTGGCTTCTAAATTATCCTCTACCGGCTGCTGTGCCTGGCTCAGAGCCGGGCCAAGGTCCTCCAGCACCCAAGGCTGAGACACCAAAGTGCGCCCCTCCATCCCTCCCACCCCAGCCGTCACACACTGATTGCTATTACACTAAGAGGCACCCCAGGGCCCCCACCACAATCTCTAGTTATCTGGCTTGTAGTCACTTCAATGTATCTCCTTTTCTTATTTCTTTCTGCTTCAAACACAATTAGGAATGACAGCTGAATGAATTGTGCGCCCCCTCCTACACTGCGCCCTGAGGCTGGAGCCTCTCCAGCCTATGCCTCGGCCCGGCCCTGGCTGGCCTGGCAATACTGTTTTTGGACGGATTGGGGATGATGTGTGGGCTAAAAGGCCTTGCGTGATGCTGTGGCCGGGCTGGCGGTGATGCTGTGGTGTGGCCGGATGAGGTAGTGACAGGTGCCCCTCAGTTGAGGTAGTGACAGGTGCCTCCCCAGTTAGTAACAGGTGTCCCCCCAGATGAGGTAGTGACGGGTGCCCCCCCCCATTAGATAGTGACAGGTGTCCCTCCCCCCCAGCTGAGGTAGTGACAGGTGCCCCCCCAGGTTAGATAGTGACAGTCGCCCCCCCAGTTAGAGAGTGACAGGCACCCCCAGGTTAGATAGTGACAGGCACTCCCCAATTAGACAGTGACAGGTGCCCCCCCAGGTTAGATAGTGACAGGTGCCCCCCCCAGGGTAGATAGTGACAGGTGCCCCCCCCCAGGTTGACAGTGACAGGCACCCCCAGGTTATATAGTGACAGGGACCCCCCAGGTTAGATAGTGACAGGTGCCCCCCCAGGTTAGATAATGACAGGTGCCCCCCCAGGTTAGATAGTGACAGGCGCCCCCCCAGTTAGACAGTGACAGGCACCCCCAGGTTAGATAGTGACAGGTGCCCCCCCAGGTTAGATAGTGACAGGCACCCCCCCAGTTAGACAGTGACAGGCACCCCCAGGTTAGATAGTGACAGGTGCCCCCCAGGTTAGATAGTGACAGGTGCCCCCCAGGTTAAATAGTGACAGGCACCCCCCCAGTTAGACAGTGACAGTTTCCCCCCCCCCCCAGGTTAGATAATGACAGGTGCCCCCCCAGGTTAGATAGTGACAGGTGCCCCCCCAGGTTAGATAGTGACAGGTGCCCCCCCAGGTTAGATAGTGACAGGTGCCCCCCCAGGTTAGATAGTGACAGGTGCCCCCCCAGGTTAGATAGTGACAGGCGCCCCCAGGTTAGATAGTGACAGGTGCCCCCCCAGGTTAGATAGTGACAGGCACCCCCCCAGTTAGACAGTGACAGGCACCCCCAGGTTAGATAGTGACAGGCACCCCCAGGTTAGATAGTGACAGGTGCCCCCCAGGTTAGATAGTGACAGGTGCCCCCCAGGTTAGATAGTGACAGGCACCCCCCCAGTTAGACAGTGACAGGCACCCCCCCCCCCAGGTTAGATAGTGACAGGTGTCCCTCCCCGCCAGCTGAGGTAGTGACAGTTCCCCCCCCCAGGTTAGATAATGACAGGTGCCCCCCCAGGTTAGATAGTGACAGGTGCCCCCCCAGGTTAGATAGTGACAGGTGCCCCCCCAGGTTAGATAGTGACAGGTGCCCTCCCAGGTTAGATAGTGACAGGCGCCCCCAGGTTAGATAGTGACAGGTGTCCAGAGCCTCCAACCATCCAAACCCCGTTACCTCTGCCGTGCGCTGCCCGGCCGCCAATGCCTTCTCCTGGGCTGCCGCTGCCTGCCTCACAGCCCAGTCCTCACAGATCGCGGCGACTGAAGCAAGGAGAGCGCGCATAGCACCCGCGCGGAAGAACTTCACATGTGGAAGTGACTAATGATGTCACTTCCGCATGTGACGTACTCCGTGTATGCGGGTACCGTGCACACTCTCCTTGCTTCAGTCGCCGCGATCTGTGATGTCTGAGCAGTGAGCTGTGAGGCAGCGGGGACACAGGAGAGGCCACACAAGAGAGAGCAGGCATGGCGCCCATAGCGCACGCCATGCCTGCATCTTGGGGAGACGAGCGGGCCGCAACAGGAGGCATAACTGGGGGGGCGCCTGTCACTATCTAACCTGGGAGAGCACCTGTCACTATCTAACCTGGGGGGCACCTATCACTATCTAACCTGGGGGTCCCTGTCATTATCTAACCTGGGGGTGCCTGTCACTGTCTAACTGGGGGGGCGCCTGTCACTATCTAACCTGGGGGGCGCCTGTCACTATCTAACCTGGGGGGCACCTGTCACTATCTAACCTGTGGGGGGGACCTGTCACTATCTAACCTGGGGGTGCCTGTCACTGTCTAACTGGTGGGGTGCCTGTCACTATCTAACCTGGGGGGTGCCTGTCACTATATAACCTGGGGGTACCTGTCACTGTCTAACTGGGGGGGGGTGCCTGTCACTATCTAACCTGGGGGGGCACCTGTCACTATCTAACCTGGGGGGCACCTTTCACTATCTAACCTGGGGGGGCACCTGTCACTACCTCAGCTGGGGGGGGTGCCTGTCACTATCTAACCTGGGGGGTACCTGTCACTATTTAACCAGGGGGGTACCTGTCAATATCTAACCTGAGGGGGCACCTGTCACTATCTAACCTGGGGGTGCCTGTCACTGTCTAATTGGGGGGGGGTGCCTGTCACTATCTAACCTGGGGGAGGGGGGCGCCTGTCACTAACTGGGGGGGGGGGGGCGCCTGTCACTATCTAACCTGGGGGTGCACCTGTCACTATCTAACCTGTGGGGGCACCTGTCACTATCTAACCTGGGGGTGCACCTGTCACTATCTAACCTGGGGGGGCACCTGTCACTACCTCAGCTGGGGGGAGGGACACCTGTCACTATCTAACTGGGGGGGGCACCTGTCACTATCTAACTGGGCGGGCACCAGTCACTACCTCATCTGGGGGGACACCTGTCACTAACTGGGGAAGGCACCTGTCACTACCTCAACTGGGGGGCACCTGTCACTACCTCATCCGGCCACAGCATCACCGCAAGGCCTTTCAGCCCACACATCATCCCCAATCCGTCCAAAAACAGTATTGCCAGGCCAGCCAGGCACAGCAGCCGGTAGAGGATAATTTAGAAGCCAGGTGAGAGGTGTCTAATTTATGTGCCTCATGACTGCTGAATTTGTCGTGTTGGGGCCTCATGATTGCTGAATTTGTCTTGTTGGGGGCCTCAAGATTGCTGAATGTGTCTTGTTGGGAGCCTCATGATTTGTTGGGGGCCTCATGATTGCTAAATTTGTCTTGTTGGGGGCATCATGATTGCTGAATGTGTCTTGTTGGGGGCCTCATGATTTGTTGGGGGCCTCATGATTGCTGAATTTGTCTTGTTGGGGGTCACATGATTGCTAACTGCGAGACTATGGGAAAAGCTGAATCATCATCATATGAGACAATAGCATTAAACCGACCTTTTTAGCTTTTTGAAACGGAAAATAAAACTGGAAGGTTGTAAAAAAAAGAATACATTTTTCAGGAGTAGGATGGATGAAATTGTTTATCTTCAGAGTTTATTTTCAACTTGGATTTTCCATAATGTTCATGTATGAGTAAAAAAACGTTTGTCTGTAGTTTAAATTGCTGTTGCCACTTTGCAAAAAAGTGACTTTTGGGTTGCAGTTTGGGCACTCGGCCTCCAAAAGGTTCACCACCACTGTCCTAATCTAATGTCCCACATTGCAAAGTTCATGTAAATTTGTCTCCACCCGTGGCCACACCCACATTCTGGTCCATGGCCACGCACACCGGAACAAGTTTTTCGCCGCACTGCGCGCGCCACACAACTTCACCGAAATCTTGAATTGCATTTTGTGGAAAGTGCTGCCAATCTAATTGTCCTTTAATTGCATTTTTTCCGGGGGGGGGGGGGGGGGGGGGGTCTGCGGCTCTACCAAGAACCTTCGGCCCTCCACCACGGGGTCTGAAAAAAAAATGGCCCTCCATGCCCGTGAAGTTGGACAGCACTGTTCTAGAATATCTTGTATTTATAACCCGTATGCTTAAATCGGGCACAGATAGACAGATCTGGTGCCTATCCCTGCATACAGCTAAGGGTTAACTTAGTGTTCGCAGTGTGCTAATATATTTACAGTCATGTGCTGACTCACAGGTGGTGGCAAGTATTTGAATTGTACGTGTGTGGTGAATCCTTTGGAGTCAGGACGCTCCTTTCAGCTAGTCGGTTCATAGATTGCGAATCCACATATGGGCATCTATGCGCAAAGCACAGCAAGACCGAGTTTCTGACCCGATCAAGGACTGTGCGGTCTATGACACTCCATTTTTATAATAATTATGTATAAATGATTTAGTCAGTGTTTGCCAATTGTAAATTCTTTTAAAACCCTGATTTACATTCTGACATTTATTACATGGTGACATTTTTACTGTTGGCAGGTGATGTGCTGCTGCATGGTTTTTTGGCAGTTGGAAACAGCTGTAAACAGCTATTTCCCACAATGCAGCAAGGTTCCCAGACTGAAAACTGCCAGTACGTATGTACTCAAGAGTTTCTTGTGGGAGGGGTTTTACTACAAAATCAGTCATACAGCTCCCCCTGATGGTCTGTTTGTGAAAAGGAATAGATTTCTCATGTAAAAGGGGGTATCAGCTACTGATTGGGATAAAGTTCAATTCTTGGTCGGAGTTTCTCTTTAATTCTTTTTAGCAGGACATTGAATTATTTGGATGATGTACTTTTCAACGGATTTGTTGACTCCTCTCCAAACTTGGCATCTATGGTTGTGACCATAAAGTTCAATTTTGGTCTCTTAACTTCAAATATTTTTTTCCAGTGTGTTCATGTGCTATGCAGATCTTGAAAATACATACCATTTTTCAGTAGAGAAGCCTGGATATCAGCTGAAGTTTATTTGTAGCTTTTTCTTTGAATCCCAAACAATTTTCCTGGAATTTCTGGCTGAAATGTTTTGTTGTACCTGACCATGGATTGGTGTCAATGGAACCCTTCAAATTACCTTTCTTTGAGAGTTTGAACACTGCTGATTTACAACTGACATTCTTATCTTTTTAGGTATCTTTTTGATATTCTTTACCTGTAATATTAAAAAACCTCTCTCAGGTCATTTTTAGAGATGTAGGCGAACGGTTCCAGAACCGGCGAACACCTTACCCTGTACTACTTCCGCGTCACTATGACCCGGAGTAGTACGGCTGCGCTGGGCCGGCAGTGCGTGTCCTTGATCGCGTGCCTGTTGCCGGGCGCTTTCTGCGCATGTGCGTGACGTCATTATTGATGTCACACTCATGCACAGAGAGTACCTGGCAACAGGCGCGCGATCAAAGACGCTCAACGCCGGCCCAGCGCAGCCATACTACTACGGGTCATAGCGACCCGGATGTAGTATCGGCCCATAGAGATTCGCTGGCAAACGGTTCGCCAACATCTCTAGTCCTTTTACTGTTCTTTTGCTTTCCCCATGTCTGAAATGTGCAGGTGACAGCCAAGAATTTTTATACACAGACTATTGAAATTACAAGCAAACATGTCACATGTGTGGACAATTATCCTTTATATACAGTTGACCTGTATGTGCCAATTTGTATGTATATTATCGGGCCAATACTTTAAGGGTAAACTTTTGATCAAAGCTACTGTATTTGAATGTTTCCACTAGTTAATATGATGTTAAACGTTAAAGCTGGTTTCACAGTTGGACGTTACAGGCGCACGTTAGAGCAGCCTGTAACGCAGCCCACCGCACAGCAATGAAAAATCAATGGGCTGTTCACAGTGCCCACGTTGCGTTACTCAGTAACGCTGCGCCATAACAGAACGTACTGCGTGCAGTACTTTATAAGCGGCAGAGCCGCGTTAGACTGCTTGCACATGCGCTGTAATGTTGGGGAGGAGCGGAGAGCGGCCAAGCACATGGCTAATTAATATTCACTGCACTCAGTGACGTGCAGTGTTTACATCCTGGAGCGGCCGCTCTGTGCGGCGATTGGCCGGGCGGGACCACGTGATGCCGCATGCGTCCAAGAGTGCGCATCACGGCATCACGGACGCCAGAGTGAGCTGCACAACACGGCTCACTCTGACGTCCACATTAGAGAGCACCAGTCGTTGCGTTAGGGGCACGTTATGTGACCATAACGTCCCCTAAAACGCAACGTCCTGGTGTGAAACCAGCCTAAAACAAAACATAATTGTGTGATAATTAATGGATTCCCCAACCACTAACTATGAATGAAAAATAACATTTTGGATATGGCCAATCATGTTTTCATTTAAAAAGTTAAATAAAACATTTTACAAATTCTGCTAGGGTATGTAACTGTTATATACTATTTTTTTTTCAGGACAATCTAGAATTTCTCTGGGTAATGAGCCCCAGTAATATGGGCATGCGCATGCACCCGTAAGGTTTCAATCTTCGATGTAGATTTTGCTTTCAAGAATCCACATATGTTTTTTTTGGGATGTGGAATCCATGTCAAAATATAACTGTACTTAACCAGTTAGGGCTAGTTCACAGTGGTGACTAGCGTTACAGAATAATTCTGCATTTCCACTCACTGCCAATACAGTTCTATGGACCTGTTCACAGTACTGTGTTTTAACTGATTGCGCTATTCTATGGGTTCTTTTACACTATATCAGTTGCTGTCAGTTGTAACTGAAAGGACAACTGATGTGCAATCCAGTGTCCATGTTTCCCTATGGCCTCTTTCACACTATATGCTGAGAAACTGAAGTTTTTTCACAATGCACTGCTATGGAGAAAAACAAAAAGAATTAAAAGTAACACATACCAGAGCATTAAGTGTAAATGGACCCTAACCTGTTGCATGCAGGCTTTGTATTACAGTCTATGTCCAGTATACATTGCAGTTTACGCTCATTATAATGTGTGCATTATGTAAGAGACCACTGTGAATCCAGCCTTAGGCTACGTTCACAGGGGAGAAGCACGTTGCGTTGCCACACAATGCAGATAAAACGCAACCCAAAGTAGCAAGTAATGAGGTTGCTGTGGCATGCCATGTAACGAAGGCATAAGAAATACAATTGCATCATAGATGTACACCAGTTGGGTCGCACATTTGAGAGTATAAAGCTCCTCCTATTTTGAACCAATGTGTGAATGTGCAATCCCTGTAATGTAGGGTGATGCAACCTCAAAAATTCAAACATGCAAGCAGGGCAGGATTTACTATTAGGTATTGTAGGCTCGTGCCAACAGGCAACCTATGTTGTAAAAGCAATCCCACCTCCTCAAATGTCCCTGGCGAGTCACATACGGCGCTTCTGTTCTGTGCTTCCCTTCCACCGATGCCAATGCCCCTGTGCAGATGTCACTGCTCCTTCCTCACTCTTTTTGATGCCGTTGTCTGCATGAGCTCCCTTCCTCCCACCGGCAGCATTCTGTATTGTGTATGGTCATCAGGCGAGGACCCGAGGACCTGACACAAAACAGAAAAATGCCGCCGGTGTAGTGCAGAGCAGCCGCCAGCAGGACAGAGGGTGAGTTCCTGCCTGCACCATACATTATCATTGGAGAGAGGGAGGAGTGGTGCTCATGCAGACTTTAGCATCAAAGAGAGTGAGGGAGGAGCAGTGACATCTGCACAGGGACATTGGCATCAGTGGGAGGAAGGAGCACAGGGGATCAGCATCGGTATGAGAAAGAAGCACAGGTTACAGGAAAGATTTAAACATATATAAGCATGGCCCCTTTTTAAAGACGACCCTGACTGTTTGAACAAGGGGTCAGCTCAGTGACTATAACACTCTATCCCTGTAATGCTTCGAGATAACAAAAAAATACGTTTAGCTATAGTGGGGAAATACAGGTCCTTCTCAAAAAATTTGCATATTGTGATAGTTCATTATTTTCTGTAATGTACTGATAAATATTAGACACTTTCATATATTTTAGATTCATTACACACAACTGAAGTAGTTCAACCCTTTTATTGTTTTAATATTGATGATTTTGGCATACAGCTCATGAAAACCCAAAATTCCTATCTCAAAAAATTAGCATATTTCATCCGACCAATAAAAGAAAAGTGTTTTTAAAACAAAAAAAGTCAACCTTCAAATAATTATGTTCAGTTATGCACTCAATACTTGGTCGGGAAACCTTTTGCAGAAATGACTGCTATAATGCGGCGTGGCATGGAGGCAATCAGCCTGTGGCACTGCTCAGGTGTTATGGAGGCCCAGGATGCTTCGATAGCGGCCTTAAGCTCATCCAGAGTGTTGGGTCTTGCGTCTCTCAATTTTCTCTTCATAATATCCCACAGATTCTCTATGGCAGAGCTTTTCAACCTTTTCACTCATTGTACCACTTATTTCACCTGAAAAATTTAAAGTACCACCAGTGTGCCAGCGCAATAGATCTGACCCGATCAAACTCAGCTGTTTCCAATGGAGAGCTGCAAATGCACATGCACTCATACCCATAAGGAGATCTTCCAGGGGTTCCAGTGCTGGATCCCCTCTACTGAGGAGGAATGGGGAAGCCTTCTTTAGGACCCAGAGGGTTTCTCCCACAGGGAACTTTTTTTCTTACAGGTACACTTTAAGAAGGGGTGGGTGCATATGGGAGGGGAATAGGATTAATTGGTGGGGAGAAAAAAGATGAAAATTAGATTGCTAGCTTACAGACTGCCATTATTAGCAGTCTGTAGGTAGATTGCCACTATAGGTACCACTTCAATATAGGTAGCCTCACCCACCACCGTAGAGCTGGGCAGTGACTTTCTACAAAGTTCAGTTCCCCCTTACTTGCTCCTCTCTGTGCTGTCCCGCGTAATAGTTCAGACCTTAGATCAGTGGTAACCCGTCCGCAGTAAAGAGACAGCAAGACGAGCGGTCCACACTGACAGCAGCACAGCGAGGGGTAGCTGTCGTTTGTGGAGGCAGAACGGGACCAGGACAAGTGGCAGATGGGCAATTAAGTAGCAGGCAAACTTGGAATGTACCACTTGGTCAACGCCAAAGTACCACTGGTGGTACGCGTACCACAGGTTGAAAAGCCCTGCTCTATGGGGTTCAGGTCAGGAGAGTTGGCAGGCCAATTGAGCAGTCAGTAAACCATTTACCAGTGGTTTTGGCACTGTGAGCAGGTGCCAGGTTGTGCTGAAAAATGAAATCTTCATCTCCATAAAGCTTTTCAGCAGATGGAAGCATGAAGTGCTCCAAAATCTCCTGATAGCTAGCTGCATTGACCCTGCCCTTGATAAAACACAGTGGGACCAAGACAAGCAGCTGACATGGCACCGCAGACCATCACTGACTGTGGGTACTTGACACTGGACTTCAGGCATTTTGGCATTTCCCTCTCCCCAGTCTTCCTCCAGACTCTGGCACCTTGATTTCTGAATGACATGCAAAAGTTGCTTTCATCCGAAAAAAGTACTTTGGACCACTGAGTAACAGTCCAGTGCTGCTTCTCTGTAGCCCAGGTCAGGCGCTTCTGCCGCTGTTTCTGGTTCAAAAGTGGCTTGACCTGGGGAATGCGGCACCTGGATGTTTCTACTCCAGACTCAGTCCACTGCTTCCGCAGGTCCCCCAAGGTCTGGAATCGGTCCTTCTCCACAATCTTCCTCAGAGTCCGGTCACCTCTTCTCGTTTCAGCGTTTTCTGCCACACTTTTTCCTTCACACAGACTTCCCACTGAGGTGCCTTGATACAGCACTCTGGGAACAGCCTATTTGTTCAGAAATTTCTTTCTGTGTCTTACCCTCTTGCTTGAGGGTGTCAATGATGACCTTGTGGACTGCAGTCAGAACGGCAGTCTTACCCATGATTGTGGTTTTGAGTAAGCAGGCTGGGAGTTTTTAAAAGCCTCAGGAATCTTTTGCAGGTGTTTAGAGTTAATTAGTTGATTCAGATGATTAGTTTAATAGCTTGTTTAGAGAACCTTTTCATGATATGCTAATTTTTTGAGATAGGAATTTTGGGTTTTCATGAGCTGTATGCCAAAATCATCGATATTAAAACAATAAAAGGCTTGAACTACTTCAGTAGTGTGTAATGAATCTAAAACATATGAAAAGTCTAATGTTTATCAGTACATTACAGAAAATAATGAACTTTATCACAATATGCTAATTTTTTTAGAAGGACCTATATACAGTGGCTTGCAAAAGTATTCGGCCCCCTTGAAGTTTTCCACATTTTGTCACATTACTGCCCCAAACATGACTCAATGTTAATGGAATTCCATGTGAAACACCAATACAAAGTGGTGTACACGTGAGAAGTGGAACGAAAATCATACAGGATTCCAAACATTTTCTACAAATAAATAACTGCAAAGTGGGGTGTGCATAACTATTCAGCCCCCTGAGTCAATACTTTGTAGAACCCCCTTTTGCTGCAATTACAGCTGCTAGTCTTTTAGGGTATGTCCCTACCAGCTTTGCACATCTAGAGACTGAAATCCTTGCCCATTCTTCTTTTCAAAATAGCTCCAGCTCAGTCAGATAAGATGGACAGCGTTTGTGAACAGAGTTTTCAGATCTTGCCACATATTCTCGATTGGATTTAGATCTGGACTTTGACTGGACCATTCTAACACATGGATATTTTTTGTTTTAAACCATTCCATTGTTGCCCTGGATTTATGCTTAGGGTGAAGACCAGCTGAAGAAAGTCTTGGCTGTTTAGTTAGCCTTGCATACAGATCTACTTACTATGTCTTTCCTATTGCTGATTTCCACTGCCTGTTATTTGCCTACCACGCTGCTTGTGATAACAGTGCTATGCACAGAATATGAAGCATTTTTATGTCCCCTGTGCCTCACATTTTTGCTTGCAAAAGGGAAGCTGAAATCGCTCAGTCCCAGTTGGCTTAAAAACTCATTTAGCTTTAAACTTTATCACCCTCACTAATGCTAGTTTGGAGATCTAGATTTTAAGTCTTCTGTCTTTGAAAATGTCTCTATTGATGCAAGGTTTACTTTAAGAGCAGCCTTCCTTACCTTTGTTTAAACAATCAGCAGGACACCAGGCAACTGGTATTGCTTAAATGGAAATACATATGGCAGCCTCCATATCCCTCTCACTTCAGTTGTCCTTTAAGCTGTCTTTTCTAAATGAAAAATGGTCTTGCTCACTCTGTTCGTCATGCTTGTCAGACATGACACCAACCTCATAGGTGGTCTTCCTATACTTTTAACATCACTGTGTGTGCTCTCCATCCACTGGAGCTTATCTTCTTTATTGTGCTGCTGAGATAGGTCACCAAAGCTTTCCCCGATGTGGGATGTTGATAGCTGAAAGCAGACCACAATCTCTTTCCACGCTAGCTAAGATTAAATTGTTTTTCTGGACTTGGGCTTTAATTATTTGCACTGCCCGCAAACATGGGGTCATGTCACAGCTCAGCCTGTCCTTCAGAACTGCATTATGATGTATTTCTCCTCCAGCTTTAAGGAATCTGTATGAGCTTCCCATTGACTTTAATTTCCATTTCCACTGACTTAGCAGCTGTCCATACTGCTCACTTTGATCTTGAAGCTTGCAAGACTCCATAATAATTGCACAGATTTTAGAATGTAGATAGTGCTGCATCTCTGTCAGTAGAACTCTCAAGTGCACATTGACTTCATCTTCACCATAATAAACACTGGTGGAGACCATTTTTAATGTGTGAGTAACATTAAAGTGCTATAAGTAGCAGCCTCCAGGTGTTGTAAAAGGTTTACCAATAGCCAGTTTATAAGAGCTAATCGTATACTACCCTCAAATGTATTATACAAGGAGGCAGAACAGATGGTAGTTAAATTCACTTGATGTGAATGAAGTAGAGAGAGAGGGAAAGTTCAGCCATAGAAGGCAGATTTTTTTGTTTTTGTCTTCTAGCCTATGCTCTGTACGTTGGTTTCATGTTTCCTACAGCCGAAAAAGTTCTTCATAAATGGCAAACTGCTTAGATTACTTTTAGTAAAAAATGCTAAGCTGACAAGATTCTCCAAAATTCACAGTGTTGAGATATGAACTTGGCGAGGTTAGATACAGGCAAGAATACTTCAAAACTACACTTAGTATATGAATAATTCTCTCTCTCTCTCTCTGTATGTATGTATATATATATATATATATATGTGTATGTATGTATGTATGTATGTATGTATGTATGTATGTATGTATGTATGTATGTATGTATGTATGTATGTATATATATATATATATATATATATATATATATATATATTTATACCGTATATTCATTTCTGAAGCATTTTTTTTGTTTTATGCGCCAGGGCAAATTTACTTTTTATATGAATTGCTATATTGGGGGAAAAAGGTTTTTCACTACCAAACACACCCCCCCCCCCCCCCCAAAAAAAAATGGAAGCCGCTTTTCTCGCTGCTGTTATACTGTCTAAAGATACTCAAATAGCCTGCATACTAATAGAGAAGTATTGCTGGTCTCACGAATTAGAAGATCAGGAAAGGTTAACCGTAGAGATGGGCCGAACGGTTCGCCGGCGACCGGTTCCAGGCGAACATCGGGTGGTTCGCCTTCGCCGGCGAAGGCGAACTTTCCCGGAAGTTCGATTCGCCCCGTAATGCTCTGAGGGTCAACTTTGACCCTCTGCATCACAGTCAGCAGGCGCATTGTAGCCAATCCGGCTATACTAAGCCCTGGAGCCCCACCCCCCTTATATAAGGCAGGCTCCGGCGGCCATTAGCCTCACTCGTGTGCCTGCTAGAGACAGAATAGGGACAGCTGCTGCAGACTTGTTCTCCTAGGGACAGATTAGTCAGGCTCTTGCCTTCTTAGCTTGCTTAGCTGAATCTTATTGCTATAATAGCGCCCCAGAAAAGCTCTTTTCAGAGCTCATCCTGCTCGTGTTGTGTTTTTTAGACAGCATTGCTAATTCATACTGTGTGTCCCACTGCCAGCAGCAGCACATTCAGTGACTACCTGTGTGTGTGAGACACTTGTGCTTTTTAGACAGCATTGCTAATTCATACTGTGTCCCACTGCCAGCAGCAGCAGCACATTCAGCGACTACTACCTGTGTGTGTGAGACACTTGTGTTGCTTAGACAGCATTGGTAATTCATAATGTGTGTGTCCCACTGCCAGCAGCCCACCAGCATTCAGCAGCACATTCAGTGACACCTGTGTGTGTGACAGGGAGCTGCACATTGTACTACCTACCCAGTACTGCATTTACCTACTACTAGTACCTGTTGTGTTTAGTTAACCCACCTCATCACTGCATACACCTACGTTTGTGTTGCGTGAACCCACCTCGCTGCACTTAACTACCTTTTGTGTTGAGTGAACTTGCCTCACTGCATATAACTACCTTTTAAGTTGAGTGAACTCACCTCACTGCATATCTACCTTTTCTGTAGAGTGAACTCACCTCACTGCATATATAACTACCTTTGGGTTGAGTGAACTCACCTCACTGCACATAGCTACCTTTTGTGTTCAGTGAACTCACCTCACTGCGCATATAACTACCTTTGGGTTGAGTGAACTCACCTCACTGCATATATAACTACCTTTGGGTTAAGTGAACTCACCTCACTGCACATAGCTACCTTTTGTGTTCAGTGAACTCACCTCACTGCATATATAACTACCTTTGGGTTGGGTGAAGTCACCTCACTGCACATAGCTACCTTTTGTGTTCAGTGAACTCACCTCACTGCATATATAATTACCTTTGGGTTGAGTGAACTCACCTCACTGCATATATAACTACCTTTGGGTTGAGTGAACTCACCTCACTGCACATAGCTACCTTTTGTGTTCAGTGAACGCACCTCACTGCATATATAACTACCTTTGGGTTGAGTGAACTCACCTCACTGCATATCTACCTTTTCTGTTGAGGGAACTCACCTCACTGCATATACCTAGCTTCCCCCCGAGATGGACAAAATGGACAAACCAGGTAGAGGAAGAGGTAGAGGAAGACCCAGAGGAAGGCCACCTGGCACTGGCAGGTCTGTGCGAGGTAGTGTTGCTGTGATTTCGTGCGGACCTGGACCAACGTACAGTGCTCAGAAGAAGGCACGTGCCATCACTTCCCAAAATTGTGAGGACGTGCTTGAGTATTTAACACAAAAGACCTCATCTCCCACAGCCAGTGCTACCAGCGCTAGTACAAGCACCACATCCGCTGCATTTGACACTTCGCAGGAGTTATTTGGTGGTGGAGGTGGTGAAATCACTGATTCACAGCCACTACTGCAACAACAAGAAGAAGGCGCAGGTACACCACCTCATACGCCTGAGTTAGGTGGCGATAGAATGGACGTAATGTGTGAGGAGGGGCATGATGAACCACCTGAAGTTGGTGCAGTTGTGGAGTTGTCTGAGGAAAGCGAAGCTGGGCAGGAGGATTATGATGAAGATTATACGGATGCCACGTATGTTCCCAATAGAGGAGATGACCAGGGGGACAGTACAGAGGGGGTGCCAGAGAGGAGTAGGAGGAGACGACTCCATGATAGAAGCAGAGGGAGCTCGTCCTCAGAAACAGCTGGGGGCAGTGTCGCCATGTATCGTCAGCTATGGCCAGCCAGCCAACATGCCCTTCAACATCAGCTGCTGATGCCACCGTAGCGCCATCACCCCAGGGGGGCTCAGCGGTTTGGAAATGTTTTAACGTGTGTGTCTCAGATCGGAGCAAAGCCATCTGTTGTCTCTGCCAGCAAAAATTGAGCCGTGGAAAGGCCAACTCTCACGGAGGGACAAGTGCCTTACGAAGGCACCTGGAGAGAAGGCACAAACAGCTATGGGAAGAACACCTGAGGAAAAGCAGCACCCCTCAAAAGACAAGCCACCCTCCTTCTCCTCTTCCTCCTTCAGGTGCATCGTCTTCATCCGCTTTCTCCCTTGAACCTTCACAGCCACCCTCCTTCACACCGCCTCTGCCCTTGAGGGGTTCCTGCTCCTCTGCCCACAGCAGTAGCCAGGTGTCCGTGAAGGAAGTCTTTGAGCGGAAGAAGCCACCCTCTTGCCCGGCGTCTGACAGCTGGTGTGGCGGAACTATTAGCTCGCCAGCTATTACCATACAAGCTGGTGGAGTCAGAGGCTTTCCGTAAATTTGTGGCCATTGGGACACCGTAATGGAAGATACCAGGCCGCACTTATTTTTCACGAAAGGCCATACCCAAACTGTACCGTGCAGTTCAGAGGCAAGTGGTGTCATCTATTGCGAAGAGCGTTGGGTCAAGGGTCCACCTGACCACGGATGCCTGGTCTGCCAAGCACGGGCAGGGCCGCTACATTACGTACACAGCCCATTGGGTCAACCTGGTGACCGATGGCAGCAAGCAGGGAGTACGTGGCTGTTCAGCAGACCGACTTGTCACACCTCCACGGCTTGCAGGCATGCCTCCTGCCACCTCCTCTCCTTCTCCTCCAGCTACATCCTCTTCGCTGTCAACCTCCTCCTCCTCAGCTGAGTGTCAGTTGAACTCTAGCGGTGCTGCCATCTCCTCTTCCTCCCCAGCTACACAGCCCCATCTCCCCAGAGCCTACGCTGCATGCCAGGTACGACGGTGTCACGCAATTTTAGACATGTCTTGCTTTAAAGCGGCGAGTCACACTGGCGCAGCTCTCCTGGCTTCCCTTAACAAAGAGGTGGAGCAATGGCTGACCCCGCACCAGCTGGAGATTGACAACGTGGTGTGTGACAACGGCAGCAATCTCCTTTCCGCTTTGAATTTGTGAAAGCTGACACATGTACCCTGCATGGCACATGTGCTGAATCTGGTCGTGCAAAGACCAGACATTTCCTAAAGTTCCCAGGCTTAGAGGACGTCCTGAAGCAGACCAGGAAGTTGTGTGGGCATTTCAGGCAGTCTTATAAGGTCATGGCACGCTTTGCGGACGTTCAGCGGAAAAACAACTTGCCGGTGAGACCATGGGCGTCCGCAGAAAATTTTCCAGGGGGGGGCAAAAAGTGGGGAGTTAAAAATTTGTGCTGGTGTTGTGTGGCGCGCCAAAAAATGGAGCTACGTCATGCGGCGCGCGTAGCGCGCCGCACCGAAAAATGGGTGTGGTCATGAACCAGAATGTGGGTGTGGTCGTGGGTGGAGACAAGTTTACATGAACTAAGCAATGGTGGGACATTAGATTAGGACAGTGGTGGCGAACCTTTTGGAGGTCGAGTGTCCAAACTGCAAAGTCACTTTACTATCACAAAGTGCCAACAGCAATTTAAACTAAATACAAACGTTTTAACTCATACATGAACATTATGGAAAATTAAGTTGAAAATAAACTGTGAAGATAAACAATTTCATCCATCGTACTCCTGAAAAAAATTATTCATTTTTTTTAGAACCTCCCAGTTTCATTTTCTGTTTTAAAAAGCAGAAAAAGTAGGTTTAATGCTATTGTCTCATATGATGATGATTCAGCTTTTTCCATAGTCTCGCAGTTAGCAATCATGTGACCCCCAACAAGACAAATTCAGCAATCATGAGGCCCCCCCCATCAAGACAAATTCAGCAATCATGAGGCCCCCAACATGACCAACTCAGCAATCATGAGGCCCCCAACAAGACAAATTCAGCAATCATGAGGCCCCCAACAAGACAAATTCAGCAATCATGAGGCCCCCAACAAGACAAATTCAGCAATCTTGAGGCCCCCAACAAATCATGAGGCCCCCAACAAGACAAAGTCAGTAACCATGAGGCCCGCAACAAGACAAATTCAGCAGTCATGAGGCACATAAATAGACAGCTTTTCACATAAATAGGCAGAATGCCCCCTTAATATGTAGACACCTCTCACCTGGCAGCAGTTCCCCAAAATACACTCAATCTGACAGCAGTGGTTCCCCAAAAATAGGTAGCCCCAGGTCTATAGGTGTCCCCAGAATAGGTGGCCAGCGGTATAGATGTCCCCAGAACTGGTAGCCAGGGGTAGAGATGTCCCCAGAACAGGTAGCCAGGGGTATATGTGCCCAGTATATGTAGGCAAGGGTATATGTCCCAGTATATGTAGGCAGGGGGTATATGTCCCAGTATATGTAGCCAGGGGGATATGTCCCAGTATATGTAGGCAGGGGTATATGTCCCAGTATATGTAGGCGGGGGTATATGTCCCAGTATATGTAGGCAAGGGGTATATGTCCCAGTATATGTAGGCAGGTGTATATGTCCCAGTATATGTAGGCAGGGGTATATGTCCCAGTATATGTAGGCAGGGGTATATGTCCCAGTATATGTAGGCAGGGGTATATGTCCCAGACAGTATATGTAGGCAGGGGTATATGTAGGCAGGGGTATATGTCCCAGTATATGTAGGCAGGGGTATATGTCCCAGACAGTATATGTAGGCAGGGGTATATGTCCCAGACAGTATATGTAGGCAGGGGTATATGTCCCAGACAGTATATGTAGGCAGGGGTATATGTCCCAGTATATGTAGGCAGGGGTATATGTCCCAGTATATGTAGGCAGGGGTATATGTCCCAGACAGTATATGTAGGCAGGGGTATATGTAGGCAGGGGTATATGTCCCAGTATATGTAGGCAGGGGTATATGTCCCAGACAGTATATGTAGGCAGGGGTATATGTCCCAGACAGTATATGTAGGCAGGGGTATATGTCCCAGACAGTATATGTAGGCAGGGGTATATGTCCCAGTATATGTAGGCAGGGGTATATGTCCCAGTATATGTAGGCAGGGGTATATGTCCCGGTATATGTAGCCAGGGGGATATGTCCCCAGAAAAAGTGGCCATGTGTGCAGGAGGAGGGGAGCAGCGGAGAGAAGAGGGAGAGCTATGGGCACTCACCTTAGGGGGCTCTCCCTCCCTCTCTCGCTCTCCCCTCCGGAGTCCGGAATGAAGTGTGCAGCGGCTGGCAGCGGTGGGCGGAACTTACCTCCTCTCGTCGCACGCGCCGGATGGATTAGCCGCTACTCTGGCCTGATCCAGACCAGAGTGCGGCACCAGAACTTCCGGCGCAGGAGCGAGAGGAGGTAAGTTCCGCCCACCGCTGCCAGCCGCTGCACACTTCAATCCGGAGGGGACAGCGAGGGAGAGAGAGACCCCTAAGGTGAGGGAAGGGGGGGGAGACGTCCGCCCTTCCCCACTGTGCCCATAGCGCTCTCTCTCTTCTCTGCGTGTTCCCCTCCTGCTGGCTGCACGGGCACGCGGCCAGGGGGGTGCAGCGGGCGGCCAGGCTCGGGCAGATGCCCGGTTTTGCCATATGTGCGGACGCCCATGGGTGAGACGCTTGATACGCGATAGCCCGACTCGCTGGAATTCCACCCTGCTCATGTTCTCTCGCC
Organism: Hyperolius riggenbachi; assembly: GCF_040937935.1. Classification (NCBI taxonomy): domain Eukaryota; kingdom Metazoa; phylum Chordata; class Amphibia; order Anura; family Hyperoliidae; genus Hyperolius; species Hyperolius riggenbachi. The sequence goes on from NC_090657.1 coordinate 140,916,577, forward strand.
TGCTAGACCAGGAGAAAGCCGTCACCCAGTACCTGTACAACTACAGTAGAAGGACACAATCTGGGAAGATGGGGATGTTGTGGCCCAACAGCTGGACACTGCTGCGAAATGCATGCAGGACCATGCGGCCGTTTGAGGATTTGACCAACCTGGTGAGTTGCGCTGAAGGCACCATCAGCGACTTGATCCCCTACACTTACTTCCTGGAGCGTGCCGTGCGTAGAGTGGTGGATGAAGCTGTGGAGGAGCGGGAACAGGAACAGCTACGGCAGGAGGAGTCGTGGGACCAATTTTCAGCCGAACCACAGGTTTCCTCAACACCTGCGGCACCACAGAGGGGGGAGGAGGAGGAAGAAGAGGAGTCGTGTGGGGAAGGAGAGGAGTCAGACTCTGATGATTATGAGGAAGGTGTTTCTGTGGAGGAGGAAGAGGTGGCAGTGGCAGAAAAACAACCGCAGCAGCCGTCACAGAGGGCTTCTGCTGCTCCACGTTCCCGTGGTATTGTTCGTGGCTGGGGGGAGGAAGAGGAGTTGCGTGACGTCACTTTGGAAGAGCAAGAGGAGATGGAGAGTACGTCTGGATCCGACTTTGTGCAGATGGCCTCTTTCATGTTGTCCAGCCTGTTGAGGGACCCCCGTATCAAAAAACTCAAGGCGAATGACCTGTACTGGGTGGCCACGCTACTAGATCCTCGGTACAGGCACAAAGTGGCAGACCTGTTAGCAACTCAACACAAGGTGGAAAGGATGCAGCACTTGCAGGACAAGCTGTCAATGATGCTTTACAATGCATTTAAGGGTGATGTGACAGTACAACACAATAAAGGTACCACTGGCAGTATTCCTCCTCCTCCTCACCAGTCCACGCGATCTCGGGGTGATGGTGGACATGCGGACATTCTTTAGTCCAACGCCTCGCAGTAGCCCTTCGGGATCCACCCTCCACCAATGCCTGGACCGGCAGGTAGCCGACTACCTGGCCTTAAGTGTGGATGTACACACTGCGATTGCGAGCAGCGATTATGAACCCTTGCTCTACTGCTTGCGCATGCTTGACCTGTGGCCAGAGCTGTCCCAGTTTGCCATACAACTTCTCTCTTGCCCTGCCGCAAGCGTCCTGTCAAAAAGGACCTTCAGTGCAGCTGGAGGCATTGTCACTGAGAAGAGAAGTCACCTAAGTCATGACAGTGTTCAGTACCTGACCTTTATCAAAATGAACGAGGCATGGATCCCTGAGGGCTATTGCACGACCGAAGACTAAGTCAGTCCCCACACACAGCATCTCTGCCTGCAGGCCGCTTGACTGCCTTCTCCGCCACCACCACCAGGGTCCAGGACTCTAGGCGAATTCCAGAATTTTTAAGGCCGCTGCTAGCAGCGGCCGCTATACTAATTTTTCTGGGGCGTGCACATGCCTGCCTATTTTTTCTGGCTGAACTGTAGGCGGCTGCAACAAAAAAACAAAAGGCATGTACATGTGCCCATCCCCCTTCGTGATCATTACCTTGCCGCGGTGAAGGGGCTTGCGTATCACAATGAAGCAATGACCGCCGGCTATATGAGTGTCTCGGGTGGGGGTGGCACACCAAAGATAATAAGGTCGTTGTTTCATTGTGGTCAGACCAAGTTTGATCAGCTGGACAGTCACTGTTCTGTCATTCAGCTACATCAGCCGGGCGACCATAAGGGCTGAAAAGCCACCATCACCTGCACTCTCGTCATGGTGCGCACCAGTCCAGCACGCCCGTCGCTACACAAACGGCTGTTTGCAGTCACTGCATACCTTTCACTGCATCTGTGACTGCACATTATACCTGGCAGTCAGTGCATAACTTGCACTTGAATGGATACATTTTCAAACAATTGAAAAATACAACCATCTACATTTTCAAACAATTGAAAAATACAACCATCTACATTTTAAAACAATTTAAAAATACAACCATCTACGGTTTCAAACAATTTAAAAATACAACCATCTACAGTTTCAAACAATTTAAAAATACAACCATCTACAGTTTCAAACAATTAAAAAAAAAAAGGCAAAAAACTTGCCCTCCGTAAAACATTCTTGGCAAATGCTTTCGACTTGGTTTGTCTTTCGCTGGGTCAAGGGTCCATCTGATCACAGATGCCTGGTCTGCAAAGCACGGTCAGGGCAGCTACAGCATGGGTCTCAGCAGGCTCCCACTTCGGGCCGGAATCCAACCTTCATTCCCCGCCCATTACCCGTGGTGACAATGTCAGACTTGCCCGCCTCCATATGATTCTCGTGAAAGGAATGTGGTGTCATCTTTGCCCGCCATAACTGGTTCTCGTTAAAGGATTTAAAGTACATTCATTTCAAATACAGCAAGCCCTCGATAGTCTTCCTGTATTGTTATTTTTGGTCACTACCTCGGGGCGGGCGTGCATGCCTGCCTCCTGCCCTCCTTGCCTGTGTAGTGGTAGCCGTTGCTCAGGCTTCACACCGGATTCCATCCCTCATTCCCCGGCCATTACCCGGGGTCACAAATGGCAGACTTGCCCGCCTCCATATGATTCTCGTGAAAGGAATGTGGTGTCATCTTTGCCCGCCATAACTGGTTCTCGTTATAGGATTTAAAGTACATTCATTTCAAATACAGCAGGCCCTCGATAGTCCTCCTGTATTGTTATTTTTGGTCACTACCTCAGGGCGGGCGTGCATGCCTGACTGCTGCCCTCCTTGGATGTGTAGTGGTAGCCGTTGCTCAGGCTCCACACCGGATTCTATCCCTCATTCCCCGGCCATTACCCGGGGTCACAATGCCAGATTTGCCCGCCTCCATAGGATTCTCATTGTAGCGGTACTGAACAAGTACCGCTACAAGTAGAAAATGTAATTTAAAAACAAAACGAAACAAAACGTAAGCTTTTTAACAATGCCATGGAAAGTTGAGAAGGCAGTCACACATTACCTGACATCACTGAGTGAGGAAGAGCAATCTCGCCATGTTGCGCAGTAGTCCAGAATGGCCGTCACTACACAAACAGCTGGTAACTTGCGGTGCGTTACACAGTTAGTTTGGTGCGTCAGTGTGAAGCAGTACTCTAATTACACTACCTGATTGATGTATACACATGCAAGATGTTTGAAAGCACGTTAGGCCTGCAATTTAGCATTCAATGTGATTTCTGCCCTTAAAACGCTGTTTTGCTTCACATCCAGATTTTTCCCCGGGACTTTTGGCGTGTATCCCACTCCGCCATGCCCCCCTCCAGGTGTTAGACCCCTTGAAACATCTTTTCCATCACTTTTGGGGCCAGCATAATTTTTTCTATTTTTCAAAGTTTGCCTCCCCATTGAAGTCTATTGCGGTTCGCGAACTTTTCCGCGAACCGAACCTTCCGCGGAAGTTCGCGAACCTAAAATCGGAGGTTTGGCCCATCACTAGTTAACCGTTGTTGCTAAGGTGACCATACATTGATATCAGGTAAGCAATCAATATATCCCTGATATTTAATTATTTTTGCCTGCTTACTAACTTGCATCACGCAATATTAGATCAGATTCTAGTATTAATCTGATTTTACATCGGCTTCACCGCTGCCGACAAGCGTTTTCCTGAAGTCTTCAGCCATGTAATGCTCCTGTGGTCTAGAAGAAGGAACTATGGGGTTGATTCACAAAAATGTCATGAAATATTACATTTTGTTATATTTTTACCTCGTATATAAGGTGACATTATTCAGGAGCTGAGGAGAGGCAAGTCATGATTTGAGACAGATATAAAGAGTTAATCCGTGAGATAAAACGGATAAAGAGAGATATATTCTTTAAGTTATTGAGGAAAAAAATATACTAAACCTGGTGTGTCCATGATCCAGGAGCATCTTGTAGCTGTTCTCCCCCAAATACTGTCACCCTTGTCCAAAGCAAGTCATGGCGGAAGCTGGGTGCCGCCATAGCACTAGTGCTATGCTACAGGCCACGCAAAAGAGTAATTCAGGGATCTGGCAATCGCTAGTCCCCAAATTACATCTTTTCTCTGAGCTGCTAGACCTCGGAGGGCGGATAGTATTTAACTTTGCCTGGGATTTGAGTAGCAGCAGGATGAGCTGTCATTTTGTTCACCTTGCCCCCCGGCTCACTGGCAGCGGAGCCACACGTACTCCCCCTTGTACCTCGTGTCCCCCATGTGTCCTCCTCTGCCCCCTGTGTGTCCTCCTCTGCCCCGTGTGTCCTCCTCTGCCCCGTGTCTCGTCCTCTGCCCCCTGTGTGTCATCCTCTGCCCCCTGTGTCGTCCTCTGCCCCGTGTGTCGTCCTCTACCCCCTGTGTGTCGTCCTCTGCCCCCTGTGTGTCGTCCTCTGCCCCCTGTGTGTCGTCCTCTGCCCCCTGTGTGTCGTCCTCTGCCCCCTGTGTGTCCTCCTCAGCCCCCCGTGTGTCCTCCTCAGCCCCCCGTGTGCCCTCCTCAGCCCCCCATGTGTCCTCCTCAGCCCCCGTGTGTCCTCCTCAGCCCCCGTGTGTCCTCAGCCCCCCTTGTGTCCTTCTCTGCCGCCCCCGTGTGTCCTCCTCAGTCCCCCGTGTGTCCTCCTCAGTCCCCCGTGTGTCCTCCTCAGCCCCTGGTGTGTCCTCCTCAGCCCCTGTGTGTCCTCCTCTGCCCCTCTTCCTGTGTATAGATATTAGTAGCAGCAGCACGGCTCACTTCATCAAGCGGCCGGTGATCAGGGACCTCTCCCCTCTCTCACGGCTCCCCTAGTGTCGGCTTCTGCTGATCACATCAGTAGCAGAAGCCGGCACTAAGGCAACAGTGAAAAGACGAGAGGGCACTGATTGCTGCTGGAGCCATGGATGAGGTGAGCCGCCATACTGCTACATAGATCTATGCGCAGGGAGCGGAGGAGATCACAGGAGGACAATACAGGGAGCGCCCGACATGGCAGTGGGTTGTTGGTTTGTTTTGGTGGGCGTTTTTAAGTTGGGGACTCTGTTTTTTGCGTATAAGACACAGGGCAAAAAAGTGCATCTTATATGCCAAAAAATATGGCACATCCACCAGGACAGTAAAAAGCATGTAAGGGGACACTAGCGTGTCCTGGGTAAGCCACTCTCTTCCTCGCAGCTTCTGGTACTGCTGTACTCTGTGCACCATGGGACATCAACCAGACGTGTATATAAGCTCTGCATGATATGTTTGTAAGTATTGACTCATCAGGCTTGTTACACACCTGCCATTTTTGCTTTTAATGTAAACCCAAGGTGGGGAATGTAACTAAACCAAAACATGCTACCTGATCCAGGTGGGAGGTGGTGCTCTCCTAGACTCCTGTGGTCTGCCCTCCTTCAGTGTTGATTCTGTGACCCCTGGGATCATGACGCTGAGAGCTCTGCTCTGTGTCTCTCCGTGTGTCTCACTGAATATGGTATCACCTAAGCGAAAACTCAGGAGAAATGGTGATATATGGATCAAAGGGCCTGATCAAAATCACTTTTTCTCCTAAATTTTCTCTTAGGAGATCATTTTTCATGTTGTGTGTCTCTGTATGTCTCACTTATCGGGGTAATGTCCATTCATTCCAGGCACTGCAATTGGCTCAGGGAACACTTGTTCCCCTTTACCAATCACTGCCGGGAATGAGCGGTGGACATGTATATGCATCCAGTTGGACTTGAGGACCTTCTATAGTCATCTAGATACACTTAAGTGCTTACATTATCACTGGGGCTCCCCATTGGTCTATTAAACTGGCCAATGGGAATGTTCCCAGAGGAGGTTCCCATTAGCCAGTCTAGTAGACCAATGGGTAGACCCAAACGGAAGGGTTTAATGGTGCTTTATTGTTGGGGCTCCCATTCCACGAAGCGAGTGGCAGCTGCAGCAGTGGTCCCAGCGGATTGCGTTGCTGCAGTGGAGAACGATAGTGTTAGGGGATCTTAGCATAGGGGCGCGGACTTCGGGAGAGTGTCTGGCACTGCAGTGGTGGTGAGCAAAGGTGTGATGGAATATATGACAGATCCACAGCACAAAACCTCGCACTAAGAACGTCCAACAGTTTCTAGCAACGAAAATGACTTTTAATCACCTGAGTGAGGCTCTTTTTGCTCAGACAACTGAATTTGGCGGTAACTCCTCAGTGATGTCAGGTGATAAGAAACACACACAGCTAGCTTTTTGTCACCTGAAATTGCATATAGCTGTAACGATCGGTGTCAGCACACAGAGAGAATCTGATTATTGGTGATCTGCAGTATCACCAAGAATACAGATATATACCTGATTATGGATGATCTGCAGAATCACCAATAATACAGATATATTACTAACCTCTGGACACCTGTATATATAGTGAGTGTTTGGTGCAACAGTAATGACTTTGAGTAAACCACCTGATGAGCAGGTGGTCCTTGGCAGTATGGGCAATACTGCTCTTTTTGAGAAGCACGAGAATCTTCCAGCAGCCTGAGACCTTCCAAGGGGTGGAGTCTCAGGCTGAAGGTAGGAAGGGCCAGTGAGTGAGTGACACCTGAAGGCGGATGTCACTAGCTGGTCTGGAGACTATCTCTTAAAGGAGAGAGATAGCTCTCGAGGTCGGGCAAGCCAGGTCGGCAACACACGGACAGACAAAGTACAAAGACAGAAGGCTGATTCGGTATCCAAGACAGGCAGGTTTGGCAATGGATAATCAGATGTGCGTGGTACCGAATCAGAGAGCGGAGGGATAGTCAGGAAAGCAATAGGTCATAACAGATATCAAACAATGCCTAGTCTTGGGTGTGAGGTCCGTGGTCTCTACACCCTGGAACTAGTCTGAAGTATAACAGAATGATAACACAAGTTCCCTAATCTTGGGTGTGAGGTCCGTGGTCTCTACACCCTGGAACTGGTCTGAAATAACAGAATGATAACACAAGTTCCCTAATCTTGGGTGTGAGGTCCGTGGTCTCTACACCCTGGAACTAGTCTGAAGTATAACACAATAATAACACAGTAGTAATCTGGCTCAGTGTGAATTCCCAGGTCCTCCTGGTTCAAACACACTGTAGGATCTGACTAAGGTGTGAGTGCTTCTACGTAGTGTTCGCAACGGCAGACAACTTGAGACTGGCCAGCAGTAACTATATATAGAGCAGCGCTCTCTGGCGCCACTCCTAAGTGATGGACCAATAGTCACTTGCTCTAAGGTCAGCTGACCAGCGTGGTCAGCTGATTCCCCCCCCCCCCCCCCTGGGCGTCATAAAAGTTCTGCCTCTCAGCGTATTCCTGAATCTGTGTGAACTAACAGACCCAGCCACACCAGACGCATGCTGCTGCGTGCAACCCGCCGCGCTAGACGCGGAACCAGCCGCCTTGCTATCAGTACACGCGGCGGCTTTTCCGCGTTCCCTCACAGTACCAGACGCATGCTTCTGCGTGCAAACCGCCGCACTGCACGCGGAATCAGCCGCCTTGCTGTCAGCACACACGGCGGCTTTTCCGCGTTCTCTCACAATAGCCCCCTCTCTCAGGCAGCAAAGACGTAGTGTGCGGGGAGACACATTGGCCATTACTCAATTAACTTTTCCCCTAAGTATTCTCCCAGGATAATTTTACTTCTCTAAATATATATCAATTTAAAAAGTAGGTAAAAAAGTTATATCAAACTTATTTTGAGGGGAAGGCTTTAAAGGCATGTTTTTAATAAGGTAAGAAAATATCTCCTGTGAGCAAATTCAAGAGAAAAATGAATTCCATATGGGCCATTGTGTTCTATTGATGTATATGTCAGTGGAGGGCACATTTGTAAATTGGCACAAAATGGTGTTAGGATTCAAGGATTCAGCACTGAAAACATGTAGAAAACTAGGCTGTACACAAATACATGAGTTCATGCAATAAGAGCTAATGGAAAATTTGGCGCCCAGAAATAGCCAATAGTAGAAAATGGGTCAATTTAGTGATATTATCTTTTGCAGTGGAAATTGTGATAGTAAAATATCAGTAAATTATACTGATATTTACTACAGCTAAACCTAAACCTATTCTGATACGGAACTCCTACTCTACCGAAACCTAACCCTAATACCCCCCTCCCCCCCTCCTGGATGCCTAGCCCGCATTGCGCATGCACGGTAAAGAATTTTGCCTCGAGTTTTAAAGGAAATGGCTGAGTCCGATTGGGTTTGTTCTACTGCTCTACTGCACAGGTGCAGCCAGCTCGCATCTGCGCAGTGAAGAGGACCCAATTGGACTCGGCTTTTTCCAGCCCATTGGGAAGCTGCTAGTGTGCCTGCACGTCGCATCACTGTTCTGGAGCCTGATGACTACTGCAACTTTTCAGGGGGGTGCCAGCTTTGGATTGGGGTGACTTCCCACTGCAGAAGTACGTACCTTCTAAGGGAATTTTTTTTTCACTACATGTACACATTACCTGCCCCCCACCCACCGTTAACTGTCCCCCCACCTAATCTTAACCAGCGCCCACATTTCAACTCAGTATCGATATTTATTTGGGCACCTATAGCAATGCCCAAACTTCTCTGGCGCTACGCCAAATACGCACACACTTTGTATACAAACAAGGTTAGCAGTGAGAGATGCATACACGAGTGTGTTCTTTTGACATCTTGTTCACTGGTCACAAAGTTCTGCACTGCATGCTATTGCTGCAGAGTGACCTTAAAATAAAAGCAAATGGAGAACATTTTGTAGACCATGCCCATAGGACTCTGTTTTGAGATAAAAGGAAATTAATAATTTCATCATCATTCATTCTGCATGACACTCTGACAGCCTGAGAGCACTGATGGATGATGAGACATGTAGTTCTGTTCCAGATTCAGAACCATGATATTTTATTTGATTCTGTGTCTAAAAATTCATCGGAATAGGATAGACTACCCACTGACGATACATTTCTGATTGTAAAGTTCTGCCATATCTATTTAATGGAAGGGAAACATTTTATATGAATAATTTCCAAGCCGTCTTCTATATGCTTGTGTATCCTCAAGCCATGGACATGCCCCCTCCTGCCCCGCCACGCTGTGATTGGCTGCCATGATTGACCACAGCAATGATTGGATGGAGTGTGCAGTGGTATTGTGTGTGCAATGTCCAGAGATGACATACACACTCCTGCTCAGCGCCCTGTAATGGGTGCCACCAGCTTGTATGTAAAAAAAAGTGTTGGATTGAGGATAATCCCTTGGGGTGCGATCTGGCCTGTATAAGACCAATAGTTTCAATGGGTTCAGGCTGCTCCAAGTTCCACTATATAAGCAACATGTAAAAAAAGAAAGAAGGGCGCTCTGTAACTTCCAGTGGTGTAAAACAGGTAACTCTTATTGGACAGCTTTCACCTCGTATTGATGCGGCTGGTAGTCCGTAATCAGCCAAATAACGTTTGCGTCCCACTTAGGAAAGCCGGGGACAAGGCTGTCTACTATCTTCCGAGGCTCCACGGGATGTGGATGACGTCACTTCCGGATACCAGCATTCAATATTACCATAGCAACCAGGCGTACCGCTTGTCAACAAGCGAAGGCGGTGGGCTGCCTGTGTCTGCTATTGGTAGTGGGACGCAAATGCTATTCGGCTGAGTACGGACTACCAGCCGCATCAACACGAGGTGAGAGCTGTCCTATAAGGGTCACCTGTTTTACACCACTGGAAGTTTCAGAGCGCCCCTCTTTTGTTTTTTACAACCAGGTAGTATGTGACAGTACTTAGAATAGATAATTAAGGGTAGTTCCTCATAGACGTTAAATAAGTAGACGTGGTAAGATTGTACAATCTTGATTGTCAATGGGTACCTTTAGACTTTGCCTTGTGCTTAGGCTCTATATTGCAAGGGGAGTTCAGTCTCGCTCAGTCCACTTGTATGCTGGGTTTATTTGGAGTACATTTATAGACGCTAAGTATGTTAGGAGCTGCCAATGATATTAATAACAGTAATTTTAAAATCATCATAATATAATATCATCATGCTAATAATAAAATGACGGCTCTCCCTGCTGCCGCAAAACTCCCCGGCGGCGTTAAATATTATTCCTTCTCCAAGTTTTTGCGACTCAGAGGGAGATATAATTTGGGGTTTGGCAACCGCCAGAGCCCTTATGCACCCCGCAAAGCATTACATCACTGCTATGAGGCGCCTATTTTCGGTACTGAGCGCCATGCGCCGAAACAACCTGCTTCTCTCCTAATCCCTCCTCTCATACTAACCCTCCTACTACCTCTACACCTAACTCTAGCCCTACTAATACTGCTGTGCCTAATTACTACTACTACTACTTCTAAAACTAACCTCACTGCCGCTATGTGTCTAACACTAACCTTTCTTTCACTATGTCGAACACTAACCTTGCATCTAACACTAACTTTACTTACTGATGCCTCCTTAAAGAGCACCTTCAGTGTACTCAAAGTTAGTGTCAGGGACACTTCTCTGTATACCATAATCCATATGGATAGAAACAATTGCATTCACTCACCCATCCTAGACCCACCACTTAGTCTGCTGGGTTGCAATCTAAGAGGGAATGTCTGGTCCAACGGACAAAAAAACACAATGTGAAGGTGCTATACAGAAACCGCTAAACCTAACACGTTTCAGTCAAAAATAGAGCTTCATCAGAGGAATAAAGTGCATTGTGCTTTACATCAAATAAACCTCCCACCGTTGAAAACCGTAAAGCCTGTGAGATATAGATGTAGCCCAAATTTAGAACTGAGCTGCTATTACTTTCAGTGGTGGGGGTTTTATTAGATGTATTGCACAATGCACTTTATTCCTCTGATGAAGCTCTATTTTTGAGTACAATAGCATTCATAATCACTCTGAATCAGCTCTAAGTTAATATTCATGCAGGATAACAAACAATTCTAGCCTATTATCCCTGTATTGGCAATTAACAATTCCATTGAGCATCATCAATCCCTAAACCTTGAATCTCAATTTCAAGTTCAGGTCATTGTAGTAGAGTACTTAGACATGTCACATCAAACTCAAAGTGACAGGTGCCCCGCCCCTTTTTCACACCCTTTCCACGCCCCTTTTTCACGCCCTTTCCCCGCCCCTTTTTCACACCCTTTCCCCGCCCCTTTTTCACACCCTTCCCCCGCCCCTTTTTCACACCCTCCCCCGCCCCTTTTTCACACCCTTCCCCCGCCCCTTTTTCACACCCTTCCCCCGCCCCTTTTTCACACCCTTCCCCCGCCCCTTTTTCACACCCTTTCCCCGCCCCTTTTTCACACCCTTTCCCCGCCCCTTTGTCACACTCTTGCCCCAGCCCACACAGTGAAACACCGCCCCACCATATATTAAGCATGACTGACAGGCAAAGCACAAGCAGGCAAATGCCTTCTACCAAAGAAATTTTGAGAAAGCATTATTATAATTTAAAAGCCGCCGGTTCTTATGGCGGTGTCGACAGCCTGCATAGAGTTGTTCGGAAGTATGGATTGAGCAGGAAAGCTGTCAAAAACTGGCTTAATAGACAAGACACATATACTTTATACAAGCCTGCTAAGAAGAAGATTAAAAGAAATAAAATTGTTGTCTCAGATATAGACGCCCAATGGCAGGCGGACCTGGTGTCTATGATAGATTTTTCAAGTTACAACGACAGTGTGAAATATATTTTATCGGTCATAGATGTTTTATCTAAATATGCTTGGTGTGTTGGGCTGCGCAATAAAGCTGGGGGAACTGTGGCTAAGGCTTTTGAGTACATATTTCGCACTAGCGATCGAATACCCAGAAAACTAGAAACCGACAGAGGTCGAGAATTCATGAATAAACCTATGAAAAAGCTTTGTGCAGAGCGTGGAATAAAACATTTTTTTACAACAAACACAGTCAAGGCAGCCATCGTAGAACGTTTTAATCGCACTTTGAAAACCAAGCTGTGGCGCTATCTCAGACACCGAAATACATACCGATACATCGATAATTTACAAAACAGCTTAACAAGTTATAATAACACATACCACTCCTCTATACGATGCAAGCCGGCGTCCGTTACAAAAAACAATTCTTTGTTAATCTGGAAAAATCTGTACCAAGATTATACGTGTGTTAAAAAGATTAAGCCGGCGCTTGCAGTTGGTGACCACGTGAGAATTTCCTGTTATAAAAGTATATTTACAAAAGGTTATGAGCAAAGCTACACGGAAGAGATCTTTACAATACAAGCTATCAACACCAGAGGTCTCAGGCCTCTTTATAAGTTGAGAGATCTGGCTGGGGAAGTCATTGAGGGATCGTTCTATGATGATGAGCTACAAAAAGTGCCGCTTCATAAAAACAGAATTTATCGGATAGAAAAAATTATAAGAAAAGAACGAGTGAAGGGTAAAAATTTGTACCTAGTTAAGTGGCTCGGATACCCTGAAAAAGTCAACGAGTGGATTCCGGAAAACCAGCTGACCGAAATATAAAATATGCAGACGGATTCCTTTTTTTATTACACTACCGTGCAATGCCTCATCAAAAATTTACCCAGAGAATACCATCTCAACCTATACAACTAAATTGGCTAAATCTGTGGACCTTCGTGGCGCGTGGGAAGTAGCAATCACCGAAATACAGTATCCGCATTCATGGTATACCTTTGAAGTGCCCGAGGGTATTTTTCACGCCGGGAAACGTGGAGAACCGTTAAGAGATTATTATGTTAGAGCCGGGTATTATCACACTATCGACGATCTTATCAAAGGAGTTAATCATAGACTCGAAAAAGCAAAGCTACCCCTGGACCAGATTAAATTGACCTATGATGAAGCGGAAAGAAGTGTTAGCCTGTATAATTCAACCACACACTTTTTCATACCGGGTAAAAAATTGGGGCATATATTAGGTTTACCTGTACCAACACCTGATCAGCTGAAACTTCTAAAAGCCGGTCACCATCCTTACTACCAACCAGATCAGGGCCAAACACCCCAAAACACCAAAATATTCTACCCCGATATCAGAGCAGGATTTTATACACTCTTTGTGTACACAGATATAATAGAACATCAGCTAGTAGGGGATGCCTACGTTCAATTACTAAGGACCGTTGAAATCAGCGGGAAAGGTGGTGGGATAAGCACACAAAGATACAGCAGACCCGACTATATACCGCTCTGCAAGCACCACTTCGATTCAGTAACCATTTCAATTCAAACCGATCAAGGGAAACCTGTTAGGTTTAAGTACGGAAAATCCGTTGTGAGACTTCATTTCAGACAACGGCGCGTAACAGCGAATTGAAATGTTGTCGCAGAAGTTGTATGGAGACCCGAATATCTACACGCGATATTACCTGGCGCAAGCGGGCTATGGATTGGAAGGTTTCCAGGGAGAGGAATTTATGCATGGTTCGGGCCTAGCAGGTCTATTCAGAGGGTTATTCCGTAGGGTTGTTCCTCTGTTTAGAAAAGGCATTGAACTTGTAAAGCCGCATGTGAAAACCGCAGCCAGAAATATCGCCAAAGACGCTGTCGCAACAGTGTCAACGGCGGTGTTGGATAGAATAAACAGGCCAAAACAAGACCAGGACGGGTCAGGTGTTGTGTATATACGCAAAAAACAACGTAAACGAAAAAGACATATTGACAGCATAGTTCTTCCACCTTTTCTCAATAAAACCAATGGTCACAAGAAGCGCAGAAGACAGAAATCACCAGCTCGTTCACCAGGCGACATCTTTTAATCGGCGACATGGCTTTCGTGCACGACTGCTCGACCGAGTATGCCAAATCAGAATTGGATATCTTTCAAATACCACCGACACAAACAAGTATTGAAAAATCTATTTATGTAGAAATACAACCTATCGCCGCAATAGCTGACGGCACCCCCTTGGAATTCTTTATATCCGGAAGCGGCGAATATTATTACGACTTAAATAATACCTTGCTACATATCACCTGCCGAATACTTAAAGCGGACAACACGCTCCTGCAAGATGGCGCTCGTGTAGCATTGGTTAATTACCCTATAGCCAGTCTTTTCAGTCAGCTAGATATATCACTCGGCGATCGATTAATATCTACAAGCGATAATCTGTATACCTACAGAGCCTATATAGAAACACTTCTAAACTATAACGCACAGACTTTGGCGACACAGTTTACAGCCGGTTTATTCTATAAGGATACAGCGGGACATTTTGATGACCGTGCGCTGGACGGTAACAATGCAGGCTTCATCAAAAGAGCGCAATTTACAACACGGTCCAGAAGCGTCGAACTAGTGGGTCCAATTTACGCCGATGTCTTTAATCAGCCAAAGCTGGTCCTGAATGGATTAGACCTGAAGATTAAACTCACCAGGAATAAAGACTCTTTTTGCCTTATGAGTGCCGAAGCTGAGGCGTTTAAAGTGCAGATACAAACAGCGTCGTTATATATTAAAAGGGTTCAAGTCTCACCAGCCGTGAGGATCGGTCACAGCCAGGCGCTGTTAACCGCTAACGCAAAGTACGCCATTGACCGGGCGTGTCTCAAAGTATACAGCATACCGGCCGGGGCACGAATTTCCAACCATGAAAATCTATTTCTCGGCAATATACCAAAAATCGTGATACTCGCTCTGGTAGGAAATGAAGAATTTTCTGGAAGTTACCAGAGGAATCCGTTGCGGTTCGGTCACTATAATGTAAATTATGCCTGCCTGTATTTAGACGGTCAACAGATACCTGCAAAACCTTTCCAGCCTAACTTTCAGGCAGAAGCCGCCATCCGAGAATACATGTCTTTGGTGCACATCACAGGCAAACAAAAAGCTGACAACGCACTATCGTTTGACAGGTCGGAATACATGAATGGTTACACCCTGTTCGCGTTTGACACAACGCCGGATCAAGAAGCGGGGTCAGGGCATTTTTCTCTAGTAAAAACGGGTAACCTGAGGGCAGAACTACGTTTTTCCGACCCCACCCCAACAACCCTGAACATGATTGTGTACTCTTTAAACGATAACGTTATTGAAATTAACCATAAAAGAGAAGTTCTATATGATTATTAACAATAATGAATAATTTTGAAATCGAGAACGCTGTGAAAGCCGATTCTTGCGCAAGACGAATCTTTAGAGGTGTAATACCGTGTGATTTTTTACCGACATATAAGATCGTTCAGAGACCCGCTGCGTATATTGTGAATACAGATCCTTCTTCGCGTCGGGGGCAGCACTGGATTTTAATAATGTTATTGAACGAGGATACATCACTTTTTTTTGACAGTTATGGACTGTCGCCAGATAATATCATCTTTCCTAAGGACTTCATACAGTTCTTAAACAGGAATTCTGACTGTATCACCTATAACAATAAACAGCTGCAGTCTACAGATAGCGCTGTGTGCGGGCATTACTGCGTTTATATGCTCCATCACCTAGCCAGAGGATATAAGCTAGAAGGGTTATTGAAAAAATTTGACAATTTTAAAACTAATGACGTTTTTGTACAAGCATTTGTGGGTCATAGATTAAAAAGTAAAATGAACTGTTGTTACTACAATCAATCATGTGTTTGTTATGTTGACAACGTACAATAAATGTGTTTAAATGAACAGAATGCTATTTTGACAATGTACAATAAACTTGGTTAATAAAAAAAAAAAAAATGTAATTTCATCACATCTGAGGGTCTGTCTTTTGTTCTGTCATCAGCATCCCTCTACACATTGCAAAATGCACGATCAGGATTTTTAGATAACACCTCTTATCTACTCTGAGCTTATGGTTGGGAGTTGTTTTAAGTTATTAGAACACACACACAGGGTGTCGCTGTGAAAAAACACAATCCACAGCAAAATAGGCTGTCTATATACAGGTTGTGCAATACCCCACACGCAGCAAAAGGAAAGCACATGGCTTGTATTACACTCAGCAAAATATCACATGGGCACAATCTTTAAATTATATGTGATTACTAATAGAGAATAGCCTTTATTTCTTCAAAATTATATAACACTAAGATCGTCTGTGGGTATATTTAATATTTTAAATAAAAGGCGTGTTTAGGGTTACCTGGCAGGTTTTTAAATGATCTGAAAGCCAGTCAATGAAATTATTAATAGAGAATCAATCTTTAAATTAAATGGGATTACTAATAGCCAATAAAATAGCATTTATTTATCCACAATTACATACAACATGTAAAGTTAAGATGCTCTGTGGGTATATTTAATATTTTTAATAAAAGGTGTGTGTGTAGGTTTGCACTGTAAGTTTTTAAATAATCTGAAAAGTAGTCAATACAATTATTAATAGAGAAATAAAATATCTCTATACAGTTTGTGTGGTTATCACAAATTCAGCAAAGAGAATACCCCTTTGAATATAACATATTTTATTTATGTAGTGTGTTTGACCATTCAGCAATTACGCTACTCAGCAATCACTCAGCAAAAAAAAGCATGCACGTCTTCTAGACCACTCAGCAAAAAGCATGCAGAGGGGTTGTAGCTTACGCAACAAAATAAAAGGGCACTTTTTATTGGCTGCCGAATTCAGATAAGATGATAGACCTAGCATAAATAAGACGGACCAAGAAAGCTAAAGTTACAGCTTGGAGCAAACACTCAAAGCCGTCGCAACCTTGAATACCAAAGGTCCCATCGACATCGTTTACCGCTGACTACCAAAACGCGTGCTTTAGAACTTTCTACAGCTAAGGAAAGAAGGTTAGTTTTTTTTTTCTTTTTCCTCAATATACTTTATAATTTATAGCTATGTTTTTATGTAGTTGGTAAATATGCGCGCACAAAACAATTATAGACCTATATATGTTTTTTTTTTTTTTTTTTCCCCCAAGCACAAATATATATATATCTATTGATTTCAAATATTTTTGCAACATAATTATATGTGTGTATATACTTTATAATTTATAGCTATATTTTATGTAGTTGGTAGATATGTGCGTATAAAACTGTAATATATGTGCACAAAACAATTATAGACCTATATATGCTTTGTGGTTAATTTTTTTCTAGGGATGTAGTATTTTTTATGTTTTTTTATGTTTTTTGTTTTTTTTTAATGTTTTTTATGGTTGTTGTGTTTTTTTCTACGCACATAGCAACGATAAATAGCCTGGCTTTTGATATTGTTGGAAAATTTGTGTGTACAGAATACTTATAGGTTTCTATAAGCTTTTGTATTTTTTTTCTATGGCTGTAGTACCCAATATTAGTAATTTGCTATAATATGTTGGACAATTACAGCATCCATTTTTATATTTATAGATGGCGCAATACTTTCCTGACAGCTCATGGAACGGTTATTATGATGACATTCCAGATTCACAGATGTGTAAGTTTACATATGAATGCTGTTTTTGGTAGTACAGTGTTGTTTTTAATTTCGAATAGCCACCTACAATTATCAAAAAAAAAAAAAATGTTTGTTTTCTTTCTACTATAGTGTTCGATGAAGAGAGTGTGCTTGAGAGTTTTCATGAATCTGCCAATCATGCGCCAGAGAGAGAAATAAACAGTAAGCGCGTGCTACGATTTTTTAAAATGGCTAAATGTGTTTTAAATATGTATATCTCGCAGTAAATAGCCTTATGGTTTGCGTATAATGACCTATTTATATTTATTTTATTAATTATTATTTTTTTCATTTTAGTTCCAGACCCTTTTAGGGTTGTAACAACTAATGCCGAACCAGCTGTAATATCCTCGGGCACAACAACCACTACAACACCATCCTGCAGGATTGTGGTGAAATCCGACCTAATTGACTTAACCACTTGAGGACCTAGGGCTTTCTACCCCTTAAGGACCGGCCACTTTTTTTCCATTCAGACCACTGCAGCTTTCACGGTTTATTGCTCGCTCATACAACCTACCACCTAAATGAATTTTGGCTCCTTTTCTTGTCACTAATAAAGCTTTCTTTTGGTGCTATTTAATTGCTCCTGCGATTTTTACTTTTTATTATATTCAGCAAAAAAGACATGAATTTTGGCAAAAAAATGATTTTTTTTACTTTCTGTGCTGACAGTTTTCAAATAAAGTAAAATTTCTGTATACATGCAGCGCGAAAAATGTGGACAAACATGTTTTTGATTAAAAAAAACCCATTCAGCGTATATTTATTGGTTTGGGTAAAAGTTATAGCGTTTACAAACTATGGTGCAAAAAGTGAATTTTCCCATTTTCAAGCATCTCTGACTTTTCTGACCCCCTGTCATGTTTCATGAGGGGCTAGAATTCCAGGATAGTATAAATACCCCCCAAATTACCCCATTTTGGAAAGAAGACATCCCAAAGTATTCACTGAGAGGCATAGTGAGTTCATAGAAGATATTAATTTTTGTCACAAGTAAGCGGAAAATGACACTTTGTGACACGAAAAAAAAAAAAAAAAAGTTTCCATTTCTTCTAACTTGCACCAAAAAAAAATGAAATCTGCCACGGACTCACCATGCCCCTCTCTGAATACCTTGAAGGGTCTACTTTCCAAAATGGGGTCATTTGTGGGGTGTGTTTACTGTCCTGACATTTTGGGGGGTGCTAAATTGTAAGCACCCCTGTAAAGCCTAAAGGTGCTCATTGGACTTTGGACCCCTTAGCGCAGTTAGGCTGCAAAAAAGTGCCACATATGTGGTATTGCCGTACTCAGGAGAAGTAGTATAATGTGTTTTGGGGTGTATTTTTACACATACCCATGCTGGGTGGGAGAAATATCTCTGTAAATGACAATTTGTTAATTTTTTTTACACACAATTGTCCATTTACAGAGTTATTTCTCCCACCCAGCATGGGTATGTGTAAAAATACACCCCAAAACACATTGTACTACTTCTCCTGAGTACGGCGATACCACATGTGTGGCACTTTTTTGCACCCTAACTGCGCTAAAGGGCCCAAAGTCCAATGAGTACCTTTAGGATTTCACAGGTCATTTTGCGGAATTTGATTTCCAGACTACTCCTCACGGTTTAGGGCCCCTAAAATGCCAGGGCAGTATAGGAACCCCACAAATGACCCCATTTTAGAAAGAAGACACCCCAAGGTATTCCGTTAGGAGTATGGTGAGTTCATAGAAGATTTTATTTTTTGTCAAAAGTTAGCGGAAAATTGATTTGTATTGTTTTTTTCACAAAGTGTCATTTTCCGCTAACTTGTGACAAAAAATAAAATCTTCTATGAACTCACCATACTCCTAACGGAATACCTTGGGGTGTCTTCTTTCTAAAATGGGGTCATTTGTGGGGTTCCTATACTGCCCTGGCATTTTAGGGGCCCTAAACCGTGAGGAGTAGTCTGGAAATCAAATTCCGCAAAATGACCTGTGAAAGCCTAAAGGTGCTCATTGGACTTTGGGCCCTTTAGCGCAGTTAGGGTGCAAAAAAGTGCCACACATGTGGTATCGCCGTACTCGGGAGAAGTAGTACAATGTGTTTTGGGGTGTATTTTTACACATACCCATGCTGGGTGGGAGAAATATCTCTGTAAATGGACAATTGTGTGTAAAAAAATCAAAAGATTGTCATTTGCAGAGGTATTTCTCCCACCCAGCATGGGTATGTGTAAAAATACACCCCAAAACACATTGTACTACTTCTCCCGAGTACGGCAATACCACATGTGTGGCACTTTTTTGCACCCTAACTGCGCTAAAGGGCCCAAAGTCCAATGAGCACCTTTAGGCTTTCACAGGTCATTTTGCGGAATTTGATTTCCAGACTACTCCTCACGGTTTAGGGCCCCTAAAATGCCAGGGCAGTATAGGAACCCCACAAATGACCCCATTTTAGAAAGAAGACACCCCAAGGTATTCCGTTAGGAGTATGGTGAGTTCATAGAAGATTTTTTTTTTTGTCACAAGTTAGCGGAAAATGACACTTTGTGAAAAAAACAATACAAATCAATTTTCCGCTAACTTTTGACAAAAAATAAAATCTTCTATGAACTCACCATACTCCTAACGGAATACCTTGGGGTGTCTTCTTTCTAAAATGGGGTCATTTGTGGGGTTCCTATACTGCCCTGGCATTTTAGGGGCCCTAAACCGTGAGGAGGAGTCTGGAAATCAAATTCCGCAAAATGACCTGTGAAATCCTAAAGGTACTCATTGGACTTTGGGCCCTTTAGCGCAGTTAGGGTGCAAAAAAGTGCCACACATGTGGTATCGCCGTACTCGGGAGAAGTAGTACAATGTGTTTTGGGGTGTATTTTTACACATACCCATGCTGGGTGGGAGAAATATCTCTGTAAATGGACAATTGTGTGTAAAAAAATCAAAAGATTGTCATTTGCAGAGGTATTTCTCCCACCCAGCATGGGTATGTGTAAAAATACACCCCAAAACACATTGTACTACTTCTCCCGAGTACGGCAATACCACATGTGTGGCACTTTTTTGCACCCTAACTGCGCTAAAGGGCCCAAAGTCCAATGAGCACCTTTAGGCTTTCACAGGTCATTTTGCGGAATTTGATTTCCAGACTACTCCTCACGGTTTAGGGCCCCTAAAATGCCAGGGCAGTATAGGAACCCCACAAATGACCCCATTTTAGAAAGAAGACACCCCAAGGTATTCCGTTAGGAGTATGGTGAGTTCATAGAAGATTTTATTTTTTGTCAAAAGTTAGCGGAAAATTGATTTGTATTGTTTTTTTCACAAAGTGTCATTTTCCGCTAACTTGTGACAAAAAATAAAATCTTCTATGAACTCACCATACTCCTAACGGAATACCTTGGGGTGTCTTCTTTCTAAAATGGGGTCATTTGTGGGGTTCCTATACTGCCCTGGCATTTTAGGGGCCCTAAACCGTGAGAAGGAGTCTGGAAATCAAATTCCGCAAAATGACCTGTGAAATCCTAAAGGTACTCATTGGACTTTGGGCCCTTTAGCGCAGTTAGGGTGCAAAAAAGTGCCACACATGTGGTATCGCCGTACTCGGGAGAAGTAGTACAATGTGTTTTGGGGTGTATTTTTACACATACCCATGCTGGGTGGGAGAAATAACTCTGTAAATGGACAATTGTGTGTAAAAAAATCAAAAGATTGTCATTTGCAGAGGTATTTCTCCCACCCAGCATGGGTATGTGTAAAAATACACCCCAAAACACATTGTACTACTTCTCCTGAGTACGGCGATACCACATGTGTGGCACCTTTTTGCACCCTAACTGCGCTAAGGGGTCCAGAGTCCAATGAGTACCTTTAGGCTTTACAGGGGTGCTCAAAATTTAGCACCCCGCCCACTTGCCAGGACAGTTAACAAACCCCACAAATGACTCCATTTTGGAAAGAATACACAACAAGGTATTCCATGAGGGGAATGGTGAGGTCATTGAAAATTTTATTTTTTGTCACAAGTTAACGGAAAATGACACTTTGTTAAAAAAAAAATAAAAAAAAAAATTCTGCTAACTTGTGACAAAAACTAAAATCTTTTATGAACTCACCGTGCACCTCACATAATACTTTAGGGTGTCCTCTTTCCAAAATGGGGTCATTTGTGGAGTCTGTCCTGGCATTTTAGGGTCTCTGCAATCATTACATGTATGGCCAGTATTAGGAGTTTCTGTTATACTCCTTATATTGGGTATACAAGTAATGCACTCTGGGCTGAAAGGAAAAATGAACGGCAAACATACCTTGCTCCACATCAATGGCAGATCTTCCTCCACATCAATGGCAGTGATAACCTCAGGAGAGAGACACCCCGTGCCACCCTGCACTCAGGGTGAGCCACCAACTTATGTGACTGGGCCTCAGAACTTTAGTATACAGCATTATGCCTGTAGGATACAGCAATATGCCTGCCAATAGAGATGACTCTGTGTGGCATTAAAGCATCATCATAGGCCCAAATCACATATAAACCGGGGGTGTCCACACTCAAGGGAAATTCAAACATGCCGTCTTATATCGCCAACCCAGGACAGATCAGCAATATCAAGCATGGAAACCGATCCTTCTTCCCATTTTTATGCTTACCCGTTTGGTCTTCAAGCTTACCTCTCCTCTCCCTGCGACAATGTGCGAAAGACCACTGAGTGTGTGCCTACTCCTGTGTCTGGAGTTCCCTAGGTTCTAATAGTGTACCTGCTCGTGGTACCTCTCAAAACACGGCCCTACGCATAGACCAGGCTGGTCAGGACAGCGGGGACAATAATAAACGGTGTCACTCCTTGTTCCAGCCCTGCTGCAGACACGGCAACGTTTTCTTCGGATGCGTTGACCTGGGGCACACGGAAGCTGATAGGCGTAATGCCTTCCATGCAGTCGGCTAGTTGCATCTGGGGGGGGGGCCTGGCACCTCCTGGATACAGGATGTCCATAATGATCTCTTCCTGAAATTGGAGGAAAGATCCAGTTCTCCCAGCCTTACTGTAGAGAACAAAGCTGTTGTAAACTGCCAATTGAATCAGATAAAAAGACAGTTTCTTATACCAGCGTCTTGTTTTCCGGGTAACTAAATAGGGCGCTAACCTCTGGTCATTGAAGTCCACCCCTCCCATGTTGACATTATATTCGTGGACGACAAGGGGCTTTTCAATGACCGCAGTTGCCCGTTGAATTTGGACTGTCGTGTCTGTGTGAATGGTGGACAGAAAGTAAACGTCCCTCTTGTCCCTCCATTTCACCGCGAGCAGGTCTTCAGTACGCAAGGCGACCCTCTGCCCCCGTAAAAGTCTGGTGGTAACGAGCCGTTGGGGGAAGCCCTGGCGACTAGGCCGCGCAGTGCCACAGCATCGGATTCCTTCTAACTTTAAGTGCTGAAAGAGGGCCACACTTGTGTAATAATTGTCCACAAAAAGATGGTACCCCTTCTGGAACAAGGGTGACACCAAGTCCCACACAACCTTTCCACTGCTCCCCAGGTAGTCAGGGCATCCGACCGGCTCCAATTTTGAGTCTTTTCCCTCATAGACCCTAAAACGACATGTATAGCCTGTGGCCCTTTCACAGAGCTTATACAGTTTCACCCCATACCGGGCGCGCTTGCTTGGGATGTACTGTTTGATGCCAAGGCGCCCGGTAAAGCGTAAGAGGGACTCGTCTACGCAGATGTTCTGTTCAGGGATATAAGCATCTGCAAATGTTGATGACAGGTGGTCTATGAGGGGCCGAATTTTGTGGAGCCGGTCATAAGCAGGGTGGCCCTTTTCATGACAGGTTTTGTCGTCGTTGAAGTGCAGGAAGCGCAGGATGGACTCAAATCGTGTCCTGGACATGGCAGCAGGGTACAAGGGAACATGATTTACTGGGTTCGTAGACCAATACGACCGCAGTACATTCTGTTTCATTAGTCCCAAGTGAAGGATAAGGGCCAAAAAGATTTTAATGTCGGAAACTTGGACTGGTTTCCACCCGAAAGGCTGGGCATACATGCTCTCCGGGTGCTCGGTGATGAATTGTGTGGCTTTACGGTTGGTCTCAACCACAATTAAGTCCAAGAGAACCTGGGTGATGAACAGCTGCAAAAAGTCTAGGGCCGTTCCTAGATGAGCTGTCGCCACCTGGACTCCAGACTGGGCGGTGAAAGGGGGCACTACGGGTGCGGCGGAATCAGGGGATTGCCAATCTGGTTGTGCCAGCACCTCTGGGAGTCTATGGGTACTACGGGCCCGTCTTCTTGTTGGTGGCTGCGACGGGGGTACTACTGCACTTGCCACCGTACCAGTTTCAACTTCCATGCTGACGCTCACCACTTCGTCAGGGTCTACGGAAGCACTGGCACTAAGTCCAGGAGATGCTGCGCTGCTGGTGCCTGCCTCACCAAGAAAACTATCAACAGCGCTAGCACCACCCTGCTGCCCTTGAGGCGGATCCTGCGCCACCTGCGGTCTAACGACTTGGGGTCTGGTACGCCTGGCTCTAGCCGGGACCATAGCCTCGTCATCACTATCGGTCAGGGAACCACTGCTTTCTACAGGTTCAAAATCGGACCCGGAAGATTCGACGGATGATTCTTCCCAAAAGAACTCATCCGACTGGTCCATGTACCTGTATACCTCGTCATCGGAAAGCCCCCTTCTTGCCATTTTGGATTGCTAAATTTATGGGGTTTTCCTCCGAGACTACCCAGAAAAAAAGAGCACCTACCTAGCAAAAAGGGAGTATTTGAGAGGTATTGGGGTTGGTGGGAAGTGGGGTCTCAGAGGCAATCAAACAATCACGGGACAATCAAATCCAATTACAGCACAATCGACTCCAATCACAGCACAAGCAGATCTGATGCACTCGGAAGGTGATGGGGGGAGGGTGGGATTGGGTGTGGCGGGAAGTGGGGTCTCAGGCAATCAAACAATCACGGGGCAATCGAAGCCGATCACGGGACAATCAAATACAATTACAGCACAATCGACTCCAATCACAGCACAAGCAAATCTGATGCACTCGGAAGGTGGTGGTTGGAGGTGGTGGGGGGTGGGGGGGTGGGGTTGGGTGTGGTGGGGGGGAGGGTGGGGTTGGGTGTGGCGGGAAGTGGGGTCTCAGGCAATCAAACAATCACGGGGCAATCGAAGCCGATCACGGGACAATCAAATACAATTACAGCACAATCGACTCCAATCACAGCCCAATCAAATCTGATGCACTCGGAAGGTGATGGGGGAGGGTGGGATTGGGTGTGGCGGGAAGTGGGGTCTCAGGCAATCAAACAATCACGGGGCAATCGAAGTCGATCACGGGACAATCAAATACAATTACAGCACAATCGACTCCAATCACAGCCCAATCAAATCTGATGCACTCGGAAGGTGATGGGGGAGGGTGGGATTGGGTGTGGTGGGAAGTGGGGTCTCAGGCAATCAAACAATCACGGGGCAATCGAAGTCGATCACGGGACAATCAAATACAATTACAGCACAATCGACTCCAATCACAGCACAAGCAAATCTGATGCACTCGGAAGGTGGTGGTTGGAGGTGGTGGTGGTGGGGGGGGGGGGGGGGGGGTTGGGTGTGGTGGGGGGGAGGGTGGGGTTGGGTGTGGCGGGAAGTGGGGTCTCAGGCAATCAAACAATCACGGGGCAATCGAAGCCGATCACGGGACAATCAAATACAATTACACCACAATTGAATACAAGCGCAGCACAATCGAATACAAGCGCAGCACAGTCAAATACAATGCACTTGGACGGTGATTAGGGGGGGGGTCTGAGGGCGATTTGAGGGGATGGGGGGTTGATCAGGAGCCTGCACGGGGCAGACTGAGTCCTGATCTGATGAGAGGCAGACACAGGGGGTTACTGATCAAAGATCAGTTAGTGATTGCTGGGGAGGACAGATGTAAACAAACAGCAGGGGATGTAATCAGAAGGGGGGTACGAGGGCAATCGAGGGCCTGGGCAGGTGATCGGTTACCCCCGCGGGGCAGTTAGGGTCTGCTCTGATGGGTGGGGGTGCTGAGGGCTGATGGACAGGTGATAGACAGGTGATCAGAGGGGGATCAGAGGGGGATCAGAGGGTAATGTAGCTGTATACAAATGTATACAGTATACAGGGGGGTAGTCTGGGATGGGGTGTGGGGGTGATCTAAAGGTAGGGAGGGGGGATCAGGGGTGACTAGGAGGCAGTTAGGGACCTAAACTAAGGGGCAGCGTCGCTAGTTAGTGGCAGGTGGGGGGGGTGGGGGTTTTGCAGGGGTGCAAGGGTGCTGGGCAGGGGTCTGCTGGGGTGATCAGGGGGGGTATGAGGCCTGGGGTGGGTGATCAGGGAGGCTGTGGGCAAAATCAAGCTGCGTGCAGTGAGACTTACAAGTGCTTCCTCCTCGCTGGTGGTCTCTGGAACAATGAGACCACGAGGCGAGGAGGAAGCACGTATAAGGCACTTTGTTTACCTAACAAAGTGCCTTATACTCAGGGATTGGCTGATCCTGCGGATTCCTCCGCTCGCCGGCTCTGCTAAGTGGCCGGCGAGCGGAGACAAAATGCCCGTGCTTCGATCCCGGGCGGAGGATCGCGTCACGGATGACGCGATCGCTCCGCCCATGCCCTTAAATGGACTGCCGCCTCTGTGGGTGAGGCCGTCCTGCAGGGCTCCACTTCCCCGCCGCCCCTGTGTAGTGGGCGGTCGGGAAGTGGTTATCAGATACACAGGATGAGGATGGATCGGTGAC
The DNA here is from genome assembly GCF_040937935.1 of Hyperolius riggenbachi. Lineage (NCBI taxonomy): Eukaryota > Metazoa > Chordata > Amphibia > Anura > Hyperoliidae > Hyperolius > Hyperolius riggenbachi. The sequence continues at coordinate 140,942,602 of NC_090657.1, forward strand.
ACAAACAGTCACACAGGAAGAGGTCGCACCAGTGACAGAAACTAAGAAACGTAAGTAGCATTTTATGCAGGCTGTAATATTTAATGTGAAATATCGTTTGGAGTAAATGTGTTGTCTATAGAGCTTTATATTTTGTTAATTTGCACTTGCAGAAGGAAAAAGTGGGTTACCGAAATCATGCGCAGAAAAAAGACGTAGTAAACCGAATTCATGTCCAAAAGGAAGAGGGCAGGGGAACAAAACTGGCGGCGCCGCTCCTAATGCACGTAAGTGTATGTTTTATCTAAGCTGAAATATGTAATGTGATTCTTTTTATGAGATCTAAAAGCTTTAATGCATTGTGTCTGGTTGGGAAATTGGCGGTGTAATTAATTCTTATATTTTGTTTATTTTTACTTGTAGCAAAAAAATTAAAAGAGAACCACAAAAGAATTAATGCGTCGCTGTCCGCCTTCAGACAGACGCCCCCATCAATGGTCAATCAACCCACAACATCAACTGTCATGAGAGAGCCAACTACGCAACAGAGGAATAATGGACCGATAAGGACAACGCCGCTATCACCGATTTGTGAAAACACAACTAACCCACCGCATCTCAAATATGGGGGTGGGCCAATAAACAAAAGACTAAACACCGCTTTTTGCGTCGTTCAGGACACGCCCACAGCAGCTGCTGAGACAGACAATTTAAAGAGACGAATCTTTGCGACACCTGATGCCAAACGTCAAAGAATAGACGGTGATGCCTCAGAAATGGCCGCTACAGCCCCAACCCCTACAACAAGTGCATTTAGCCCTACATACACACCGCCGCTTATAACCCAAGGCCTATGGGAAAGATCTTCACCAAATGCAACAGGAAATACAAGCGCACCAACACAGCTCCCGCAACTTATAACCTATGCCCTATGGGGGCGACAAGCGCAGGAGGACTTGGAGTATTTGGGAAGTAACAATCATCGCGTGAGTGCTATGGCAAATGATTTATTATGTAGTGTTTGGAACAGTTATATTTTACAAACAGCCATACCATCACCCTCAAATGCCGCCGCTTTAAGAGAGGTACGTGAAAAGCACGACAAATTGATGAGATATGTGGTGTTATATGAAAAAGATAGCTGTGACAATGCATGACTATGTATGTTGGGTAGTGGTATTACTGGCAATCTCCTGAAAAAAACAAATAAAACACGTCTGAGCAAAAGGTCTAGAGCTTTAAAACGGGCTATAAAGATGTTACATACAGCCAGGCGTTCTCTACACGCTAGAAAAAAGAGGCTTTCTAACAAACATGTTATACCTCCTGGGCCCCCGAACAATCAAACAAGCCCCAATCAAAGAGACAGACCACTGCGAAGGCAAACACAAAAAGTTGTTACTGTCGACATTCATCAGCCTAACGCACAAACGCTACATACACCTGGTAATTCTACACCGTGTGTCGGTAGTGAGCAGATTAACAGGCCCATAGCAGACAGTACCGCACAAGGTCCAGACAATGACACGTGTGAACAGACCGACAGCTCCATAGCGGACAGTTCCTCACAAGATCCAGACAATGACACGGGTGTTGCTTCTGGGCCGGGTGGCTCTGCCCCTGTATTTTTAGACCATGTTTTCCATCACCGGCAGGAGCTAGTACATTTTAATGGTTTGGAATATGTTGATCACTTTCGGTTTGTAAATCTTGACAGAATACAGAGCTTTGTTGAGGCGCTACGTGTTATCCATTCTGCTATTCAGGAACTGCTGTCCCAGATAGTTACTGACATAGAACCGGGTGATTTTGTTCAGCTTAGACTCGATGGCAGGGGCGCGTTTCACCCAGTTGTGTCAGCTAAGCAAACTAGAGAGGAGTTTAATGCTGAAACATTTCTGAACAACATTGCAAATGCTTTACAAAGCAACGCCGAATGTGTGGCCTGCAATTCTCTCAAACTTGCTGTCATTGTAATCAAGAATAGGCGTGGTGGTGCTAGAAGGATTTTGAAGTCTATTACATACAGCCAGATTATTAAACGTAAGAAACAATGGCTCTATGATTTTAACAATTATAGCACTAATGCTTGTCTAGCAGCTAGTCTGCATGCTCTTTTGGCAGGTAAAGACATAGACGACCATGTTTTGTTGGCAAAAGCTTGTCAGACCCATAAGGATTTGAGCATACCAGACGGTCAAATGGTGTCGTTCAGTCAGATAACAATGTTTGAAAACTATTTTGATGCCACGATTAAAGTACTGTATCACGACCGTGGAAAGTGGCAGTATTATCATACTGACCAAACCCCTAAAGAGAAGACTGTGTTTGTTTTACACCATGAAAACCATTATTATGGTATTAAGAACGTGAAAGCCTTTATTGGTACTACTTACTTTTGTGAGAGATGTTGTTCAGTCTATACCCACAAGTTTAATCACGGTTGTGTACAGTTTTGCAAAAGTTGTCAAAGAGCAGATTGCGGAGAGGTGGTTGGTGAACAGCCTAGGTGCCCCCGTTGTCGTGTGTTTTGCCGATCATTTGTTTGTTTTGAAGAACATAAATGTTTAGCGATTGATAATACAGCTTTCTGCAGGGTGAAATCTTTTTGTGACTCTTGTTACCGTTTTGTCAACAATGGTGAGGAGCATAAGTGCAGTGGTCTGAAGTGTAGCATTTGTGGGGGCTGTGTCTCCAGATTTGACAGTCATATTTGTTATATGCAGCCCTACAGTGTTAAACAAATGACAGAAAAGTACATTTTTTATGACTTTGAATGCATGCAGGAGACCGGCACACACATACCCAATTACATTTATGCAACAATGTTATACGGTCCAACATCCTGGGAGTTCAGTGGTAAAAACTGCACACGCGATTTTGTACTGTTTTTCACCAGCGGTAAATTTACCGGCTATACCTTCATAGCGCATAATGCCGGTAGGTATGATACCTATTTTGTTGTTCAGGAACTGATCAGAGAAAAGCTGGAAATGCGTATTGTGAATCAAGGGGGACGTTTGCTGTGTGTGACCCTGGTGGGTTTAAAAATGAGATTCATAGATTCTTTAAATTTCATACCTATGAAACTCAGTAAAATGCCCGCCGCCATGGGCTTTTCAGGGTCTAAAGGCCATTTTCCACATTTTTTTAACACAGAAACAAACCAGAGCTATGTAGGCCCCATGCCCGACATAGAGTTTTATGGTGTGGAATACATGATGGCTGGTGAGAAAAAAGAAGTCTTGGCCTGGTATGAAGAGCACAAGCATGATACGTTTCATTTTCAGGACCAGTTAAAAACTTATTGCAAACAGGATGTGGAGATTTTGAGAAAAGCTTGTGAGTGTTACAGAGAGCGGGTTATGCAAATGACTAGAAAAGAAGTGAGACAATATTGCCAACGTAAGAAGGCGCACGTTATAGTGACTAAATGCATTGACCCCTTTCAACTCATCACGTTGGCCTCTGTCTGCATGGCTATGTACAGATTTAAATTTCTACCAACCGACACAATAGCCATTCTGCCTGCTGATAACTATCATAAAACACAGAAACGTTATTCCACACCGGCTATACAATGGCTTATGTATGTTCAACATTCAGAGGGCATCTCTATAAAACACGCTCTAAGAGGTGGTGAAAAGCAGGTAGGGCAGTACTTTTTGGATGGTTACGCTTTTGTTGATGGTACACACACCGCTTTTGAATTTCAGGGCTGTTTTTATCATGGTTGCCCTGTGTGCTATAATGAGGGTGATAGTAACGAAGTTACTAAGTCTACATACGGACAGCTGTACAATGCATTCTTGGTGAAGAAAAGTTACCTCTTGAAATGTGGTTTTACACTTCGTATAATGTGGGAGCATGAGTGGAATGAAATGGTTGAAAAAGATGACAGGGTCAAAGATTTTCTCCTTAAAATGGAGTTCCCAGCTCCTCTGGACCCCCGTGATGCTCTTTATGGTGGGAGAACAAACGCCATCAAACTTTATCACAAAATTCAGGATGGTGAAAATATTCATTATTATGACTTCACCAGTCTCTACCCTTTTGTCAACAAGACTAAAACATACCCTGTGGGGCATCCAGAAATTATTTTTGACAACTTTGGTTATATCAAAAAATACTTTGGCATTGCTAAGGTGAAGGTGTACCCACCTAGAGATTTATTTTTTCCAGTTCTACCTGTAAAACTCAACAAAAAACTCATGTTCCCCCTTTGCTACACTTGTGCTTTGAATTCCCATCCAGACATCTGCAACCACACAGACGAACAACGTTCCCTGACAGGTACGTGGTGCACTGTAGAGCTCATTTTAGCTGTAGAGAAGGGTTATAGGATTGCAACTGTTTATGAGATCTGGCACTTCCCAAACACCACAGATGAGCTGTTTGCCCCATACATAAAACTACACCTCAGGGATAAGCAAGAGGCTTCTGGTTATCCCAGCTGGTGTAAAAACGATGCTGACAAAAAGCAATACATTGACTCGTTTTATGAAAAAGAGGGTGTTTGCCTACGAGCTGATGAAATAGCGGTGAACCCCGCTAAAAGACAGATATCCAAACTTTTCCTGAATTCTTTGTGGGGTAAATTCGGTCAAAGGTCAAACCTGCCGCGCACCAGCATCGTTTCAGATCCTGATGAACTTTTCAAGCTGGCATTTTTACCGTGCCATGAGCTGTCTGAGGTAAATTTTATCACTGATGAGACAGCTGTGGCCAATTGGAAATATACCAAAGACCGCTATACCGCCAACAAAAACACTAACATCTTTATAGCCTGTTTTACCACAGCTTATGCCAGATTGGAACTGTATCAATTACTGGACAGACTGCAAGAACGTGTTCTTTACCACGACACAGACTCTGTCATTTTTGTAAGTAAAGAGGGTGAGTGGAACCCTCCGTTGGGTGATTTTCTTGGGGAATTGACTAGCGAAGTGGATGATGATACATACATTACAGAGTTTGTCTCTGCGGGCCCCAAGACCTACGGCTACAAATTAAATACTGGGAAAACGGTCTTGAAAGTTAAGGGTATAACGCTCAATGTGGCTAACGCACAGGTTATTAATTTTGACAGCTTGAAAGATCTTGTGTTGGATTACCCGGGCAATTCAGACTCTAAGACGCAGAAAAGAATAGGCATAGAACAGCCTGGTATTGTCAGAAATAAGAAGCTTCGGCGCATAGAGACAAGGCCTCTACGCAAAACACAGAAGTGCGTTTACACAAAAAGACAACTGGTAAATGACTATACCACACTGCCTTTTGGCTACTGAAACACATAGTTATGGACCCACGGATTCAACACCCTTTCTCATGCATTTTGGCCGGCCCCTCCAATTCTGGAAAGAGTTATTTTGTAAAACAGCTCTTATTACACTCCGACACACTTATGTCGCACAAACCTGAAAATGTTGTTTGGTTTTATGCATGTTGGCAAAAACTGTATGATGACCTCTCTCGTTTGTTTTTACACATCAAATTTGTTGAAGGGTTACCGCCTACTTTTACAGATGAGGAGCTGTTCCCACCTGACAAGGTAAATTTGGCAGTTGTTGATGATCTCATGGAAGCGGCTTGTGAAAACCTTGAAATACAGCAGGCATTTACCAAGTATGTTCATCACAGAAACCTGAGCATAATGTATCTTGTCCAAAATGTTTTTTGCCAGGGTAAAAAAAGCAGGACCATAAATCTGAACACTAAATATATGGTTCTTTTTAAAAACCCGCGTGATAAATTACAAATCACCACGCTAGCTAGACAAATGTACCCTGGTAAAATACGTTTCTTTTTAGAGGCTTTTGAAGATGCCACACACCCGCCTTACGGCTACTTATTGGTAGATTTACGGTCGGATACTCCGGAGGAACTCCGCTTAAGATCTGGTCTGTTCCCACCGGACCTACCGGCTGTATATTTGTACAAAAAGCAGGGCTCTAAAAAGTAATTTTTCCATCATCCTTGTCATTCTTGGCCGGTCATACACAGCTGTAAGATGTCTAACAGATTACGCAGAAACTGGACCATTTTAAAAGCTCTGGTGAAAGCAAAACCAGCGGTCCGAAAATCAATTTTACGTAATGCCAGTAACGATTTGATTTCAGCTATTGGTGAAATCGCGCTCAACATTTTAAAAGGAAAGATACCCCTGAAAGAGCGTCAAAAAAATATACTTAAAAAGTGGCGCCGCGCTATAAAGAAGTTGAGCGATAAAACATTCCCCATTAAAACCAAGAAACGTCTTGTGAACCAGTCTGGTGGGTTTATAGGACCGCTCCTCGGCTTTGCAATTCCCTTAATAACAGGGCTGATTGCTAACAGCGTTGGTGGTTAGTGATGGACCAGGCTGAGAAAATGTTCTTGGTGTCCAAACAAGAGCTAGATAAAATAAAGAGACCTTCTCCAAACACCACCGACATTCGCCAGTCTGTTACGCACCGTTTAGATGCAGAAATTAGTGAAATTTTGCGCAGGAATGACATACCTGATGATGAAAAAATTAAGAGATACACAGCTGTGCTACAGAGGTACTTGGTATTTGCCAGACAGGATGGTAAAGAAGCAGCTTCTTTAACATTGATGATGCCGCCCACATCTGATCAGAAGCAAATGACAAATATTTATGATAACAGAGACAAAGATATTGTTGAAATTCTTAATCTTGTTAATGACCGCTTTAAGAAAAATGCCGAGCTATTGTTAAACAAACTGTTACAATCAGATGATTTGGCTATGTGGAATGCGAGGGGTGAATTTGTTTACAAAGGCCAAACTGTACCTGGATCAAACATGGTAGATCTAGTCCGCAGTGCGACCCAGAGTCATGCTATGGCCGCAAGTAAAACACCTCCTGGTTGGAAAATATTTATGGATGCTATGGCTGAATTAAATGTCCCCTCTACCGTGGTTGGTAACACAAGGACAAGAGACCTGCTCGACAGCCTCAAAAAACAGCTGCACGGCGAATCACCCGCAACGCCTCATACACCTGTCAGTCGCAGGATGCTTATTCCATCACCAGGACTAACACAGGGGATTTTGTTACCTAAAAAAAGAGTACTTCCAATGCTGCAAACACAATGGCTAACGCTCTAATTCTTTTGATGAACGGACTTAAATTAAAAGGATTGCCCCGTACAGAAATTAGATACTTTGAGCGATATATGTACTGGGATAAAATGTTGCTTTGCATATTTTGCTTATTGTGTATAACGAATACTAGAAGTTATCTTTTAAATTTGAACAACGCATTTATAAAACATGTACGGAAATAAAGTTATATTTTGTTCAATGTATATAAAGAATATTTTGAGTGGTGTGTATAAAAAATGTTGAAAATTATATTTTACAATCGTATGCTATGACCACAATTACTATTAAGCCTTATATTCAATAAACACATAAACCTTTTACCGTGTCTTATTTTATTAATTAACAGTTCATGTCTCATGAAAACTACCCAAGGTGGGGGTGCTAAGGTGTTAATACGAACATAATAAAACTACAGATCAAATAATGTCAAATAACACGTTTTGGGGTAACATGGAGGTGGAGATCTCTGTAAAGGGGTCATTAGTCATTGGGGGCGGGACAAGAGTGTGAAAGAGGGGCGGGGCAAGAGTGTGAAAAAGGGGTGGGGAAAGGGTGTGAAAAAGTGTTGAAAATTATATTTTACAATTGTATGCTATGACCACAATTACTATTAAGTCTTATATTCAATAAACACATAAACCTTTTAATGCTTTCTCAAAATTTCTTTGGTAGAAGGCATTTGCCTGCTTGTGCTTTGCCTGTCAGTCATGCTTAATATATGGTGGGGGCGGTGTTTCACTGTGTGGGCTGGGGCAAGAGTGTGACAAAGGGGCGGGGAAAGGGTGTGAAAAAGGGGCGGGGGAAGGGTGTGAAAAAGGGGCGGCGGAAGGGTGTGAAAAAGGGGCGGGGGAAGGGTGTGAAAAAGGGGCGGGGAAGGGTGTGAAAAAGGGGCGGGGGAAGGGTGTGAAAAAGGGGCGGGGAAAGGGTGTGAAAAAGGGGCGGGGAAAGGGCGTGAAAAAAGGGGCGGGGAAAGGGCGTGAAAAAAGGGCGGGGCACCTGTCACTTTGAGTTTGATGTGACATGTCTAAGTACTCTACTCATTGTATTATGGCAACAATAACATATGAATATATGGGCACACAAATTTCCATTTATAACACTGCTGCTTTTTGCAATACCTGCTGCATGTACGTTAGTTATTACTCCAGTAAGTAAGTGGGCTGGCAACGAATCACACAACAAGGCATGTGGCATGACACTTTGATAAGTTCTCTGGTGTGATCTGACTGATCCTTTTTATTGAACTGAAAATACGTTTTCCAAATAAAAAAATGATGAAGGGTTGGACCTCAAAATGATGTGTGATTTCATAAATCTAATGTTACGAACATAGTAGTGCCTCCCACTTCTCTATTTATGAAACATTTGAGCCATGGGAGGGTTGAGTGTTGGAAAGCTGGGGAAGTTTTTACTTGGGGTGAACACCTGCAAATAGATTATCTGATATTTGAGTGGAATATGTGATTTACTAAGACATCTCCACAGGTCTACAATCCTCTTTAGTAGGGGATTCATAGGTGATCCAACAAACATAGATTGCATTTTTATATTTTAAAAATGTGGTGTGAGTTAGCATCCCCACTAACAAGGTCAGTGGTTTTCTTGGGCATCTCAAGACATCTTCTAGCAGCTGCAGTAATCTCCAGCTGAGGTTAAGAAATATTTGTCAAAGCAGCCCAACTTTTTTTTTTTTTTTTGAGTATACAATTGTGGAGGCCTGCATTAGACTGCAGTCACATTACTACTAATTTACCAACCTTGCAGAGCTCTGTTTCCATGTCCATGGCTCATGTGATGGACTTGCACTTAGCCTGTCTAGCTGGTAAGGCTCAGTTAATCATTGTGCCTTACTCTAGCCTCCCTCTTACTCCAGAATCACTCAACTCAATCCTCCTCTTAGCTCTTTCCTATGCGTTTTGTTGTCAACCTATCCTACTTATCAGGGACCACAGCAAACGACTGAGCCTTACCATCTACATGGACTAAGTGCAATGACTTTATGATCTTAATTTATGTACGTGCATTACTTTTTAGTATGTTTTTTTTAATAAAAATGACTTCATTATAGTAGACAATTTGTCTGCCTGTGTTCCTTGTGGTACAGGAAAGAGATTTATTGGTGGTCAATAGCTGAACCTGAGACAGTGCAGGAAGCTGACTGGAGGGGGGAGACTTCCTTATTGTTTGCCCAGATTGTTTTGATCTGAACAATGCCCACTCCTAGTAAGGGCAATTTCACACGTGGTGGTGCAGGGGGTGATCATAATATGGCTGTAATTATGGTAGACAATTTGTCTGCCTGTGTTCCTTGTGGTACAGGAAAGAGATTTATTGGTGGTCAATAGCTGAACCTGAGACAGTGCAGGAAGCTGACTGGAGGGGGGAGACTTCCTTATTGTTTGCCCAGATTGTTTTGATCTTAACAATGCCCACTCCTAGTAAGGGCAATTTCACACGTGGTGGTGCAGGGGGTGATCATAGTATGGCTGTACTATACTATGAGCAGTCTCTGAATTTCTTAGCGGACGAGTTGGCAGAATGAAGCAACTGTATGGCTATCTAACACCATTACTAGAGCAGTGTTGAAAGATTTACTTCATGTTTGGTAAAGAAAAAAAAAAGTCATGTGCCTGTTGTGGAGTTGAAATTCCAGCAAATGATTGATGATTCATGATGGAACTATAGAAATCTCTTACTTTGTGGAACTATAGAAACATGTGCACCATGGGCTGCTTCTTGAATGTTTGAAACACACATTTTCTTTGGTCCTCTGCACATTACTTGGATGGTAAAGCTTAACCAGCCAAAATGTGTCTGTCAGTATTCTGCCGCCTTTGATATACAATCTGATTGGATGTTACAGATTAAACCTGCTACAGACTCACAGTTTCTGTCTGAAGATTGAAATAAACTCAGCAGAGTGATGGAGACCAGTCTGAGCGCCAGTCTAATCCATTTAGCTTTTATCCACTAGAAAAGAACAATTCCGGAAAAGATTAGATCACATCTGCAGCCACACCGTTATTAAGGTAAATCAATCTGGGGGTACGTGTAGGTTGCAACAATGGATCATTCCCCTTTTGTATCGAAAGGTATGCAGCTCCAGCTGCCAGACTTCCTTAATTATAAACGCCAAGGAGCAGATAAATGACACCAATTTTACGAGACTGGAGAGATTAGCCTTTCAACAGTCTGGTGACCTGTGTGTGAGACACCTCAGACTAGAACACCTCTACTTGTAAACAAATGACTCTTCCCTGCAGCACCAACTGCAGTATTGCATTTTTATAAAGTGCTGTGAATATTTAACACAGAAAGAGACAACATGTAGATGTTGTTAATGGATGTTGAAGACCAGATACTGCTGACACTGTTTATCAGGTATATTTATCCCTTAACCTGTGTGAACGTCAGCATGAGGTATATTTGTCCTACTTTTAGTCAAGTCTCTCTTTAGATGAAGAGACAAGGGAGGAACACTTAATTCAGCTTTTACTGAATAATTCATTAGCTACACAACAATAAATCTTGTCAACCATAGGAGAACATGGCATACATGAACTTCAACGATGGCCGTACAAGTTAAAAATCAGCATGAATAAACTATTAAGCACAATTTAGGCCCTGTTCCCACTGCACACCCATGCAACCTCTGGAAGCTGTGTTTTGCAAAGCGTAAGATCATGCTAGATATATTGTAATGTTGATCTTGACATACCGGTGTATATCAGAGGCAATGCAGGGGCAAGATAATCATGTACACACATTGTGTTATGCTTTTTTCAGTGGGATTAACCTATAAAAAACTGTGAATTGTGTAAACACTGAATGCAATAGCATGAAAAAAAAACCTCTTCCTAATACCAAAGCATTATATTGATGTTAGGGTGGTAGGTGGGGTTTATTTTGGATAGAGTTGGTGTTCTAATTTGGGACCATGTAGTTCAACTTCAGAATCCAGACAAGCGCATTCAGCACCGGACAGCAGGACTGGGTGCTCTTCATTCTGATACTACCTTCTTCCAGCTAGGAATCAGGAAATATCAGCTATATGAAACACGCCCCATCATGCTGTCCAGTGCTGAAAGTGGCTGTTTGGATTCCAAACCATGAGGTCCCTAATTTTGAATTGAATTGTGGATATTCTAAATGCTATTTTTTGGATATTGTCATCCAGTAACGCCATCAGTTTATCAAATATACCATTACATTCTTAATTTGACTTGCTCCAAAATGAATGTTTTCCATTGAAAAATAAAAACCTTGAAACATAAAAAAATGCAAAATCGTACACAAACATTCAAAATTGCACCACACGTTGCTAGAAATAGAATGATATGAAATGGGCACAAAACAGTCAGTTTTATTTGCATTAAAAAATGTGTTTACCAATTTGCAGGGAAATCCGAGCTTAATTTCAAAGCGGAGCAAAGGGAATTCTGAAGACAACCATATTTATTAGTATAAATTATAAACATTCTTTGGAACTAAACTTTTCAATTTCAAAAATCCACTGTGAAGCTGTGTTTGTTTTTATCTGTGCACCTATCCATTCAGACCTAAGACTGCTAATGCTTGAGTAGTTTCCTGTGTACAGATCGTGTTCTTTCATTTTTCATACAACCTCTTGTTGAAGACTAGAGTTGGCCCGAACCTCCGATTTTCAGTTCGCGAACTTCCGAAAAAGTTTGCAAACATGCAAACTTCCGTGAACCGCAATAGACTTCAATGTGGAGGCGAACTTTGAAAACTAGAAACAATTATGCTGGCCACAAAAGTGATGGAAAAGATGTTTCAAGGGGTCTAACACCTGGAGGGGGGCATGACTGAGTGGGATACACACCAAAACTCCCCGGGAAAAATCAGGATTTGACGCACAGCAGCGTTTTAAGAGCTTAAATCACATTTTATTGCTAAATTGAAGGTCTAAAGTGCTTTAAAACACCTTTATGTGTATATGTTACGGCCAGAACCCGAAGTTTGGCCACTTCTAGTTCTGGCCGGCCACTTCGGGTTCTGGCCGGCCAATGTGCGAAGTGGCCGCTGCGCCGCGGCCAATGTTAGAAATGGATTGATTCCTGCGACATTAATGTATCTTCTGGCCGCAGCGCAGCGGCCAAACGTATAACCACTTAGTTAATTTGTTGCAATTAAGCCGGCGGCAATGCAACAATTCAAGCCGCCGGCTTTTTCTCTGCCTCTCTCCTTCTCCGTCCCCCCCCCCCGCCTCTCTCTCCTCCCCCCGCCTCTCTCGCTCTCCTGTGGGCAGCCGGCGGGGACACGAGTGTCCCCCCGAGTCGTTTGTCGCGGCAGGGAAGCCTGCCGTTCTTGCAGAGCGGGTGCTGGCAGAGGCAATGTCTGCAGCCTCCCCGCTCTGCTGCCCCTGCTGCGACGAACGACTCTCAGGGACACGCGTGTCCCCCGCTGGCTGGCCATAAGAGGAGAGTGAGAGAGAGAGAGAGAGGCAGATAAAAAGCCGGCGGCTTGAATTGTTACATTGCCGCCGGCTTAATTGCAACAAATTAACTAAGTGGTTATACGTTTGGCCGCTGCGCTGCGGCCAGAAGATACATTAATGTCGCAGGAATCAATCCGTTTCTAACATTGGCCGCAGCGCAGCGGCCACTTCGCACATTGGCCGGCCAGAACCCGAAGTGGCCGGCCAGAACTAGAAGTGGCCAAACTTCGGGTTCTGGCCGTAACATATACATCAATCAGACCAAACTCACTGTGTAATGCACCGCAAACAGCTGTTTGTGTAGTGACGGCCGTGCTAGACTGGTGCGCACCATGGCCAGAGGGCAGACGATGGCGGTTTTCAAGACCATATGATCGGGCTGAGGTAGCTGAATGACAGAACAACAGTGACTGAGTCTCCAGCTGATTAAATTTGGTCTGTCCACAATGAAGCAACAATCTTATTATCGATCTTCTTGGGTCAGGTGTGCCCCCAACCCCAACACACTCATATAGCCGGCGGTCATTGCTTCATTGTGATACGCAAGCCCCTTCACCACGGCAAGGTAACGATCGCGAATGGGGAATTGACACATGTACATGCCTTTTGTTTTGTTGTTGTGGCTGCAGTGTAGCCAGAAAAATTAGGCAGGCATGTACACGCACCAGAAAAATTATTATAGAGGCCGCTGCTGGCAGTGGCCTTAAAAATTCAGGAATCCGCCTGGAGTCATGGACCCTGTTGGTGGTGGCTGAGAGGGCAGTCAAGCGGCCTGCAGGCAGAGATGCTGTGTGGGGACCGACTTAGTCTTGGGACAGGCAACCAGTCATACAGTGTGCAGGCAGAGATGCTGTGTGTGGGGACTGACTTAGTCTTCGGGTGGGCAGTAACCCTCCGGGATCCATGCCTCATTCATTTTAATAAAGGTGAGGTACTGAACACTTTTGTGACCTAGGCGACTTCTCTTCTCAGTGACAATGCCTCCAGCTGCGCTGAAGGTCCTTTCTGACAAGACGCTTGAGGCAGGGCAAGACAGAAGTTGGATGGCAAATTGGGACAGCTCTAGCCACAGGTCAAGCCTGCGCACCCAGTAGTCCAGGAGTTCATCGCTGATCACAGTGTCTACATCCACACTTAAGGCCAGATAGTCGGCTACCTGCCGGTCGAGGCATTGGTGGAGGGTGGATCCGGAAGCGCTAAGCGAGGCGTTGGACTAAAGAATGTCTGCATGTCCGACATCACCATGAGATCGCTAGAGCGTCCTGTCCTTGCCTGCGTGGACATGGGAGAAGGTTTACTGGCAGTGGTACCTTTATTCTGTTGTGCTGTGACATCACCCTTAAATGCACTGTAAAGCATAGTTGCCAGCTTGTTCTGCATGTGCAGCATCCTTTCTGCCTTCAGGTGAGTTGGTAACATGTCCGCCACTTTGTGCCTATACCATGGATCTAGTAGAGTGGCCACCCAGTACAGCTCATTCCCCTTGAGGTTTTTTTATATGGGGGTCTCTCCAACAGGCTGTACAGCATAAAAGAAAGCATCTGCACAAAGTTGGATCCAGGCGTACTATCCAACTGCTCTTGCTCTACCTCAGTGATGTCAGGTAAGTTCTTCTCCTCCCCCCAGCCACGAACAATACCCCAGTTGAGCAGCACAAGCCCCCTGTGACAGCTGCTGCGGTTGTTCTTCTGCTTCCTTCTCCTCAAAAAAAACACCTTCCTCATCATCTGACTCCTCTTCCCAATCCACACACGACTCTTCCTCCTCCTCCCCCCTCTGTGCTGCCGCAGATGTTGAGGAAACATCTGGTTCTGATGAGAATTGATCCCACAACTCTTCCTCCTGTAACTGTTCCTGTTCACGCTCATCCACAGCTTGATCCACCACTCTACGCATGGCACACTCTAGGAAGAAGGCATAGGGGATCAAGTCGCTGATGGCGCCTTCACTGCGACTCACCATGTTTGTCACCTCCTCAAACGACCAGATGAGCCTGCAGGCATTTCGCATGAGTGCCCAGTTCTTCGGCCAGAACATCCCCATCTCCCCAGAGCATTTCTTTCTACTGTAGTTGTAGAGATACTAGGTGACGGCTTTCTCCTGTTGTAGCAGGCGGTCAAACATCAGGAGGGTCGAATTCCAGCGAGTCGGGCTTTCGCAAATCAAGTGCCTCACCGGCAAGTTGTTTCTCCGTTGAGTATCGGCCAAGTGTTCCATGGCCGTGTAAGACCGCCTGAAATGAACACACAACTTCCTGGCCTGCTTCAGGACGTCCTGTAAGCCTGGGTACTTACACACAAATCTCTGAATTACGAGATTGAGCACATGTGCCATGCAGGGTACATGTGTCAACTTTCCCAAATTCAAAGACGAAATGAGATTGCTGCTGTTGTCACACACCACGTTGCCGATCTCCAGTTGGTGCGGGGTCAGCCACTGATCCACCTGTTTGTTTAGAGCAGCCAGGAGAGCTGCTCCAGTGTGATTCTCTGCTTTGAGGCAAGACATGTCTAAGATGGCGTTACACCGTCGTACCTGGCATGCAGCATGGGCCCTGGGGAGCTGGGGCTGTGTAGCTGGAGAGGAGATCCCAGCACCAGTAGAGTTTAACTGCCACTCAGCCAAGGAGGAGGAGGACGATGACCGCGACGAGGATGTAGCAGGAGTAGGAGGAGGTGGCAGCAGGCCTGCCTGCAAGCCGTGGAGGTGTCACAACTAGGTCCGCTGCACAGCCATGTACTCCCTGCTTGCCAGCGGTCACCAGGTTGACCCAATGGGCTGTGTAAGTAATGTACCTGCCCTGACCGTGCTTGGCAGACCAGGCATCTGTGGTAAGATGCACCGTTGATCCAACGCTGTGTGCCAGAGATGACACCACTTGCCTTTCTACTTCACGGTACAGTTTGGGTATTACCTTTTTTGAGACATAATTGTGGCCTGGTATCTTCCACTGCGGTGTCCCAATGGCTACAAATTTTTGGAAGGCCTCAGAGTCCACCAGCTGGTATGGTAACAGCTGGCGCAATAACAGTTCCGGCAAGCGCCAGCTGTCAGACGCCGGGCAAGGGGGTGACTGGCAGACATTGGTTTCTTCCGTGCAAAGATTTCCCTCATGGACACCTGGCTACTGCTGTGGGCAGGGGAGCAGGAGCCGCTCAAGGTGAGAGGCAGAGTGGAGGAGGTTGGCTGTGATTGTGAAGGTACAAGGGAGAAAGCGGCTGAAGATGATGCAGCTGAAGGAGGAAGAGGAGAAGGAGGGTGGGTTTGCTTTTGTGTGCTGCTTTTGCTCAGATGGGCTTCCCATTGCAGCTTGTGCCTTTTCTGCATGTGCCTTCATAAGGCAGTTGTCCCTACGTAGGTGTTGGCCTTTCCACGGCTCAATTTTTGGTGGCAGAGAGTGCAGATGGCATTGCTCTGATCTTTTGGCATACACACTAAAAAATGTCCACACTGCTGAGCCACGCTGGGGTGATGGCACTATGGTGGCGTCAGCAGCTGACGTTGAAGGGCATGTTGGCTGGCTGTCCATAGGTGGCGATACATGGCGCCTGACACTGCCACCAGCTGTTTCTGATGACGTGCTACCCCTGCTTCTTTCAGCAACTTGTTTCCTCCTACTCCTCTCTGACTCCCCCTCTGAAATGTCCCCTTGGTCATCTTGTCTCTTAAGATCCCACGTGGCATCAGTTTCATCATAAGCATCATAATCATCCTCCCCAGCTTCGCTGGTATCAAACACCTCCAAAACTACACCAACAGCAGGTACTTCATCCTCCTCCTCCTCACACGTTATGTCCATAGTGTCGCCTAACTCAGCCATATGAGGTTGTGTAACTTGCTTAGCGCCTTCATCTTGTTGTAACAATAATGGCTGTGAATCAGTGATTTCCCAACCAAATAACTCCTGCAAAGTATCAAATGTAGCGGATGTGGTACTTGGAGTAGCGCTGGTGGCTGCGGAAGATGAGGTGTTCTGTGTTAAATAGTCAACCACGTCCTGACATACTTGGGAGTTGATGGGACGTGCCTTCTTCTGCGCACTGTACTTTGGTCTAGGGCCGCACGAAATCACATCAGCACGACCTCGATCAGACCTGCCGGGTGGCCTGCCTCTGGGTCTGCCTCTGCCTGTTGTTTTGTCCATATCAGGGGGGATTAAGTGAAAGGTATGCACTGACTTGACTAATACAATGTGAAGTGAACAGGTATGCACGGACTGGTATACTAAACAGCGTGTGGTCACACAGGTGCAGTGAACAGTTATGCAGGGATTGGTATTACAAATGCGCAGCTGTCACACACAGGTACCGTGAACAGGTGCAGTGACTGGTGGTATATTACACTGCTTGCGGTCACGTAGGCGCATTTAACAGGTTACAGGTATGCACTGCAGTGATTGGTATTACAAATGTGCAGCTGTCACACACACACACAGGTACCATGAACAGGTGCAATGACGGTGGTATTAACAATGCGTGCGCTCACGTAGGTAGGTAGGTGCACTGAATAGTGAACAGGTGCAGTGATTGGGATTACAAATGTGCAGCTGCCTGTCACACACACAGCTAGTCACTGAATGTGCTGGGCCTGGCAGTGGCACAGTAAGAATTACCACCAAGGGGCCAAAGGCAAGCTGCGAATGACTAACAGGGCTTTACATAATGCAAGTGGGCCACACACACACAAAAAAAAAAAAAAATCACAAGAATAAGATTAGCTCTCAAAAGAGCTGTTGAGGGGTGCTTTTTTTGAAAATAATAATCACCAAGGAGCAAGCTAACAAGCCTACAGGAGCCTAACTACGCTTCCCCTATAGCTCTCTCTGCAGCAGCTCTCCCTTCTATAATTACTGCAGGCACACGAGTGAGTGAAATGCCTGACACTGCCTGCCTTTTATAAGGGGGGGGGGGGGCTCCTGGAGGGAGTGTAGCCTGATTGGCTACAATGTGCCTGCTGCTGACTATGATGTAGAGGGTCAAAGTTGACCCTAATGATGTAGTATAGGGGCTGACCGAATTTAGAAAAAGTTTGCGGTTCTCCGCAATCGCGAACACGGAAGTTCGCCGGGTCCCGTTCGCCGGCGAACCATTAGGGCCATCTCTATTGAAGACACACGTTTCGTTCTGTGAGTCAAGATGCTGGCAAATGTAATCTGGTACCAATTGTTTTTTCTAGAACCTACTTTGATGTCTTAAGGCAGCCATACACTGGTTGATTGCCACCAGATCGACCAGCAGATAGATCTCTCTGTGATCTAATCTGATCACAGAGGGATCTATTGGCTGCCTACACGGCAAACAGATTTTGAATAGATTTCACTATGAAATCGCTGCCGCCGCCCCAAGCATTCATTACCTGTTCTGCCGATGCGAGTCCCCCGGTCTCCGCTGTCTCTTCTCCACTCTGGGCTCCGGCTTCACTTTACTTCCTGTCGGGGGAAGTTTAAACAGTAGAGGGCGCTCTGCTGTTTAAACTTCCCCCGACAGGAAGTAAGTGAAGCCAGCCGAAGCCCAGCGCGGAGAAGGGACCGCAGGGACACGCCCTGGCGGAACAGGTAATGTAGTGCCGCTAGCGTCGGTCGTCGGTCCTTCGAATGCTGCTATCGACGCACTCCCGACCCGCTGGCGTTCGAGCAAAATTTTCTGTGCGGGCAGATCGATGGGATCGATCGATTTCAGACGGAAATGATGCAGGAGATATTATTTCTACCACTTTCTTCAATAACCTGTTTGCATTAATTTATCAATCTGATTGATATTACAAATTGCCTTGTTCAATCTGGGGTTTGGTTGCGCTTTATCAAACTTCTCAAATGAAACCCCACCAGTCTATTGCATTGCTAGTTTTAAACTGAACATTACAAAAAATTGTACAGGTCAAGCATTCATTAAAGGTGGCCGCACACAATACAATATTTTAAAGTTCCTTTCAATTCGAGAATTACAATCAATTTTTTTTAAGGAGAAAAAGGGGGAGGGGGGGATGTTTGAGAAAATAAAGAACCAATATAGTGCAGTAATTCATAAAGGGAAAAAAACAGAGGTGCCAGAAAGATTAAAATGTACTGAAACAGGTTTAAAGGGAACCAGAGAGGAATGGAGCCTGGAAAATGAAAAAAGCTTTTATACATACCTGGGGCTTCTTCCAGCCCCATAAGCCTGGATCGCTCCCACGCCACCTGGAACCGCCGTTACCGGGCCCGTCACTTCCGGCAGACGCGGACAATTGTCCACATCACAGGGGCTCCCTCCATACCCGTACGCATGCGGCTGCGCAATAGGCAGCCTTATGCGTACTTGTATAGAGGGAGCTCCGTGTGATGCGGCGAATCGGCCGCGTCCGCCGGCCGACTGGCCGACTCGCGGCAATGACGGGACCCGGTGGCGGTGGATCCAGGCAGCAGAGGACGGCGGCGTGGGAGCGATCCGTGCGTATGGGGCTGGAGGAAGCCCCAGGTATGTATAAAACCTTTTTTTTGAACCCCTCTGGTTCCCTTTAAAAATGGGAGGTAGTGGTGGACTTCTGCATTGAAGACTTAAATTGTCTTGTTTCAGGCAATAACTTTATTGTATACTCCAAAAACAGTGCAATGTTTTTCACAGTTACTTCACCCGCTTCCTCAGGCTATAAATAGGAGTAACTTATGTGAACTCTCAGCAGACAAGATTCCTAGTGCAGTAAGTTTGTGACAAGGGTTTAAGATGACATGAATATTTATACTCACATTTGTGTGCGACAGCAGTGGCACAACAGTGGGCGGTGGAGAGAACAAACCCGACCCCAAAGTCGCTCTCTAAAATTATGATCGAAACAACAAAGGGATATACCCTCCACACCAGGTGGTATGATTATGTATGTGGTTCAGAGGTGCCAAGTGAAATAAAATTATTAAAAATGGTTTACTTACTCAGCTGCGAAGTCTAGAGGCACTGCCTCTGCCTGTGAAGTTTGAGATCATGAGTTTGATTCCTGGGTCAGAAAAAAAAAGTAAAAAAAAAAAAGAAAAACCTCAGTAGTGAGGTTAAGAACTGCAGTTTTATATATCTAAATAAATGCAACTCTCAGATTGCAACGCGTTTCTCAGATCTAGGTTCCCAATGAGATTTAGTGAAGCCTAGCACTATGGCTTATGGGAGAATTTACTCTCTTTATATGCCTGATAAAGTGGGAACCTAGTCTTGAGAAACATATTGCAATCTATGAGACTTTTGTTAATTTGGCTCAATACAATTACAGTTCTTTACCGCACCATTGATTTTCTTTTTCCCAAAAGGAGGTAAGTTTACCTTTACTTCCTCTATTTTATTAAACCTCTTTTTAATCATTTTATTTTACTTTGGCACCTCTGAACTACATACATAATACATTTTTCTGATCGATTGTAACTTTTGAAAAATCTGACCAATATATCACACGTGTTCAATTTTTCCCCAATTATGGAAGAAAAAAGGATTGACATTTTTTTTCAGTCTATCCTACACTATTTAATTTTCCTGAAATTTGATTACAAAATCAGCCACTCCCTATGGCTCCTTGCACACTGCAAATCCGGTGTGCAATTCCAATTCTGTTTCCGATTCCGATTTTCAATTCCGATTTTCCCTGAACACATTCAACAGAAGAACGGATCAAAAAATGCAGCATGCAGTAAAGATTAAAAATCTGATTAAGATGTAATAAACGATTAAAAATCGGAATCACATGCAGTGTGCATAGAGCCATAAGCCTTATATAGATAAAAACAGGAAACTCGATCAGTTTTCTCACTTGAATAAAAGAGAGAAAATCTTTAGATTTTTCTGTACAACCAATTGTTTTAATCGAATTGTGGTGAAATCGAATTCTTTTTTTGTATCTGTGTGTGTGTTCACCTATAGAGGGACCTAGGTAGAAAAAAAAATAAAATAAAATTAAGCAAAATAACAAATTTAACTTCATTCGAAGCATCTGAAAAACCATTTCATCTGTCGCCCATGCTAGACAGATAGTAGTACATGACGCAAGGCATATATAAGATAGTGCTGCAATTCCAAGTACAAGTCCACAAGCAGAACATTTTGACAATAACAATCCTAATTGGATAGCACAGTCCTAAATTCCTTTTCATGCCAGAAGACGTGTGACAGGATAGGATTCCTCAATATATGAATGATTTTACGCTATGGAAGCATGTGTATTTTATGTTTGAGGGGAATATTCTTTGAATACCAAGCCACATAAGAGCATACAGGAGGATTGTGACAGGCTGGGGATTGCCTAGGTAAACATCCCAGAGGGGTTGTGTGACCCATCTGGCTGGGGGTCAACACCTAAGGATGAGTGTCCTAACCTGAGGGTGTGATGGATGCGTTCATCTATTGAGGCATTCTATCCTGTCACGCATGTCTTCTGGCTTGGAAAGGAATATAGGACTGCTACTATCCTATTAGGATTGTTATTGTCTAAACTTTCTGTTTGTGGACTTGTACTTGGAATTACAGCGCTATCTTATATATGCTTTACACTGTCTTCATTTTTTCTAAAGAAGCAAACCACCATTTTGTACACCCACTGTTTGCTATATGTCAGCACAGTTTTTGAATAGGAGTAGTACATGATGTAATGAACTTGTCGATGTATGCTAATTTGACTTGATAACGCATTGTTAAAGTGGGATTGTCACCATAAAAATCAAATTAAAACCGCAACTGGTCTGAGTGTATAAAGTGATAAAGATGCTAATCCTGCATTCAAAACTTTCAAAACTTTTTATGCTGTTAGGATTTCGAGTTATCACATACTTAAGGAGCACTGGCCCTTTAGTAGTCAGTGCCAAACAGTTGCATGCTGGGGGTTCTTTTTCTTTATAATTTATTCCACCTCTTCCCTTCATTTCCCTGCTTAGCTGCTTATCTGAAACCCTATCCCCTGCTCACTTGTGTTTACAAGCAAGGCTGAGGTGACTCAGCGATTGGAGGAGAAAAAAAAAAAAAAGTAAAGGGCAGAAATGACATCAGGATTTAGCCTAAACTGTGGGCAAAAGACATAGTTCCCACCGGGAACAGAATTCTCTTCATTTACTATATATTCACTGAAATAAAAACGTGGACACAGTACCATACATGTGTTATGTAAGTAGATCAAGTATTTATCTACTTATATATGTGTTTTTGTCCCTGGCATAGTATGGCTAATCCTACTGCTTTAACCCTCCTGGCGGTCTATTAAATTCCGCCAGGGGGCAGCACAGCAGTCTTTTTTTTATTTATTTTTTTTTAAATCATGCAGCGGCATCCCCCCGCCCGCTTCGATCGCCTCCGGCGATCTCCGATCAGGAAATCCCGTTCAAATAACGGGATTTCCTGGAGGGCTTCTCCCGTCGCTATGGTGACGGGCGGTGACGTCACCGACGTCATCGACGTTCTGTCATCATTGGGAGTCCCGATCCACCCCTCAGCGCTGCCTGGCACTAATTGGCCAGGCAGCGCACAGGGTCAGGGGGGGGGGGGGGGCGGCGCGGCGGTTAGCGGCGATCGAGCGCGGGGCGGCGGCGATCGGTGTGCTCACGCAGCTTGCAAAGTGCTAGCGGCGTGCAGCAAAAAAAAAAAATTATGCAAATCGGCCCAGCGGGGTTACCGCCAGGAAGGTTAACCTATTTTGGTTCCTGGACGTGGAAACTACGTCCAGGAACCATGCGCGCTACCGCGCACTCCCGCGGCCGATCGCGCGCGTGCACACGCACTCCCGGCCGCGGATTCGGTAGCCAAGGAATCAATGTATCGGGCTATGGTGCCCGATCACTGATTCCTCTCCCCCGCTGAAAAAGTGACAGCTTCTCTCGGAAGCTGCGCCTTTTCTGGCCGTTCCCTCCCCGATGAGTCACTCTAAGCGTGAGTTACGCTTAGAGTGATGTCATGCAAACAAACTCATGGCCGCCATCTTGTGGCCAAAAAGTAAAACTACAACTAAAATTATAAAAAAGTTAAACATAACACACAATTCCATTATAAAACTATACTTAAAAAAAAATTCCATTATAAAACTATACTTAAAAAAAAAAAACATGTAAATATTTACCTAAGGGTCTAAACTTTTTAAATATCAATGTAAAGATGAAATATTTCTATTTTTTTTTATTTTAAACTTAATAGTGATGGATGCAAAACGGAAAAAAATGCACCTTTATTTCCAAATAAAATATTGTCGCCATACATTGTGATAGGGACATAATTTTAATGGTGTAATAACCGGGACATATGGGCAAATACAAAACGTGAGTTTTAATAATGGAGGCATGTATTATTTTAAAACTATAA
Source organism: Hyperolius riggenbachi (assembly GCF_040937935.1). Taxonomy (NCBI): domain Eukaryota; kingdom Metazoa; phylum Chordata; class Amphibia; order Anura; family Hyperoliidae; genus Hyperolius; species Hyperolius riggenbachi. The sequence continues at coordinate 140,965,441 of NC_090657.1, forward strand.
TGGCTGAAAACTGAGAAATAATGATTTTTTCCGTTTTTTTCTTATTCTTCCTGTTAAAATGCATTTACAGTAAAGTGGCTCTTAGCAAAATGTACCCCCCAAAGAAAGCCTAATTGGTGGCGGAAAAAACAAGATATAGATCACTTGATTGTGATAAGTAGTGATAAAGTTGTAGGCTAATGAATGGGAGGTGAACATTTCTCAAGTGAAAACGACGGAACCTGAATGGGTTAATATTGAGCATCCCATATTGGCCACTTATGAGGCACAGCTTGACTCAACTTGCTCTGGTCTGACAGCTGCTGGCCCACTTCTATATGAACCCTACATCAGAGGGAAGTAAAGAAAACAAATGGCCCTCTCAGGCCATATGTGGTCATGGCTAATTGCCTGATTCTGTATTCTCACTTAAAGAGACTCTGAAGCGAGAATAAATCTCGCTTCAGAGCTCATAGTTAGCAGGGGCATGTGTGCCCCTGTTAAAGCGCTGCTGTCGCGCCGCTAAACGGGGGTCCCTTCACCCCCAAACCCCCCACTGCAACACTTGGTCGCTCCTGGAGGCAGGGCTAACGGCTGCAGCCCTTCCTCCAGTCGCGTCTATCAGCGGCGCATCGCCGCCTCTCCCCTGCCCCTCTCAGTGAAGGAAGACTGAGAGGGGCGGGGGAGAGGCGGAGATATGCGCTGACAGACGCGCGTGGGGCAGGGCTGCGGCGGTTAGCCCTGCCCCAACCAGGAAGCGCTCCCCCGCTGCACCGAGGGGATTTGGGGGTGAAGGGACCCCCATTTAGCGGCGCGATAGCGGCGGTTTAGCAGGGGCACACATGCCCCTGCTATCTATGAGGTCTGAAGCGAGATTTATTCTCGCTTCAGACTCTAAGTACAAAAGTACTTAAGTAACAAAAACCCTAGCTCAGTGAGACCCAGCAAACCAACTAAAAGATCAGTATCTAAATCCACCTAAAACCACATATATGAGCTTCTCAGACCTGCGGGTACTTGAGAAGGTTCAAGGCACATGATTAGGCTATCTTAGAACCTACATTTGTATTTTATGGAAGGATGTACAACCATGTCTGCTAGCAGAGGTGTAACTACAGTGGAGCAGCCTCTGCGACTGCATAGCTGTAAGGGGGCCCCAAATACTACTTCACACCCTCTGATGAAGGGGGGGGGGGGCGGAATCCATCCTTCAGATCAGGTGTTGTTGTGGCTACAATTGTTATGGGTGTGAAAATGACTGTCTACTTTTGTTTTATGACGCTTGTGAGAAGGGCCTCCCAGACAGTGAGGGCCACAAAGGGTTGGCAAGGGAAAGAGTGTGAACAAGTGGGGGTACAATTAAGGTTTAGCTGGGCCTTGGAGGCCCCATGATTTATAGTTACGCCTCTGTCTGCTAGACATACATGGGTCAATGGGAGCCTGTCCAGCAAGCGACTGATTACTGCCCAAATGAATACTGACTGTGGAAAAGCAGTTGGTTTACCATCTCGCATCACCAAAGGATTAATAAAACCACTGCCTCTACTAGCAATGTAATGCCAGTATCAGAGATTTCATCTCAATTGATACTCTAAATGTACTTATGCAGCCTCAAACGTGCTATGCCATGATGTTGTAAATTCACTTGAGTGCCTTTCAGGCTGTTCCATGGAGGATTGACATGATGACATAACACCCACTGCTACGTTACACAAACCTACTGCATTGGGAAAGGAATGGTTTTCTAATGATTATCACTCTTAAAAGCACAAATAGCAGTGAATATTAAAGTGAACCAGTAGACTAATAATCTATTTAGCAGCACTGAAAAGGCTTGGTGTTTCTTTAACAGTTTTACAGTATCAGAACTTTTTTTTTCTTACTTAAGCCTCATTTTTAGCTGCATAGAAGCTAAGCTCCGTCCCATCAAAGTAAACTGCCCTGGCATTTTTCCCCAGATGCTGTGCAAAGCATGATGGAATTTCCTATGTTGTTCTCATTGCCTAGCAACTGGGAGGGGTGATCAGGACACAGGACAGTAGGAACTGTCTCATGCTCCCTGTCACCTCCTTTCAACCAAAAAGATGGCTGCCCTCATGAAATCAAACATTTGCCTGTTCTTTTAAAACAGAGCGAGTAAGAGATTATATTACCTATCTATTTTAATTAACATAACTAATGTAACTTAATGACAGTATGTTTGTTTAGGCTGAAGTTCCTCTTTAAATTATGCCACATGCAGCAACTGAAAATGGGAACTAGGTGTGCCCTCTTGCCCATGAATGCAGGTGTTGTCATAGTCGCTACATCTCCTACTGCAAGACCCCCAAGAGGCATGTAATACAGCAGCAAACAAGATTGGTCTTTTAGATTTATATGGTATTCAGCATCTTATGTTGTTGTCATGACATGTATAAATATAGCTATTTCCTATAGAAAATACTACTGCAAATGGCTTTATTATCGTGATAGTTCCAGGTGTGCAAAAATAGAAACCAGGCCTCCTGTTCTGTGCAGTCAATGATTTGTGCATGACGATGGGAATTTGGAGGTATTCTGTATGACAAACTGCATACAAACCAAGCACTACCAGTATGGCTGCAAAGAAAAGAAACAAAGTTTGAAGTTCCTGGTAATTTAGAAAATCATCACTGGCTGCAAACGGAAATGGAAAGATAATTATTTTATTAGCATGAAATTATGAAATGGTTTGTGGAGCGCTGATTCGCTGTAGCAGCTTTTCTTTTTTTACAATAATGGAATTATAATTTAAATGTTACAGAATGTCATGAAAGTTTTAAAACGGGAAGGTTCTTTTCTTATTTAAATGAGTGGTAAATGAGGGAAGGTATTAAGAAATAAAATGTAAGGATTTACAGAACTTTACCAAATGCTTTAGCTACTAATCCTATGGATAAGGGAATTGTTGTTTGTATGTAACATTTATTTATGACTGAGTGATGAAAGCGTAAAGCTGGCTATAGTGGAGGAGTATGGCTCTTCAACTGAGCAGAATTTGATTGGATTGGTGGTAAAAACGTCCTTGAGTAAAAATCAATAGTTTCAGTGATCCATGATACTAGATCACGATGATCTTAAAGCAAAACGTACAAAAAAAAGTTAAAAATAAGCATACATATGTCATACTTCCCTCCCGCGTAGTCTACTCCACAATCTCTTTCTCCTCTCCGGTGTCCTGTTTGTCCACTGTGATTAATGGAATTCTCCGTCCTCCGTTTTAAAAAAATGTTGATGACCTTATAACAGTGGTGGCGAACCTATGGCACGCGTGCCCGAGGTGACACACCAAGCCCTGTTTATGGGCACACAGGCTGCTGCCTGCCACCACTGCTATATTAAAGATTTGTTTGTTTTTCTTTATTATTAAATATAATAGTTTCTTCTTACTTCTCCTCCCCTCCAGAAACCTTAAATCTTTTACAGTGCAGGGAGGCAAGCAGATGAAAGAGGACTATTTCACCTGCCTCCTCACTGCGTATTCAGCTCCCCCGACAATTAACTTATAGTTCCGGCGGCAGGGAACATAAGCAGAGATGCTCTGGAGTCTGGACTGACTTCTTGAACTAGTCCAGCCACCCCGCCCCCTACACTTACTCTGCAGGGAGAGGACTGTGTATCTCCCTTCATGATCTTAATGGCGGCTCTGGGGAAGTTTACTAGGAAAAAGAGCCTTGATACCTCAAAAGCTTTTTGCTGTGTGCCGTGAAGTGAGTGATTCACTGTTCACTGTCTTATGTTGTTCCCTGAATCTGTAGCTTAAAAAAAAGGCCTGGCTGCATGCTTCTCTCCTTTTTTCTTTTTCTTTTTTTTTTTTTTAAAAGGAGCTGTTAGGTATAAGATCTCAGAGAAAAAAAACACATATATCAGTAGCTAAATATTGTCTGTACTTACATTACATATGCATTTCACTGTCCACGTTTGGATTTCACAGAATTTTTATATAGTATTTGCAGAGAATGATGCTCCTGACAGCTCATGGCAAGCTCCATGTTTGTCTGTCTCCTATGAAGCCAAATGTGTCGTCATGTCCTCCCTGCTTCCTGATGATTCCACTCACAAAAAAGATCGTAATGGACAACACTACTGTGCAGTGAATATTAATTAGCCATGTGGCTAGGAACAATAGTGGACTCATGCAGTATACTCTGCCCTGTGATTTTTCAGTGCTGTGAGCTGGGCTGCATTACAAGTTGCTGTAACATGAGCCTGTAACTTCTCACTAGCAGCCGAGGGGAGGACCCAAGGTGGGGAGATGTAGCCCCAGAATGCTTTGCAGTATGTTATGCAGCCTCTCGTCCTTTTAAGAGCTTGGGAATAACAGCCTTGCTGTTCAGCACACATCAAAAGTAAGAGAGATTTTTAACTTAAGTATTGCCTTTTTGGCTTCCTTCTAAACTGTTTAACACAGGAGAATAGAGGTTTAAATTAGCTTTTGCAGCCTGACAGTTACTCTTTAACTCTCTCTCTCACTCTCTCTCCCTTCTTGACTCATCACTATTTTCCTCTCACTACTTCCCTCTCTCTCATTACCCCCACTGTCTCTCACCAAACTCGCTCTCTTACAACCTGCCCCCCCCCCCCGTTGCCCAGCAGCACTTACCCTCCTGTCCAGCAGCAGCAGCATGCACCTACCTACCCTTCCTATCCCTGCCTAGCAACAGCATGTACCTACCCTGCCTACCTACCATTCACCCACCCACTCACCCAGCAGCATGAACCTACATTCCCTACCCTACCTCCTGCCCACTGCAACTACTTACCTTACATATGCTTGCCCAGCCATAGCTAGCTACCTTCCCTACAACCCACCTAACTGCAGTCCCTCTCACCCAAATTTAACTACCTACCTTTCCATACAGTCTGCAGCTAGTAGCTACCTACCTACTGCCCAGCTACAGCTACCTTTCCTCCTTACACTCCCTCCTGTCCTGCAGCAGATACCTAATACTTCTACCTACCCTCCCTCCCTCCTTACTCACACTTTTTTCCTCAGCCACAACTACTTAACATCCCCACCTATCCTTCCACCCAGCTGCAACTACCTTGTCTACCTACCTACACGCCCTTCTCTTCCTTCCCACATTTCCAGGCACAGCTACCTAACCTCCCTCCTCCCCAGCCTCAACCACTTAACCTCCCTACCTATCCTCCCGCTCAGCTACAACTACCTTATCTACCTCCCTTCTGTCCTACAGCAGCTACCTAATCTCTCTACCTACCCTCGCATCCAGTCGCAGTTACCTAATCTCCCTACCTACCTACCCTTCCTCCCCTCCAGTCACAACCACTTAATCTCCCCATCTATCCTCCCTCCCAGCTGCAGTTACCTTACCGTCTCCTACCTTCACTTCCTCCTGTTCAAGAGCAGCTACCTAATCTCTTTACCTATCCTGCTCCCAGTGGCAGCTGCCTAACCTATACCTCCCTACCTACCCACACTGGTTGGGGGCAACATAGTATTCTGGGTCAGGGGCAGTAACTTTGGTCTGAATATTGCAATTTATTCCAATTTTTCTATTAGGGAGGGAGATCCAACCCTGGGCTCTGCTAGATGGGGGGGCACTGCGGCCAACAGCAGGGCGAGTACTTATTCCTGCATAATGGAAGGACTTGTAGGAGGTGTCTGCTGTGCTGACAGGAGTGGGGATTGTTGGGCAAATAATTGCGGCATTTTAGATATGAGGATCATTTCTGCATTTAATATGTGGGGGTGATTGCTGAATTTTAAATGTAGCGTGGCCTTTAACCACTTTCCCCACCACTACAGTATATCTACGTCAGCTGTGGCACCCTCCAAGCCACAGCCACGTAGCTATACTGACCTGCTTTCAGCCTTTCTGTGCAGGAACAGGTGCGCTTCAGAGCGCACCCCCCGGCACTGTCAGCTGCCTTACTAATTGGCAAAAGGGAACATGTTCCCTTGTACTCAATTAGTGAATTCCCCCCCCCCTCCCCCGCGCGGATGAATGATCACCGCTGTAGGAAACAGCGTGATCCTTCATCTCTCCCCCTCCGTGGTCGGAATGTTAAAAAAAAATGCCCCTGCAAGATGAATATCTCACCTGAACTGGTTCCTGCGATCATCCTGCAGCTCCAGCCTCCATTCACCGCTCTTCACTCAGCCCTGTGACACTGAATATCCGGGTCCCAGCTTGATGACGTCATCAAGCCGGGAGCTGGTGTTCGGTATCACAGGGCTGAGTTGAAGCGCGGTGAATGGAGGCTGGAGCTGCAGGATGATCGCAGAAACTAGGTAAGGTGAGATATTCATCATGCAGGGGCTTTTTTTAACGATCTGGCTGGGGGGGGGGGGGGGCATAGTGGTAAGGGGGGGCACATCTGGCTGCCCATAACAGAGGGAGGGGGGATCCAAATCTGAAGGGGGGGGGGTGTTTGAAATTATTATTGGGGCCCATCAGGGTAATGGGGTGGGGGATTTCATAATGGGGGGCACATCTGATGGTCCTGAGGGACATAACTTAATGCTGGGGGCACATATGCAATAATGGGGCGGGGGAGCTAATCCTGGGGGCACATCTGGCTATAATGGGGAACACTGATCCTGGGGACACATCTGGCTATAATGAGGGGTGCTTAATTGGGATACGTAGCTGTATGTATGTATATATATATATATATATATATATATATATATATATATATACTACATGTGGGGGGTCGCAAATGCGGGGACACATTAAGATCATGCAAATGATTTGATAATAATACAGTGTCATAGGTCAAAATAGACTGTTCGAGTCTACAAGAGGGGTGGTTGTGAGTAAGATTGTATAATCAAGCTGGATACGTTAAGGAGGAGGGCCCTGCCGGAGGCTTACAATCTAAAGGGTGGGGTGGAGACAACAGGTGCGTCTTTTGAGAGGGGGTCTAACAGAACATATTATGGTGCTGGTGTAGGGGGGTATGCGAGCGTGAAGAAGTCCTGCAATCGTGCGTGTGACTGAGTTATGCGTGGTGCGACTAGGCGCAGGTCATTGGAGGATCGGAGGGGGCGGGCTGGTATGTGCCTGTGGACCAGATCAGAGATGTAGGTTGGGCAGGTCTTGTGCACTGATTTGTAGGCAAAGCACAGGATTTTGAAATTGATCCTAAAGCTGATGGGGAGCCAGTGTAGTGCTTTACAGAGCGGAGTTGTAGAGGCGCTGCGGTGAGAAGAATGTATCAGTCTGGCTGCCGCATTCATTACCAATTTAAGTGGGTCAGTACGGTTAGAGGGGAGGCCAGATAAAAGAGAATTGCAGTAGTCTAGGCGGGAGATGACAAGGGCGTGGATAAGGAGTTTAGTGGTGTCAGGGGACAGGTAGGAGCGGATCTTGGAGATGTTGCGGAGGTGGTAGTTGCATGATCTGGCAATACCTTGGATGTGGGCGGTAAAGGAAAGTTCAGAGTCCAGAGTAACGCCTAGACAGCGGGCTTGGGAGGTAGGGCGGATGGTAGTATTTTCAATAGTGACGTACAGATCTGGGAGGGGTGCAGCTGTGCGGGGTGGGAATATTAGAAGCTCAGTCTTGTTGTCCAAATTAAGCTTCAGGTACCTGGCAGCCATCCAGGAGGAAATGGATGTGAGGCAGGCAGAGACTTTGTCCATGGTAGAGGAGGAGAGGTCTGGGGTGTGGAGATATATCTGGGTGTCGTCGGCATACAGGTGGTAATTGAAACCCATGGAGGAGATGATTTTGCCAATTGAGGCAGTATAGAGTGAGAACAGTAGGGGTCCTAGGACGGAACCTTGAGGAACACCAACTGAAAGGGGTGCAGGAGTGGATGAGGAGCCATTGAAAAATGTTGTAAAGGAGCGGTTGGAGAGGTAGGAGGAGATCCAGGCTAAGGCTAGGTCCTGAATTCCCATTAGCTGCAGGGAGTGGAGGAGGAGGGAGTGGTCGGCAGTGTCAAATGCCGAGGAGAGGTCCAGGAGGAGCAGGATGGAGTATTTACCTTTGGCTTTGGCAAGGGCAAGGTCGTTTAGTTTGAGTCTAATTCTGAGGTAACATTTCGTACAGATTCCCAGAGAGGAGCAGCAGATGAGAAGTGGTGAGAAGTCTAGCAACATTCGAATGGAATATAGTGAGAGTCTAGTAGCGTCAGAGGAACACTAGATAAGCGTATGTTAACAGTAGTCAAGATGAAGGCTAATGGCACACATGCAATTTACTTTTTTCTCCTGAGTTTACTCACGCACACATTATTATGTCTCCAGGCAGTTGGGCGCAGGGCCAGCCAAATGATGGCTCACCCTGCTGCAGCTGAAATTCCTGGCAGTGTAAAATACTATTCCCCCTCCGAGTCATAGGAGTTGTATAGCATTGCAGCTATAGCATCCGCCGAGTTGAGCTGCTTCAGTTTTCTCCTGGGGGATATCTTTACACATTGTCAATAAAATGTCTTTTAGGCTGCTTACACACAGGGACGTTACAACTTACAGGGCACGTTAGTGCAGCCTGTAACGCTCCCCCAACGTACAGCAATGTAACACAAGTGGGCTGTTCACACTGCCCACGTTGCGTTACACGTAACGCTGCACGTTCTTCCGAAAGTGCAGCATGCTATGGCGTTACAGCGGCTTAAGCTGCGTTAGACTGTTTGCACATGCTCAGTCATGTTGGGGAGGAGCGGAGAGCGGCCAGGCACATGGCTAATTGTCACTGCACGTTGTGACGTGCAGTGTTTACTTCCTGGTGCGGCCGCTCTGTGCAGCGATTGGCTGGCGGGACCACATGATGCCGCATGCGTCCAAGAGTACGCATCACGGCATCACGGACGCCAGAGTGAGCTGCACAACGCGGCTCACTCTGACGTCCACATCGAAGAGCACGACCTTAACGTAGCACCTAACGCAACGTCTTGGTGTGCAAGTAGCCTTAAACTACCAGCAAGCAAGAAAATACTCAAAATTATTTTGCTAGTACTTTTATCTACTTTTTGGTACTTTTTCAATTGCAAAGTGCTAAAAATGTATTTTAAAATGAAGTTGAAAAGTTATCTCCTAGGAGAAAATTCAGGGGGAAAAAGTTAATTGCATATTGGCCCTTGAACGTGTTCTTGGAATGTGGTGGTCTCGGGGAATAGGAAACAGGGTATTTTGGAAATGGCAGGTCCAAGAGATAGGAAGGTTTTGGTGTTTTACATGGTGGTTTCCAGGAACACCTAGGTGGTAAGCAAAGAGAGACCGGGAGCCCAATGGTGCAGTATTGTTAGAGATAGGAGTAATTGTAAGTATAGAGCTTTATACTCGCAAGGATGGGTTGCAGATCCCTGCAACCACTGTATAAGCTTTCAGGGAATAAACCATCCCCGCTCGACTTTCCAGGTCATGCCAGATGCTGGATGGTCGCTCTCCTATATGTAGTTTTGGGTAAATCTATTACCTCCCAGAGGAGGTCTGACAGGGAATTTGTGGGGATGGAAGCACCCAAATCATTGGATAAAAGGTCATAAAAATCATGAGAGAGGTGTTCTCTTACCTCTCCAGAAGATAGGACACCAGTTCAACTGGAAAAAGTTTTTTTTAAAATTCAAAATACAGATAGACAACGCATTTCACGGGTACTAGCCCGCTTCCTCAGGTCAAGGCACACAGTGCCTTGGAACAATGTGCATTAGAATATGGATGTTTGTATGTATAGCCTTAACGCTGGATATGGGCAGTGAATGTGAGTGCAGAACTGGGCAAGGCAGGCGCTTCCATTAAGGCAATTGCCCCAGGGCCCCTGAGCGCTGCTGGGCCCCAGATCTCCCCTTTACTTCTCTGCAGTGCGCCAGGACAAGTGAGATACAATGCAACTATTTTGCAGGGGCCCCTGGTAGCACAGAACAGGTGAGGGGAAGAACGGGGCCGGCGGCCGACTCAGGTGCTCTGGGGGCTGAATTTGCTGAAGGGGGGGGGGGGACTGCATATTACTTTTGCCCAAGGGCCCCAACAGAGGTTGAACCAGTCCTGGAATTGGGTGCCTGTGGGTCAGGGTAAATGACTGCTATTTACAGTCCCCTCAGACATCCCTTCATATCAGTTGTTTAGTTGACTGTATTAAAATCTGTGTGAGTATGGCTAGCCTAATACAACAGGATTAGTTTCCAATATGTCTTTAAAGCTCTGTTGCCATATGGTTACAAGCTGATAATGATACCAAGGAATTAGTCAGATTTCCTGGAATGATGATCTGCAATCTTTATGGATGCACACCTTCTGTTGCTGCATTTTACAGGTTCTCCGCTCATGGTACTTGTATCCATGGGCAGACTTCAGAACATTCCAGTTGTACTGCCATTTGTTAAAGTAAATTATCCTAAGGGAACAGAGACTTAGCAGTTAATAAATATATATATATACAGTATATAAAATAAAATAATCTGTGCGAGAACACTATTTTTAAGCATATGAGATTCTTCGGAACAGCTTTATACTCAGTTGGGGGGATTAATAATTAAAGTACAATTGTTTACGGGTACTTGAGATAAGATAGCCCTCAGTAGGGAGCATTTGGTAAACTGCAGCTTTCATAAAAAGGTAGATGCTTAAAAGAAGAGCGCCATGAAATGTAATTGGATTGGGCAATGAACAAGATTAACATCTGTCATTTGTATCCTTTTATATTTTGTATGTAAAAGTTATTAACAGCAGAAGTTTCTCTTTTTCTCTAAGCAGTCTCTGTAGTCGGCTGTTTGACTACCTCCCTGGAAGATAGACAGATTTTCTTAAATGCTTGACTAATCCCTTCAGACATGATGGGATGAACGGGTTAAATACTTACTAGCCCTTTCACAGACAATGCAGTGATGTGAATTAAGCTGCAAACAGTTTACGTGTTTGCAGGGTAGAAAAACCTCCTACATGTTCTGAAGTCTCATTTTTTTACCTGTTTTTTTTATTATTATTTAATCCTGTTCAGCATTATATTCCAAGTCAATTTGCCGCATTCCCGCAGCAGAACGAGTGTTTTAAACCAGAGAAATAGACCTGCAAAGTTCCACTACTTTACTGGTCGCAGATTGTGCTGCCCTGGGGAGGCAGAGCTTTGTGCTGTAGCTCTGTCTCCTAGCCAGGCAATCTCCACAGATCTCCGCCTCTTCACACCCCTCTCAGTGAAAGAAGACTGAGAGGGGCAGGGAGAGGCGGAGATTGACTGGAGTAGAGGCAGAGCTACAGCGTAAAGCTCTGCCTCTACCCTGAAATAGAATCTGCAGTACCCAGGAACTTTGCTGGGCTATTTCTATATAAAACACTCATTCTGCCTCGGGAATGCAGCAAATCCACTTGGAATATAATGCTGAACAGGATTAAATACAAAAAACTGGTAAAAAAGAGGCTTCAGAGTCTCTTTAAAGAGAACCCGAGGTGGGATTTAATTATATTAGTGGGGCACAGAGGCTGGTTGTGCACACGAACACCAGCCTCTGTTGCCCCACAGTGTGCCTCCAGGACCCCCCTGCCCACCGCTATAGCCCCCGCAGTGCTGGCGACAATGTTTACCTATGCGCTGTCTGTCAGCGCCGCTCCCCCGCCTCCTCCGCATCGGCGCTACCCGCCCGCGTCACTTCCCTCCAATCAGCGCATAGGTAAACATTGAGCTGGCGACACGCTGTGTGTCGCCAGCCCTGCGGGGGTATAGCGGCGCGCAGGGGGGTCCTGGAGGCACACCATGGGGCAACAGAGGCTGGTGTTAGTGTGCACAAACAGCCTCTGTGCCCCACTAGCATAATTAAATCCCACCTCGGGTTCTCTTTAAAGCCCAAATAAAGTGACTTTGATCCACATTTATTATTGTGATAAAAACATTCTTCAGTTACAAATTTGTTAGCATATGTTATTTTTCAAACTTACCACATGGTGGTGCCGCTGGATGCTCACAAGTAAGTGTTTGTTTATTTTCCTCATGTCTGAAGTAATTGCAGAAGCATCTTTTTCTCAGCTGCCAAAATTGATTATGGCCAAAGCTGTAATTTTTTATTTATTTATTTTATTGTAGGTAAAAATACAAATGTAAATATGACTGATCAGCATGTAAATTAGTAACTCTGCTCTCATAGGAAAAGAAGTAAATAAACTGACTATTTACTATTAAAAAAATGTAAAAGAAAAAGGAGAGGGGATCTGGCCATGTTTGCTGTAGGAGATCAGAGAGGGGTACCATGGACACATTTGTAATTGCAATATGGGGTGACGGGCTTTGCCAATGAGACAGCTTTGATGAGGACTGAATAGGGGGATGTTAAGGTCATCACCATGTGACTCTGGTGGCCTCTGAACTTCATTATTGGTTCAGAACAGAGCAGTCAGAAGGGAGAAGAACAGGAGGGAGAGGTACATCAAACACTAACCTGTTCTATATTTACATAGCCTAAGGGCCCTTTTACACTTAATCAGTTGCTCTCAGTTGAAACGGAAAGAAAACTGATTTTCAAAGTAATTCCCATGTTTTCCTATGGCACTTTTCACACTTAACGCATTTTAACTGGAATCTTCTACCCAATGCACTGCTATGGAAAAAACGCGTTCCAACGCGCACTAACGCGAACTTATGCACACTAACGCACACCAACTGATTAAGTGTAAACGGGGCTTTACTCCACTCCACTCCACTCCACTCCACTTAGCCTGGAGCTTGGTGTCACCTGGTGCAGTCTGCACCTACCGCACCCCCCTAGTGATGACACTGATCTAAAGGGTTAAGGAGCAAAACATGAGAGCAAAACAAAGTCTCAGTCACTTATATAAAAAGGTAATCCACTAGCTGCTCCCAACAGACAGTCTGGCTCATTCACATTTCATGTAAACAAAATTGGTAAATGTGGTGGTAAAAATATAAAGTGCATGGTAACCAATGCTCGGAGCCTTGCAAATAAAATAGACAAACTAGAGTTCATTCTGAATGACAAAGGCTATGACATTGTGGGAATAACCGAGACATGGATGGATGAAAGCCATGACTGGATAGCTAATTTAAAAGGATACAATGTGTTTAGGAGGGATAGAACAGGGGAAAAAGGTGGAGGGGTTTGTCTCTTTGTTAAAAATTATTTTACAGTTGTCCTCAACGATGAGATGGAAGAAGATTGTGAAGATGTGGAGTCCGTTTGGGTAAATATTCATGGTGGAAATAAAAGTTGCCAATTGCTTATTGGGGTATGCTACAGACCACCTCATATTAATGAAGCTGCAGAACTGCGATTACTACAGCAGATTGAAAAAGCTGCAAGTAAAAATGAGGTCATAATTATGGGCGACTTCAACTTTCCAGACATTGACTGGGGTATTGAGGCTACCCATTCTGGTAAAAGCAGCAGATTTCTGGCATCACTACAGGACAATTACGTGACTTAAATGGTAACGGAACCAACTAGGGGGAATGCGTTACTGGATCTGATCATTTCTAATAGACCAGACTATCAAATGTGCAGGTTCAAGAACATTTGGGAAATAGTGATCACAACATGATAACGTTTGATCTGGTGACTGATAGGCCACGGGGCAGCGGGACTACTAAAACTATGAATTTTAGAAAAGCAAAGTTCAATCAAATTAGGCAGGCACTAAGTTTGGTGAACTGGGATAATGTACTACAAGGGGAGGACACTGAAGGGAAATGGCAAGCTTTTAAACTTATTCTCAATCAATATTGTAGTATGTATAGCCCATATGGAAACAAAATGTCTAGGAATAAAAACGGCCTTTATGGATGAATAGAAAGGTTAGGGATAAAATGAAGAGGAAAAGGAATGCCTATAAGGTTCTAAAACAGGAGGGGACCGAGGCTGCACTAAGCAGTTATAAGGAGTGCAATAAAAATTGTAAAAAAGAAATTAGGCTGGCAAAGATCGAAGCTGAAAATCAAATCGCTAGGGATATCAAATCTAACCCAAAAAAGTTTTACAAGTACATCAACTCTAAAAAAAGAAAGGTTGACTGTATAGGACTCCTAAAGGATGAGGGTGGGAACTCAATGGTGGATGACCAAGGTAAGGCAGAGTTATTAAATGCTTTCTTTGCTTCTGTCTTCACAAAGGAAACAGCACTGTTGCAAATTACAGAAGCAGAAGAGTCTCAATCTTCTAACTGTAATATTAAATACTTAACGCAGGAAGAAGTGAAGGCAAGACTAAATAAATTAAAAATAGACAAGGCACCTGGCCTGGGTGGCATGCATCCTCGGGTCCTAAGGGAATTAAGTTCAGTTATAGCTAAACCCCTTTATCTTATCTTTTGTGACTCTCTTGCAACTGGCAGAGTCCCAGTGGATTGGCGTACAGCCCACGTTTTCCCATTATTTAAGAAGGGCAAAAAATCAGATCCAGGAAATTATAGACCTGTAAGCTTAACATCAGTTGTATGCAAACTATTTGAGGGGTTACTAAGAGATACTATACATGACTTCATAGTAGAAAATAATCTTATTTCTCAGCATCAACATGGGTTTACTAAAGACAGGTCCTGTTTGACTAACATGCTCAGCTTTTATGAGGTAGTGAATGCTAATATGGATATTGGGAATGCTGTGGATGTGATATACTTGGACTTTGCAAAGGCCTTCGACACTGTTCCCCACAGAAGTCTGGTGGAAAAGTTGAGGATGCAAGGACTGGGGAAGAGTTTGTGTGCATGGATAGGGAACTGGCTAATGGACAGAAAACAGAGTTGTGGTCAATGGATCGTACTCAAAATGGGAGACTGTTAGCAGTGGGGTCCCACAGGGGTCTGTACTGGGTCCAGTGCTCTTCAATTTATTTATTAATGAACTAGTAGATGCAGTAGTGAGCAATGTTGCTATTTTTGCAGATGATACAAAATTGTGAAGAATCATCAACTCTCAGGAAGATAGTGTCATATTGCAACAGGATCTGGATAGGATGGCTATATGGGCACATACATGGCAGATGAAATTCAATGTTGACAAATGTAAAGTCATGCATTTTGGTCGTACCAATGGTCTAGCACCATACAAAATAAATGGGATACAGTTGGGGACATCAAACTTGGAGAAGGACTTAGGAGTACTCATCGACAACAAGTTAAATAATCGTACTCAATGCCAAGCCGCTGCAGCTAAAGCTAACAAAATTTTGGGATGCATTAAAAGGGAAATAAAAACTCGAGATGCTAGCATAATATTGCCCCTGTTTAACTCTCTAGTAATGCCACATCTGGAATATGGAATTCAGTTCTGGGCACCACATTACAAAAAAGATATTGCAGTTTTAGAGCAGGTGCAGAGCAACAAAATTGATACGTGGGATGGAAGGTCTCGCTTACCAAGAAAGGTTAGATAAACTGGGTTTATTTAGTCTAGAGAAAAGACGCCTTAGAGGAGATCTAATTAACATGTATAAATACATCAGAGGGCAATATAATAGCTTGGCGGGTGAGCTTTTTGTCCCTAGGCCTTCTCAAAGGACTAGAGGACATGATCTGCGCATGGAAGAAAAACGTTTTAGCCATTTATTTAGGAAAGGGTTCTTTACAGCAAGAGTGATTAAGATGTGGAATGCATTGCCACAGGAAGTCGTTATGGCAAACTCTATACCTGCATTTAAAGGGGGCTTAGATGCTTTCCTTGCGTTGAAAGACATCCAAGGCTACAATTACTAGGTTATGCCTAATGATGTTGATCCAGGGATTTTATCTGATTGCCATCTGGAGTCGGGAAGGAATTTTTCCCTTTTGGGGCTAATTGGACCATGCCTTGTAAGGGTTTTTTCGCCTTCCTCTGGATCAACAGGGATATGTGAGGGAGCAGGCTGGAGTTGTACTTTGTACTGGTTGAACTCGATGGACGTATGTCTTTTTTCAACCAAAATAACTATGTAACATTCATCTTCAGGCCAAATGTTAATTGTGGACGTGCATGGCAGAAGGTCTTTTAATGTCTGGATTAATATGACACAACAGCTTTGTATGTCGATAGTAGATGGCGATGAAGGCCACTTCCCCTCTCTAGGAATAGTCGCTCTAGTTTGACACAGAGACCATAAACCACTAACATATGAATTATTAGCTAAATTAATGTCCAGTGCTGCATAATATGTTGGCGCTTTATAAATGCAATCTCTATATATAATTGGCAAGTGTCTCTGCGTCCATTTTTGTCCGTGTCAGTGCTTTGTAGCATGGACAAGTGCATGTGCAGGGACAAGACGCAGAGACACTGCCGGCGGTGCCGAGAGCCGGAGGACAGGACCAGAAGGGGCAGGCGTGTGTGCGGGTGTCACGGGCGTGCTTGCTCACGACGGGTGTCGTGCGTGCGCATGCGTGCATCGGAGCAATGACAGACCTAGCCCATTTTTAAACGGGCTAAGGTGACTAGTAAATAAATAAATAGACTGTTTGAATGGAAAGTGTCAGGAACCGGCCCGCGGCACGCCTGTGTATACGGTTCCAGACTGCGGGTTTGACCAGATCGAGAGGGGAAGCAGCCTTAGTCGAGCTAAAACAAGGCTGTGACCCCTCAGAACACTTCTCACTGCCACCACTAGCTGTTGCTAGACACGTCCACTCAGCGTCGAGTGCTCAGCGTGCAATACGCGTTTTCGTATTCGGGTCAGCTTTGCGCTTTAGGCCGAATACAGGAACGCCACGCACACACACACACAGTACAGTTGTACAGTAACACGGCACAATCAGGCACTGACTTGTAATGCAAGTTACACGGTCGTGCAGCAAAACCACTAACAGTCGTTCCGAACGATACTGGTAGCCACTCTGCTGTCGAGCGCAAAAGTGCCCCATACACACAATGCAATTACAATCTCATACGGTAGTGTTGCTCAAACATACAATCAGGCATGGACTTATACACAGTTACACTTCAGTCCCTTCAAGGCTATGAGTGTTCGTTTAGTACAGCAGAAGTCAAACTTAATAAATAACGATTTAATATGCCAGAAAAAAAAGTGGAACAATGCAGAAAATTAAATATACAAAAGATGTACAAAAAACAAAGTAAAAAGTTACAAACTAAAAGTTACAACGATAAAAGTTGCAAAGATACACACAAGGCTATTTGCTTACCCAACATATAAACAGGGATCAAGATAGAAGAACCTTGGACTTGGTTTTTGTGGACGGACACAGTTCTGGTTGGACCAGGAGCCACTTAGCTTGGACCGGGAGTCCAGCTTCAGCTACCGTCAGGAGTGGACTGATTTTATGTATCTGCCCCTGCCTTTTATGCTGGAATATTTGCCTTGAGGCTGCAAGCCCATTTGGACGGGGGAACTAGTTTAATTAAATCTCAGACATAATTCAATTTCCAGAGATCTAACTTCCACATGTAAGAATTATATCAAAAGGACTTCAACCCTTAACCCACTTCCAGTAGGCTGTGATATGCAAATTTCAAACATTCCTGTATTAGCTTCCTCAAGTGGCTGCTAATTAGCAGTTCCCTGCTACCCCAGGAACACAAAGCAAATGTAGTTTCACAGACAATCACACCTGAGACAGCAGATCAAAGGTGACTGCTAGTGGCCTAATGAGCCATTTCCTTGCCCCAGGCTAGCACCCAAGGTAACAGATTCCTCGTAGCAGACATACACGTGACACAGGCAGAAAAATTAAACCTATGGCTTCCGTATTATCCCAACATCATAACTAGCTGCTATATCATGACAGAAAGGAAAAGTGGATTACCTGTGCATGTAATTGTCTGGGTATTCCCTTCATCACTGCAAAAGTAGCTTGGTAAGTCTGACAAGATGTTTTTTTAGAACAGAAAAAAGGGGTCCAGTCCAAGTTAACAATGTTGCACCATGTCCTGGATAAGTGTATACTGTCACAGGAAACGTAATCTATATATTCCTTTCTTCTCTCGTGTTATAAATTATTTGCTCTGCTTGTTATCATTCCTGCACAAATCCTATGAGGAATTTGGCACACATGGATGGGAGACAAGTTGTGTACATACGGGGTATGCACAAATAGAGTAATTTCTCTGTACCATAGGCCATGTTCACACTTAACCATGCAAATTCTGCTTGCTATTTTCCAAACGTCGGATACAGTGTTTTGGGATTGTTCGGTTTGGTCTTTTGATTTTTTTCTCTCTCTCTGAAAGTTTGCATTGTTGTGCTCATTTTGTATGCGATTTGTGGGAGTGCAATTTCTCTGCGCACACTAATAAATTTAACTTAAATGAGACTATATCAAATGCGATTTTTATGCATTTTCATTGACTTACATCAAATGTGATTTGAAAGATCATGCAATTCAAAAAATGTATTTAAAAAAAGCACCAAAGTAAAAAAAAAAAAAAGAGTTGGTCAAATGAAGTGCCATTGAAATGTATAGATGTGCAAAATCGCAATGCCTAATGACCCACACACATTCTAATAAGTGTGAATGTATAAACCACATGCCAGTATTTTTAAAACAAATGTTAGCATGTTGCATTCATGACCAGAGCCTCAATTAGGAGCACTTCAACCACATATAGGCATATGTACACAATCACTGTGAACAGCAAATAACATTATAAAAAGTAAGTGATCATGCACTGTAACAGCTTTGTTTGCGTTACACAGACTATGCATGTGGCTTTGACCATGTGGGATAAAGCCGTGGACCATTTGGAATATGCTTGGAAGAACATAAGGTGCTATAAAAAGACTTTCCATCTACACTGTAATGACACACCAATTGGCAGACACAACAGCATGAGACATAATGTAATAGAAATAGCGCTTCCAGTCCTTGAGGAGATCAGCTTTGCAAGCAGCGAACCAGATATAATCAGGAATTTACTATTATATTGCTTGTGACCTCTGCAGCGTTTGGAATCATGAAATGCCATAGCAAATCCCAGTCGTGGTGTCGGAGCCGAGGTCTTCTCGTCCACTAGCGAGAAACTCAGCTGGCCGCGATGAGCAGTAATGCACTATAAAAGAGTAACATGATTACCAATGTAATAAACATTATCTGGAAGAGGGCAATTTTCTACCGGATAAGCGAGTCATTGCTTGTTATAATTATTCCCAGTGATTTATGCTACCCGGTAGAATATATTTTTTTGCGCTAGTAACACGGTCTGCGCTGTTTCTGATTAACCCCGTTAGGCTGCTAGGTCTGATTCTGCTTCATAATAAAGAGAGTGGATATCAGGATGATACGCATTCAGTAAGGTGTGATGCCAATAAACGGCTGTATGCCGAGAACAATGCTGTGCACCTGTTTTCACTTCTACAGCATCATTTCCCGAGTACATAGGAGCTCTGTAGATTACTTAGAAGCCAATAATCCTAATCAAAGAGGCACAGAAAAAAAATAAATGTCATCCAATCCAGTTCTAGATTAAAGCAGATGGCTGAGCAAAATATAAAACCACACTCAGGAAACTGCTGTGAGTTAAAGTTATGACCAGAGATCTGTTATTGCTGAACTGAAATCACTAGGCAAAAAAGTGCTACAAGATATCTACGGTAGCCGATAATTTTGGAGCATATAAATTAGACACCAGACCTCAACTACTGCACTGCTGTTATCGGCATAACCACAACAGTGTGAAAGATATGGACAGGTGGAAGTTTGGGCTCTGACACCTGGCTGCACTTAATGGGTGCTGGATTAGGCACTGGCAATAATGGCGACTTAAGAAAGCACACCTAATATATTACATTGGGAATTCGATAAGGACAGGTAAATATCATCAGGTAGGGGTTGTAGGTTAGAGTATGGTGCCAGGAAGGGTTCATGTTAAGGGGGTAGAAATTGAGGTTAAGCATTTGGAAGGGGTTAATGTTGGAGTGGGTGGGGAGGGGTGTCATGGTAGTGCATCAGGAATGGGTTAATGTGGGGAAAGGTTAGGTGTTGTGGAAAAAGTCACACTGGAACATGAATGGGTTAATGTGGGGATAAGGTTTAGGTGTTGTAGCAAGAGCTCACAGCTGGGAATCAGGAATGGGTTAATGTGGGGAGAGGTTAGGGTTAGGTGTTGTAGGAAGAGAGCATCAGGGATGTGTTAATGCTGTGGGTAAAGGCTTGGATTAGGTGTTGTAGAAAGAGATCACAGTTGAGCATCAGGAATGGGTTAATGCTGTGGGTAAAGGTTAGGGTTAGGTGTTGTGGGAAGAGATTACAGTTGGGCATCAGGAACGGGATAATGTGGGGAGAGGATAGGGTTAGGTGTTGTAGGAAGAGATCACAGCTAGGCATCAGGTATGGGTTAATGTGGGGAGAGGATAGGGTTAGGCGTCGTAGGAAGAGATCACAGCTGGGCATCGGGAATGGGTTAATGCTGTGGGTAAAGGTTAGGGTTAAGTGTTGTGGAAAGAGATCACAGTTGGGCATCAGGAACGGGTTAATGTGGGGAGAGGATAGGGTTAGGTATTGTAGGAAGAGATCACAGCTAGGCATCAGGAATGGGTTAATGTGGGGAGAGGATAGGGTTAGGCGTTGTAGGAAGAGATCACAGCTGGGCATAAGGAATGGGTTAATGCTGTGGGTAAAGGTTAGGGTTAAGTGTTGTGGGAAGAGATCACAGTTGGACATCAGGAATAAGTCAATGCTGTAGGGAAAGGTTAGGGGTAGGTGTTGTGGGAAGCGATAACAGTTGGGTGATCAGGAATGGGTTAATGCTGTGGGTAAAGGTTAGGGTTAGGTGTTGTGGGAAGAGGTTACTGTTTGGCATCAGGAATGGGTTAATGCTGTGGGTAAAGGTTAGGGGTAGGGGTTGTGGGAAGAGATCACACTTGGACATCAGGAATGGGTCGTTGTTGGGTGTTTGGGGAATAGGTTACAGTTGGGCATCAGGAATTAGTCATTGTTGTGGGGAAAAGTTAGGGTTAGGTGTTGTGGGATACCAGGAATGGGATAACATTAAGTGGACGAGTTAAAGTAGTATTGTCAGTATGTGTTCAATAAAATAATACTCCCAGTAAGGCTCCCTGCACACTGCAAATCCGTTTTCCGATTCCGATTCCGTTTCCGATTTTCCTTGAATACATTCAACAGAAAAACGGATCAAAAAACGCAGCATGCAGTTAAGATTAAAAATCTGAATCGGAATCGGATGTAAAAACAGATTAAAAAGCGGAATCGGAATCTGAAATGCATGCAGTGTGCAAGAGGCCTTATATACGTTTTTTTTCAAATCCTCTTTAAGAACTGTTTTTCCTTTACCTATAATATGCCTTGAATGATTGCTGAAAATAACATTTCTGCTTCTGACATTGCTGTATATAAGGAAAGGAAATGGACTGCTTTGTTGGCCTCCCCTGCTGTGAATACAATGATAGGAAGGCAGAGGACATCTCCTATTGTCTCTAAGGCTAGGTTCACATTAATGTTAAATGTAGTTTTCCCCAGTCATTTCTGTTGCTGAGAGAATGATGAGGTAATGACAGTGAAAAAAGACATATTTTTGTCCCACAGGTAGATTTACTGCTGCTGACGGTCACACTGGTAGATTTACTGCTGCCGGTGGTCACACTGGTAGATTTACTGCTGCTGGTGTCCCAATTGGGGAGATTTTCTCTCATTTCTTGTCACTGGAACCTCCAGGATTTTAACATAGTTCGTCACTCTCCAAAACAAAAACAAAACAAAAAAAAATAAGGAACAGCATTAAAACCTGGCAGGTGTTCTATCTTTTTCCCATTCTTCTTTTAAAGAGATTTATAAAGTTCTTGTCAAAACAGGAAGAGAGTGCAGTTCTCCTAAATGGGAAAACAGACGGAAGTTAACACCCATTTTCAACATTGTCCAACACCAAACCAACCAACAACTACAACAAAAATCCTGGAATGGGTTTTAAATTACGAAGTTCCCCTCCTCCTGTAAGTATAAAACGGGACATTGTAGTGTCAACTGGTGTTAAAGCCGACCGAAACCAAACATTTTTTTTTTTATTAAAAATATTCAGTTGCACCACTCTGACACATACAAAGATAAATAAACACTCCTTCAAACCTATGAGCATTTCAGTGCATGCTTTTCACCCTTCTCTTTTCATAGCTAGAGTTGTACAGGTGGCAGCCATTAGCAATTCCTCCATTGCTGGACACCATCTAATCCAGCAGTTTGCCAGATATTGTCCCGGCAATTTGAAAGGAAGGGAGGGGTTCCTCCAATAAATGTAAAATATTTTATATTTGTCATCATGCAGCTGAAAAAAGGCTGCTATTTATTATTATAATTTAGAAAATAGATATTATTTCTGAAATATTGTATTTTTAATTTGGGTCCACTTTAAGTGTCCAGCAGGTACACCAAGCCTGCATATAGACTATAAATATGACAAATGTACAGAGCACACCAAAGGCTTCTACAACAAGCTTGTATTAGGAGCTGAGGAAGGGTGTAGCCTGAAACATGTTGGGGATGTAACCTTGCATTGCCCTAATACAAGCTTGTAGAAGCCTTTGGAGTGCTGTGTTCACCTGTCGTGTAAATGGGTTTTAAAGTGCAACTTCACTCATAAAAACAGGATGGTACAGCATACATAGTGGGTGTCTTACATATAAACTGTGAGGTGCAGCTAGTGAGGGTTGTTTTTACACCAGAGGGTAGGTCTCTGTACATGGTTGAGTGGGATGGGGGCAGTAGTTTGCTGCAGCCATATTTACAGATAGACACTAGGCAGGAGGTGTTATTGTCACTTTTGTTGGTCTCTGTGGGGAGGAGCAAAAGGATGGATAAGCATTATCTTGAAAGGATTAGCAAATGGGTACATGGTAATGGTATAATACAAATACTAATGAGTTGGTTTTTTTTATATACAAGTTTAATAATGATGACAAAAATCAACTCCTCAGTGTATAGTTTAATTATCCCTTTGCTGAAACAATCCTATTCAGATGCTGGTAAAGGTCCATACACGCCGGGCGGATCGCTCAAAATCAGTCTTATCACCCGAACGACAGTCTGTACACACGCCCTATTTGGCGTGCGGACGACTGAACGACGGGACGTTCAAACGACCCGTCGTTCGGAAAAATCCGACGTGTGTATGGGCCTTAAGGGGTTAAAGATTCCAGCAATGTGTGTTCCGTGTTTGCTGTTCTCTCTGACTGATAAAGATCCTGATAATGCCTTTGTAAACAGTGTCTCTCCCTCTCAGCAGCCTAGGAAGTAGATGCAGCCTGGAATGTATCATCATCACAAGCCAGTCAGCCAGTCAGTCTGTCAGTCAGGAAACATAAACACATCTCCCTCATTCCGCAATATTACAGCACATCTCTTTCCATGTTACCTCCTCAGAATAGATCAGCCTCCCCCTCAGACTCTCCTGCATGCTGTGACACAGTGAAGTATATTTGTGAGCTATGTGAGGGATGAAGGATGATTTTTAAGCAGGGAAAGAGAACTGGGTAAATAAATAAAGTTCCCCTAGCACTAGTTGTAATGTGTACCCTAATATAGAGTATTAAAAAAAAGTTGTTTTAATTGATCGTATTCCTTTAACCCTTTTCTGTTTGAACTCGATGGACTTATGGATTTTTTTTTCTACCTACTGTAAATAACTACGTAACCCTACAAATTTCAAGCCAGGCTACATATAAAGGTGTAATTGGTGCCATGCTAATCCTACACCACACCTGTGCTAGTAGATTATTCAAGTTAATGTGGGTTGTCAGAGTTAGCGCCCAACAGTAATCTCACGTCACTTCCACTTGAGGCCTGGTCACCAGCTGCAGCCTTTTCAATGAGGTGGAAAAACATTCTCCACTTTCTCATTGGAAAACCAGGTCACATGTTTTTGTTCTCATGTGATTCAAGTCAGCTAAACTGGGGCCAGCACTTCTTTACACCCAGCTGTTGTACTGGATACTCCTGCAATGTGATGTTGAAGTGGGATTAGTCAAAATGTCACCACATAATAGATTAGACTCTCCACACTATAAAGCCTCAGAATAGGAATCTGTTATAAACGGTAACTGAAATAGTTGATATCTGTACTGTGTTTAGCCTTAGCATGTGATTATGCCAAAACAAAATGTGCCCTGCACAGCTTTTCCACTATCACAGGCTGGAGGTTCTTCTGTAATAATATAAATAAAGATGGAGACATATCTGCTTAAATAGCTACTGTAGTGACATATAGTAGAATGCAGTACCGCAGCGTTTTACAGGAGTGATTTTTACGTGATTACACGCAGAAAAATCACTGGACACTGCGGCGATTTTTCCGAGATCGCGTTTAGCGCTTCTATAGCATTGAAACACCGGGAAATCGCCTGAAAATGGTGCAGGCTACACGTTTGCATTTGGCGATTTGTGGTAATTGCCAGCGATTAACGCAAATCGACCCAAGTAAGAACGGGCCCATAGGGTTTCATAGCACTAGCACTGTAAAAAGCGCTAGAGCTTGAATTTTGCCAAAATCGCCGGCAAAACGCTCTAGTGTGTATAGGGCCCTCAGGGTAATCATCCTGGTTTCAGCAGAAACCCTTCCTATATCAATATATTAAGCCAGGTACACACCGAGCGGTTTTTGAAGCGTTCCGCAAATCGCTTCCGCCTGTGAAAACGATTGGCTAATGTATAACAATGGGCTGGTGCACACCAGCGGTTTGAGGTTTTTAGCAAACCGCAAACGTGGCTCCTGCAGCACTTTTGCGGTTTGCTGATGCGTTTCTGCCTCAATGTAAAGTATAGGAAAAGCTCAAACTGCTCTGAAATACGCTAGATCAGAGCGGTTTTTCAGGCGTTTTTGTTACATTAGCTGTTTAGTAACAGCTTTACTGTAACAATATTTGTGGTGGTAGTTGCGCAAGAGCATACCTTCCCCTCAAATTGCCAACTCCCTTTTAATTTGCTGCTTTAACGATTGGTGTCAGCAAAACAGATTTTCTGATTGGTGATCTGCAGTATCACCAATAATATAGATGCTATACCTGATTATGTGGTGATCTGCAGAATCGCCAATAATGCTAGTATAGCCAGACACAGGACAACCAATGTGAGATAGTGTTTGGTGCAACAGTAATGAGCAAGAGGAGATCTCCCGAGGAGCGGGTGACTCAGACAGTACTGCATCCAATGATCACCTGAGGAGCAGGAGATTCAGACTGTACTGCAGCCAGTGGACACCTGAGGAGCAGGGACCACTGACTGTGCTGCACGGATGATCACCTGAGGAACAGGCGATTAAGACTATTCTGCAGCCAGTGGACACCTGAGGAGCAGGGACCACTGACTATGCTGCAAAGGCTGATCACCTGAGGAGCAGGTGATTAAGACTATACTGCAGCTAGTGGACACCTGAGGAGCAGGTGTTACAGACAGTGCTGCAAAGGCTGATCACCTGAGGAGCAGGTGATTAAGACTATACTGCAGCTAGCGGACACCTGAGGAGCAGGTGTTACAGACAGTGCTGCAGCTGAGCTTCACCTGAGGAGTAGGTGAAGGCTACTACAGATCCCTCACGAGTGGCTAGGCCCACTGGTGAGGACAGGAAGGTCAGACAAGCAGAGTAGGCAACATACGGACAGATAAAGTACAAAGACAGAAGGCTGATTCAGTGTCAAGTTCAGGCAGAGTCGGCAACATGAATCATATGGGCAGAGGTACAGAATCAACAAGCAGGAGAATAGTCAAAGGAAGCAGAAGGTCATAACAGATAATGCAATGCAATTAGTACTTTAAGCTATCAACAGAATCTGGCTAAGTGTGGATCCCCAGCTCCAGCTGGTTCTAGCACACTTTGGGATCTGACTAGGGTCTGAGCGCTAACACGTTAGCATTCGCAACAGCAGACACGGGGCAACTGACAGACTAGTACTATATATACAGAGATGCCCCGCAACGCCGCCCCCATCACTCAGCCAATCCAAAATACCATTGGAGTCAGCTGACTTGGCAGATCAGCTGACTCCCCTTCTATTCGCATAAAGGACCTGTCGCCTGGCGCGCACGCGCAGCCCTCAATCTATGTGCAATAGAAGGACCAGGCAGAACAGCAGCATGTAACTGCGCGGCAGAGGCCGCTGGCTGATACGCGGAGATAGCTGCCATGCTGCTTGCCTCTGCGGCGGTATCTCCGCTATCTATTACAGCTGCCCATAGGATTATATAACGGTGCCATTATTGATTCCAGCTGTAACGGTGCCCACACATCTAGCAGTGTATGGACTGATGAACAAAAAGACTGATCTCTCACTAAGCAGAGAGACATCTGTTGGCTGCCCATACACTGTAGGCCGATTTCCAATCAATTTCAGCATGAAATCTCTCAGTAATGGGCCTCATGCCGCCTGGTCCCATCCGCTACTTCTCCCCCCCCCAATGTAAATGTGCCCCTCCCCATGGTGCCCGTGCATTGAATGTCACACACATACACCTGGCGGCACTTGGGGGGAGACAATGGATGTGACAGAGAGTCACTGCAGCTGGAGCAGGTGAGATTTCAAATGCACAGGCATCGGGGGAAGGGGACATTTACACGGAAGGCCATTTCACACTGGGACATTGCTTTTCCGCTATTTACCGCACTGCTAACACTGGGTAATGAAAGTCAATGGGGGTGTTCACATTACCTGCGTTGTGGTTCGCCAGAAGTGCTCAATCTGACGCGGGTTCATAACTACATTACCGCAGGTATCTGCTTCGGACTGGAAGTCATGTTAGTGTATGGCGACACGGGGATTTTAAAAATGTTGGCGGCGGTGCAACAATGTTACGAGGCGCATGTATGGACGCATATTTTTACAATACGCTTCCGTGTACTTCTGCATACCTGAAGCAGGAAGTGACCGGAAACACGCGTCAGTTCTTGGTTGGCCAAATGCCAGTCAGGGAACACCGTGTACCAGGGGCGTAGCAATAGGGGGTACAGAGGTAGCCACCGCATCAGGGCCCTCCCTCAACTACAGTATTAGCTCTTTATTAGTCCTGTGCTGGTAATAATCACTTCTATAGATACTTTGAATAGTAGTGATCACTAACAAACAGTTCCCCATCCCCTTCTTGCACCTCTGACACTGTGGTTGTCCTTGGCAGGTTTTGGAGCGCCGTATGAATTGTTATATATAGAGTACCTGGGGGGGGGGGTCCCATTGTGAAACTTGCATTAGGGCCCACAGCTCCTTAGCTACGTCACTTCCGTGTACTAATGCGGTGTTCCCTGATGGCCTGTTTTTGGCAGTGTGATGTGATGCGACGGGCACGGCCCACTAGGGTGACAGTGGCCGGGGGTCCATCACGTTTGTCGGTTGTTGCGATATCGCATGGCATTACCGTTGTGCATCAGACCGCATAAGCCCAATATTTTCCAGCCTGCTGGATCAATAGATTTAAAGTTTTTGTTCCGAAGACGGTCGAATCATCGATCAGGCATGCTTGTTGCAGCACTGATTTTCATCCTTATCAATAAAATGATCAAACTGTATTGTCGATTGGGTCACAATATTGCTAGAAGTATGGCCAGCATAAGGGTACTGTGAAATGGGTAGAAAGATATTACTTTTGGCCAGGGGCGTAACTAGAAATCACTGGGCCCCCCTGCGAAAATCTGTAGGCTCCCTTCCACCCCCCCCCCCCCCATAGATGCCAAATAATCGTAATGGGGCAGCGTTTCACTATAAAATAATTGTAACGGGGCAGCAGTCACCATAAAATAATTGTAATGCAGCAATGTTTAACCATAAATTAATTGTAAAGTGGGCAGCATTTCACCCGAAATTAATCGTAAAGTGGGCAGCATATTAACAGAAAATAATAGTGAAATGAGCAGCATTTCACCAGAAAATACTCATAAAGTGGGCAGCATTTCACCATAAAATAATCGTAAAGAGACCAGCATTTCACCAGAAATCATAAAGTGGGCAGCAGTCAACAGAAAATAATCGTAAAGAGTGCTACAATCACCAGAAATAATCGTAAAGTGGGCAGCATTCATCCTAAATTAATCGTAAAGTGGGCAGCAGTCACCAGAAAATAATCGTAAAGTGGGCAGCAGTCACCAGAAAATAATTGTAAAGTGGGCAGCATTCACCAAAAAATAATCGGAAAGTGGGCAGCATTCACCAAAAAATAATCGGAAAGTGGGCAGCAGTCACCAGAAAATAATCGTAAAGTGGGCAGCATTCACCAAAAAATAATCGGAAAGTGGGCAGCATTCACCAAAAAATAATCGAAAAGTGGGCAGCATTTATCAGAAAATAATTGTAAAGTGGGCAGCAGTCACCAGAAAATAATTGTAAAGTGGGCAGCAGTCACCAGAAAATGATCGTAATGTGGGCAGAATTCTCCAGAAAATAATTGTATTGTGGGCAGCATTTACCAGAAAATAATCGTAATGTGGGCAGCAGTCACCAGTAAATAATCGTAATGTGGGCAGCATTCACCAGAAAAAAATGCACCTGTAAAAAAAATAATTCACTCACCTGGCAGAAGACTCCTCTCCCGGCCGGCCTCTGGCACGCAGCTCCCCGATGCTCCTCCTGCAGCAAATCTCCCGCGTTTACAGGCAGAGAACAGGGCTATGGGAAGATGGCGCCCAAAGCCCTGTACTGGAGACACAAATAGTCTCCAGTGCAGGGCTTCGGATGCCATCTTCCCGTAGCCCTGCTCTGCCTCCCAGAAGACTCCCGCAGGCTAAAGTGAGCTGCGGGCTGGGAGGAATGAACTGGCGTGGCATCTTATTAGACGCCGCGGCCAGTTCAATACATAGGGGTCCCACAATCGGGTGGGCGGCAGCGCTCCCCCCGCACAAGGCGGGTAGGCCCCCCTGCGGCTGAAGGGGTTGCATCCCATATAGTTACGTCGGTGCTTTTGGCCAGAAGTGGGTAGGATAATTATGTGGGCAATAAGCAGTCGGGAGAGGTTTTATGTTATTCGGATTCAAAACATCAATATCTCTGCTGCTTTCCAAATAAGCTACTAAATATTTCTAATAATACATACCTTAGTATTCACTATATTTCAATAAAGCATACAGGCTTTCGAGTCCATGGAGAGTTTTGCATGGTGTTACCAAGATGTCACCCCTGGCTAATATACTTATTACTTTCCTAAAAAGTCCTGACTCCTGTCTGGTGTGTTATATATCCTATTGTGCATGGGCCCAGCCCACCAATGAATAACTCCGGACAGGCTCACACACAGTCATACATCACAGCAAGTATTACTTGTATAGTAGAAGTGGCCACATTATATATTATTCCAGTGCAGGTCTTTCTCCTTTCGTGCGGCAATGACTTTAGTGTGCCAGCCAAGAAGTCTTTAATTTTTCTTTTATTCCGTGTCATTATATTCTAATGGGGTTGCGTTAGGGTTAACCTTCATTTCTGGAATACCATTTACGGCTGATTTCATATTTACATTTTCACTTTTTCATATTCCCCTTCATACCGTTTTATTCATAACATTAGTAGTTACCCTATTTCAGAGAATTCACTATGCCGCAGCTCAATAAGGGCATAATCAGGTCCCTGGATTGCTCTTATGAATATATATTGGGCGCTTGGCTGGGACAATGCATTGAGAAAGCTTTTTTTTTTTCATACACGGAACCTTATTCTCTAGACAAGCATTATTTATCAAAGACATGCAAGGCATATCCATGCCTCTGTATGGGAAATAATTATTCCGTCCTATAGCATTCTGTTAAGACAATGATTATTATACTCTATTAATAGCCAATCTACTGCAAATGAATAATAAAATCTGTCTTGGGTGGAAATCGTCAGATGCAGATGGCCACAATTATTATTTGGTGTTATTTTGTGTCGTAAACAATCTCGGGTAATTTTGCGAGCAGATGAATGCTCATGACCGCGTACATTAATCTATTTGGCATGTTAATGCAAACTGTCAGATTACTGAACATATGAGAATAACTTGCCATAATTATATTAATTTAAAGAGGAGCTCCAAGAAAAAGTTAATGTCTTACAAATTGCTTACAAAAGGAGACTGTTTACTGGTCCAAAGCACTTGGATATTTAAAGGACAAGCGTACTTGTAATAGAGATGCTTGAAAATCTCTCCAAAAAGCTACCTGATAAATACAATTGTAATCCATTGCTGAAAATATATGATGCTTTCCCTGGCTGCTTATTGTTCATAAACCCTTTCCTATTGCCACCATTCTGTACACAGTGTATAGTTGTGCTGCCTCCGCTGCCAGGTGATTTGGGAGTAGGAGTACTCAGCTATATTGGGTATTGCTATCACAATGCTAAGTTGCTGTATAGCTGACCGCCACCTATTGGGTATTATAAAGACAACATGGTATTTGATTTAAAGTGGATCTGAAATGAACTTTTACTCATTGCATAATTGTGTTCCTTTCATATAGTTTATAGGGCATTGCTCAAGCCAAATACTTTTTTTGTTTTGTTTTAATACTCTAATTTCCTATAAACTAAACTAGCCTCGCCCACAGTTTTTCACAGTGCCTTGGGAGTGTAGCAAGGGCTTATGGGAGCTCAGTATGGGCAGGTTACTAGCCAGAGATTTCATAGACAGAGGGGAGGAGAAGAGGGGACTGAATTTACACACAGGCAAGCTGATAGCATCTCCAGCCCTCAGCCTGTGACAATGTGACAAACAGAACATGGCTGCCCTCATTGCATCACAGGAATAAATAATCATAAAATGTTGAAGCTGTTTGCAGCTAGATATGCTGGGTAAACTATCTAAACTTAAGATAAGATATATAGACAAGTTACTTGTTAGTTTTTCATCTCGGATCCGTTTTAAATGCTGGTAAATAGTCGCTGCTTCGATATAGTACAGCTGAATGCTGGGCCAAGGCAGAAGTGAGAAAGAAACATTGGTAACAACGCATTACTGATATCATTACTATTGGTAACCTTATAAATAGGTGCCTGTTTAGAACTTACTCCCCTTGCTCTACCTCTGACCTTCAAACTCTCCACCAATGGGTCCCTAAAGCTAGGTACATACGTCGCTAGGTCGCACTCAGCCAGATCATTAAGGACTGTCTCGGCTGAGGATCTAGCATGTGTACAGGAGTTTCCCTGATGTTGAATAAAGATCTGGCATGCTGTATATTTTGTGGTAGTGACGCCAATCACTGAGTGCATTGTTTCCCTCGTCATCCGCTGATATCCTTTTGCTCTTAGGCTAGCAATGTATCTGTACAGTACTTGGTCCTCAACTGTCACCAATCCCTGCAGGCAACAGTAATTATGTACTCACCTTTAAGCTTCATACAAACGCTGGTCTGAACTTGGCTGTGGTGGATGATAAAGACTGCTATGGCCGAGAATCGGGAGGCAGACAAGCGTGTATGCATGTTAGATCTATATCAATTCCTGATACCTACAGGAATTTGTTCGGCTGCACGCTGCTCGTTCCCTTTCCACACCCCTTCCCCCATAGCAACAAAAAACAAGTGGTTAGCCAGGAGGCTGATGATGCATCTGTACGGTGTCAGCGATGGAGATTCCCAAAGATCCCTGGGTGTGTACTGTGCTTTAACATTACTTTATTCATCTGCTGTCTTGATCCTATATCTGCAATTGGCTATGTACATGTTAGGTCTGATCAAGATGTAGACCAAAAGGAACATTAAAGAGGTAACTATACAGGTTGGTAACAAGCCACAAATATGAGATTGAGATGGATATGCATTCATGGCTGGATTTCAGGCAAGGCTGCCATGGCCTAGGGCACTAGGAAGCAGGGGGCCGACAAGCTGCCAAACATTTGAACACCAGCGGCAGGCAAGTGTCTGGGACTCGGGGAATCAAAGGGCAGCAAAGGGGGTCAGCTTACTGTCAGTGACCTCAGGTGTCTCTCACTGTCATGCCGGACGCTCTTTGAGTCCAAATCCACCCTCCACCTAACTCCAACCAGTCAGAGCGGTGGAGGGGTGGGAAAGTGCATTACATCAAACTATATGTGACTCGGTAATGGCTAGGGAGGTCACGCAGTGACATTGGGGCTGACGGATAGGTCAGAGAAACCTCATGCCACAGAGAGCCTGACCTTCCTCTTGAAGAACAATAAAAACTTGGAGCTGCAGCAGGGCAGTAGAGGAGGGATAGAGGGAGGGATGCAAATTGTCTGTGCTATGTAGTATAAAATAATTCTTATAAGTTTTTATAAGTTCTTCTTATAAGTTCTTAAGGTGCCTATTAACAATGCAATCATGATCGGAAGGAGACAATCCGAAAGCATCAATGTCGCCCATTGGAATAAAATTGATAACCAATCATATTGATCGTTAGTAATCGATTGGCACATCAACATTGTCCAATCTGATCAACTGAAAGGTTGATCGTTCAGCAAAATTGCATTGTTAATGGGCACCTTTAAATACTGTACATGAATTACTGGGACCAATAAAAATGTGTATATGTAGAGGGTTGCTGTTGGGGGGGCTGTTGACAGTGGCCATGGGCAGTAAAAAGTACAAATCTGGTCCTGTAAGCATTGATTATAAATTAAATAATAGAGCTTTTAGACCACAGAGGGGATGCTGAAGAAGTTTGCAGCAGCCACAACACTGTTTAATATGCTATGCATGTTACTGGCAAATAAGAGCACATGTAAACTAAAGGGTAGCTAGGTGATCTCCAGATCTCTGCAGGGGAGCAAAAGCAGGAATTATATTATACTACATGCCAGACATCAGAAGTATTTAATTTAATGCAGACTTCACCTTCCGATAATAATAGGCAAAGATTATCAATTTATTTTACATAAATTTATGTAGAATAATTTAATAATCTCTACTAATGAGGTGAGAGATAACCTCTGAACAGGAAATTGAGAGCTCTGAGTAATTGTGTGTAGAAAGACTCTTTCCAGGAAATCTCTGTAGCACTATGAGTTAGAAAAAGAGGCTAGATTGAAATGTATGTCCCTGAGTATTATTGGAAACCAGAGATGACGTAAAAAAGAAAATGCATATATACCTGGGGATTCCTCCAGCCTCCTGCAGGCTGATTGGTCCCCCACCATCCTCCTCTGCTACCTTGATTCTCTGCTATGAGTCCCGGTAAGTGATTCAATCAGAGTGAAGTGCTCATGCATGGCCTTGCTGTGCATGCGGCCCATTACGCTCCTGTAGCCAGAATTTGTACAAAATTCCGCGGAATTCCGGATTCCTTCGGAAAAAAAATCTCTCTCTCCTCCCGGAGGGAGGAGGATCTCCTCTTCCAGGGAATTATAGTATTTCAAAAGCCAGCTTACATACCATGGCTGGGAATTGAACCCAGGCTGGGCTGGGAATTCAACCCAGGTCTGTGTGTGGTAGGTAACTGACTTCACCGCTATACCACCAACAACACTACATGCTGAAGCCAGCCTAGTATGTACCATTATGATCAATCCAAGAGAAAAAGTAGCGTGCTTAAGGATTTGTAGCATGTCAAAAGCCAACTCACCATGGCTGGGAATTGAACCCAGGTCTCAGTGTGTGGTAGGTAACTGACTTAACCGCTATACCACTACCAACACTACATGTTGAAACCAGCCTAGCATGTACCATTATGATCAATCCAATTCTTTTCAGCGCTGCTAGATTTGGGCGCAGCCAGCGCCGCCATAGACTGTAATGGGAATCAGTCTATAGTGGCGCTCGGTGAGTAACGTCGGCTCCGTCAGAAGACAGAGCCGAAGTTGCTTAAACACAATAATTCGGCCTCCAGCAATCACTGGAAGCCGAATTATTTCATTCCCCCACTGTCCATGGCGGCCTGGAGGGGGAATAGTAATTAAATCGGCCGGACTTGTGCAGAAGAAGGATCAGCCATATAGCGCTGTATCCTGCGCCCAAGTCTACCGGCGCCGATTTGAAATGTACTCGCTGAAGCCAGCCTAGCATGTACCATTATGATCAATCCAAGAGAAAAAGTAGCATGCTTAAGGATTTGTAGCATGTCAAAAGCCAACTCACCGTGGCCACACACGATACAATAAAATGATCCGATTTTACGGCAATTCGATAAAAACGATCGGATCTCCCAAAAAGATTGAAAGCTTTTTTTTCATTCGACTGAAAAATCCGATCGTATATCCCGTTTTCTTCGATTTTTATCGATACGGAGTGCCAGATATTTTTCTTCAATCTTTCTAAAGATTGTCAGTTTATTAACTACTTCACCACTGAGGGGTTTTACACCTTGAACACCAGAGCAATTTTCACCTTTCAGCGCTCCATCCATTCATTCGTCTATAACTTTATTATTACTTATCGCAATGAAATGAACTATATCTTGTTTTTTTCGCCACCAATTAGGCTTTCTTTAGGTGGGACATTATGCCAAGAATTATTTTATTCTTAATGTGTTTTAATGGGAAAATAGGAAAGAATGTGGGAAAAAATATTATTTTTCAGTTTTCGGCCATTATAGTTTTTAAATAATGCATGCTACTGTAATTAAAACCCATGAAATGTATTTGCCCATTTGTCCCGGTTATAAAACCGTTTAAATTATGTCCCTATCACAATGTTTGGCGCCAATATTTTATTTGGAAATAAAGGTGCATTTTTTTCAGTTTTGCGTCCATCCCTAATTACAAGCCCGTAGTTTATAAAGTAACAGTGTTATACCCTCTTGACATAAATATTTAAAAAGTTAACTATTTTGTTTATTTTTTTATTGTATTTATTATTATTATTTTTTTTTAAATAACAAAAAAAAAAAAATTGGGGAGTGTGGGAGGTAATGAGTTAATTTATTGTGTAATACAATGTATTTGTATGTGTAAAATACTTTAGGGTGTAGTTTACTATTTGGCCACAGTGAGTCTGTTTACATGCGACCTGTAAGCGTAGAATCACAATGATCGCGCTGTTTCTAATAGAAGCAGCGGATCATTGCGGGGGCTTAGATCAACGAACGGGAATGGATTTTCCCGTTCATTGATCTCCGGGCGAGCGGGCGGCGTCGTGCACGAGCGGCGGGTGCGCGGACAGCGGCGGTAGCGCGGAAGGTACGGATTTCTCCGTCCCTGGGGGTTAAAGGATGGAAAAAGGGACAGAGAAATTCGTACCGCCGGGGGTAAAGTGGTTAATATACACACCCTAGCAATTTTGTCATAGTTACCAATCATTTTTATCATAATTGGGGGAAAATATAACATAAGTGTGTGGTACATTGGTCAGATTTTTTTAAATGTTACAATCAGTTATTTGATATGCCTGCAAATTCATTCGGGCTGCAGGAAACGCAGGAAAAAAAGCAACATGCACAACATTTACGATCTTATAAAATTGCAACGTATTACTTAAAATTAGTACCAGTGATTTATATTTCAAACTCTGTGTGCTTGCATTTTCACTTTGCATTGCAAAATACAACAAATCACAAGCAGTAAACAGCAAAAAAAAAAAAAAAAAAAGTAGAACACAACATCCCAAAATAAATGAGATTTTAGGTGCCACATATCCGACAGGTATGTAGGTTAAGCCGCTCACAAGCCGTGTGAAAGAGCCCTCACTAAGCTTTCAGACCCCATGAATGCTAGTGGGCTCATGAGTTATAGACCTTGCTATTGTCAAACCTGGAAGTGTCCAGTGTTGCATTACGTACCTAAACACAAAAATATCTAGTAGTCATTTTGGTATATTGGCTCCAGAGGCGCCAACAGAGCTTTTCCATGCCAGCAATCTTTTCTTCATAAAGTCATCTGTACATCATTGCTCCCATATTTCAGGATACTATATAAATGGATCAAAGGGGAAGGCTTGATTCAGTTGTATGCATAGGTATTTTCATTTAATTTGTGTTTGAATAACATTTCATTTGCATTAGAAAAGTATTTGTTCTTTGAATTTAACACTGCAAGCAATCAGAATAGCACTTTAAATGCAGAATAATAGGACAAACTGTGTTCTATGAAAAAAAAAATAGGAATGCAAAACACCAGAAACACAATTAAAAGATGTTTCCATGACACATTACAATGAGATCGCATTCAATATTTAAACCCTAATTTTAAGATCATTCAAAAGCGGTTCAGTTACAAAATGTAAATTCTAATGTATACAAGCCTTTAAAGGACCACTATCCTATACTATAATTAAAGATTTTAAATACATACATAAAAGGTGTGCATTTGTCCCAGAGTAAAGTGCGCTGCAAATTACTTTTTTTCTGGGGTTGTTGTCACTTACTGTAGGTAATATAAATCTGGCAGCACAGTGGCGTAGTAGTTAGCACTTTCACCTTCCAGCGTTGGATCCCCAGTTCGAATCTCAGCCAGGGCACTATCTGCACAGAGTTTGTATGTTCTCACCGTGTCTGCATGGGTTTCCTCTTGGCACTCCAGTTTCCTCCCACATCCCAAAAACATACAGATAGGTTAATGGGCTTCCCCCTAAATTGGCCCTAGACTACGATACATACACTACATGATACATACACAGACATATGACTATGGTAGGGATTAGATGTTGAGCCCCTCTGAGGAACAGTTAAGTGAGAAGACGATATACGCTCTGTACAGCGCCGCGGAAAATGTCAGCGCTATATAAATATATATTAATTGTGACAGGTTTTGGACTGCCTCTGCTATTCCTTCTACTAATGGGGTGTTTCGAGGAACGCTTTAACAAAAGCACTCCTTTGAGAGGATCTATGCAAAGATGCCATCACGCATTTCTCCTTGCTTGTACACTATTTTGACAGTTTGACTGAGGAACTGGTATTCAGCAAGTTCTTTTAAAATATAAAAAAAAGCCTGTAAATCCCCCATGAGGTGATGGTCTAGTTTGAAACTACCTACAGTATTCGACTTTCAAATAAGCAAATAAGAGCATAGAAATCCAGTACTATTAAATGTGGTTTATTGCCGCCAGGATACAGTTTTCCACTGATCTCTCCTTTTCATTAGATTGTTCTGTTTTTCTTCAGGGCTCTCTCTAGTGCTCGATCAAGACTGTTTGCCTCATAACCTCTCTATAAAAAAACAGGGGTTTTAGTTCCCCTTCTTGAGTCAGTGACGGGGAAATTGTTTTTGCGTAATTACAAAAACCATCTGTACTCAGTGTACAGTACAGTGTGTACTGAGTGATAGTGATGTACGCCAATGAAGTTTTTTTTATTGATCGAGCTTCAGCTGGATTGGAAATTGCCTCTTCACATAGACATACATAACCACTGCCCACAGCACCTGAATGGCCTTGGAAGAAGCTAGGTGACCCCCTGCGAAACAGTCGTCAGGCCATGTGCACCCTCTGGACGCTCACTGTTGGACCTTTCTCCCTACAATGTGCTCATCAGCAACAATAAGTACAAAATTAACATTCACACCTGCTTGATCAATGTGAAGTTTACTTTCATGCACCTGCACTTTGTTTGTACCCTGCTGGCAATAAACCACATATAATAGGTGCTGGATTTCTTTGCTCTCATTTGCTTATTTGAAAGAGTTACCGTACTCCTTAGTCCTGAACACATTATACTACACAGGGGGAGTAGCTTTGCACTGTAGCACGTCCCAGTCCTCTCAACAACGATAATCATCAGACTCAAGATTCAAGAGGATGAGGCCCTCCGCGGCGACTGGCAGTGATGATATATATGAAGATCAGGCAGTGAGGGATCCAGGCAGATTTGAGAGAGTTAATGCTAGTCCACATGCAACGTTATTCAGCAGGCAGTAAATGCTCCAGACAAGGATAGAGATCATGCGAAGATCACATGCAAGGTTATTCAATATGCAAGGATTAATTCTGGCTTACTTTGAGTGTCCAGTAACTTAGCAAAGGTCAGTCCAGGCAGCAAGCAAGGGTTATCCAAGAAACAAGGCAGAGGTCAGTCCAGGCAGCATTTGTGGAGGGCGTATTGTGATTGCGTCCTCCGCCTATCAGCATGTGCGGTTTGTGTCTCAGCGGTGAGGTCAATGGGGAACAAGCGCCGAGACCCGGAAGCGATGGATTCCGCCCGGGTCTCGGTGGAAACTTCAAGAGCAGACAAGTTCCTTATACTATGTAGAATATCATCTTTATTTTCTTTTAAAAATGTCAGACTTTTGTTTTGAGTCAAGTTACTTAAAAAAATGCAACCTATGTAGCTAAACTTGATTGCATGCCTGTTCTTATAAAACAATAATTAAAATTCAGAGGTATGAGGATCAGATTAGATAGGCAAGTGGTGTTTTAAATGTAAGTAAATCAACCGCCTTATTTTTCACTGCTGGTTCTCCTTCGTCTAGCAAGGCAAGTCACCCCAAAATCCTCCTCCTCACCCAAGATACTTGCAGGATAACCAGGGAATTTCAGAGATGTTATCAAGTTGAGCTTCTAGCTGGGGTTCTGTTTACTTTTGGAGGTTGGCTCCATTGGGGGGGAAGGGGGTGGGGTAATAATTCTCCAACTTCTCATACTCCTCCTTCCTGATGTTGCTACTGGAATAAGAAAGAATGCCTGGATTTAGGATATATACAGAAGCATGCAGTTTAAGTGCAGCAGTATAATAATTAATTCCTTTTTTTTGTATAGCGCCTTTCTCCTGTCGGACTCAAAGCGCTTGCGAGGCAGCCACTAGAGCGCACTCAGTAGGCAGTAGCAGTGTTAGGGAGACTTGCCCAATGAACTCCTTACTGAATAGGTGCTGGCTTACCGAGTAGGAAGAGCCAGGATTTGAACCCAGGACTCCTACATCAGAGGCAGAGCCCTTAACCATTACACTATCCAGCCACAGTTGGTCACTACTCAGCGCCTCTATAGACCACAATGCAAATTTGCACCTATGGGGCATCACTTGCATAGCTGCATGGATGGGAGTTTAATATGAGGGTATAAGGGACCGGAATCAGCTATAATATTGTGGAGCACTTAAAGAGACACTGAAGCGAAAAAAAATATGATATAATGAATTGGTTGTGTACTATGAATAATTACTAGAAGATTAGCAGCAAAGAAAATATTCTTATATTTTTATTTTCAGGTATATAGTGTTTTTTCTAACATTGCATCATTCTCTAATATGTGCAGATTACACAACACACAGCATTCAAAATGATTCTTTCAGAGCAGTCTGTGAACTAATGACCTCTCCTCTGGCAGAGAAAAAGAAAACAGTTGAGATAATAAAAGTCAGATAACAGCCCTCTCCACGACTTTGAAAGTCATAGAGCTTAATGGCTTTTTTGCATAGAGATAACAACTGGAGTTTCTTAACTCTTCCTGTACTAAAAACAATTAGACTGATGTGTCTGATCTTAATGTTTTATTTCTTAGCTGTACTACACATACAAATCATAATATCATAATTTTTTTTTCGCTTCAGTGTCTCTTTAAGGCTAGTGTTAGGCGATAAAGTAGCAGGAATGGAGGTTGGTGTTAAGATTTAGAAATGAGAAGGGAGGTTAGTATAAGGAATTGAGCATGGAGAAGGAGATTGGAGTTAGGCATGGAGTGGGAGGTTAGTATATGGAGTTAGGATCGGAGAGGGAGGCTAGTATATTAGTAAGGAGTTAGGATTAGGAGTTGGGCATGGAGAGGGAGGTTAGTGGTCACCGGCGTACCTACCGGGGATGTGACCCCATCAGCCGCAGGGGGGCGGGGCTGCTCGGGGGCCCGTTCACTGTGCGCGGGGGAAGCGCTGCCGCCCGCCCGATTCTGGACCCCCCAGCATAGTGCTCAACTGGCCGCAGCGTCTAATAGACTAATAGTTCATTCCCCGCAGCCCCGCTCCAGCAGCCTGCATATTCCTCCGGCAGGCAGAGCAGGGCTACGGCAAGATGGCTGCCGAAGCCCTGCACTGGAGACTATTTGTGTCTCCAGTACAGGGCTTCGAGCGCCATCTTGCCGTAGCCCTGCACTCTGCCTGTCAGACTCAGCGCGGGAGATGTGCTGCAGTGCACAGGAGGATCGTCGCTGGAGGAGCTGTGCACCAGAGGCCGGGAGAGACTTCTGACAGGTAAGTGAATTGTTTTTTTTTTTTTTTTTTTACAGG
Source organism: Hyperolius riggenbachi (assembly GCF_040937935.1). Lineage (NCBI taxonomy): Eukaryota > Metazoa > Chordata > Amphibia > Anura > Hyperoliidae > Hyperolius > Hyperolius riggenbachi. Next base: position 141,005,269 of record NC_090657.1, read on the forward strand.
GGCATTTTTTTTTCTGATGACTGCTGCACACATTACGATTTTTTTGGGTGATTGCTGCCCACATTGCGATTTTCTGGTGTCTGCTGCCCACATTGCGATTTTCTGGTAACTGCTGCCCACATTACGATTTTCTGGTGACTGCTGCCCACATTGCGATTTTCTGGTGTCTGCTGCCCACATTGCGATTTTCTGGTGTCTGCTGCCCACATTGCGATTTTCTGGTGTCTGCTGCCCACATTGCGATTTTCTGGTGACTGCTGCCCACATTGCGATTTTCTGGTGACTGCTGCCCACATTGCAATTTTCTGATGACTGCTGCCCACATTGCGATTTTCTGGTGTCTGCTGCCCATATTGCGATTTTCTGGTGAACACTGCCCACATTACGATTTTTTTGCCCACATTACGATTTTCTGGTGAACACTGCCCACGTTACGATTGTCTGTGAATGCTGTCCACGTTACGATTGTCTGGTGAACGCTGCCCACATTACGATTTTCTGGTGAACGCTGCCCTCATTACGATTTTCTGGTGAACTCTGCCCACATTACGATTTTCTGGCCCACATTACGATATTCTGGTGAACACTGCCCACATTACGATTGTCTGGTGAATGCTGTCCACATTACGATTTTCTGGTGAACTCTGCCCACATTACGATTTTTTTGCCCACATTACGATTTTCTGGTGAACACTGCCCACGTTACGATTGTCTGTGAATGCTGTCCACGTTACGATTGTCTGGTGAACGCTGCCCACATTACGATTTTCTGGTGAACGCTGCCCACATTACGATTTTCTGGCCCACATTACGATATTCTGGTGAACACTGCCCACATTACGATTGTCTGGTGAATGCTGTCCACATTACGATTTTCTGGTGAACTCTGCCCACATTACGATTTTCTGGTCCACATTTTAGATATTCTGGTGAACGCTGCCCCCATTACGATTGTCTAGTGAATACTGACCACGTTACAATTTTCTGGTGACTGCTGCCCACGTTACAATTTTCTGGTGACTGCTGCCCACGTTACAATTTTCTGGTGACTGCTGCCCATGGTACAATTTTCTGGTGACTGCTGCCCACGTTACAATTTTCTGGTGACCGCTGCCCACGTTACAATTTTCTGGTGACTGCTGCCCACATTACGATTTTCTGGTGACTGCTGCCCACATTACGATTTTCTGGCCCACATTACGATTGTCTGGTGAAATGCTGCCCACTTTACAAATAATTTACAGGGAAACGCTGCCCCATTACGATTATTTGGCACCTATGGAGGGCCCCATCCAAATATTCGCAGGGGGGCCCAGTGATTTCTAGTTACACCCCTGTTAGTGTTAGTAATCAGGCATGGAGAGGAAGGTTAGTATTAGGATTTATGCATGGAGAGGGAGGTTAGTGCTAGATGTGGAGAGGGAGTTTTGTGTTTGGCATGGAGAGGGAGGTTAATGTTGGGCATGGCATGGAGAGGGAGGTTAGTGTTAGGCATGGAGAGGGAGGTTAGTATAAGGAGTTAGGCATGGAGACAGAGGTTAATGTTAGGCATTTAATGGGAGGTTAGTATAAGGAGCTAGGAATGAAGAGGGAGGTTAGAGATGGGCATGTAGAAGGAGGTTAGTGTTAAGCATGAAGAGGGAGGTTAGTGCTAGGCATGGAGAGGTAGGTTAGTATTAGGAGTTAGGCATGGAGAGGGAGGTTAGTGTTAGTCATGAAGAGGGAGGTAAGTGTTAGGTATGGAGATGGAGGTTAGTATTAGGAGTTAGGCATAGAGAGGAAGGTTATTATTATAAGGAGTTAGGCATGGAGAGGGGGGTTAGTATAAGGCGTTAGGCACGCAGTCTCACTGTGCCTGTCCGGTACATGTCTGTGTGTGACAGGTGCACATTGTAATACCCATCACGGCATATACCTACTACTACCTGTTGTTCACTTCAGTGCACCCACCTACCTACTTCAGCGCACGCAGTGTCACTGTGCCTGAACGGTACCTGTCTGTGTGTGACAGGTGCATATTTGTAATACCAGTCATTGCATAATTGTTCACAGTACCTGTGTGACCGCGCGCTGTGTAATATACCACTCCGAGCATACATGCTAACTGCACCTGTGTGACAGCTGCACATTGTAATGTAATACCAGTCACTGCATACCTTTCACTGCACCTGTGACTGCACATTGTATTATACCTGGCAGTCAGTGCATACCTTTCACTTGAATGGATGGCAGACTTGCCCTCCATAACAGATTCTCGTTACAGGTGGTAAAGTCTATCAGTGTCATATACAGCAGGGCCTCGAAAGTCCTCCTGTATTGTTATTTTTGGTCACTACCTCGGGACGTGCATGCCTTGCCTGCTGCCTTCCTTGGATGTGTGGGGTAACCGTTCCTACTCCTTTGCCCACAGAGTGCCTGCTTCCTTCCTTGGATGTGTGGAGGTGGTAGCCACTCCGGACCGGAATCGAACCAGGATTCCCCAGCCATTACCCGTGGTCACCATGCTACTGAGAAAGTACCATCTAAAGTTTCACACAGTTGAATGAATGGCAGACTTGCCATGCATAACACATTCTCTTTAAAGGCAAGTGGTGTCATCTCTGGCACACAGCGCTGGGTCAAGGGTCCATCTGACCACAGATGCCTGGTCTGCAAAGCACGGTCAGGGCAGGTACATTACTTATACAGCAAATGGGTCCTTACTTGGATGTCCGGTGGTGGTAGCCAGTTCTCAGGCTCCCACTCCGGACCGGAATCAAACCCTGATTCCCCGGCTATTACCCGTGGTCACTCACAATGGCAGACTTGCCCTCCATAACAGATTCTCGTTGCAGGTACTGAACAGCCAGCAAAAAATGTAATTTAAAAAAAATAGATGTAAGCTTTATCAATGGTAGAGAAAGAACCATCGAAAGTTGATAAGGCAGTCAGACATTACCTGATATCACTGAGGAAGAGCAATCTCGCCATGGTGCGCACCAGTCCAGCACGGCCGTCACAACACAAACAGCTGTTTGCAATGCGATACACAGTGTGTTTGGTGTGTCAGTGTGAAGCAATAATAAATAATAATAAACCTTATTCTTACATAGTTAGCAGTACTCTAATTACACTCCCTGATTGATGTATACACATGCAAAATGTTTTAAAGCACTTTAGGCCTGCAATTTAGCATTCAATGTGATTTCTGCCCTTAAAACGCTGCTTTGCGTCAAATCCAGATTTTCCCCGGGACTTTTAGCGTTTATCTCACTCCGCCATGCCCCCCTCCAGGTGTTAGACCCCTTGAAACATCTTTTCCATCACTTCTCTGGTCAGCATAAGTGTTTCTAGGTTTCAAAGTTTGCTTCCCCATTGAAGTCTATTGCGGTTCGCGAAAGTTCACGCAAGCCCGGTTCGCGAACCGAAAATCAGAGGTTCGGGCCATCTCTACTATACGCATTCTGTGGCCACTTTTGTTATTTTTGTAAGCATTTCTTAGCTTGGAGCTTTCTTGGTAATTTTTAGCTGCAGTGTATGTTTTTAATCTTCAACTTTCCATTACCCTCATGTCCACTCTTGTAATAAATGGCCCCGCGGAAGGCATGTGAAGGAAAGCCTGTGCATGGGTCAGGAGGTTAACATTGAACTGTTTATTGCTATGGGGCTGTGAGCTGTAGCTGTATTGACAAGAGTGCACATTGTTCCTTTTATGTGATGTAATATAATCTTCTGTAATGTAACCTGAAAATGATCATCTTCCAGCCTAGGCTCTTATCCCTCTCGCAGTTTTATATTTGTCTATAGAGTACATTTATTTTCTGGATGGGTCATGAATCTGCTATGACAAGACAGGAGAATACCCTTTAGATTGATAAATGTCTCAGGCTATATTGTGCACGCTCAATGTGCATTTTATGAAAATAAGAAGACAACAGTAACTAATAACGCCGCAATATAACTTGCTGAAACCTATAACTCAAGTCCACTGACACCATCAAAACTTTTCCTGAATTTTTTATTCATTGATGGTTTTTTTTCTCCCTCCTTCAACAAACTGTTATAGCCACTGAAGTCCAAAAAAGCTAAAAACCAAAGTAATCCCCTAGAGATAATTTCTGACTGTGGCAGGTTTGAATGTATTACACAGTAGACTGTGATGGAAGCACCTGGATTGAATAAAGTAATTCAAATTCAAAAAGGAGCACAATGGGCTTACCTTCTAGTAAGCTAAAAGATTCATTGTTTTATTAGCGACAAGAAAAACAATGCATTTTTGGCATAGACCCCGTTTTTTAGGTTTAACATGTAGAGTCGTGGATCAGTCTGTGTATAGAATGCTAAGCACTGAATGGTGCCCTGTTTTGCATAGGCAAAAATGGCTCTATCCTGCAAAACCTGTTAGATTTTATTACCCGTCATCAACTCGTAATGATCTATAACTGGATCCTTTTTCTTACTAAAAGATAAGTACTTTTTAGATCTCAATTGTTTTATTCATCCTCAAAGTAACTGAGACAGAGGACTGTGATGGAAGCTCTAACACATTACGGGCTGCAAGACTTGTGCCCCTTAAAGGATACCCGAAGTGACATGTGATATGATGAGATAGACATGGGTATGTACAGTGCCTAGCACACAAATAACTATGCCGTGTTCCTTTTTTTCTTTCTCTGCCTGAGTTAAATATCAGGTATGTACATGGCTGACTCAGTCCTGACTCAGACAGGAAGTGACTACAGTGTGACCCTCACTGATAAGAAATTCCCCTTTTTATCTCTTTCTTGCTCTCAGAAGCCATTTTCTGCTAGGAAAGAGTTTTATAGTTGGAATTTCTTATCATTGAGGGTCACACTGTAGTCACTTCCTGTCTGAGTCAGGACTGAATCAGCCACTTACATACCTGATATTTAACTCTTTCAGGCAGAGAAAGAAAAAAAGGAACACAGCATAGTTATTTGTTTGCTAGGCACTGTACATACACATGTCTATCTCATCATGTCACATGTCACTTCGGGTATCCTTTAAAGGACAACTGAAGTGAGATGTATATGGAGGCAGCCATATTTATTTCCTTTTAAAACATACCAGTTGCCTGGCAGCCTTACTGATCTATTTAGCTGCAGTAGTTTCTAAATAACTTCAGAAACAAGCATGCAGCTAATATCGTCAGGTCTGACAATAATGTCAGAAACACCTGATATGCTGCATGCTTGTTAAGGGTCTGTGATTAAAGGGGAACTGAAGTGAGAGGTATACGGAGGCTGCCATATTTATTTCCTTTTAATCAATACCAGTTGCCTGGCAGCCCTGCTGGTCTATTTCTCTGCAGTAGTATCTGAATAACACCAGAAACAAGCATGCAGCTAGTCTTGTCAGATCTGACTTTAAAGTCTGAAACACCTGATCTGCTGCATGCTTGTTCAGGGGCTATGGCTAATAGTATTAGAGGCAGAGGATCTGCAGGACAGCCAGGTAACTGGTATCGCTTAAAAGGAAATAAATAAGGCAGCCTCCATGTCCCTCTCACTTCAGTTGTCCTTTAAGCACCACAGCCTGTTTTTTTCATGCAGCTATTCAGTGATCAGTGTGATTGGCTCACAGTGATCACCTGGTAAGGAGCCAACTGGATCCTTAACGATAGGAGGAAGCTTGAGTCTGCAGCCGCAGTGAGAAGCGATCAGTTCGGGACCGCGACATAAAATCTACACCGCATCAAAACTAGAGAGAGACAGATGCGCCGTAGATTCTAACTTTCATGGTCCTGCACCAGTTAAACATCCTCCGGGGACTGTGAACTCTAAAGTGTAAGCATATAGAAACCGGGTCCGCCCCCTCCCCAGTGTTTTTCAGCGGTACTTATTGGGCGCCAAAAGTAGAATTTTTTTTTTAAAACATTTTATTGTGGTATGAACAGAGATGAATGTGAAGTAAATCACGGTTGGCATTACATATTGGTACATCTCTCAAGACCACGTTTTTCAAACAATGGCCTCAATTCACTAAGCGTAACTTCTGTCTTTAATAACTCTTCAGAGCTGTTTTACAGTTATCACAATTATATCACCATGGTGATAACTGTAAAACAGCTTTGAAGAGTTATTAAAGACAGGAGTTACGCTTAGTGAATTGAGGCCAATGGCCTCAATTCACTAAGCTTAACTCCTGTCTTTAATAACTCTTCTGAGCTGTTTTACAGTTATCACAATTATCACCATGGTGATGACTGTAAAACAGCTCAGAAGAGTTATTAAAGACAGGAGTTAAGCTTAGTGAATTGAGGCCTATGACTCTTAGGACTATGTTTGGACATAAGGTATCCATATAATAGATAGATGGCAAATCAGGTGTTTTAGATGTCGTGTAGCTGTAGCATAGGCCAAGAATAAACAAAGCAAAATCAAAATTGAAAAGAAAAAGTACAATTTAAGATTAAAGTTAACCTCCAGACTAAAAATCTACTCAGCAGCTCTGAAAAGGCTTGGTGTTTCTTTAAAGGAGTTCTGTGTAATTAAAAAAGTAAAACGAGCTGATACTTACCTGGGGCTTCCATCAGCCCCCTGCAGCGGTAATGTCCCGCGCTGTCCTCTCCGGATGCGCCGTTCCCTGCCGCCGGTTCCCATTTAATCACGCGAGTGATTACACTGCGGCTGCACGGCCGAGCTCTCGCTTCCGCATGCGTCCTCAAAGCTTACTGCGCAGGCGCAGTACAAGAAAACTTCGTACTGCGACTGCGCAGTAAGCTCACGATGACGCGAACGGGAGCGCGCATTATTCGTCTGTTGTCAGACGAATAATGCCCGGTGCCGGCGGCGGGGTACGGCAGATCGGAGGAGGATGACGTGGGCCATCACCGCTGCAGGGGGCTGATAGAAGCCCCAGGTAAGTGTCAGCTTGTTTTACTTTTTAACTAGCACAGAACCCCTTTAACAGTTTCACTGCATCAGACCTTTGTTTTTCTTAGAAGTCTCATTTTCGGCTAAACTCCGCCCCATCAAAGAAAACTGCCTGGGCTTTTTTTCCCCTGATGCTGTGCAAAGCATGATGGGATTTCCTATGTTGTTATTCACGTTGCCTAGCAACTGGGAGGGGTAATCAGGACACAGGACAGTTGGAACTGTATCTCATTAGAGTTGGGCCGAACGGTTCGCCTGCGAACGGTTCCAGGGCGAACTTTGGAGGTTCGCATTCATCAGGCGAACTTTTGCGGAAGTTCGATTCGCCCCATAATGCTGTATTGAGCAAATCCATTTCACTGTCAGCAGACATGTTATTGTCAAACACACTGCTTTCAGTGTTAGAGAACCCGCCCACCCTCCCTTCAAGCTAGGTACTTTATACCATTTGACTCAGTTGTCTGCCTACACTAATTAATTATGGGACAGCTGGTACACACTCTGCTAGGGAGATTTTAATTCCTCCCTCCTCCCACCTCCCACCTCCCTCCTACCTTCTACCCTTCTACCCTTCTACCTATTCCCTCCTCCCTCCTACCGGAGGGAGGAGGGTCTCTTCTGCCAGGGAATTATACTATTTTAAAAACCAGTATACATCATACCATAGCTGGTACATCATACCATAGCTGGGAATACATACATGAGTATACATCATACCATAGCTGGGAATCGAACCCAGATCTCACTGTGTGGTGGACACGTCACCCTAAGCACTGTACCACTACAGAAGTAAGTGAAGCTAGCCTAAAATGTAACATTTATGCTCAATGCAATAGAACCATTAGGTTGCTTAAAGGAGAACTGTAGTGAGAGGTATATGGAGGCTGCCATATTGATTTCCTTTTAAGCTATACCAGTTGCCTGGCAGCCCTGCTGATCTATTTGGCTGCAGTAGTGTGAATCACACCAGAAACAAGCATGCAGCTAATCTTGTCAGATCTTACAAAAATGTCAAACACCAGATCTGCTGCATGATTGTTCAGGGTCTAGGGCTAAAAGTATTGGAGGCAGAGGATCTGCAGGATAGCCAGGTAACTGGTATTGCTTAAAAGGAAATCAATATGGTAGCCTCCATATACCTTTCACTACAGTTCTCCTTTAAAGGGAACCTTAACTGAGAGTGATATGGCTGTTTCCTGTAAACAATACCAGTTGCCTGGCAGTCCAGCTGATCTTTGTGACTGCAATAGTGGCTGAATCACACCCTGAAACAAGCATGCAGCTAATCCAGTCTGACTTCAGTCAGAGCACCTGATCTGCATGCTTGTTCAGGGGCTGTGGCTAAAAGTATTAGAGACACAGGATCAGCAGGCAATTCAGGCAACTGGTATTATTTTAAAAGGAAAAATTAGCTGCATGCTTGTTTCTGGTGTGATTCACACTACTGCAGCCAAATAGATCAGCAGGGCTGCCAGGCAACTGGTATAGCTTAAAAGGAAATCAATATGGCAGCCTCCATATACCTCTCACTACAGTTCTCCTTTAAGCAACCTAATGGTTCTATTGCATTGAGCATAAATGTTAAATTTTAGGCTAGCTTCACTTACTTCTGTAGTGGTACAGTGCTTAGGGTGACGTGCCCACCACACAGTGAGATCTGGGTTTGATTCCCAGCTATGGTATGATCTGGTGTTTGACATTTTTGTAAGATATGACAAGATTAGCTGCATGCTTGTTTCTGGTGTGATTCACACTACTGCAGCCAAATAGATCAGCAGGGCTGCCAGGCAACTGGTATAGCTTAAAAGGAAATCAATATGGCAGCCTCCATATACCTCTCACTACAGTTCTCCTTTAAGCAACCTAATGATGGTTCTATTGCATTGAGCATAAATGTTACATTTTAGGCTAGCTTCACTTACTTCTGTAGTGGTACAGTGCTTAGGGTGACGTGTCCACCACACAGTGAGATCTGGGTTCGATTCCCAGCTATGGTATGATGTATACTCATGTATGTATTCCCAGCTATGGTATGATGTACCAGCTATGGTATGATGTATACTGGTTTTTAAAATAGTATAATTCCCTGGCAGAAGAGACCCTCCTCCCTCCGGTAGGAGGGAGGAGGGAGGTGGGAGGAGGGAGGTGGGAGGTATTAAAATCTCCCTAGCAGAGTGTGTAGCAGCTGTCCCATAACTAATTAGTGTAGGTAGGCAAATGGTATAAAGGACCTTGCTTGGAGGAGGGAGGGTGGGCGGATCCTCCAGCAGTTATGTGTATTTCACTCAATTAGGTGTGGCTCCAGGTATTAGAGCTTTTAAAACATGTTTTCTATCATTTTTCCAGTTGATAGAATTTTTTAAAACTTTGAAAGTTCGCCTCCCCATTGTAGTCTATGGCGGTTCTCGAACTTTTTCGCGAACCGAACCTTTTGCGGAAGTTCGCGAACAGGGTTCGCGAACCTAAAATCGGAGGTTCGGCCCAACTCTATATCTCATGCTCCCTGTCACCTTCTTTCAACCAAAAAGATGACTGCCCTTATGAAATCACAAACCTTTGCCTGTTCTTTTAAAACAGGGTGGATAAGAGATTATACTACCTTACTATTTTAATTAACATAAATAATGTAACTTAATGACAGTATGTTTGTTTAGGCTAAAGTTCCTCTTTAACTGGTTAACAGAGTGTGATTTAGTTATAAGTAAGTTAGAAATACCTGACAAGTAGAGATGGCCTGAACGGTTCGCCGGCGAACAGTTCCCGGCAACCTTCCGGGGTTCGCGATCGCGGAGAACCGCAAACTTTTCCGGAAGTTCGGTTTGCCCCCATAGTGCATCATGAGGGTCAACTTTACATCAAAGTCAGCAGGCACATTGTAGCTAATCAGGCTACACTCCCTCCTGGACCCCCCCCCCCCCCCCCTTCTTATAAAAGGCAGGCAGCGTCAGGCTTTTCACTCACTTGTGTGCCTGCAGTAATTAGTGAAGAAATAGCTGCTGCAGACTCTCATAGGGAAAGCTTAGTTAGGCTCTTGTAGGCTTCTTAGCTTGCTCCTTGCTGATTCGTATTGCTAAAAAAAGCACCCCTCAACAGCTCTTTTGAGAGCTAATCTTGTTCTTGTGATCTATTTTTTTTTCTGTGTGTGCCACTGCCAGGCCCAGCACATTCAGTGACTACTACCTGTGTGTGTGACAGGTGCACATTGTAATACCCACTGCATATACAGGTGCACATTGTAATACCCACCTACGTGAGCGCACACAGTGTCACTGTGCCTGTCCGGTACCTGTCTGTGTGTGACAGGTGCATATTGTAATACCCACTGCATATACCTACCTGTTGTTCACTGTGCATCCACCCACCTACGTGAGTGCATGCAGTGTCACTGTACCTGTCCGGTACCTGTCTGTGTGTGACAGGTGCACATTGTAATACCCACTGCATATACCTACCTGTTGTTCACTGTGCACCCACCCACCTACGTGAGTGCACGCAGTCTCACTGTGCCTGTCCGGTACCTGTCTGTGTGTGACAGGTGCACATTGTAATACTGTATACCTACTACTACCTGTTGTTCACTTCAGTGCACCCACTCACCTACGTGAGTGCACACAGTGTGATATACCACTCCGTGCATACCTGTTAACTGCACCTGTGTGACTGCACATTGTATTAGTCAAGTCAGTGCATACCTTTCACTTCATACCCCCTCCCCCCCCCCCCCCCCCGATATGGACAAAACAGACAAAACTGGTGGAGGCAGAGGTAGAGGCAGACCCAGAGGAAGGCCACCCGGCAAGTCTGTGCGAGATCGTGGTGATGTGAATTCGTGCGGCCCTGGACCAAAGTACAGTGCTCAGAAGATGGCATGTCCCATCAACTCCCAAGATTGTCAGGACGTGGTTGACTGTTAAACACAGAACACCTCATTTTCCGCAGCCACCACCAGCCAACATGCCCTTCGTCAGCTGCTGATGCCACCATAGTGCCATCACCCCAGGGGGGCGCAGCGGTTTGGAAATTTTTTTATGTGTCTGCCTCAGATCGGAGCAATGTCATCTGTTCTCTCTGCCTCCAAAAATTGAGCCATGGAAAGGCCAACACCCATGTAGGGACAAGTGCCTTATGAAGGCATATGGAGAAAAGGCACAAACTGCAATCGGAAGAGCACCTGAGCAAAAGCAGCACACAAAAGAAAAGCCACCCTCCTTCTACTCTTTCTCCTTCAGGTGCATAATCTTCAGCCGCTTTCTCCCTTGAAACTTCACAGCCACCCTCCTCCACTCCGCCTCTGACCTTGAGCGGTTCCTGCTCCTCTGCCCACAGCAGCCAGGTGTCTGTGAAGGAAATCTTTGAGCGGAAGAAGCCAATTTCTGCCAGTGACCCCCTTGCCCGGCATCTGAAAGCTGGCTTGGCGGAACTGTTAGCTCACCAGCTGTTACCATACCAGCTGGTGGACTCTGAGGCCTTCCGTAAATTTGTGGCCATTGGGACACCGCAGTGGAAGATGCCAGGCCGCAATTATTTCTCTAAAAAGGCGATACCCAAACTGTACCGTGAAATTGAGGCAAGTGGTGTCATCTCTGGCACACAGCGTTGGGTCAAGGGTTAACCTGACCACGGATGCCTGGTCTGCCAAGCACGGTCAGGGCAGAACATTACTTACACAGCCCATTAGGTCAACCTGGTGACTGATGGCAAGCAGGGAGTACGTGGCTGTGCAGCGGACCAACTTGTGACACCTCCACAGCTTGCAGGCAGGCCTGCCACCTCCTCACCTCCTGCTACATCCTCTTCGCTGTCATCATCCTCCTCCTCCTTGGCTGAGTGGCAGTTCAACTCTACTGGTGCTGCGATCTCCTCTACAGCTACACAGCCCCAGCTCCCCAGGGCCTATGCTGCATGTCAGGAATGACGGTGTCACACCATCTTGGACATGTCTTGCCTCAAAGCGGAGAGTCACACTGGAGCAGCTCTCCTGGCTGCTCTTAACAAACAGGTGGATCAGTGGCTGACCTCCCACCAGCTGGAGATCGGCGACATGGTGTGTGACAACGGCAGCAATCTCATTTCCGCGTTGAATTTGGGAAAGCTGACACATGTACCCTGCATGGCACATGTGCTGAATCTAGTCATTCAAAGATTTGTGTCAAAGTACCCAGGCTTAGAGGACGTCCTGAAGCAGGCCAGGAAGTTGTGTGGGCATTTTAAGGCGGTCTTACACGCCCATGGCACACTTTGCCGAGATTCAGCGGAGAAACAAGTTGCCGGTGAGACACCTCATTTGCGATAGCCCGACTCGCTGGAATTCGACCCTCCTTATGTTCTCTCGCCTGCTAGAACAGGAGAAAGCTGTCACCCAGTACCTCTACAATTTCAGTAGGAGGACACAATCTGGGGAGATGGGGATGTTCTGGCCCAACAACTGGACACTCATGCGAAATGCATGCAAGCTCATTCGGCCGTTTGAGGTGACGACCAAACTGGTGAGTCGCAGTGAAGGCACCATCATCGACTTAATCCCGTACGCTTAATTCCTGGAGCGTGCCGTGCGTAGAGTGGTGGATCAAGCTGTGGATGAGTGTGAACAGGAACAGTTACAAGAGCAAGAGCTGTTACCAACTCAGAGGCAGAAAGGATGCAGCACTTGCAGAACAAGCTGGCAACTATGCTTTACAGTGCGTTTAAGGGTGATGTCACAGCACAACGGAATAAAGGTATCACTGCCAGTAATCCTTCTCCCATGTCCACGCAGGCAAGGACAGGATGCTCCAGCGATCTCATGGTGTTTTCGGACATGCAGACATTCTTTAGTCCGCCTCACCTTAGCCCTTTTGGATCCACCCTCCACCAACCCCTCAACTGGCAGGTAGCCGACTACCTGGCCTTAAGTGTGGATGTAGACACTGTGAGCAGCGATGAACCCTTGGACTACTGGGTGCGCAGGCTTGACCTGTAGGCAGAGCTGTCCCAATTTGCCATCCAACTTCTGTTTTGCCCTGTCTTGCCCTGCCTCAAGCGTCCTGCCAGAAAGGACCTTCAGCGCAGCTGGAGGCATTGTCACTGAGAAGAGAAGTCACCTAAGTCTCAAGTGTTCAGTACCTGACCTTCATCAAGATGAATGAGGCATGGATCCCGGAAGCCTACTGCCCACCCGAAGACTAAGTCGCTCTCCACACAGCACCTCTGCCCGCAGGCCGCTTAACTGCCTTCTCCGCCACCACCTACAGGGTTCAGGACTCCAGGTGGATTCCTGAATTTTTAACAGAGGTGCCAGGCAGGTTAAAATGATCTAAAAACAACTAAAAAGGAGTACAGGTGGACTTACCTCCTGAAATGATGGACAATCGAGATTGTTCAAATCGCAAATAACAATTTATTTTGGCACTCCGCAACGCGTTTTGCAGGTATAACCCGCTTCATCAGGCAAGGAGTGCAAGCTCAAAAAGGTCCAATAGTGGCAATGCGCCAGACAGAGGCAATGAGAGGCAATGACAGAGGCTGATGAAGCGGGTTATACCTGCGAAACGCGTTGTGGAGTGCTAAAATAAATTATTTTCGATTTGAACAATCTCGATTATCCATCATTTCAGGAAGTAAGTCCACCTGTACTCCTCCTTTTTAGTTGTTTTTAGATCATTTTAACCTGCCTGGCGCCTCTGTCCAAATTTGCACAGTAAATAGTCCACCTTGGGTGGAGGGGACTGTCCCCTTCTTTCTATCTACAGAGAGCGACTTCTTAAACCTGAGTGGGGTCAGGTTCTAATGCTCCCCACCTGCATTTCAAGTGGTTGCCTATGTGGTAACCCGTGTTTGTGAGTATATCCACATCTGTTAATTATTTCGCCAACAATTGTTAGACTTACTGCACTATATTGGGCTCTCGGTTTTTCTTTTTGTTTCAAGTGCATCCTAAATTTTTAAGGCCGCTATACTGATTTTTCTGCTGCCCTTAGCGATCATTACCTTGCCGCAGTGAAGGGGCTTGCGTATCACAATGAAGCAATGACCGCCAGCTATATGAGTGTCTCGGTCGTTGCTTCATTGTGGACTGAACAAATTCGATCAGCTGGGACAGTCCCTGTTCTGTTATTGCGCTACCTCAGCCCAGCGAACATATAGGCTGGAAAGCCGCCATCACCTGCACTCTCGTCATGGTGCGCACCAGTCCAGCACGGCTTTCACTACACAAACAGCTGTTTGCAGTCACTGCATACCTTTCACTGCATCTGTGACTGCACATTGTATTATACCTGGCAGTCAGTGCATACCTTTCACTTGAATGGATGGCAGACTTGCCCTCCATAACAGATTCTCGTTACAGGTAGTAAAGTCGATCAGTGTCATATACAGCAGGGCCTCGAAAGTCCTCCTGTATTGTAATTTCTGGTCACTACCTCGGGACGTGCATGCCATGCCTGCTGATTCCTTGGATGTGTGGTAGCCGTTCCTGATCCTTAGCCCACAGCGTGCCTGCTGCCTTCCTTTGATGTGTGATGGTGGTAGCCATTTCTTCGGCTCCCACTCCGGACCGGAATTGAACCCTGATTCCCCGGCCATTACCCGTGGTCACCATGCTACTGAGAAAGTACCATAGAAAGTTTCACACAGTTGAATGAATGGCAGACTTGCCCTCCATAATAACACATTCTTGGCAAATGCTTTCGATTTGGTTTGTCTTGCGCTGGGTCAAGGGTCCATCTGACCACAGATGCCTGGTCTGCAAAGCTTGGTCAGGGCAGGTACATTACTTATACAGCAAATGGGTCCTTACTTGGATGTGCGGTGGTGGTAGCCAGTTCTCAGGCTCCCACTCCGGACCAGAATTGAACCCCGATTCCCCGGCCATGACCCGTGGTCACTCACAATGGCAGACTTTCCCTCCATAAAAGATTCCTCAATGCAGGTACTGAACAGCAAGCAGAACAAGTATTTAAAAAAATAGATGTAAGCTTTAACAATGGTAGAAAAAGAACCATTGAAAGTTGATAAGGCAGTCAGACATTACGTGATCTCACTGAGGAAGAGCAATCTCGCCATGGTGCGCACCAGTCCAGCACGACCATCACAGCACAAACATCTTTTGCGGTGCGTTACACAGTGAGTTTGGTGTGTCAGTGTGAAGCAGTACTCTAATTAAACTCCCTGATTGATGTACACACATGCAAGATGTTTTAAAGCACATTAAGCCTGCAATTTAGCATTCAATGTGATTTCTGCCCTTAAAACGCTGCTTTGCGTCAAATCCAGATTTTTCCCCCGGGACTTATGGCATTTATCTCACTCCGCCATGCCACCCTCCAGGTGTTAGACTCCTTGAAACATCTTTTCCATCACTTTTCTGGTCAGCATAAGTGTTTCTAGTTTTCAAAGTTCGCCTCCCCATTGAAGTCTATTGCGGTTCGCGAACTTTTGCGGACGTTCACGAACTGAAAATTCAAGGTTCGGGCCATCTCTACTGACAAGTATAATGAGGAGATACCCTGAATGAGTTGCAGTTTTGGCTACATTTCAGTCAGTATTTACTGTTTAGATTTGTATATATTCGCTCACATTGGCTGTTAGTAGCAAAAGCAGAAATTTGGATGCCCGAAAAAATATTGATTTGAACAATAACAGTTTTTTTAAATTTATTTTGTTTTCAGAACATTACAACGTTATAGTTTTTGAAGTTTTTATAATTTTGAAAATTAGAAAGTTAAGTCATTGAAATGTTTGGTCTTTTGTATATGTTATGGCCAAAACCAGAAATCGGCCAATTCTAGAATTGGCCGGCCGTTTCTGGAACTGGCCGATTTGACGTCGGCCAAAGTCCAAAATGCTGAAAATTTCTGACTTTGGCCGGCCAGTTTGCAAAATGGCCAAAGTCAGATGGCCAAAGTCCAAAATGCACAAATCTCACAAGAACGGAAGAACTGGGGAAAGGCAGGTGCAGCAGAATGTTCAAAGAAGCACCACAGAATGGCTGCAGCAGAAGAATCTACACCAAGCTACCACAGAAAGTTCACGAAAACACCACAGAATGGCAGCCGCAGCACAAAGTAGAAGAAAATATATTATCTTGGCAACGACAGCAGAATTCCCACAAAAATGAAGCAGCAGTAGTAGAACAACTACAAACTCCAAGCCATGTCAGAAATACCTCACGCAGGTGGGAACATTACAAACACACACAGTGAAGTGAGAGGCACACATGTAATATTACCTATTCCCTCAGGGCCCTTTCACACCAGAGCCCACTTCTGGCGATTTAACGCAAAGTCTATACTTTGCGTTAACCAAGGTAAAAGGAAAGTCCATAGACTTTCCTTTTACCTTTCACACCCGACGCTGCGTTTCGATACGTTGCGGTACGACGCGTCCCGGCGCATTTTATCGTCGGGAATCGGCGCTTCCCCTTCGGGGTAATTAACTACCACCGCCGCTACTCAGCGTCGCACCGGAGTTTCCCGACGACACGCCGCAACGCGTGCAGGAGCCGTTCTCCTGCACGCTTTTGGTGTGTAACGAGCCTCAGTATCAGGCACTTCAGGCAAGGGTGCCCAGCATATATGTTCGCATATTTTCCTTATCTTCCTCTCCTTCCTGTCTTTTAAATAGTGATCTTTTGATTACTTCTCCCCTCAATTATCCATAAACTCCCCCCCCCCCCCTTCATCTATTACATAAATTGGTCCATCCTCCTATCAAATTGCTCCCCCTTCATTCTCCCTGTGTCCATCCCCTGAGCCCTGTGTTATCCAGAAAGCAGGCTGCAGGGTCCTTAAATGGAGTGACTTGGGGACAGTGGGACATTCCTCCCCCCCCCCCCCCCTTCATTCTTTCTCACCTCCCTGAACACAGACAGCTCCGACACCTCTGGGACATTCCTCCCTCCTCCTTTCTCTGGCAGCCTGTGGTCGCTGAAGCAGGCGGCAGACAGAGCGTACACCTCGGGACATTCCTCCCTCCTCCACCCTCTGGCAGCCGGTGGTCGCTGGAGCAGAAAGCAGCCAGCACGGACCTCGGGGACATAAAGCAGCCGGCCATGGGCGTCCGCACATATGGCAAAACCGGGCATCTGCCCGAGCCTGGCCGCCCGCTGCCCCCCCTGGCCGCGTGCCCGTGCAGCCAGCAGGAGGGAACAGCGCAGAGAAGAGAGAGAGCTATGGGCACAGTGGGGAAGGGCGGACGTCTCCCCCCCCTTCCCTCACCTTAGGGGGCTCTCTCTCCCTCGCTGTCCCCTCCGGAATGAAGTGTGCACTGTGCAGCGGCTGGCAGCGGGCGGAACTTACCTCCTCTCGCTCCTGCGCCGGAAGTTCTGGTGCCGCACTCTGGTCTGGATCAGGCCAGAGTAGCGGCTAATCCATCCGGCGCGTGCGACGAGAGGAGGTAAGTTCCGCCCGCTGCCAGCCGCTGCACACTTCATTCCGGACTCCGGAGGGGACAGCGAGAGAGGGAGGGAGAGCCCCCTAAGGTGAGTGCCCATAGCTCTCCCTCTTCTCTCCGCTGCTCCCCTCCTCCTGCACGCAGACATCGCCACTTTATCTGGGGACATATCCCCCTGGCTACATATACTGGGACATATACCCCTGCCTACATATACTGGGACATATACCCCTGCCTACATATACTGGGACATATACCCCTGCCTACATATACTGGGACATATACCCCTGCCTACATATACTGGGACATATACCCCTGCCTACATATACTGGGACATATACCCCTGCCTACATATACTGGGACATATACCCCTGCCTACATATACTGGGACATATACACCTGCCTACATATACTGGGACATATACACCTGCCTACATATACTGGGACATATACCCCTGCCTACATATACTGGGACATATACCCCTGCCTACATATACTGGGACATATACCCCTGCCTACATATACTGGGCACATATACCCCTGGCTACCTGTTCTGGGGACATCTCTACCCCTGGCTACCAGTTCTGGGGACATCTATACCGCTGGCCACCTATTCTGGGGACACCTATAGACCTGGGGCTACCTATTTTTGGGGAACCACTGCTGTCAGATTGAGTGTATTTTGGGGAACTGCTGCCAGGTGAGAGGTGTCTACATATTAAGGGGGCATTCTGCCTATTTATGTGAAAAGCTGTCTATTTATGTGCCTCATGACTGCTGAATTTGTCCTGTTGCGGGCCTCATGGTTACTGACTTTGTCTTGTTGGGGGCCTCATGATTTGTTGGGGGCCTCAAGATTGCTGAATTTTTCTTGTTGGGGGCCTCATGATTGCTGAATTTGTCTTGTTGGGGGCCTCATGATTGCTGAATTTGTCTTGTTGGGGGCCTCATGATTGCTGAATTTGTCTTGATCGGGAGGGGGGGGCCTCATGATTGCTGAATTTGTCTTGTTGGGGGTCACATGATTGCGAGACTATGGAAAAAGCTGAATCACCATCATATGAGACAATAGCATTAAACCTACTTTTTCTGCTTTTTAAAACAGAAAATGAAACTGGGAGGTTCTAAAAAAATGAATAATTTTTTTCAGGAGTACGATGGATGAAATTGTTTATCTTCACAGTTTATTTTCAACTTAATTTTCCATAATGTTCATGTATGAGTTAAAACGTTTGTATTTAGTTTAAATTGCTGTTGGCACTTTGTGATAGTAAAGTGACTTTGCAGTTTGGACACTCGACCTCCAAAAGGTTCGCCACCACTGTCCTAATCTAATGTCCCACCATTGCTTAGTTCATGTAAACTTGTCTCCACCCATGACCACACCCACATTCTGGTTCATGACCACACCCATTTTTCGGCGCGGCGCGCTACGCGCGCCACACAACACCAGCCCGGATTTTGCTCCCCACTTTTTGCCCCCCCCTGCAAAATTTTCTGCGGACGCCCATGCAGCCGGCATCATTAGGGCAGCCCAGGGGTCCTTGTAAGGAAAGCTGACAGCCGGAAACAGCGCGAGAGGGAACAGAACAGAGCTGACAGCCTGAGACAGCGCAGGGAAAGGGGACTTAAAACAGAGAGGTGAGCTTCGGGACTTGGCCGGCCACACTTAGTTAGTACGCGATCTGGCCGGCCAAAGTCCAAAATTGAGCAGCGTTTTGTATGTTGGCCACAGAGAGCGGCCACTTCGCATTCTGACCGGCCAGAACCCGAAGTGGCCAGACTTCGGGTTCTGGCCGTAACATATATAACAATTTTTGCGTGCATGAAAAAAGGGCGCCGTGAAAAAAGTGCCCGGGTTATTAACAAATTTGGCGCCAAGTATTAACGAAATTCGGTAACGAGAATCATCGTTGTCAAGCTTCATTAACAATAATTACTGTTCCAAAAACCAAACAAGAAATAACTAACTAATTATTAACGTTAAATATTGTAACGTTTTCGTTAATACTGCTTAACCCAACCCTACCCTCACACAGAACCCTCCCCTGGTGGTGCCTAAAACTAACCACTCTCCTAGTGGCATCTAACCCTAACCACCCCCTGGTGGTGCTTAACCCTAGCCACCCCCCTGGTGGTGCCTAACCCTAACCACCCCCTGGTGATGCCTAACCCTAACCACCCCCCCTGGTGTTGCCTAAAACTAACCGCTGCCTAGGTGGTGCCTAACACTAACCACTCCCTCTGCAGAAACACCCTTTTAGATATATTAACGATAACTTTGAAACCATAGCATCTGTACTTTTTAACGAAATAATTACAAAAACTATACGGTTATAAACTTCTAAAACGATAACTACCTCAAAAACTATAACGTTATAATGTTAACGAAATTTTTCACGGCGTCCTTTTTTTCATGCTTTTTTCACTGTATTAACGATAATCGCATTAAAGTCTATGGCGGCACCCTTTTTGTCCACCCACAGCCGGCGCCCTTTTTTCCTGCTACCCAATTTTTCCTTTTTGAAAATGATTGTTTTCATGGTTAGGCATCCGGAAGGGTGGTTTTCGGGCTAGGTGTATAAAAGGGGGTGTGACGGTTAGGCATCAGAAAGGAGGGTTTGAGGATAAAGCGTCAAGGCGAGCTAAGGGTTAAGCGTCAGAAAAAGGGAGTTTTAGGGTTAGGCATCAGGAAGGGGACTTTATGTTTAGGTTTCAAGAAGGGGGGTTTTAGGGATAGGCATTGAAGGGGGTGTATCCTGTGTGAGAGTAGGATTAAGTTTAGTTGTAGTAAAATGATGATAACATTTACTAATGTTTTACTATTGTCTTTTACCACTGTAAATACTTTTTTGTTTTCATCTGGCGCGTATTTATCGTTTAGGCTCATATCGGCTTCACCCGTCACCATTTTTTCCTTTCGCTCCTATTTCATGCATACGATACATTGGGCTGTATTGGCTAATTTATCTACAGGAGAGGTAAGTTTATTACTACATCTCAGCATTTATTTTTATTTTACTTGTCTTTTGTTATTGGTTGACTCCACACACCAATACTATGTGGAAGATGATGGTGCTTTATGAATAAAAAAAATAATAGTTACTGTATTTTTGGACTAAAAGATGCTCCTGACCATAAGACACACCTAGGTTTAGAGGGCAAAAAAACAGGGCGAAAATATATATATACTAAACCTGGTGCATCCATGGTGAAGAGGCATCTTGTGGATTATGCCCCCTTTGTATCATGTCCTTTTTTACCTCTTGTGTCTGCGTCTGTCACCCTTGTGTCCTCCTTTGTCCCTCATGGTGCTGCATGGTGTAATGGTGAATGGCTCTGCCTCTGACACAGGAGACCAGAGTTCGAATCTTGTCTCTGTCTGTTCAGTAAGCCAGCACCTATTCAGTAGGAGACCTTAGGCAAGTCTTCCTAACACTGCTATCTTGTCTAGTTTTTCTCTTGACAACTGTTGAACACAAAATACAAGGCCATGTCTGGCTACATATCTGTGCTACTGCCTATAGAGTGTGCCCTAGTGGCTGCAGCTCTGGTGCTTTGAGTCTGCCAGGAGAAAAGTGTGATATAAATGGTATTTGTCTTGTCTAATTTTTCTCTTGCATTAAGCATAAATGGTACATGCTAGGCTACTTTCAGCTACTTTCAGCTGCTTTCAGCTAGTAGTGTTGGTGGTACAATGGATATGTTAGTTGCCTACCATACACTGAGGCCTGGGTTCAAATCCCTATCATGGTATATAAGCTGGTTTTTGAAATACTGGAATTCCCTGGCAGATGAGACCCTCCTCCCTCCGGTAATTAAAATCTCCCTAGCAGAGTGTGTAGCAGTTGTTCCTTAACTAATTAGTGTAGGCAGTATAAGGACCTTACTTGGAGGAGGGAGGGGGGGTGGGCCTCCAGCATTGAGAGCAGTGTGAATGGCAATAATGTGTCTGCTGGCTGTAATATAAAGAGTCAAAGTTTTGCTCAATAGAGCTTTATGGGGCGAATCGAACTTCCGCGAAAGTTCGCGTTTGGTAGGCGAACGCGAACCCCCGAAGTTCGCCTGGAACTGTTCGCCGGCGGACAGTTCGCGACATCTCTAAATCTCCCCTCCAAACCTTAACATGCCTGCCTACCTTACGGACCCCCACCCAAAAAAAAAATTACATCACAAAAATTGCTGTTTTCTTTGTAACCTACTATGCCAGATGCTCTCCTGATATTTTACAAATCTTCAAATAACAAGCACATGTTTACAAAAAGAAGGTACCTGTCCTTGAAATGGCAGAAAAACAATTTTGTATAATGAACTTCAGAAAAAATCCAGCCTGCTCCTTGTGACGTGACAACAAATTGCGAGATCCATACCACATCCCTTCAGCAGCATAACTCACCGCTGTTTAGCAGACTGAGAGCCTGTTTGCACATGAGGCCAGGCAGTAAAAATGGCATGTTCTGAAGCTTTTTGAAGCTTTTCAGAACAGTGGGAAGATCCATAGGGCACATGAAAGAAGTAATACAAATATATACAGTATATTTTTCCAAATTTGTTCCACATCCATGCAAGGCATTTCGGACTTGTTTTTTTTTTTTGCATTCTAGAAACCATGCATTTTCCCACATACTTTGCACTTTTATGCAATGTGTGTTTCCACTACAGTATATAGAAGCACTGAGAAAAAATGCAATAGAACATGCCAAAATATGATTCATGTGTTTTTCCAGTATTTTATCCATAGAAATCTGAATGCAATAGGCATTATTTAGTTACCTTGCATGTATATGCACTTAGGCTCCTTTCCTAGTGTAAATTTCATCTGTAGTTTAACTACGTATTCCACCAATACAGTACATCTACATCCTCTGTGAATTCATCAAAGCCACGAGGATGTAGGTATTCGATTTTACATTGCAGCCCTGCTGTAACCAATTGGGCGTGCTCCTGAGCGCACTGCTCTCAGCCTTGTGATGTTGAATATCCGAGTCTCGTCTTGATGACGTCATCAAGCCAAGACGTGGCTATTTGGCATGACAGGACTGACTGCAGAGCAGGGATTGGAGGCTCAGGCTCCAGGCTGATTGCTAAAATGAGGTGAGGTGAGAGAGGCTGCTTGCTGATTTTTTTTTAACGATTTATGCACGGGGGGGGGGGGGGGGACTGCCTGATTGGGGGAGGGACACCTGACTATTGATTCTGAGAGAGGAATATTTAAAGGAGGGGGTGTTGATCTCACTGGGGGACATCTGGGTAACTGGGGGAAGGGGGAGATTTAATAATGTGGCACATCTGGGCACCTGGGGGGAATAACCTAATACTTGGGGCACATCTGGCTGTAATGGGGGACGGCGCTAATCCTGGTAGCACATGTGGCTAGAATAGGGGACCGCTGATCATCTGGCTATGAAGAGGGGAGCTATTCCTGGGGGCGCATCTATCTATCTATCTATCTATCTATCTATCTATACTGCGGAGTGGCAAACACAGGGGACGCATCTGGCCAGTGTTTGGCCCAGAATTTTTTTATAGCCGGGTGGCATGAAAAAGTAGCCGGGTGGGGTGAGATTAGAATGCAGGACTGGTGCTTCTCTGCACAACTCTGTTTACATCAAAGGAGGGGATGAGCAGATGACAGCCGGGTGCTCACCAAATCTAGCCGGGTGGAACACCCGACTAAAAGAACCTGGGGAGAACACTGCTGGCTATACTGGGGGGGGGGGCTGATATTGGGGACACATCTGGCTATACTGGACGGGGCTGGTACTGGGGACACATCTGGCCATTTATACTGGGGGGCATAAAACTGGTGGCATGGTTTTTATCACAGAAGCAATTTTTTGAACAGTAAAACTGAGAAATAATGCATTTTTCCACTTTTTCTCATTAAAATGCATAGAAAAGAACATTTTCTTGGGATCAAATACCCCCCAATGAATGCCTAGTTTGTCTTGAAAAAAAACCCAATATATAAATCATTTAAGTGTTGTGAGAAGGGATCAAGTTATTGCTGATTAAATAAGGACACAACTAAAGTGTCAACACTGCTCTGGTTCACAAGGGGAAAACTAGGTCAGGATGCGAAGTGGTTAAAAAACAATAACCATAAAAGAAGCATGTGGTCAATCGCAAACAAATGCACATATTGTGCAGTACAATTCTAGTGGGGAATTGTCTGCATTTCCCACAGCCGCAAGTGTGATTCCTCCCTAAGGCAATTTTATTTGGGGGTGGGCGGGAAGCCAGTTAACCTATCAGTATGTTTTTAGCATGAGGAAGGAAACATACAGAGATGATAACGAAATGGAACTAAAGTGACCTGAGTAAAGTCATTAAAATTTCTTGGGTCCATTATCTCCAACAACTTAAAATGGGATAAAAACTACTGTAAGCTTAAGCACTTGAGGACCACAGTCTTTTCGCCCCTTAAGGACCAGAGCCTTTTTCTCTATTCAGACCACTGCAGCTTTCGCAGTTTATTGCTCGGTCATACAACCTACCACCTAAATTAATTTTACCTCCTTTTCTTGTCACTAATACAGTTTTCTTTTGGTGCTATTTGATTGCTGCTGCGAGTTTTAGTTTTTATTATATTCATCAAAAAAGACATGAATTTTGTAAAAAAAATGACTTTTTTAACTTTCTGTGCTGACATGTTTCGAATAAAGTAAAATTTCCTATACATTTGAGCGTGAAAGTTATTCTGCTACATGTCTTTGATAAAAAAAAAAAAACATTCAGTGTATATTTATTGGATTGGGTAAAAGTTATAGCGTTTACTAACTATGGTGCCAAAAGTGAATTTTCCCATTTTGAACAATCTCTGACTTTTCTGACCACCTGTCATGTTTCATGACGTGCTAAAATTCCAGGATAGTATAAATACCCCCCAAATGACCCCATTTTGGAAAGAAGGCACTATTCACTGAGAGGCATGGTGAGTTCATAGAAGATTTTATTTTTTGTCACAAGTTAGCGGAAAATGACACTTTGTGACAAAAAAATGAAATAAAAAAAGTTTCCATTTCTTATAACTTGCAACAAAAAAAATGAAATCTGCCACGGACTCACTATGCTCCTCTCTGAATACCTTGAAGTGTCTACTTTCCAAAATGGGGTCATTAGTGGGGTGTGTTCACTGTCCTGGCATTTTGGGGGTGCCTAATTGTAAGCACCCCTGTAAAGCCTAAAGGTGCTCATTGGACTTTGGGCCCCTTAGCGCAGTTAGGCTGCAAAAGTGTGCCACACATGTGGTATTGCAGTACTCAGGAGAAGTAGTATAATGTGTTTTGGGGTGTATTTTTACACATACCCATGCTGGGTGGGAGAAATATCATGGTGAGTTGATAGATTTTTTTTTTGTCACAAGTTAGCGGAAATTGATTTTGTTTTTTTTCCGCAAAGTGTCATTTTCCGCTAACTTGTGACAAAAAATAAAATCTTCTATGAACTCACCATACTCCTAACTGAATACCTTTGGGTGTCTTCTTTCTTAAATGGGGTCATTTGTGGGGTTCCTATACTGCCCTGGCATTTTAGGGGCCCTAAACCGTGAGGAGTAGTCTTGAAACCAAATGTCGCAAAATGACTTGTGAAATCCTAAAGGTACTCATTGGACTTTGGGCCCCTTAGCGCACTTAGGGTGCAAAAAAGTGCCACACATGTGGTACCGCCATACTCAGGAGAAGTAGTATAATGTGTTTTGGGGTGTATTTTTACACATACCCATGCTGGGTGGGAGAAATGTCTCTGTAAATGTCAATTTTTTGATTTCTTTTTACACACAATTGTCCATTTACAGAGAGATTTCTCCCACCCAGCATGGGTATGTGTAAAAATACACCCCAAAACACATTATACTACTTCTCCTGAGTACGGCGATACCACGTGTGACACTTTTTTGCAGCCTAGGTGCGCTAAGGGGCCCAACGTCCTATTCACAGGTCATTTTGAGGCATTTGTTTTCTAGACTACTCCTCACGGATTAGGGCCCCTAAAATGCCAGGGCAGTATAGGAACCCCACAAGTGACCCCATTTTAGAAAGAAGACACCCCAAGGTATTCCGTTAGGTGTATGGTGAGATCATAGAAGATTTTATTTTTTGTCACAAGTTAGTGAAAAATGACACTTTGTGAAAAAAAACCAGCTAACTTTTGACAAAAAATAAAATCTTCTATGAACTCGTCATACATTTAACAGAATACCTTGGGGTGTCTTTTTTCTAAAATGGGGTCACGTGTAGGGTTCCTATACTGCCCTGGCATTTTTACAGGCCCAAAACCGTGAGTAGTCTGGAAACCAAATGTCTCAAAATGACTGTTCAGGGGTATAAGCATCTGCAAATTTTGATGACAGGTGGTCTATGAGGGGGCGAATTTTGTGGAACCGGTCATAAGCGTGGCCTCTTAGATGACAGGTTGTTATGGGCCTGATCTAATGGATAGGAGTGCTAGGGGGGTGACAGGAGGTGATTGATGGGTGTCTCAGGGGGTGGTTAGAGGGGAAAATAGATGCAATCAATGCACTGGGGAGGTGATCGGAAGGGGGTCTGAGGGGGATCTGAGGGTTTGGCCGAGTGATCAGGAGCCCACACAGGTCAAATTAGGGCCTGATCTGATGGGTAGGTGTGCTAGGGGGTGACAGGAGGTGATTGATGGGTGTCTCAAGAGTGATTAGAGGGGGGAAATAGATGCAAGCAATGCACTGGTGAGGTGATCAGGGCTGGGGTCTGAGGGCGTTCTGAGGGTGTGGGCGGGTGATTGGGTGCCCTAGGGGCAGATAGGGGTCTAATCTGATGGGTAGCAGTGACAGGGGCTGATTGATGGGTGATCAGTGGGTGATTAGATGGCAGAACAGATGTAAACAATGCACTTTGGAGGTGATCTGAGGGTAGGTCTGGGGCAATCTGATGGTGTGGGAGGGTGAACAGATGCCCGTAAGAGGCAGGTTAGGGTCTGATCTGATAAGTGGCAGTGACAGGTGGTGATTGACGGGTGATTGACGGGTGATTGACGGGTGATTACAGGGGAGAATAGATGTATACAGTACACGGGGGAGGGAGGTCTGGGGGGGTCTGAGGTCGTTCTGAGAGTGTGGGTGGGTGATTGGGTGCCCTAGGGGCAGATAGGGGTCTAATCTGATGGGTAGCAGTGACGGGGTGATTAATGGGTGATTGATGGGTAATTAGTGGGTGTTTAGAGGAGAGAATAGATGTAAACAATGCACTTGGGAGGTGATCTGACGTCGGATCTGCGGGCGATCTTATGGTGTGGGTGGGTGATCAGATTGCCCGCAAGGGGCAGGTTAGGGGCTGATTGATGGGTGGCAGTGACAGGGGGTAATTGACAGGTGATCAGTGGGTTATTACAGGGAAGAACAGATGTAAATAATGCACTGGAGAATTGATAAGCGGGGGTCTGAGGGCAATCTGAGCGTGTGGGTGGGTGATTGGGTGCCCGCAAGGGGCAGATTAGGGTCTAATCTGATGGGTAACAGTGACAGGTGATGATAGGGTGTGATTGATGGGTGATTGATGGGTAATTAGTGGGTGTTTAGAGGAGAGAATAGATGTAAACAATGCACTTGGGAGGTGATCTGACGTCAGATCTGCGGGCGATCTTATGGTGTGGGTGGGTGATCAGATTGCCCACAAGGGGCAGGTTAGGGGCTGATTGATGGGTGGCAGTGACAGGGGGTGATTGATGGGTGATTGACAGGTGATTGACAGGTGATCAGTGGGTTATTACAGGGGGTATAGAGGCATACAGTACACAGGGGGTGGGGTTTGGGGGGGGGGTTCTGGGGAGAATCTGAGGGGTGGGGGGTGATCAGGAGGGAGCAGGGGGCAGTTTAGGGTTAAAAAAAAATAGCGTTGACAGATAGTGACAGGGAGTGATTGATGGGTGATTAGGGGGGTGATTGAGTGTAAACAGTGGTCTGGGGGGTGGGCAGGGGGGGGGGTCTGAGGGGTGCTGTGGGCGATCAGGGGACGAGGGGGGGGGGAGATCAGTGTGCTTGGGTGCGACATAGGGTGGCTGCAGCCTGCCCTGGTGGTCCCTCTGACACTGGGACCACCAGGGCAGGAGGCAGCCTGTATAATAGGCTTTGTATACATTACAAAGCTTATTATACATATTCTCAGCGGCAATCCGGGTGCTAGTAACCCGCCGGCGCTTCCGAACGGCCGGCGGGTTACAGCGCGAGGGGGGCGGAGCCTGTCGCCATCGGCTGATCGTGTCATTCTTGACGCGATCGCCGCATAACCACGCCCGCCGCCGCCACCACCGATGGGCGTATTGCGGTCGTTTGGGCCCAGCCCTTGCCGCCGCCCATCGGCTTAAGGCGGTCGGCAAGTGGTTAATCAAGAAAGTGCAACAGAGGATGTACCACCTACGACAGCTAAAAAAAAAATGTGGCCTGCCACAAAAACTAACGGAGCAAATTCTATATTGCAATCATCAAATCCATCATGACATCAACTATGACTGTCTGATTTGGCTTATGCCAAAAGAAGGTGAGAATGCAGCGCATCATCTGATTAGCAAAAAGAAGAATTGGCTGTAGCTTACCCTCGCTGCAGGATCTTTATGCTAGCAGGTGCTGAAAGACAGTGACCAAGATTGCCTCTAGCCCCTCACACCCTGCTCACTCCATCTGTTTATCACAGGAGGGGCTGTTACCGATGCAACAGATGCTGGGACAGGAAGGAGATGGAGGTTGCGGGAGATCGGCGGAAGGAAGGTGAGTTGTAACTACTATGCTTGCTCCCCCCGCCGCTGCGGGGCACCTACCTATGTAACCTGTACTGGGGGAATCTACCTATCTAACGTACACTGGAGGCACCTACCTATTTAACCTATACTGGGGAAACCTACCCATCTAACCTATAGTGGAGGCACCTACCTACCTAACCTATACTGGAGGCACCTACCTATCTAACCTATACTGCGGCCACCTACCTATCTAACCTACACTGGGGACACCTACCTATCTAACCTATACTGGAGGCACCTACCTATCCAACCTATACTGGAGGCACCTACCTATCTAACCTATACTGCGGACACCTACTTATCTAACCTACACTGGAGGCAACTACCTATCTAACCTATTCTGGAGGAACCTACCTATCTAACCTATACTGGGGCGCCTTCCTATCTAACCTACACTGGAGGCACCTACCTATCTAACCTACACTGGAGGCACCTATCTATCTAACCTGTACATTAGGCACCTACCTATCTAACATATAATGGGGGCACCTACCTATCTTACCTAAACTGGAGGCACCTACCTATCGAATCTCATTGAGGCCGGTACTTCCTTAGTTACAGTGACCAAAGGCATCTCATTGAGGCCAGCGTTCATTGACATGGGGACGTCGATCAATGAATGAGAACTGCGTCTGCAATTTGCAGTAGCAATCCCCGGGATGTGCCTAGCGATTTTCTTTTTTTGCATAGTAATTTAGGAGCATTTGTGTTTAGCTATTTTGTAGTTTTTGTGGCAAAACAGGAAGTACACTTCCACCTGAAAGTGAGCAGCTTTTGGCAAAAAAACACATTGAAAATCGCTCTGTTCATTGAACATACAAACTCCATGTTGTTTTCTGGCCTAGATTTGAACGGAGCCCATTTTGTGCTATACAGTGCTTGCTCACCTGCTTGTATGGAAGCCCGGACAAGAATGTGAGCAGTGCTGTATAGCACAAAATGGCTGTAGTGCTAGTCCTGTCATCCCTGCACCCACCTCATTCCACCTGCCACTCCACTGACACCCCACTGACCAAGCAATGTGTATGAACATTTGAAGCACATTCTGGATGGCTGTAATGTCGATGGGAGCAATGTACTAAAGGTGAGACAGAGCCCAGTCTGCATCTTGCTTGCAATAACTTTCTGTGTTTGCTCGCTCCCCACTACTGTGAGCACGTCTTATTAGAGCTCGATTTAAAGGAGAAGACAGGTGAGATGTGAATTTTATTGGCTATGTTTGGGGCAACCTGATTTTGATAACCCCCGCCGAGTTTTCTATGTACGGTGAAAGTTTTAATTAGATTGGTTCATTTTCAAGTTGCACACACTTGCATCAAAAAAAATCCATAATCCTGCATGAACTTGGAAGGATTTGCATCCCATTGACCATCCCTAGTTGATTTGGTTTGAACAACTGGTTCTTTTTACTTTTTTTCTTATTGCCAATTTAATTTGAGCTTGGCTTTATACATGAGACCCATAATGTTTGGAGTTGTTGTTTACAAATGGTATAAGTGGCAAAACAGGATAGACAAGCCACAGAGTGTGCAAAAGCAGGCATCCTCTAACTGTCCTTATACGCAGGTGTGCCCACTATGCAATCTGACCTTCTCTGGATGCACAGTGTGCAGCAGTTCAGTGTAATATGCTTTTGATCTGTATCTGGCTTTAAACTCCGTTAAAAAATATTACTATGAAATATCAAACTGGACAAGAACGGCACACTCTGGCATCTCATTACAGGAGGACAACTACGGGCGAGTTTGGAGGTTTGTTTCATGTGTATACTGCACACAGTGGGCCAAGCACGGGAGTTGGATGGGGATGTCATGAATACAAAGATTTCGAACTTTCTAAGCTGATGTTTTATTAAGTGTCAAAACTGATACTGCATTGATATGTGATTCATATAACGCAGGGTTATGCATGTGTCATAGAGTGGTAATGGTTTTTTTATCCCTTCCTGCTTATTTACTGGTATTATCTTTGTGTTGTTTGAGGCTAGTTTCACATTTGTGCAGTGCGATTAACCTGCAGGAGAGCCTGGGGTAGGACAATCGCACCACACTATTCCACCATGCGTATTACTCTGAAGCTGAGTGTGCCGACTGGGTAATATGCATAGCATAATAGGCATAGCCTCACCTCCGTTCAATGACGGGTAGCTCTGCTGGACAGTAAGTACATCACTATATTACCATTTGGATTTCACTCTTACCACGTCACCATGTTTCGCCCTAGACTTACATTGTTGCATAATCCATGCAGTAACAAAAAACGTGGGTCTGCAGCACACAAGCTCTTTATTTGAGCAAAATTAGGAAATGATACATGCAAGCTTTCGGACAATCCCTGTCCTTCCTCAAGCTAATCACAAATGAAACAACGCGGCTTATATAAGCACCAGCAGGAAATGACATCATATCACATTACGCATAATACACCATTAATTAACATAATTAGCATAATTAGCATTACACTGCATAACAATTAACCCTGTAATCATTGGAAAGAAACACATATAATTGTATTTGCGTCATCCTGTGACTCTCCCTCGTATAGTGGTTAAAGTCCATTCCCTTCTGTCCCTTTCTTAAAGCAGAATATAACCCTGCATTTCAACTTTGCTCTAAAATATTATATACAGCATATTATATGCAAAAAGCATTTTTTTTACTAGACCAGCATTGGAAGGGTTACACACAGAGGTTTAAAGTTCCGTGGAGAGATATGCAGAAGTTCAGATAGATACATTCTATTTAGTTACATGTATCTATTGATAAATGTTACACACTCTTTGGCTGTCCTCCAAGCTTCTTCTCAGTCAGAGAGATGAGTCACATTCAACACTTAGATACATTTATGTAAACAAAATGTATCTATTTCAGCTTCGGATGCGTCTGCAGAAATCTCCAGGAACGTTAAAGCCCTGTGTAACCCTTCCAATGCTGGTCTAGTAAAAAAAAATACTAGTTGCATATAATATACTGTAAATAATGTTTTAGAGCAAAGTTGAAATGCAGGGTTATATTCCGCTTTAATGTAAAAAAAAGTCCATGAAGGTAACCTGTAAATCAGAGAAATAATTGCAAATCATGTTCAAGTCAAAATCATGGTTCAAACCATAAGGAGACAATGTACCCAATTTATCTATCCAAAAAACGTCTTTCCTTTTCAACATGAGTACCCGGTCCCCCCCTCTCTGTAACGGGGGCACATGATCTATCACCATAAATTTGAGGTCATCAGCATCATGCCCTTTCGTTTTGCAATGTCTAGGGATGGGTAAATCCAAAGTGCCCGATCTAACTGTGGTCCTGTGTTGTGAAATCCTGTTCCTAACTCTCTGGGTAGTCTCTCCCACATATAAGAGACCACAGGGACAGCGAATGAGATAAATGACAAACTTTCATGACAAACTTTTTTTGGCAAAAAGTCAAAAAATGACGTATATCATATTTCTTGGTCCCTGCTGAATTCTCAAAATTAGTGGTTCTAATCATATTAGTGAATTCAGAGCATGAGAGACAAGGAAAACAACCTTTGCGACCAGTGATGGGGGCCATATCCACTGTAGATAGAGATCTAACATCAGCCCTGACTATCCTATTTCCTATAGTAGGGTTCCTATGGAAGGCTTGAAGCGGGGGAGTAAGAAACTCCTCAATGAGAGGGTATGCATTGGCAAGAAGATGCCAATGTTTTTTCAGGATAGCAAAGACTTTTTGTGAAAATGAATGGTATTGACAAACAAACGGCAATCGCTTTACATCTGGTCGATCCACTGGGGGACTATTCCTAAATTGGGCAACAAAATCTCTCGGATACCCACGGTCAAAAAATTTCTGACACATTTCCTCTTTTCGTTTCTCAGCAAGCTCAGTTGGGCCAACAATCCGATCGACCCTCCCAAGCTGGCTGCGAACAATGGAACCAAAAACCCTGGGGTTATGATAACTATCAAACCTCAAAAGTCGGTTACGATCAGTCGGTTTGGTATAAAGAATTAAAGATCCGACCAGAAATTATTATCAGTTAAATGAATGGTGGTGTCCAAAAAAGAGACCAGTTTGGTATCATGTTCAATATTAAACGTGATTGAATCATGTATTGAATTCAGATAATCATGAAAAGCCATGAGGGATCCAATGTCGCCCCGCCATACCGCAAAAATGTCATCAATGTAGCGCCACCACGCCAAACAATGCGTGGCGAATGCCACATTGGAAAACACAGAGGAAACCTCCAATTTATTCATAAACGCACCTGCGAATGATGGTGCGACATTGGATCCCATGGCCGTTCCTCTCCGTTGCAAATAAAACTTATCCTGGAAACGAAAATAGTTGTTATCAAGAACAAAATGAAACAATTCCTCAAAAAACATCAATTGATTGTCATCATAAATGTCACTTTCCCATATAAGATCCATCGCTGCCTGAATGCCTTCTCTCTGGGAGATAGACGTATACAGGCTCGATATGTCCCAAGTTACCAGGATAATGTCATCAAGACCTGTCCCATTCATAGTTGATAATTTTTCCAAGAAATCGTTCGTGTCTCTTACATATGCTTTGGTTGCCCTCACCATTGGGTTTAATACCCTCTCTAAAAGTGTGGCTATTGGTACAAATATTTATCCAGTTCCTGCCACAATGGGCCTACCTGGGGGAGCAGACAAGTTTTTATGCACCTTCGGGAGTGTATACAATACCGGAGTGCGTGGATGAGTCAGAGAGTTGTTGCAGAATCTCTCTTTTATAATAGTAGGCATGGATCATGTGGCCACACACTGCAGAGTTTGTGTTGTTTTTGCTACTTATGTTGCACTGCATCACATATCCATAGTGTGCAAGTTTCCATGACAAACTGCGGCAGGGAGGAGTACTGAGATGAAACGCGGTGAGTGTGAACGTTTCTTCAAAGTGAACTCCATGTTTTTCCTTTAAAAATGTATGCTTTCACCTCGCAGTCATATGACCTTCTCAGGCTCTTCCTCTTCTTATGGGGAACTTTACTGAAAATAACATAATGAACGAAATTGCTTATTTTGTTCAAGATTACTTTATAAAGGATTTAGTCAGTGTTTGCTCATTGTAAAGTCTTTCTGTAATAAACACTGGAGAGGCAGCTGCGGTGAACAGCGCTACCACCGCAGCTGCCTCCGTCTCCCTGCCTAGTAGTCTACCCGCGTCTCGGGCATCTAGCACGCCGAGGACGGGTTTAACAGCTGCACATAAGGTCGCCTTTTGGTCTGTGCACGCACGCACAGACAGGACCTTTATGCAGGGAGGAGGCGCGTCAGCTGACCGGATGGTCGGCTGACGTCAGAGGAGACGCTCGCCGCTCCTCATTGGCTGAGAGGAGTAGGCATGCCGGAGGGGTCTCCTCTGCTTCATAAGCCAAGCTGAATTACTCGCAACTTGTCTGCTGTTGCAAATACTTTGTGTTAGCGCTCAGACCTTTTGATAGCTTAAATATCTAACTTGATAGTGTGAGGAAACGCGGAAAAGCCGCCGCAAGGGCTCAGAGTAAGGCGGCTGTTTCCACGTCTAACATGGCGGCACAACGCGAAGAAACCGCCGCATGCCGCATGGGCAGAGCGGTGGAGTCCGCGTTGGAGGCGGCGGATTGTACGCATGACATAGCAGCTGACATTGCAGCTGGACGCAGGGAAACCGCCGCTCGCGTAGAGAGCGGGGCGGCGGTTTCCGCGCTTGAGTCAGAGGTCACAGTACAAGACATGTCTGGTGTGGCTGGGACTGCTAGTCCACACAGGTTCAGAAGGGCGCGCGCGCGCGCTGAGAGGCAGGGCTTATATGACAGCCAGAAAAGGGTCAGCTGACCAGGCGGGTCAGCTGACATTTTCACCACCTGCCATTGCTCCAGCACTTAGGGGAGGCGCTGGGGAGCGCTTTCCTATATATACTGGGTGCTGGTCATTCTCTGGTGGTCTGCCATTGCGATCACTACGTGGTAGCACTCAGACCTTGTCTGTATCTGTGTTCTAGCATAGTTTTCAAAGGTGTTGACATCAAGGCGTTCACACCTTAGCAATAGAAATATTGAACTGTATTATTTGTTATGACCTTTTGCCTGTCCAACCACTCCTCTGAACTCTGTTTCTGTACCTTGCTATTTCTGTTACCCTGTTGCCAATCTCTGCTCGTTCCTGGACTCTGTATTGGCCTTCTGAATCTGTACCTTATCTGTCTCTGTGTTAACGACCTGGCTTGCCCGACCTCGAGAACTGGCCTTACTGTTAGAGGCAGTTCCCAGACCTGTTAGTGTCACCCCTCCTCTGGGTGTCACTCACGCTCTGTCCTTCCTCCCCTCAGCCTAGCTCCTCCCTCCTGGACAGTCTAGGCTAGAGGAAGGAACCTACTTCTGAAGAAGTACTCAAAGTATACTGTTGCATCTAAACACTCACTTGTTATCTTGGTGTCCAGAGGTTAGTAGATATATCTGATTATCGGCGATACTGCAGATCACCAATAATCGGGTATATTCTGTATTCTCGGTGATACTGCAGTTCACCGGTAATCAGACCCTCTCTGTGTTACACCGATCGTTACAGATAGACTGTATATTATCTGTGTACGACTCTGGCTCAGACTACTCTTCCGCTCAGTGATTCTGTACTTCTGCCCATCTGATCTTGCTGCCGACTTTGCCTGTTAAACCTTCCTGTCTTGGCTACCGATTTTGTACTGTATCTGTCTGTCTGTTGCCAACCTGTTAAGTCTGACCACTCTACTCCCACCAGAGGGCCCTGACTCTGGTGAGGGGCTCTGTACTGTTAGGACCCACCAGCTCCTCTGGTGAGGTATTGCTAACCTATCAGTACTACTGTTGCACCAAGCACTATACTTTGCTAGTAGCTATCACATCAGCTGTCTGGTATACTTGTATTATTGGTGATTCTGCAGATCACCATATAATCAGGTAGATATCTGTATTATAGGTGATACTGCAGATCACCTAATAATCAGAACTCTGTTACTGTCTGACACATATCGTTACACTTTCCTCATCCTTACCTTTCCCTGATTTACATTCACAGCCTTTTAAATCCATTGGCTCATGCCACATGTAACAAGTTCCCCATCAGGTCCACTTTATGCACAGTGGACAGGGATTGACTAGTTACAAGGCCTATCATTGGTAGATTTGAATGTGATGTACTATTTAAACTTGCTGTTTTCATGACATACTGAGACTGTCACGGCTTGATAAAGGGGCATGCTCCAATGCCCCGAAACGTCGCATAGTGTACTTTATTGTACTTGATGACAGTCTTTGAATAAAAAATCATAAGAACAATTTGATGGTGCCGGCTTTATCCTTCCTGATTTACATTCTGAAATGTATCACAGGTGGTGACATTTTTAGTGTTGTCAGATGCAGCACTGCATAAGGTTTGTATACATGGGTGTAAAAATAATGCCCTGTGCAACCCGGAAGGGGCTGCAGCAGCTTGCAGGCTCAGTCCCGTGGGCATGCAGAGGAGCAGCACAGTGTTATATGGAATTTTATCCAATGGGAGGGCCATAGCTCCGACAATCCTTCTCTTTGATGACAAGGTAATTTCTCTATCCTTTGCTATTGCTTTCCTCCCAAGTAACGGGCATCCCTTAATATCGTGGCTGCAGTCACCATCTGCAGATATCTTTGATCTCAAGAAGAAAAATAAATCTGTTACAGCTCCTAACCCCCCCCCCTCCCCCCCCAATCTATTTTTCGGTGGTTCATTGGAGCCGATTGCATGACTTTCATTTTTTTATGTTAAGCAGTAGACCAGCTTTGGCACTTTCTTGTTCGACATTCATGACAAGGCTCTTCAATTATTTTTCAGTTTCAGCAATCAGAATGGGGTTGTTAATATTAATGCCTGCATGTTACTCTTCCAAATCAGCTTTCCGCATTACATATTTGGCATATAAGTTAAATAAAGAGACAATATGCAACCTTGTCATACTCCTTTACCAATTGTGAACTAGTCTGATATTCCATACTCAGTTCTAACTGTTGCTTCGTAGCCTGCATATAGATTCCTCAAAAGGCAAATGACATGGCATGGTTTTCCCTTCTCCAAGAGAATCAGCCACAGTCTATCATGATCCACAGTCAAAATCTTTTAAATAGTCAATTAAACAAAGGTAGACATTCTTCTGAACTTCCTTGCTTGCTCTTTCATCCATCAAATGTTGCCAATATGATCCCTTGTCCCTCTTCCTCTCCTAAAACCAGTTTTCACATCTGGCACTTCTTGCTCTATATACTGCTGTAGTTGGACTGGTAGCATTTTGAGCAACACATTGTTAGAATGTGAGAAACGTGCAATTGTGTGATACATTGAGCACTCTTTGCCATTGCCCTTTTTGGGATTGGAATGTGAAGCACATGAGAACTAAAAATAAATATCAGAGCTGGCCATCCCCTGGGGTGCATCAGTGCCCCAATAACCCATGTGTCCTCTCAGGTTAGTCAGCTTCATCATTGTGTTTCGCCTTCCTCATTTAATGGTTTGACTGAGGCCAATCAGAGCAAGGGTGCATGTTTCGACTTCTCCATGTGCCCACTTTAGATCAAACTCTCAAATAGCTGTGCACAACAGCTGCGTCCGGGAGAATTCTGGGTCCTGGCCCTGAGCATGTGCAGAATGGACACTTTTGTAACAGCACAGGTGAAGGATGCCCTCGGTCAAGACTCCAGCACATAACCATATAACCATGGGGGGGATGCACTTGAAGAGGGCATGCAAGTTGACTGAGCATGGGGCTGGGGGCAAAGCACCAAGACAGAGGGGACAATGCAAGATGGGAATAGGCACCCCAATTTTGATACAATTAGGTAGTGAGTGGAGGTGACTAATAGGAGCAGCCTTAACTCGTGATAAGAGGTTAAGATTTGTATTGTTAGACACTAATAAAAAGACGCCGTGTTTCACGGGCCCTGCCCACTTCCTCTGGTCAATACAAGACAGTGTCTGAGTTGTGTATCTCTTTTTTTCAGGCCGCCAGAAAATTTCCACATGCCCAAAATTATGATTGCTTATAGTAACCTACATTTGTGAGTAGTTGTTATTTCTTTACATTTCCCGGAGCTACTACACTATTGATACTCCTGATACTCTTTTTGTCTCTTTTTCTTACTGGTACCTGGGTTTACCAAACCTGAAATCCATTCACTACCGGACCCCCTAGAAAGATAGAGGGGAGACTGACTAAGCTGAGGCAATGCCAGAGATATGGCCAGCTCTGATATATTCTTAGTCCAGGTTCACTTTACGGTGATAATAAATAGCTGAATGAAAGTTAGTCCTCTTTTTTTTCTTCCCTTCAGGTTTGTTTAGAAAAATGGATACCGGTACTTTCTTCTTGTCGAAGGTGTGTTTGTGTGGGGAAATACAATTTTGTTAAATTTTACTTTCCCTTGAGGGGTGCGCCTTGACAATTCCAGTTTCTATACTAATAACTTAAACTACTTTCAGCTATAAATCTGGGATAAACAGTAGTAAAATATTTAAAAGTGAAATTACATAATCAATAATGTAAATAACGCTCTGCAAATAGCTATCTTTCTATGTGCAAAACTGGCATAGTATTTTCTCCTCATTTTCTGTCATTACATTGATCCCCCCCTTTTTGTATAAAACAGTAAATAATGATGTTTGTACTTTACTAGTATTTACTGCATAAGCTTAACTGTCTGAGTAGATGTTAGCTGCACTTGGTATTGTTATGCTTGAACTTGCTTTGTTGTCACTTGTCAATAAAAAAGAAGTGAAAGGGTGATGATCATTTGCCTTAGATACCCCTCTTTCCCGACATTTCCTTTGGTTCTCTACCTGCCTTGCATGCTTTGAGTTGCTGTGTGTGAAGGATTGCGGAGAAGCCGCCTCACAGCAACATGCGTCTGGGTTATCTGGACCTAGTAGTGCACACAGATGGAGAGCTACGCGCGCGCAGGGCCGGCCGGCTCATGAGGCGGGGTGAAACTTTTGCCTCAGGCGGCAAATTTCCAGGGGCGGCACCCGCCCGTCCGAGGGTGCGGGGAGCCGGCCCGCCGAGCTGGAGGGGTAGCTGGCAGGACGGGGGTATTGGGCCAGCGGCGGGGAGGGGGGTCGGACCCCCCCTCCCTTGCCTGGGTCCCCCGTCCTCCGCTCCCCTCCAGCCTAAATAGAAGCAGCCGTATGTGTAAGAGGCACGGGCGGGGAGACACTCACCTCCTCCTCGCTCCAGCGTGCGTTCCACTGACATCACTTCCTGCAGGAAGTGACGTCAGTGGAGCGCACGCTGGGAAGAGGTGAGTGTCCTCCCCGCCCGTGCCTCTTACACATACGGCTGCTTCTATTTAGGCTGGAGGGGAGCGGAGGACGGGGGACCCAGGCGAGGGAGGGGGGAGTCCGACCCCCCTCCCCGCCGCTGGCTTAATACCCCCGTCCTGCCAGCTACCCCTCCAGCTCGGCGGCCCCCCAGAGCGCCCCCCCCCCGAGGGGGGGGGGGGAGGGGCGGCGGTGACAATTTTTTAAAAATTTGCCTCAGGCAGCAAAAAGTCTAGGGCCAGCCCTGCGCGCGCGCGCGCCGCAAGACAGGCTCTTTATGCCAATAGGAGAAGTGTCAGCTGATCGGGACGGTCAGCTGACCCCAGCTCAGCAGATAATTGGTTGATGGGAGCTGGGCGGCGCTGAGGAGCGCTTCACTATATATATCTCTTGCTGTTCAGTTGCTGGTTGTCTGGTGTTGCGAATACCTATATGTTAGCACTCAGACCTTAGTCAGATCCTTCAGTGTGGTGGAACCAGGAGGACCTGGGAATCCACACTTAGCCAGTTTACTGTGTATCATCTGTGTTGTTCATTAGACCAGTTCCAGGGTGTAGAGACCACGGACCTCACACCCCAGACTAGGAATACTGTGTATCATCTGTGTTATTCATTAGACCAGTTCCAGGGTGTAGAGACCACGGACCTCACACCCCAGACTAGGAATACTGTGTATCATCTGTGTTATTCATTAGACCAATTCCAGGGTGAAGAGACCATGGACCTCACACCCAGACTAGGGAACTTGTGTTATCATTCTGTTATACTTCAGACAAGTTCCAGGGTGTAGAGACCACGGACCTCACACCCAGACTAGGGAACTTGTGTTATCATTCTGTTATACTTCAGACTAGTTCCAGGGTGTAGAGTCCACGGACCTCACACCCAGACTAGGCATTGTTTGATATCTGTTATGACTTTGCTTTCCTTACTGTTCTTCTGATCTCTGATTCGGTACCTTGCACTTCTGATATTCCGTTGCCAAACCCTGCTTGCCTTGGATACCGAATCAGCCTTCTGTCTTTGTACTTTATCTGTCTGTGTGTTGTCGACTCGGCCTGCCTGACCTGTCTGACTGTCACCCACCCCTTGGGTGCTCAGTCCTCCTGCAGGGGTCCCCTGCTTCTCAGAGGGGGCACTGCTGCATACCAGTCAAGGCCTGCTTCCTCCTGGCATTTGGCATTTGGCCGTCAAGTGGCTTCCCCACTTTGCATTATGTTTGGCCCACTCTAGACCACCAGAGAAGCTATATTGGAGGTGAAGCCCTAGAAAACCAGGAAAGCCATAAGAGGGAGGTAGGGAGGAGGCACTAAACACTAGGGAACTGTATAGGGGAGGGTGGGGGCCTCGTCTAGACACCAGGGAACTGTATAGGGGAGGGAGGACCACTAGACACCAGGGAACTGTATAGGGGTTGGAGGGGGGCCAATAGATACCTGGGAAATCTATAACGGAGGAAGGTGGCCAGTAGACATTGAGGTTGATCCGCAACTAGGTCCCAGTATACGATTTCGGCACCACTTTGTATTTGAGTTTGACACCCCTGCTTTAGACCCAAGGGGGCCCTCCTCCAGTCACTGCATTAACTCTTTATTTAGATTGTAATCTTGTAAGGGCAGAGCTCTTCACCTTTTGTCTCCTGTAAGTTGCTGTTCCTTTTGCTAATTACTATATGTTTGTCACTGTAACTATTATATTGTCTACAAGTTCTTTGTTGTGTATTTGTCTGTATTTGTACGTAGAGATGCCTCGAACGGTTCGCATGCGAACTTATTCCGCGCGAACATCAGTGGTTCGCGATCGAACACAAACTTTATGCGAGTTTGACCCGCCCCCTTTACTACATCATTGGGCTAAGCTTTGACCCTCTACATCACAGTTAGCAGACACATGGTAGCCAATCAGGCTACACTCCCTCCTGGAGCCCCCCCCCCCCCCTTTATAAAAGGCAGCTATGTCGGCCATGTTTTCACTCTGTGTGCTGTGTAATTAGTGAGAGAAGGGAGAGAGTTGCTGCAGAGATTAGGGAAAGCTTAGTTAGGCTGTTAGCTTGCTCCTTGCTGATACTTGCTGCTAAAAAGCACCCCAAAACAGCTCTTTTGAGAGCTAATGTTCTTGTGATCTGTTTTTTTTGTGTTGTGTGACCCACTTACACTTCATATACAGCCCTGTCTGTCGCAGCTAATTGCTATACTGTTCCAGGCCCAGCACATTCAGTGCCTACCTTTTCACTGCACCTGTGTGTGACAGCTGCACATTGTATTGATACCAGTCCATGCATACCTGTTCACTGCACCTGTTGACAGCACACAGTTTTATATACCAGTCACTGCATACCTGTTCACGGTACCTGTGTGACTGCACATTGTATTAGTCAAACGTTGCAAGCGGTAGGAGCACCAATGAACCAGGGGGTGTGCCTTGACCCCTGCCCCAGTGCCTCTTGGGGCCCTCTGTAGTCAAAATGCACTCGGATCGGCACCACCAAAGTAGTATAAAGCTCTTTTATTCCATAAAAGCAGTGACAGACGCTGTTTCGGGCTATGTAGCCCTTTCTCAAACTGCTAAAGACAAAGTGCACAAAACCTAGCCACCTTATATACACCCACAAGTGGGCGGAAACACTATAAACGGACCTGATGGGGAACAGGTAAAACTTACCATATGTGCCAAGTGCGGTGTGCTATAATAAGCATATTCACATGCGGGTCAAAGAGGTAAACGAAGATGCTGACGCCCCGCACCACGAGCGCACATCCAATGGCAACTCCCGTGCGTGATGACATCAGACGCCGCGCGCAGGACCAGTACTGAAGAGCGCAGACCTAACGTTCAGTCACATGTGGCTGTGGGCGGACCTAGATCACGCCCACCAACATACTAAAAATCGTATGTAAATAAGAGCCATAACTTTAAAGCCCGCTTTCCGCAATCAATGCGGAAAGAGCAAGGGGCCAATAAGGATAAGCCATTCACCACCAATCAGCTTGCAATACGCAAGCTGTATACACTAACATGCTGAGTCCATCTCAGTAAGCCTCACCACGCCCCCGTTGCTAAGTAAACAAAGCAACACACGGGGCTAACAGTTCACAGGCATAGACCCATTAGATATGTGTGGTAAAATGACATGGATCCGCATGTGTGTATGCAAAGAAAGCACAATAACAATAGAATAAAATTAAAACTACTTACAATAGTCGCCCATCTGATCCGTATTGCAACATTCTAAAAACATCAGCGCTATATTGAGACAATCTATAGACAAATACAGAAAAAAAGAAATAAGATGGTTACACCAGATATCAATAAACAATGAGGTTAGATACAAAATCGTAAATCATATTCCCTGTTTAGTCCCCCCGCCCCCATGGTACCCAATTTCCTAATCCAAAAGGCCTCTTTGCGTAGTAATGCTTTATCCCTGTCTACACCTCTCCAATTAGAGGGAATACTGTCAATTACAGTCACTCTTAACTGTGAAACTGAATGTCTGTACTCGTGAAAATGATCTGCTACGGCTAAAGTACAAGATAAATTGCGAATGTTGGACTTATGGGAAGCTACCCTGTCCTTCAATCGCTGAGTGGTCTTGCCTATATAGGCAAGGCCACATGGACATTTTAACATATATATTACATATGTAGAATCACAATTGTATAATCCACGAATCCTAAGAGGGGCACAAAGCGAAGGATGTGAAACAGTATCACCCCTTATGACACTATTGCACATGTGGCAATTGAGACAGGGATACATACCACGACGTGTGGTATTAGGGCCTGTGTTTTTAACAATTTTAGTACTAATTTTGTCACGGACAGTTGGTGCTCGTTTGAATGACATTAAGGGTGGGTACCGAAATTCTGGGACCGACGGGAGTCCGTCCCTGAGAGTATGCCAATGTCTGCGGATGATCTGTGAGATCCCCTCACTGCAGACATTGAAAGTGGAGACAAATGGTAATCTTGGGCCAACTCTCCTAGCACCTCCTCCTGTCCTTGGTCTAAGGCTGTGATCAGGATACCCACGTGCCTTAAATTTGTCCATCTCACGTCCACGTATGCGCCTCATTTGGTCACCACTGACAATTCTATTAACACGAGATAATTGGCTGCATGGAATGCTGTCCTTGGTGTTCTTGGGGTGAAAACTATTATAATGTAAAACAGAGTTTCGATCTGTCTCCTTAACATACAGATCAGTATTCACACCCAAGTCACCAATGGACACCAAAACGTCCAAAAAGGGGACACTTGTTCTGTCAGCATGTATCGTGAGGCGCACGTGTGCGCAAGAAGCATGGAGCTGAGATATAAACTCATGCAGCTGACTCAGTGGCCCCCTCCATATGCAAAAGATATCGTCAATAAATCTCCACCAGCATAAAGCATGCTGGTGGAACAAAGTATTAGTGTAAACAAAGGCCTCTTCAAAGAGGCCCATGAAAAGATTTGCGTAGGAGGGGGCCACATTCGAGCCCATCGCTGTGCCACGCCGTTGCAGATAATATGCTACTGAAAAAGAAAAGTAATTAAGCTTCAACACAATTTCCAAAAGGGCAATGGCAAACCGGCGTTGTTCCAACGTGAGATCTGTGCACGTCATTAAGTACCAATCAACCACCTCTACACCTCCATCATGTGGGATGGAGGTGTAGAGGCTCTCTACATCTATTGTCACCAGATAGATCCCATCATCAACAATAGATAACCCTCGCAATTTATCCAGAAACATAGATGTATCCTTCAGGTATGATGGAATATTTTGTAAAATCGGCTGTAACAGGCCATCAAGAAACTTGGCGAGGGGTACAAAAATAGACCCAATACCCGCCACGATAGGTCTTCCGGGTGGCCTGTCAAGTCTCTTGTGAATCTTTGGCAAGATGTATAATTGAGGAGTAATGGGGTGATCCTCCCTCAGAAATTGAAACAAACCCAAATCAATGAGACCTTTTTGTAATGCTTCATTTAATACTAGATCTATTTTGTTGCGTATCATATTTATGGGATCAAATGCAATGGGTTCATAAACAGCTACATCAGTTAATTGACGATAGACTTCAGCCTCATACATACTAGTATCCATCACCACCACTGCCCCACCCTTATCAGAAGGGCGGACAGTGATGGCTGGATTATTTTGTAGTGAATCAAGGGCCCTGCGTTGTGACAAAGTCAAATTACGTTGTACACGAAATGTGCCTTTAGAGAAACTGTGTTCCAGTTTCTTGAGATCATCTTGGACCTTGTTGACAAATG
This sequence comes from Hyperolius riggenbachi, assembly GCF_040937935.1. Lineage (NCBI taxonomy): Eukaryota > Metazoa > Chordata > Amphibia > Anura > Hyperoliidae > Hyperolius > Hyperolius riggenbachi. The sequence continues at coordinate 141,048,855 of NC_090657.1, forward strand.
CATCTATAACAGGATGACTCGGGGGAATGAAAGAGCTTGGGTTACGTAACCCCAAGGTCTTAAGTTCAAACCGTCCCTCCACTGTATTGGCTGAAGTAGGAAACTGAGGAAGAGTCGCAAAAAACTGCTTGAGCTTGATTGTTCTAAAGAATCAGTACAGTTCCTGGTCAAGTGCAAAGAAATCTGGAAAATTCGTCGGGCAGAACGACAGGCCGAGTTCCAATACATCAGTCTCATCCTGGCACAGGCAGTACGAAGAGATGTTGACCACAAGAGAGTCCCTTATTTTCTTGGTCGCAGAATCCGAGGACTGGCTTGCTGGGGTGGTCTCTTTGCTCCTCCTGTGCCTGCGGCCGCCCCTCCGTCTCCTCCTGTAGCTCCCACGTTTGGGGAGACATCTGAATCGACAGAGGAGTCTGAGGGTGACCCGGCATCCGATCCAGAAGCTGGAATCTGAGGTTTACGACCTCTGGGGGGCTTACCTTTCCTTTAGGTGCAGGTCGACGTGGCTTGGATTGACGTTGCCACGCATACACATATCCAGACAGATAGTCGGACGAATCACGTGTAAATTTGCCCCTCTTTTCATTTTGGACCGCCTTTTCAAATGTCTCCATCTTTTTGTCAAAGCCGTCCATACAACTTTGAAATTCGTCTGGGGAAAGAATATCCTTTAATTGTATAGTCAGGAGATTTAGCTTAGCATCAAGCACCGGTATCTCCTGGTGAATGCGCACAATAGTATGGAGCATAGCATCAAATGATGCCTTATTCCATATTCGCTCCCATACCTTAGTGAATGCTGTATCATTTGGAAACATTATAGGTGCCACCTGAGATCTTATAGCTCTCGGAATTCTCCGCACTCTGCAATATTCCCCAAGAGTCTTGGCATGCAAATGTAAATTGATCCGTCTTTTCTTAGTCATCTCGAATTCTCGTTGTATAGGTTTAGCATCAGGAGTTTGCAGGAAATCCACCTCGGTCGCATCCAAAGCCAGGATTTCAGATGCCTGCTGCTTATTGTAATAGAAGGTATCTGGTGCTGCCACCTGCTCTGTAGTAGTCATTGTGCTTCACTGCCAGAGGCACAGCATAGAATCCAAAGTTGCCAGCGGTAGGAGCACCAATGAACCAGGGGGTGTGCCTTGACCCCTGCCCCAGTGCCTCTTGGGGCCCTCTGTAGTCAAAATGCACTCGGATCGGCACCACCAAAGTAGTATAAAGCTCTTTTATTCCATAAAAGCAGTGACAGACGCTGTTTCGGGCTATGTAGCCCTTTCTCAAACTGCTAAAGACAAAGTGCACAAAACCTAGCCACCTTATATACACCCACAAGTGGGCGGAAACACTATAAACAGACCTGATGGGGAACAGGTAAAACTTACCATATGTGCCAAGTGCGGTGTGCTCTTGGCACCACCAATCAGCTTGCAAAACGCAAGCTGTATACACTAACATGCTGAGTCCATCTCAGTAAGCCTCACCACGCCCCCGTTGCTAAGTAAACAAAGCAACACACGGGGCTAACAGTTCACAGGCATAGACCCATTAGATATGTGTGGTAAAATGACATGGATTCGCATGTGTGTATGCAAAGAAAGCACAATAACAATAGAATAAAATTAAAACTACTTACAATAGTCGCCCATCTGATCTCAATATAGCTCTGATGTTTTTAGAATGTTGCTATACGGATCAGATGGGCGACTATTGTAAGTAGTTTTAATTTTATTCTATTGTGATTGGTGGTGAATGGCTTATCCTTATTGGCCCCTTGCTCTTTCCGCATTGATTGCGGAAGGCGGGCTTTAAAGTTATGGCTCTTATTTACATACGATTTTTAGTATGTTGGTGGGCGTGATCTAGGTCCGCCCACAGCCACATGTGACTGAACGTAAGGTCTGCGCTCTTCAGTACTGGTCCTGCGCGCGGCGTCTGACGTCATCACGCACGGGAGTTGCCATTGGATGTGCGCTCGTGGTGCGGGGCGTCAGCATCTTCGTTTACCTCTTTGACCCGCATGTGGATATGCTTATTATAGCACACCGCACTTGGCACATATGGTAAGTTTTACCTGTTCCCCATCAGGTCTGTTTATAGTGTTTCCGCCCACTTGTGGGTGTATATAAGGTGGCTAGGTTTTGTGCACTTTGTCTTTAGCAGTTTGAGAAAGGGCTACATAGCCCGAAACAGCGTCTGTCACTGCTTTTATGGAATAAAAGAGCTTTATACTACTTTGGTGGTGCCGATCCGAGTGCATTTTGACATTGTATTAGTCAAGTCAGTGCATACCTTTCACTTTATCCCCTCTAATATGGACAAAACAGGCAGAGGCAGGCCACCCGGCAGGTCTGTTCGAGGTCATGCTGTCGTGATTTTGTGCGGCCCTGGACCAAAGTACAGTGTTTAGAAGGCACGTGCCATCAACCCCCAAGATTGTCAGGACGTAGTTGACTATTTAACACAGAACACCTCATCTTCCTCAGCTTCCACACGGAACCATGACCTATCTTACTCCTCCTGCTCTGATTCTGGCACCCCACTCAGTCGGTCGCCACCACCAAAGTGCCATCATCCCAGGGCTCAGCGGTGTGGAAATTTTTTGTGTGTGTCTGCTTAAGATGAGAGCAATGCCATCTGTATTCTCTGCCACTAAAAATTGAGCCATGGAAAGACCAAGACCCGCGTAGGGACAACGTCCTTACAAAGGCACATGATGACAAAGCACAAACCGCAATTGGATGACCACCTGAGGAAAAGCAGCACACAATAGCAAAGCCACACACCGCAGTGGAAGATACCAGGCCGCAATTATTTCTCAAAAAAGGTGATAGCCGCTGGCAGCCCAGCCACATTAAATACCTAGGGATTTTAATCCCAAACTATTTCAATAAACTATTTTCTCTCAACTACCCCCCACTTTTCAACAAACTTCAAAAGGAACTAGATAACTGATCAAACCTCAAACTCTCATGGTCCAGTCGCATCAATGTAATCAAGATGGACACTCTTCCTAAAATCCTATACACTTTACAGGCTCTCCCAATCAACATACCCAACATCTTTCTTAAAAGCCTGCAATCACTTATACTTAAATTCATCTGGCAGCATAAAACACATAGGACCAAATTTAAACTCCTTTCCAGACCAAAACCTGAAGGAGGTATGGGTCTTCCTGATGGCTGATATCAAGGCATATTACCAAGCTACCCTATTCACTCACATATTAAATTGGTTCCAAGATAGAATCAACAAGCAATGGGTAATGCTAGAATCAGCCACTTCCAAACTTGACCCAAGAGCCTTGCTTTGGATACCGCCTGACCTGGTGCCAAAATCGGATGATACAGCATTCTGGACTCAAATTGTCCTAAGAAAATGGCGCGACGCTAGGGATCGCCTTAACCTCCTCAGCGGTATGGACGAATATATCCGTCCATCACCGCCGGAGGTCGCCGCTCAGGCCCTGCTGGGCCGATTTTTTTTAAATAAAAATCAGCACACGCAGCCGGCACTTTGCCAGCCGCGTGTGCTGCCTGATCGCTGCCGCTCTGCGGAGATCCGCCGCGAGCAGCGGCGAAAGAGGGTCCCCCCAGCCGCCCGAGCCCTGCGCAGCCGGAACAAAAGTTCCGGCCAGCGCTAAGGGCTGGATCGGAGGCGGCTGACGTCCATGACGTCACTCCGCTCGCCGCTATGGCGACGATGTAAGCAAAACAAGGAAGGCTGCTCATTGCGGCCTTCCTTGTTTATTCTGGTCGACGGAGGCGATCAGAATGACGCTTCCGGAGCGCCCTCTAGTGGGCTTTCATACAGCCAACTTTCAGTTGGCTGCATGAAAGTTTTTTTTTAAATTTAAAAAAAACCCTCCCGCAGCCGCCCTGGCGATCTTAATAGAACGCCAGGGAGGTTAAACTTTCCACCCTCTATAACCCTCTCACCCTCCTACTGGACAACCCCAGCCTCGCTGCAGGTGTTGGGCAACAATCCTTTTTGGGCTGGAACAGAGAATCTTGGCCCCAGGTCAGACATATCACCACATCCAATGGTCTTATATCCAGGGAAGCTCTTGGAAATCCCCTACAGCCCCCCCAAATAAACTGATTTACATGGTCACAAGTCTCGTGGTTCTATAAATCCTTAAAGGGGAACTGAAGAGAGAGGTATATGGAGGCTGTCATGTTTATTTCCTTTTAATCAATACTAGTTGCCTGGCAGCCCTGCTGGTCTATTTCTCTGCAGTAGTATCTGATTAAAACCAGAAACAAGCATGCAGCTAGTCTTGTCAGATCAGACTTGTAAGTCTGAACCACTGAAACACCTGATCTGCTGCATGCTTGTTCAGGGGCTATGGCTAATAGTATTAGAGGCAGAGGATCAGCAGGGCTGCCAGGCAACTGGTATTGATTAAAAGGAAATAAACATGACAGCCTCCATATACCTCTCTCTTCAGTTCCCCTTTAACCTCTAAAGCCTACATACACAGAAGCCTTACCCCTTTTGAGAGATTATGTGCTACATCCTCTTCTATAGAACATAAGCTCTTTCTAATATACTCTCATTTAGCATGCGCAAATAGTGAAAAAGATCTCCTCAGGCTGACGGATGCCTGGGATAGGGACCTGGGCCAGGCACTCCTAGCAGAAGACTGGGAAAAAATATTTACACTGACCCATAAATCCTCTATCTCTTTAAATATTCAGGAGAGAAACTTTAAAATCTTCGCCAGGTGGTACCGGGTCCCAGCCCAGGTATCTAAGTTTGATGAAAAGAGCTCCCACATATGCTGGAGGTGTAATCAATACACTGGGACTTACATTCACATATGGTGGGAATGCCCAAAGATCCAGAACTTTTGGGCTAAGGTATTCGAGGTCCACCGACATTTATACGGTGAATCTCTTCCACTTAAAGCCTCAACAGCCCTCCTCACCCTACTACCGGGCAGAACCTCCTCCATCAAAAAACCGCTCACCCCAATTCTACTTACCTCAGCCAGACTATTAATCGCACGCCACTGGAAATCAAATAATGTTCCATCCATGGCTGAGTTATTTAAAGAAATTAACAATGTTATGCGCATGGAGGACCTCCAAACCTCAGTCGCAAATACTGATGAATCCTATGTGGCTAAATGGGCCATTTGGCTGGACTTTAGAGAATCAGAGAGAGCCTCTACTATAATTAATGAGGCTACTGGACCTTCTACTACTACCCACTCCCAGTAAACCCCATCTATACAGAAGACCTAACATGACTGGTCTGAACGGCAGATACATCTCATGCTGGTATTACCCCTCCTTAATTCTCCTCTTTGTTCTTGCATTCCCCCTTTCTTCTTGCATTCCCTCTTTCTTACTACTTTCTCCTCTAACCCTACCCCCTCCCCTCCTCTTTCAATGGTTTTTTTTAAGTTATGCACATACAACCACCCACGATATATTTTATTCTCTACCTTAAGTATATCACTATTTGGGACAGTGCCAACCATTGGTTTCTAAGTAGCCATCTCGGGTCATCGGCAATGGACTTATTTAACCAAACATCAATCTATAATATCTCGGACTACACATAGGCTCCGCTGTTGGACTTTCCGGTAATGGATGTACGCTCTGCAGTATATGCTTCATATGTATCCTGTAATCCGTTTTTTATAATGTGCAATCCATATTTGTTCTTTATACTTTTAAGTGTTTGTATCTTCATAAAATTTTCAAATAAAAACTTATTTTGAAATAAAAAAAAAAAGTGATACCCAAACTGTACCGTGTACTGTGATGTTGAAAGGCAAGTGGTGTCATCTCTGGCACACAGCGTTGGGTCAAGGGTCCATCTGACCACGTGGTCTGCAAAGCACGGTCAGGCCTGCCTGAAGACTAAGTCAGTCCCCACGCACAGCATCTCTGCCTGCACCCCATGTGACTGCCTGCCCCAGGACTAAGTCGGTCCCCACACAGCTTCTCTGCCTGCTGGCCGCTTGACTACCTTCTCCGCCACCACCAACAGGGTTCAGGACTCCAGGTGGATTCCTGGATTTTTAAGGCCGCTGCTACCAGCGGCCACTAACAAAAACAATAATGATTTTTTTTCTGGTACGTGTACATGCCTGCCTAATTTTTGTGGCTGCACTGCGGCTGCAACAACAAAACAAAAGGCATGTACATGTGTCAATTCCCCTTCATGATCATTACCTTGCCGCGGTGAAGGGGCTTGCGTATCACAATGAAGCAATGACTGCCGGCTATATGAGTGTGTTGGGGGCACACCCAAGATAATAAGGTCGTTGCTTCATTTTGGACAGACCAAATTGGATTAGCTGGACAGTCACTGTTGTTCTGTCATTGAGCTACCTCAGTCCGGCAACCTTATGGGCTTGAAAACCGCTATCGCCTGTACTCTAACCATGGTGCCCACCAGTCCAGCACGCCCATCACTATACAAACAGCTGTGTGCGGTGCGTTACACAGTGAGTTTGGTCTGTTAGTGTGAAGCAGTACACTAATTACACTACCTGATTGATGTATACACATGCAAGATGTGAAGCACTTTAGCAATGCAATGTGATTTCTGCCCTTAAAACACTGCTGTGAGTCAAATCCTGATTTTTCCCCAGGACTTTTAGCATGTATCCCACTCCGCCATGCCCCCCTCCAGGTGTTCGACCCCTTGAAACATCTTTTCCATTACTTTTGTGGCCAGAATTAATGTTTGAAGTTTTGAAAGTCCGCCTGCCCATTGAAGTCTATTGCGGTTCGCAAACTTTTTCGAAAGTTCGCGTTCAAGGTTTGCGAACCTAAAATCTGTTCGAGCCATCACTATTTCTACGTACACCAGTGTCTGTATTTTTTCATACCCAGGTTTGTTTTTTTTACGCTGTACAACACCATGGAGGATGCTATTTGAATCATAAATAATAAAATGGGTTCTGTAGTAGTAATGATCACATCTATATGTACTTTCCAGTAAGATTGTTGTAAGATGCTTGTTTCTGGTGTGTGATTCAGACGCTACTGATGCATGAAAGTTCACCAGGACTGCTAGGCAACTAGTATTGTTTAAGAGGAAATAAATATGGCAGCATCCATGTGCCTCTCTCCTCAGATTCCTTTTAAGATGCATACATTTGCATACAAAATGTGCATAGTCCTGCATCAACTCAGAATTATTTGCATCTCTTTGACCAACCCTAAGGAAAAAATACCTGATCTGTATCAAAGGGCCCCCATAGCTCTGGACCATTGAAGGAGCTGCTGCCCTGTGGTTACTTCCCTTGTTCCTACCAGTTGATAATGTGTAGAATGGTATCCCCGTGTAGCATGCATAGTAGTGTGCAAGAGGATAACTAAAAACATGGCTTACTGTCAATAAATCTAAGACACCCAGAAGTTCCACTCATTAATATGACTGCAGTAGCCTAAAATCTTTCTAATTGCTATAGGAAACTATACTTATTATTTTGTCAATTCAAATATTGGCGAATGCCACAAATGTAAACTTATTTCTGCAGTGACTGAGTATCCACTCTAGCTGTGAAGGTAGATAGGTGATTCCCCCCTCTTACCAAGAGACACTTCATTCTCATTATCAAATAACGCTTTTGCCATTAGTACTGCAAAATGCATACAATATATCTTAGTCATTTTATTACAGCTATTTTAGGATATACTATTTTTATAAAGGATAATGGATCCTGTGCAGGTCAGCCTGTAAGGCTATTATTATTACTCACCTCCTAGTGCCATGGCATGTGTCCTTGTCCCATTATAAGGTTGCAGACTTTCCTTGGTGAATCCTAATAGATTTATTGTAATCCATGATGTAGGATTAAATAAGTGAACATCGCATCTCATCTAAAGCAAGGAAATGGGAGTTTTCTAGACTGAGCTCATTCACAGTGCCTCCCGTTCTGCCCTCCTGAGTGGTGGTCCAGCAGAGCAGGCGATGACATTGTTTTTAGCGGAAGGAGATAAATCATTTAGAGTCTCACAATCCATTATTTCCTATAGAGATAGATCACCAGCTAGGAGGAAGATGAGGCCTGGGAATAAAGCTACCAGCCGCCTGAACTCTTTCCACAGGGCATCTGTATCAGTGAGATAAAAGATACGTTTCTGGGTACCTTCTTCATGATGAAAGAGATGGGATTTAGAAAATTCAAACTTTAATGTACAGTCTTCATTGTATTCACCCCACAGTTTTTTGAAGTACTGCTAATGGGACAAGGGGGCTCATAGAATATTAATTGAGTCGGTGTGTATCATGACATCACAAGGGATCTGAACCAATTATAGATGGTTCAGATGATGACACAGTTAACTCCTTCCTGGTCAGTATTAAGGTTCATGATTTGCCAACGGAGGGCACTCTTACTTTCGTGCTCTCTATCTGCTGACTGGAACCCTAATTACTTTCCTATATTTATGTAATCTGATATAACATATGCTGTACATAAGTAGTCTAGATGTAACGTAGTATAGACATAAGATGACCTGATTACCTTCAGCAGGAAGGTAATCACGAAGCTGTAACGCAACGCAAGAATCTGCTTTGCTAAGATGTAACGAACTGTATCTTTATATCTGTTTACTGAATAGACAACTTGGAACTTGGAAGCCTAAAGAAGTTCTATCTCCTATAATGCTTGCTGTGAGGAGAGCGAAGTCAGCTCACATTCTGTGAGGTGCACCTCTAAGGGGGTGCTGGTGCCGGAGCAAAAGGTGATTTATAACACTTCCCTGCCTTATTTACTGTATGGCACCTAAAGATCACTCATCAATGTGGATATCCCTAAAGCCAGTCACAATGTCTTTGGCTATAGAGCTACAGGCCCTAATGAAAAGTTTGCGCTGGACCTCCTTCTCCAACACTGTACATACATAGTCACATAGTACCGTGTCCCAGGAAATGCTTTCCAAGGAAAGCCACAGTCTGAAACAGGTGTATGCAGGAAGAGGTAAACTGTTTATTTATGACTAACCGCATTCAGTTAACTTTACATATAGAAGTTACAGGGGCAAAGCTAAACATTGAGTGCTGTACAGATACATTGTTCAGCTATAGCCAAGAAGCATGACAATGCTCAATGGAGGGAGAGGAGGGACAATGAATGACGCATAAGTGAGTGGCATCATGTAGCTCAGGACACAAAGGAAGCAACATGCTCATTGCTCACTAGTCATTTGGCCACCCACCATGGTACACACACTACTAGATACTCTGCTACAACCTTGAAGAACAATCCTCTTGTCTGAATTGTTCTCCAGCACTGCTCTTGCAATGTTGGTCTCTCTTCTGCTCACAAAATCTTACTAAATTGAGTTGAGAACAGAGAACAATACAAATATTTGTAATATTACGTGTTTCTGATTACACACTTATTGAACACCTTATTAGGAACGCTTTACTAATACTGGGAAGGACCTTTCTCTGCAGTGTTTTTGGCACTAATTCCACAAAATATTGGAAACATTCCTTTAAGATTCTGTTCCATGTGACACAATTGTATCACACAACTTCTGCAGATTTACCAGCTGCATATCCATGAATCCCTGAACTTCTGCTGTCCATTAGCATGTGGCTGTATCCTGACTCTGGCTGCCCTGGATTACCAGCAGGTGGCTCTATCATGTCTGGAATAGCCTTGTATTTTCCTGGCCTATCTGCAGTTGGTGTACTAAGTTGACTCTGTGGCATCATCATGTAGCAGGTGTGGCCTCTCTATTTAAGGTACCCCTGAACTGACATTACAATTTGACAATAAAGCCCTTGGTGGACTAGATAACTTGTTCCTGAATGTGCTGCTGCTACTCGTCGTTGTCACCCCCCCCCCCCCCCCCCCCATTTCCCAATGCCCTGTCTTCTTCGTCTTCAACAGGATCTTACAGTCGAATACAGTTTTTCCCAAGCGGCAAGGTCCGAATCACATGAGCACAGGGATGGCAAGTGCTTGGAGGAACTTCCTTGTGGCTGCGGTGTTAAGAGGACCAGGGAATGAGAAGGACCCCAATGACAATGAGCAGCGGCAATGCATTCAGGAGCAGGTATTCTAGCCCACCATGGGCTTCACGCAATAGGATTACCTTGACTCAGGAGTATTTCAAGAACCCTGCAAGAACTAATTGGTGTCAGAACTTTGTGCTGTGTAACCTGAGTCTCTGGACAACCCTGTATCTGTTTCTTGATTTGTACCTGTAGACTTGTTACTGAACCTGGTATTCTGTTGTGACTTTGCTTCTTGCGTACTACTTTTGTACTATGCTTGGTTGTAAATGTATATATATTACCTGTGTATATGGTGCTTTGCTAAAGTACTAATCACCACCCCCGGCTAATTTTGTTACAATCCATCCAATTTGTAATTTGAATGCTTTCTTAATCTTTTATTTTATGTGATGTATCTACACAAAATAGTCTGTTGGTGAAGTGAAATGAGAAAAATATGTATGAAAATGAATAAAAAAAAAAACAACGGAAAATTAGCATATGTATCTACCCCCTTTGCCATGAAGACCCTAACATTTCCTGGCACATCCAATTACTTTCAAAAGTCACATCATTAGTGAAATAAAGTCCACCTGTGAGCAATCTAAGTGTCACATGATCTGTCAGTATAGACACACCTTTTCAGAAATGCCCCAGAGGCATAATCATCACTAAGCAAGAGGCATCACGCCAGAGACAATGATCTCTCCAAACAAGTCTGCAACAAAGTTGTTGAGAAGTACAAGTCAGGGCTGGGTTATAAAAAATATATCCAAAACTTTGAATATTCCCTGGAGCACAATCAAATCCTTCATCTTCAAATGGGAAGAACATCACAACCAACCTGCTAAGAGAGGGCTGCCCACCAAAACTCAAAGACCTGAAGAGCATTGATCAGGCAGCACAGAGAACAAAGGTAACCCTGCAGGAATTGCAGAGTGCTACACCAGAGACTGAAATATCATTCGATAGAACCATAAAAAGCTCTACACGCCATAGAGCTGGGTTTTATGGAAGAGTGGCCCGAGAACAGCTATTGCTTAGCATTAAAAATAAGAAGGCACGGTTTGAGTTTTTAAGCCACAGGGCATGTGGGTAAATCCTCTAGGAAGATGCTTTGGTCAGATGAAACTAGAATTTAACTTTTTGGCCATCAAGGAAAATGCTATGTCTCGTGCAAACCCAATACTTCCCATCACCTCAAGAACACCATTCCTAGTGTGAAACATGGTGTTGGCAGCATCATGCTATGGAGATGTTTCTCAGCAGCAGGGCCTGGGAAACTGATCATCTGAGCAAAGAGATGCTAAATACAGGGATATTCTTGAACAAAACATGTCAGTCTGCCAGTGATTTGCATATTGCTAAACACCAGAGTATTTTAACCTACTTAGCGGTAACCTCTAGTCGGCCTTGGGATGGAAATTTGCAGCTCAGAGTGGTAATCCTGAGCTGGATCCATGAGAGGTGTGTAATGTGCAGGGCTGCCACAGATATATCTAGCTGGATATGGATCAGTTTTGCCTTGAGGAATGGTCATTGGTCAAAGATCCCAGTGGCAAGATGCAGCAAGCTCATAGAAATGTATCTAAAGTGACTTGCAGATGTTATTTCTGCAAACAGTAACCCTACAAAGTACTGACTTTAAGTGGGTGAATAGTTATGCATGCTGAAGTTTTCAGTTGTTTTGTCCTATTGGCTTGCTTCTCAGTAAACCAAATACTACATATTTAAGGCTCTAGGCATGTTCTGTCAATGAAATAATCTATTTTAATTCCAGGCTGTGAGGCAACAAAACATGAAAAATGCCAAGGGGGTGAATACGTTTGCAAGGCACTGTATATTTAGCTAGATAGGTTCACTGAGGTTTTTGTGTGCACACTGTTTTCTCATTGTATTATGGTTTCTTGCATGCAATTTGTAAGGTTGTAAATGGGGTGATTGTAATAAACACTATTGCACAATAATTCTGGTCACTGTCTCAGACTCAGTATCTGCTGCAAACCGTGGCCATCGCCTGCCTGGTTCTCTGTCCAGTATGGTACCACCATCTCTGGTAAGCTTAATCCCAGGGCTGGATTTACAAGTTAGAGGCCCATAGGCACAGGTGTTCTCGTGCCTTAAACTCCGCCCCTGAACACAGGGCACACCCCCAAGTAAAAATGTTCTGGACTCTAATCCGTTCCTTATGTCACTAACTGTCCTTAAAATCTTACACTCTAATCTCTCTCATATCATCTTTGGTGACATGAGACAAGGATTAGGGTGTAATTGCCTGAGGCTAGTGATATGAGGCAGGGATTAGACTGCAAGCTCCTGAGGTAAGTGAGCTGAGCAAGGGGAACGCCACTCCCACATAAGACCCCTTTAGGCACTTACCTACAGTGCCTTATGAAAAATCCGGCCCTGCTTATTCCTACTAAAGCTTCAGCTTTTCATTCTTGGCTTGCAAGTCTGGAATCTGGCTTGGTTTGCTATGTTGTGAATTAAGAGATGCTTTTGCAGGCATAAAGTAGGTGGTTTTCTGAACCTTAATTTATGTACATTAGATCTGACCAGTGGCGTAACTAGACCTAATAGGTCCCCCCTGCAAATATGATGGCATGAGACCCTCTTGGTCCCCAAACCCCATGAGGGTCATGTGATTGAGAGCTGGCGAATGGCAGCAGAGAGTGATCTGCTGTGAAGCAGCGTCTGGAAGCAGGACAAAAATTAGATGCTCCCGCTACTCTGCATGGTGGGAGGAGGTGGCAGGAAAGGTTTTTGTGAGCAAACGGGGAGGATTTATTGCTAATTGGCTGCACTTGCATTGGGGAGAGGGAGGAGGAGGGGCCCCCAAAGCCTCTGGGCCCCCCTGCGATGGCAGGAGTCACATGGGTATTTGCTACACTCATGGATCTGACCATCATCCTCTAATCTTTAATCTTATCAACAAAGCAAGAACTAATGCTTGCTGAATGTTTTTCATTTTTTTATGCTAATTATTAGGGATGGGACGACGAATCCGGCGAATCCACGAATCCCTCGAATATTGGGAAATATTCGAGATTCGTGGATTCGAATCCCGACGCCATTTTCCACTTTGCGAATCCGCCGAATCCCGACGCTGCATCGCCGCGCCTCCTCCGCCCGCCTGCATACATTGTATCAACTCACCTGTCCAGTGGAGCGCAGAGCGGCAGACCTCTCGCTCACTTCCTGGTTCCCTCTAGTGACGGCTTTTACAATGACGTCATCAGTAAAAGCCGGTCCGGCCACTAGAGGGAACCGAGAAGTAATGACGAGGTCTGCCGCTCTGCGCTCCACTGGACAGGTGAGTTGATACTTAAGCAGGGGTGAGCGAGGAGGCACGGGGGACGGAGGAGGCCGTGGGGGTGAGCGGAGGAGGCACGGGGGGGGGGGGGAGCGACACCTACCTACCTACCCCTATACCTACCTAAAGGCCCCCTATACGTACCTACCGGCCACTATACCTACCTACCTACAGGCCCCTATACCTACCTAAAGGATACGTACCTACCTACCTACCTACCACTATACCTACCTACCTACAGGCCCCTATACCTACCTAAAGGCCCCCTATATGTACCTACCTACCTACCTAAAGGCCCCTATACCTATCTAAAGGCCCCTATACGTGCCTACCTACCTAAAGGCCCCTATACCTACCTACCTACCTACCTAAAGGCCCCTATACCTACCTAAAGGCCCCCTATACGTGCCTACCTACCTAAAGGCCCCTATACCTACCTACCTACCTACCTAAAGGCCCCTATACCTACCTACCTACCTAAAGGCCCCTATACCTACCTACCTACATACCTACCTATACTTAAGGCCCTATACCCTGTTACCTATACTGAAGGTCCCTTTAACTTCCTACCTACCTACAGGACACTATACCTACCTACCGGCCACTATACCTACCTACCTACAGGCCACTATACCTACCTAAAGGCCCCCTATACGTACCTACCTACCTACCTACCTAAAGGCCCCTATACCTACCTACCTAAAGGCCTCTATACCTACCTACCTACTTAAAGGCCCCCTATACGTGCCTACCTACCTAAAGGCCCCTATACCTTACCTACCTAAAGGCCCCTATACCTACCTACCTACCTACCTACCTACCTACATACCTACCTATACTTAACCACTTCTCTACCACAGGGTTTTTCACCTAAAAACCACAGCAATTTTCACATTTAAGGGAGGCAAGGGTTTATGGGCTTAATGGGGGTATAATTTATTTTAAAAAAAACCTGACTGATGCTGATCAGTCACTAATGCTGTGTTAGTTATCTGAGATACTCTCACGAGTGATCTCAGTAACTGTAACAGCATAGAGACTGATGCAATGTTTACACACATTCTGCATGAAGGAGCACCGTCATTGGCTTTGTGAACACATGTTCACATCAGCCAATCACGGACCAGCGGGTGCCCAACGCGTATGCACATCCGCGTGCACGCGGACGCGCACGCGAACGCGATCGCGCACAGCAGCAAAATAAACAGGAGTTGCCTATCTACGCCTCTGTGACTCAGGTGAAGTTTAAAGGGGCGTAGATAAGCGTGGCAGAGGTTGTTAAGTGGTTAAGACCCTATACCCTGCTACCTATACTGAAGGTCCCTTTAACTACCTACCTACCTACAGGACACTATACCTAATTACCTACTGGCCATTATACCTACCTACCTACAGGCCACTATACCTACCTAAAGGCCCCCTATACGTACCTACCTACCTACCTACCTACCTACCTAAAGGCCCCTATACCTACCTACATACCTACCTATACTTAAGGCCCTATACCCTGCTACCTATACTGAAGGTCCCTTTACCTACCTACCTAAAGGCCCCTATACCTACCTACATACCTACCTATAATTAAGGCCTCTATATACCTTGTTACCTATACTGAAGGCCCATATACCCTGCTACCTATACTGAAGGCCTATATACCCTGCTACCTATACTGAAGGCCTATATACCCTGCTACCTATACTGAAGGCCCATATACCTTTCTACCTATACTGCAGGCCCCTATACCTTGCTACCTATACTGAAAGCTACCAATATTGAAGGCACCCATACCTAGCTAGCTATACTGAAGGCACCTTTACCTCTCTACCTATACTGCGGGCAACTATACCACGGATCGCACAATTCTTATGTGCAGGATTCGTTAGATTCGGGATTCGAAATGTTCGAGATATTCGAGAACCTTTTCAGATTCGGATTCGGATTCGAAAAAATTGTGGATTCGTCCCATTCCTACTAATTATCATGTCATTATCAAAATAACAGAGATAACATTTTCCCCAGTTCTGGTGTATGATGTGAACCATCACTGACGCTCCTCATCTGTATCTGCATGGCTTTATGAATTGTACTGCTGTCACGTGATTAGTGGATTTAACAGTTACCTACATAAGTAGGGC
Organism: Hyperolius riggenbachi; assembly: GCF_040937935.1. Taxonomy (NCBI): domain Eukaryota; kingdom Metazoa; phylum Chordata; class Amphibia; order Anura; family Hyperoliidae; genus Hyperolius; species Hyperolius riggenbachi. Next base: position 141,064,284 of record NC_090657.1, read on the forward strand.
ATACAAGTGTTATGAATAAGGTGCTCATTGAGTTTATTTTTAATTTTAAGTGTAAAACAAAATGATTTAAAGATGTTAAAAACACAATGCATCCTCTTTAATTGCTTTTGAATGCAGGATTGTAAATCTGGATTGTATATCTGGCAATGTCACGCTGCTTCACTTTTTCTCATTTCTTGTTATGCTGTGCTTTTTCTCTGTGTCATGGTATGAAATTGCCACTTCTGGAAGCTATTCTTCTAAATGACAAGGTATTTCACTGGTTTTATTTTTGTTTGTCCACCTCCAGTGGGAAATCCTTTCTCCCAGGGCTGCTTGTTAGTGGGGAGCCGAGTACCATTACATCTCAGTACCACATTCCACCGCAGACAGCTCACCACAACTTTCATGTTTGCTTAGCTGTGCTTTTTTTCCAAGTTCATAAATAAAACGTATTTACTCTCCTCTAACTGGAGCACAACATCCTCCTTCTGTGCGCTTGGATCCCTGTGTGCTTTTTCTGGCCTGGTCTGCCTTCTGCTGATGAACAGCAAAAACCGGCATTAGCTTTGATTATTCGAGTGTCAGTCACACTCACGAAAACCAATATCTGTTTTTAATATTGGGGGTTTTAAGTGGAAACCGAGAGAAGTGCTGTGTTAGCCATTAATAAAAGGAAAAAAGTTCTGAGTTTTAAGTGCAAATTTAGACAGACAGCAAATCACATTTATATCTGAATTGCCAAACCTGCCTATAGATTTGTGCAATGGTGTCTCTTTAGAAAAGGAAATAAGATCAAGTCTCCCTTCCCTTTCTAATAATAAAATAAGGTGCTTCAAGAAGAACTGTAACAACATTGTCAACCTTGTTGTAATTGTGCAACCTTATATCCAGTGTTTATATTGTGAAAATGTTGCATACAATTTGCATGATACTACACACTTTGTTAATTTTATGTGGCTCGCTACAGCAACGTCTTTTGTCTTTGTCCACAGTTTGTCCCCTATCTTATTGCCTGATGAAGCGGGCTGTGCCTGCGAAACGCGTTGCATCTTTTGGGGTACCAATAATAAATTTATTTGTTTAATTCAGACAGTATTTTGAGTCTGCCTTCCGGAGGTAAGTCCACCACTGCCTCCCAGCAAATTTTAAAATTTTTATTACCTTTTAGCCTGCTGGCGCCTCTGTTTCTCTTACGATAATGTATCAACATTTAGGACAATCTAGTACATTATTCAGGATACCCACTTTTACATTAAATGTCCTGGTTTCAACATCAGAAACCCTTCCTATAGCTATATATTGCTCTATATTGGTATTAAGCCCTACCCTCCCTCTGAGGCTTAGCCTAGGTTGTATATTTTGCGGAATTCTCCCCTCCCTGAGCATTCCTGGAGATCAGAGATCATTTTGCTGGCTTTAGAACTCTCAGTAAATTAACATTCTATTCTACAGACATCAGCTGACAGGACAAAAGATGTTGCTGCTTGTGATAGCTTTCAAAAAGTAAATTAGGGAGAGGAAAGACTAAATCATTTATAATGAATGTTGTTAAAACATAAGCAATTTTATTCATTCTGTTATTTTTTGCTACAGTTCCTCTTTAAAGTGTAACTGTTGCGTTTTTTGCATACGTTTCCCCCTGCGTTTCCCATAATTCTTTCCTGTTTCCTGTGTGAAAAATGCAATAGAAAACACATTCGAACACAAGAAAAATCAACTTGCGTTTTCTTTGCATCTCTATGCGTTTTGCAAACACGCATAGTCTGAACAGGGCCTAAATGAATATCAAGCCAGTTCCCTGTCATGTGATAGGCAAAGGTGGTGGACTCTCCAATTCACACACCTAACTTTGAGATTTTAGTGATCACTAATGGCAGTAGAAGTGAGCTTCATCTTCAGTAGGACTGCCACAGTAGTCAGCAGTAACACTGGAGCCCGGACAGGAACTAACATCCCTGTTGATCAGGCAATACTGGAGCATCCTCAGATACACTAGCCCCAAAAGAGGTTAATGAAAACTGGAAGGAACTTTGGCTAGAGTTCACATAAATGTCCAGTAGACCATGTTTGGTGAGAACCTAAAGATGTTTGCCTTAATGGCAAATAGAGAGCAGCAGTGACATTGTATGTGTGTGTGGGTGGTGGTTAGAGATGGCCCTAACGGTTTGCGGGTGAACGGTTCCCGGCGAACTTCCGTGGTTCGTGTTCGTGGAGAACGGCAAACTTTTCCAGTAGTTCGATTCGCCCCCATAGTGCATCATTAGGGTCAACTTTAACCCTCTACATCACAGTCAGCAGGCACATTGTAGCCAATCAGGCTACACTCCCTTCTGGAGCCCCCCCCCCCCCCCACACACACACACACACACCCTTATAAAAGGCAGGCAGCATCAGGCATTGGACTCACTCATGTGCCTGCAGTAATTAGAGAAGGGAGAGCTGTTGCAGACTCTCATAGGGAAAGCTTAGATAGGCTCTTGTAGGCTTGTTAGCCTCCTCCTTGCTGATTCTTATTGCTAAAAAAGCACCCCTCAACAGCTCTTTCGAGAGCTAATCTTGTTCTTGTGATCTATTTTTTTTTTGTGTGTGGCCCACTTGCATTATATACAGCCCTGTCAGTCAGTCACAGCTGGCCTTTGGTGTAATTTCTACTGTGCCACTGCAAGGCCCAGCACATTCGGTGACTACCTGTGTGTGTGTGACAGGCAGCTGCAGATTTCTAATCCCATCCCAATCACTGCACCTGCTCACTGTTCAGTGCACCTACCTACCTACCTACATACGTGAGCGCACGCATTGTTAATACCACAAGTCATTGCACCTGTTCACGGCGGTACGTGTGAGTGTGTGTGTGTGTGTGTGTGTGTGTGTGTGTGTGTGTGTGTGTGTCAGGTGCACATTTGTAATACCCATCACTGCATATACCTACCTGTTGTGTTCAGTGCACCCACCTACCTACGTGAGTGCATGCAGTGTGATATACCGCTTTGTGCACACCTGTTAACTGCACCTGTGCGACTGCACATTGTATTAGTCATGTCAGTGCATACCTTTCACTTCATCCCCCCCTCAATATGGACAAAACAAAAGGCAGAGCCAGAGGCAGGCCACCTGGCAGGTCTGTTCGAGGTCGCGCTGTCGTGATTTCGTGCGGCCCTCGACCAAAGTTCAGGCATATCTAAATTGGAAGTGTGTACTAGGCTTTGGGGTCCCTTGTGGTGTTGCATGGGCTGCACAGCCTGATGTCTATCTTGTTAAACCTGCAACAGTGTGCTTACTGGGTTGTGCACAGAAGCTTAGACACGGGTTCAGAAGTGAAAGCTCCTATTTAGTGAAGGGCCGGAATTGTGGGGCTGTCATGAGTGCATGAGAGAGGATTTGCAATGTACAAAATACTTGCATTTACCTTGTAGTACTGAAGTTCCCGCATCACCTTCCAAACACTGCCAATCCTGACAGGTTTACTTCAAAGCATTCAGTATGGGTAAGCTCAAAAGCTGTAGAATTAATGTTGCATATGTCACACCGCCTGATAAATTAATACTAATTATAGTAATTAAGTTGCAGAGACACCAGTGGTAGGTTTATGTATTTCTTAAAAGGCCTGAATCCTTTAGTTATGTTAATACATACATATTTACAACAAACGCATTTCGCTTCTGCTTGCTAATAATACCCTGAGAGCTGGGTGTGATGCGTTAAAGTGTTTTAAAAAAGGAATTACATTGTATAACTGAATGAAATTAAGTATCTCGAGGGCTGCACATTTCTTGCACTAAATGGGTCCCTTAGCAGGTTGATGGATGGCAGCGGCAGTAACTGTAGGAACATAAGTCAGGAGGTGGAGGAGTTAATTAGAACGATCGGGGGTCACCTTGAAAGGTGAGCATCGGAGTAATGTTTTAATAAGGCCTTCCTTTATCTGGAAATGCCGTCACTGTGCATAATTACTAGATGTTTAATACGCCAGACGAGCAGAAACGTCCTCCCAGAAATGTCAACACTGCACAGGACTCTGCTGCTGATCAAAGGATGTGCTTATTGGGTTACTCTTTGCTAATCGTTTTCCTGCCAAATCTTGCCAACGTGCGAATTCACTGTGAAATGACAACTTATATTGTCTAATGTGCCTTTTAATACATATCACACCTAAAGCGTGAAAAATATAAAGAGTTGTAAATTGCAATTGACTGCATAAAAACAGCATAGCAAAAATACTAAAAGCAAACTATAAGTGAAAATAAACTTAAATATGCGATTGTATTTATAGACCTAATTTTTTACAGGGGTTTCCTGCAATACCATAACCTTATTTTTGTTTTTAAAGATAAACAGAGTTTTGAAAGTCTCCTCCGTTTTTTTCTTTATGAATCGCTCCTATACAGACAAATCTTGATCTGTTGAATGTTCTGTCTGTTCCCTTCAGTGTTTTTCTCAGTTATGCAGTGTTTTATGTCCTTTAATTAGTTATGAGTGAGAGTTGCCCAATCTAGCCCAACTGTTGAGAAACAAATTTATATCCCTGGATTAATGACAAGAGAGGATAAAGGAATACAGGCTAATTCTTAGCAGAATTGGTATTAGGAATACACATGTTAAATTTTTGAAGCTACGAGTTCATCGAGATACATATAACTCTGTCCATTTTACAGAATCAGGTTCGGTTCACACTGTAACGCAAAAGGGGCACTTTTTCCCATTTAGCCTAGATTACAGCTGAACGCAGAAACAGTCAAAAATTATCCTATTTGCTAGTAGAATCCATCCAGACTTGTCAGTTTGCAACAGATCAATTGGTGTAACCACAGCAAAAAAAAAAAAAAAACAGCCTGCAAAGCACAGCGGAAGCCTGCACATTTTCCCACAGCCTGCACAGCGGATGCACATTTCCCACAGCCTGCAAAGCGGATGCACATTTCCCACAGCCTGCACAGCGGATGCACATTTCGCACAGCCTGCACAGCGGAAGCCTGCACATTTTCCCACAGCCTGCACAGCGGATGCACATTTCACACAGCCTGCAAAGCGGATGCACATTTCCCACAGCCTGCACAGCGGATGCACACTTCCCACAGCCAACAAAGCAGAAGCCTGCACATATCATAAATAAATCTGCTACTGTTCAGAGGATTTTGATCGACAATCGATTTTTGGATTCAGAGCAGGGAGGCACCACATTGTTCAGATTGATTAGGGAAGATTAATTAAATAGGATATTGCTTGTAGTGTGTGTGCCACTAAGAAATCGACTTTCTATCAACCACACTGTAGTTGATTGCCCAATAAAGTTGTTTGCTTAATTGCTCAATGCAAAATTACAAGATGTATGGTTACCCACAGGCCTTAGGGTAAAATGTATATGTTGGCCTCAATTCATAAGCAGTTTAGACTAGTCTACTGATGGTTTGGTCAGTTGCATTAAAGGGGAATTCATTATTACCAAATGTTTTAGACATGTTTTTAGACCTGGTCTAAAACATTTGGTAACTAGGTTGGTAAAGCAGGGTAAATGATCAAAAGATGCAATTCACAAACAAGAAGCTATGACTGACATCCTTCTCCTTTGACGAGCTCTCCTCTGCATACAATTAAACTCCTGCATAATTAATTCAAAAGGTTCCATCCTCACATCTAAAATACCTCACAGAATCACTTTACCAAATAGAAATCAGCTGGTCTAATCTCTGTCAGAAAAAGTGGGCGTGGTTACGCCTTTGTGAATTGTGTAATTACTGAATGTTAGATCAGGTCTAAAAACAGGTCTAAAACATTACACCAAACCATCAGGAGACTAAAAACCATCTGTAGACTAGTCTAAACGTCTTAGTGAATTGAGGCCATTGCATCTAGTTTTAGGCAAACGCTTACAAAATATTGAAACAGGCAAAGATGGCGAAGCCCAAGAGCATAAAATAACTGTTCTTGATTTTCTTAGAGCACTACAGTACAGTTCTTTGTGGAGCTTGGCCTGTGTCACAATGCTTATTCACATTTTTTGAGTCCTTACAGATATTATCCAGCCACCTTTCTGGGTCTTCCTTGTGCCCTTTGACACTCTTCTTTCCATTGTAATATTTTTGGCCCTCGGATTTCATCCATTCTCTTGGTGCCCAATATATGTTACTCTTTGTGCCTTTATCCGTCTTACTGTGTCTGCTCTATTAGTTCTCCACCTTCCATTTTTGTCTTTTATTGGCCCATAGACCTTGTGCAGTACTTTCATTTTAAATCCTCTGAAACTGGTTTTATCCTCAATTGAAATAGTCCATATCTCACGTGTGTGCTACCATTGGTCTTATTAGGGATTTATAGATGTTAAAGTGGACCCAAACTAAAAATGATCATGCCTTGCACAATAATATTACATTTTAATGACATTTTGAATGTTTTTTTTTTTATTTATTTATTTATTTAAAGACATATTTTTTTTTTTTTTACTACAACTGCTATACAGGCTCCAGATATTGCAAACAAAATTGCATAAAAATTGAATGCTTGCGTTTTTAAAAATGATGGTAGCCTGCGTTTGATGCAGCAACCCATTTATCAAAAGCTTTCACCAGTGGGTAAGGTTTAGCTAGATAGTATTGTTGTGTTTTCTATGTATAATGCAGTGGGTGCAATATGTTCAAAGCTTTTTTTCAATTCAGAATCGGAATCAGAATCATCTTTATTATCAATTCAGTTCCACTTTACGATTGAATTGCTGGTCAAATAATGTGCTTTTAATTAGATGTTTTTGTGGGCTTGGCAGTACTTGATGCCACTGTGAATTTTTAGCATTTATCTCTCCAGTGACATTATTTGTTTTGTCAATAATAAAATGAAGCCCGTTTAGCTGGCTCGGGTCCACACTATGCTACGGTTGTGGCTGCCTAAGCCTGATATGATGTATTTTTCACACCAGCGGTTCCCGAGCACGGGACACAGTAGCATGTCCCTGCCGACACAGATCACCACCATCTAGAGACAGCAGATTTCCATATATTGGTGAGGAGTATAACAGTTTGAGCCAATAACCGTGATCAGGGGGAAAAAAAGCCTCTGGTCCGTAAAGGGACCAGAGGCTTTGGTCCGAAATGAGTTAAAATAGAGCATGCCATTGGCATTGGCTAAAGCCGCAAATAGTATTTATTTCTAATTAAGCACCAGGTACATTGCATTTTGTGAGACTGACATCCAATAATGTAAATGCCTGGAAATATGTATTAAAGAGCGTGAGCTACGCTATATTCCCAAAAACATTGGGATATCTGCTTTTACAAACACATGGACTTAGTTGGCTCACCCATTGAGGCTACAACAGCTTCAACTCTCCTGGGAAGGTTTTCCATTAGGAGTGTGTTTATGGGAATTTTTGACTGATCTTCCAGAAGAGCATTTGTGAGGTCCGTCAACGATTTAGGACAAGAAGGCTGGTCTCACAGTCTCTGCTCCAAAGGTGTTCTATTGGATCATGGTCAGAGCTCTGTGCAGGCCAGTCAAGTTTCTCTATGCCAAACTCTCTTGTCCATGTCTTTATGGACCTTGCTTTGTGCATTTGTGTGCAGTCATGTTGAAACAGAAAGGGGTCATCCCCTAGCTGTTCCCACAACACTGGGAGCTTAAAATTGTCCAAATTGTCTTGGTATCCTTAAGCATTCAGGTTTCCTGTCATTGGAATTAAGGGGCCATACCTAGCCTCTGAAAAACAACCTTGCACTAAATCTTCCTTCCACCAAACTTTACACTTGGCACAATGCAGTCAAACAAGTAACGTTCTTCTGACATCCACCAATCCCAGACTTGTCCACCATGTTCTCCGCAGTATGCGCTGACCCTGCCCTATGATCTTTATGTAGCCTACCACTAAGTGTCTGAGTTGTTGTTGTTCCCAATTAATTCAATGTTTTATAATACCACTAACAGATGAATGTGGTATATTTAGTAAAGAGGCAATCTCACAAATCGACTTCTTGCACATGTGGCAGCCTATTGCAGTACCATGCCAGAATTCACTAAGCTCCTAAGAGCAACCTATTTTTTTCACAAATGTTTGAAGTAGTCTGCTGCCCCTGGTTCTTGATAATATACAACTGTGACCATGGAAATTATTGATAACTTGAATTCAATGATTAGGAGCGGTGTCCTTCTACGCTTGGCAATACAGTGTATGATCAAACACTGTCCTTACATTATTCTAGAAAGTACTGTATATTTCACCCATTCACGGCATGGGATGTGGTGTCCTGTTTATCCAATGAATCATTAATAATCTCACTAGACTTTTTATATGTATGTGGTACAGGTAGTCCCCGGTTAATAAATAAGGTAGGGGCTGTAGGTTCATTCTTAACCTAAATCTGTCCATAAGTCGGAGCACTGTGCCATCTCTGTATCCTGTACTTCCTATATGCCCCCTGTTTCTCCATTGTCCCCCTCTGTGTCAACTCTGTTTCCAGATGCCTCCAGTGTCCTCTCTGCTTCCTCACTGTGTCACCTCTGTCCCACCTACAAGGTCTTTTTGGGGAAAAAAAATCACTTCCCACAGGATCAAATTTCACATTTTTAAGCTGTTGGTATGTCGGTGACTACCTATATTTTCATCTGGTAATAGACAAAAATCAAGCTTGGCTGCCCCGCCTATGAATTTCTTTCCAGGAATCTCAAAACCACCTTAATGAAGTGGATGGAAAGCTTTGGGGAAGGGGGAGGTAGGCGTTTGTATCCAGAGGAGCTGCTCTCTTGCTATCAGAGCTGGAACATCCACAAGGCAACCGAGGCAAGTGCCTAGGGACTTTAGAAATGGCTCGAACAGTTCGCTGGCAAGCAGTATTCTGCGAACATTGGCTGTTTGCCTTTGCATGAACTGCGAACATTTGCATTCACCCCCTATACATCATCACTGAGCTAAACTTTGACCCCTTACCTCACAGTCAGCAGACACATGGCAGCCAATTAGCTAGCACCCCATCCTGGACCGCCCATACCCCTATCAAAAAGCAGTTGCGGTGACCATATTGGATCAATTCTCTGCTGGCTGCTGACTGTTAGAGAGGGCAGGGTCAGACTTGCTGCAGATAGATAGGGAAAGCATAAGCTAGGACTTTGTTCTTGTTCCTTACTTGCTGTGAAAGCACTCTAAACAGCCCTTTTGAGGGCTAGCACATCGGTCTCCTCTGTTTTTGTGTGTGTTACACTCCACAGCACACTGACACCCAGAGCTGTGTGCACACTACTGCTGTTGCCTCATTAAGTTGCAGGCACAGAACCACTCCAATGCATTATTATTTCACTGTATTCTGATAGTTCTATTGTATATCTTTGAGTGAGACTCTCCACTGACACCCAGAGCTGTGCATAATCTGATTTTTGCCCATTAGGGTTTGAAAAACCGGACTCTGCATCGACTCCATAATTTTTGGTGAGACTTTTGGCATGGATCCCTCTCTGACATGCCCCTATCCAGGTGCTAGACCCCTTTAACCTTCCTGGCGGTAAGCCCGAGCTGAGCTCGGGCTATGCCGCGCAGGAGGCTATCTCAGCTTCTGGTGGGGCGATTCGCCCCATTCAAAGTGCTGTACGCGCAGCTAGCACTTTGCTAGCTGCACGTACAGCTTGATCGCCACCGCTCTGCGGCGATCGCCCCCCCGCCAGAGCCCTGCGCTGCCCGGACCAATGATTTCCAGGCAGCGCTATGGGCTGGATCGGAGGCGTCTGACGTCAGGACGTCGGATGACGTCATTCCGATCGTCGCCATGGCGACAGGAGAAGCCAAACAGGGGAACGTGTTATATACGCGTTCCCCTGTTTGCTATTGATGCCGGTGACGATCGCACTAGAGGGACACATGCGCCCTCTAGGGGTGTTTCATGTAGCTACCACTCTGGTAGCTTTACATGAAACAAAAAAAAACAAAAAATTTAAATGGATTTCTGCCCAATTGGCAGAAAAAATGAACTGCCAGGAGGGTTAAACAACTTTTTCATAGCTTTTGTGGCCAGAAAAAGTCTTTGTAAGTTTTACATTTTGCCTGCCCATTTAATTCTATGGCGGTTCGCCAGATTCGCCTGTTCGCAAACATTTTGCAGAAATTCGCGTACGCCGTTTGCAAACGAAAGATGCTATTTTCGTGACATCTCTACTAGGGGCCTGCTTGCCATCTCCTCTAAGCCCCAGTCTCCATCCCATCTTTTTAAGAAGGACAAGTGATAGTCATAATGGCTACTTTGCCTTGGGCCATATTTCACCTTAACACCCCTGCTTGTTATTCTGCAGTTACAAAGTCACTCTTTCTGAAATACAGTAAGTGCCCCTAAATGACACTTTACTACATACATCGTTAGATGGATATATGACTATTTCCCATTACTAATGTCTCTCAGTATAGAAGATGAACAAATTAGGATAGCATTGTAAAAGCCCAACATCTTTTTGAGTCTCAATAAGAGCCCTGCAAATACTACTATAATATGAAATGCCTCTAACAGCTATAGAAGGGGGTGTGTGTATGAAACAATAGCATTCAATAAAAAGCAATCCTCTGAATGAGAAAAAAGCATTATAAATTCCTTTTTCTAGAAAGAACAATTATATCTGCAGTACCCCACTGATAACCATAGAATGTGGTTGCCAACCCAGAGAGACAACTCTGTTTTTTTTTAAATCACAGGTCTAAACCAAAATTGTTTTATTTTTTTCTTTTCCTGTGTGTGATACAACATCATGTTGAGAATGGCAATTATACAGGTAAACTGCTGGCTTCTATAGCAAAAGGGGCCCAGGAATCCAATTCTGTTTTGGGGATCAAAGAGGACAAATTTTGATATTCCCCCATGAAATAGTTCAAGCGTTGGTAAATGTCTGCAAATGTCTGCAAAACACTTTATACATCACAGATAAATAAAAAAGGGATAGGGTGACAGATAAATACCTTGGGGAACATGAGTTCCCTGGACTACAACGGGAACACAGAGATTTGCTGGCAGTTGAGATTACACAAGAGAAGGTTGTACAGGCTGTGGTATCACTTTAGAATGTTGAGGCTCCAGGTCCAGATGAACATTCTATCTGTTCTTATGAAAAATATAAGGATATAATTAGCTCCTGAGCTCGAGAAGGTATTCAGAAATGTTGTTCGCTGTCAATCTTCCCTCGAAAAGAGAACTATACATGGCTATGTCTCTAAATGGTTTGAGCTATAGTGGGGTAACCGTCAGGGGTGCCCCTTATCACCTGTATGGTTTGTAATAGCAATAGAGATCTTGCGCATTAAAGTCACAACCTACATAATATAAAATGCTTTTTAAAGGGAATCTAAAGTGAAAGTAAACTTATGACATTATGAACTGTATGAGTAGTACAGCTAAGAAATAGAACATTAGTAGCAAAGAAGAGAGTCTTGTATTGTTTTCGGTACAGGAAGCGTTACAAAAATTCAGTTATCTATGCAAAAGAGCTAATCTGAGCGCTCAGACGCAACTTGGGTCTGAGACAGTCCTATTTTCTGAAACACTTATACATCAAAGAAACAGACAGCTTCAGATAAGGTTTTACTGCAGGGGAATTCAAAGGGTCGTGCTCTGCTCTGTCTTATAGATTAACCTCCCTGGTGGTACGCAGTTTCGGTGGCTGCATCCGCAGGATTTTTTTGAATAAAACTTGTTGTAATACTTGTAGCTAGCCTAGCACTAGGCTAGCTACCTGTGTCCCTCAAGTCCCCCGCACCTCTCTGATCCCCCCGATCGCCGCGCTTATATTTACCCAGCCGTGAGAGCCACAGCCTCCCCAATTAGCTTCAGTCCTCCCATAGCGAAGCCTGAAGCTGATTGGGAGGCTGCGCCATCGCGGGATCCCTGAGGAGTACGTATTACGGTGGCGATCGGGAGGGATCGGAGCAGAGAGGAGGGACTCGGGGGACACAAGTCCTCCCCCACAAGTCGGGGGTTACCTGGCAGTAACTCTCTTTAACCCTCCTGGCGGTAACCCCGACCTACACTCGGGGTAGCCGCCGCAGGGGATTGCATGGCCCCGGGAGGAATTTTTAAAATAAAACTTGCCTAGCCTAGTGCTAGCTACAAGTATTACAAGTTTTATTCAAAAAATAACACCCGGGACCATGCAATCCTCTGCGGCGGCTACCCCGAGTGTAAGCCATATAAATTACCTCTTTTTCCTGCACAGTTATCTTAAGCATTAAGATCAAAGCTGATTCACCGCATTCCCGTGGCCCCCAGGTCATAGATTTTGCTGCCCAGAGGAGGCAGAGCTTTTCGCTGTAGCTCTGCCTCCAGTCTAAGCAATCTCCGCTGATCTCCGCCTCTCCTAGCCCCCTCAGTGAAAGAAGAATGAAAGGGGTGGAGATCAGCGGACATTGACTGGAGCAGAGGCTGAGCTACTGCGCAAAGCTCTGCCTCTTCCAGGAAGCAAAATTCTGCAAAAGCAGAGTTTTGCTCCGGGGATTTCGGGGGGACAAATACCTTGTTCTGCCGCGGGAGTGCGGCAAATCAGCTTTAATCTTAATGCTTAAGATAACTGTGCAAAAAGAAGAGTCTGCCAGGCAATCGGTGTTGGTTAAAAGGAAATACATATAGCAGCCACCATATCCTTCTCTTTTCAGTTGTCCTTTAAAGGATACCTGACATGAGGCAAAGCTGCCGAAGTTAAAGAGACTCCGTAACAAAAATTGCATCCTGTTTTTTATCATCCTACAAGTTCCAAAAGCTATTCTAATGTGTTCTGGCTTACTGCAGCACTTTGTACTATCACAGTCTCTGTAATAAATCAACTTATCTCTCTCGTGTCAGACTTGTCAGCCTGTGTCTGGAAGGCTGCCAATTTCTTCAGTGTTGTGGTTCTGTGATGCATCTCCCCCTCCAGGCCCCTCTCTGCACACTGCCTGTGTATTTAGATTAGGACAGCTTCTCTCTTATCTTTTACAAGCTGGCTAAATCGTCCTCTGAGCTGGCTGGGCTTTCACATACTTAGGAATTACAGACAAAGGCAAAGCTGTTTGCAGGAAGAAACAAGCAGCCTGACACTTCAGTGGAAGATAGCTGCAGGGGAAAGAAACACACAAATGATCTCTTGAGATTCAAAAGGAATGCTGTATACAGCCTGCTTGTGTATGGATGTATTTTCTATGTGTGGACATACTGTACATCAACCTACTTCCTGTTTTGGTGGCCATTTTGTTTGTTTATAAACAAACTTTTAAAAACTGTTTTTAACCACTTTTAATGCGGCGGGAAGCGGCGAAATTGTGGCAGAGGGTAATAGGAGATGTCCCCTAACGCACTGGTATGTTTACTTTTGTGCGATTTTAACAATACAGATTCTCTTTAAGCACAGAGGTGTGTTCATGCTGGAGCCAAATATCGCTGAGCATTGTTTGTTCATCTCACCCCCACCCTTTTTTTTGTCTAAAGTCAAATTTTCAGACAGGAAGAAGCAGCTAGCCTCTTACCACCCTCCCAGTCTCTTCTCTTAAGGGTAGTGAATGGAGTAGGGAAGAGGAGGGAATGGGAGGGTGGTAGTAGGCAAGCCTGCCTCTTCCTGACGAAAAATGTTCACTTTTGTCTGAAGTCAAATTTTCATAGGAGTGGTTGAGGTGATTGAGGGGTACGTGGAGAGAAACCGACTATACACAGATGTAAGTGGATCCCGCATGAACATACCTTTGTGCTTACCTTAGGTAGCTTTTTCTCGGGTCAGATGTGCTTTAAATGATCTATCATGCTCCTTGACAGTGATGAAATATATTTAAACCCAAGTGAATTGCTTTGTTAAAGTGAAGGTACAAGCTAAAAAAACAAACTCCACTTACTTGGGGCTTCCTCCAGCCCCTGGCAGTCGTTCTGTGCTCTCACTGCAGCTCCAGTGGCTCCTGGTGTCCTTCGCTGCAGAAGCCTACCTCGCTAGGTCGGGTTCCGGGTCGGCTTCTTCTGCGCTCCACGGCGCGGGTTCGGCCGACGTCATCAGGATTATACTGCGCCTGCGCAGTATAATCCCGGTGACGTCGACCGGACCACATGACCCGCGCCGTGGAGTGCACAAGAAGCCAACCCGGACCCCGACCTAGCGAGGTCGGCTTCTGCAGCGAAGGACACTGGGAGCCACTGGAGCTGCAGCGAGGGCACAGAACGACTGCCAGGGGCTGGAGGAAGCCCCAGGTAAGTGGAGTTTTTTTTTTTTTTTTTTTTTTTTTAGCTTGGATGTTTCCTTTTAAGAAATAAAGGCAAATAATAAAAAAAAAAACTACTGAGTACTCTCTAAAGATTGTTAAAGAATTTGATTATTTTGGCATTGTCACAACAAAAAATCCCAAAGCTTCTGCAGCTAAGAATAGAACATCCTTGCTAGATATCACTTTGGAGAAATGTAAAGTCTGGAAAAAATTATCCCTGTTTTAAGGACTAACCTCATGAAAATGGTCCTATTAAAAAGTGGACCTAAAGTGTTTTTCTTAACTCTTAGGGATGGAGGCGCCTTAAGTGTAAAAATAGTATTTTATGGACTTCTAATAATTAAAATGAGAGGTAATCTCTTACCTCTCTAGAAGACAAACACCAGTAATACTGGGAAAATATTTATTCAAAACACAAAAAAGACAACGATTTCACGGGTGCTAGCCCACGTCCTTAGGTCAATACACAGTGCCTAGCAGCAAAGTGAATGGGGTATGAGTGCCTCTGATCAAATCAATATTTTTCCATTACTATTGGTGTTTATCTTCTGGAGAGGTAAAAGATTCCCTCTCTCATTTAAATATTAGAAGTCTACTATTTTTACACTTGGACGCCTCCATCTCTACAAGTATTTGGCTACCTTTGGAGGTAATGTTTTATTCCCCAAAAACTATAAACCCAGGAGTGTACCAATTTTGCGAACGCCGTTGTGGCAAACGCATGAAAATGTGCACAAAATATGATCTGGAGTGCCCCTTTACATTCATTAGCCTGTGTTGAGAAGACAGTATACCTTTCGAAAACCAGACCATCCACACAGGAAAAAGGTTATCTATCGGGGAAGGGGGGGGGGGGGGGGATAAAGCTCCTCCAGGAAGATTCCCCATTCTAGTAAAGATAAGGGGATGCCTGGACAGCCAGAATAAAATCATTAGGTGACCACATTCCTGCACGTAGCCTGACCAGAGTATAGAAATGACTACTAAAAGTCATTTCTCTACTTAAAAAGTTACTAAATTAATCAATGTTCCGTAGATGCCAGGCATATCAAAATAATCAGAGATGCCTTACACCTGAGCTGAAGGTATCTGGTCCACAAACCGTTGATTTGCCTCCTTCTATGCCTGAGATATCGTCTCCCCTAGTCAGGTGTCAGCAGAAGCAAGTTTGAAATCGATTGGTTCAGAGCATGATGACAGAATGTAAAATGCTGGTTTTTATATGATATGTCAGATATCCGCTGAGTTATGGCATAATTGGAGAAATTGCCAATTTGGTCCCTCAGACAATAGGGGCGGACTTCAGCAGACTGAGGTCAGATTGCTAAGGGTGGGAGAACATCTCTTGTTACCATCCACACCCTCTGGCAGAGAAAGGGTTAAAAACTGACTGGATACTCAAGCTACGTACACACATACGACAACGATCGTTCGTTGTGAACGACGAACAAACTTTTAATTGATGAAAGAACGACCTAAGTAAAGTTAGCTTTTAAAGGTGTGTAACGATCTGATCATTAGAACGAACGTTACATCACATAAAGCAACTATTGCGCTTGCGCATAAAAATGAAAAGTTCCATGGAGAAATAGTGAAATGCACATGTCAAGCCTAGTACTAACGACCGTTTTCCAATGATGTACTACTTTTGCAAACGATCATCGTTGGAAAAAATCCGCCAAGCTAGATCGTTCATTTTTAACGATTTAGCTCGTCCGTCGTTAGACTTAATGGTCGTTGGCTGCTTTTTTTTTTAAACGATCGTCATTTTAAATGATCGGGGAACGATCCTTTCAAACGACTATAGTCGCATGTGTGCACGCACTTTCAGGCTGAGAAAGAGTCCTGCTGCAGCCATCCATGCCATCACAGATCGGCTTGTTATCCATGGACTTCTATCTATTCCACAGAACTTTCCATAACTGGACTGCATATCTTCTGTTGGACTTATTACCGCAAAAAGACATACGGTAACTTGACATATTGCTCAAACTATCAATAGCTATTTTCACAGTTAATCCTGATCATTTCTGTATCGATTTGTTTAATTTGCTATATTTAGTTCTGCATTATTTCTTTAAATAAACAATTAAAATTGACTCGTTCGTCTAAGTGCTGTTCTGAAAAATCTCTGCAAAAAGGATTCACGTTTCCTGAGAGACATTACCATAACTGTTTTGATATTAAAATCGTTAGTTTTGCTATCTCTAGAAATGTTGTCAAATTAACCCTTTTTCCTACAGGATTTAGCTAGAGTTAGGCTTAGCACATCTGTACACTTTATTGCGGATAGGTGGCAGCGACCTGGCCTCTATATGAGATCCCAGATTGTATCGATTGTATATACAATCGAAATTGGACTGTGTGTGGACTCACCAACCAATCCAAAAGGTTACTTTGCCTGCAGTGCTGACTGCCTTCAGGATTCCCTCAGGGTCTGAGGCTGAATGGTAAATCTGCAGCAAAGGGAACAGGAATTGGAGGGTGACTACACATACGTCACATTGGAAGGCAGCGGTGGTGCATTGCGGTTATAGTGTTTGCAGCTGTTTGGAGATCACTTTCAGAACAATAGAAAATTGTTATTTAAGTAACTGTTCTACAGAGCTGAAGCTCTGAGCACATAGACGGTGCAGTTTGATATAGCATTGAACCAGATTGTTACAGTTTTTATTTGGCTATGTCTGAGCAAGTTAATTACCAAAACCTGTCCTTGCCCGACCTGCAAAACTATTGCCAGGTGCGGGGCATCGATATTCGAGGAAAAACCCAAGCTGCACTGAGGACCATCCTCATGGAAGCAGACGGCCAGGCGATAGATGCCTTGCCACAATCCGGTCCAGCGAGACACGATACTCCTGATCCTGAAAGTGCTGATGTTGCAGACTCAGCTCAGGAGACTGAAAGTACCCACAGGGACTTTGATGCACCCAGAGATGCTGCGGATGACACTCGCAGAGGGACAGACAGCCCTGGTCCATCCTTCCCTGTCGCTGATCGGGTGGAACAGCAGCTGCTGCAGCACCTGAGGGACACTGGCAACCAGGCATACCTGCAGTTCCTTCTCGAAGAGAGGTGCAACGACAGTCTGAGGAACGGCGATTGCAACTCAAGTTCTAGAACTGACAGCAGCAGTTCCAGCTCCGGAGAGAGGAGTTGCAGCATCAGCGTGCACTAGAACTGGCCCGGGTGAGACAGGCAGAGCAGTCTCCCACCCCTAGCCCTCTAGCAGGGGGTATACCTGTGCCTGTTACAAAGCAAAATTTCCTGTCATGGAAAAGGGTGTGGACATTGATCTCTATCTGCAGTAGTTTGAGAAAGCGTGCCAACAGTTGCGCATCCCAAAGGCACAGTGGGTCATCCATTTGAAAACCCAGCTGACTGGTAAAGCACTGGATGCTTATGCCGAGATGCCCACAGATCAAGATGGTGATTATAAGGCTATCAAGGAAGCCATAATCGCTAAGTTCCAGTTAACTCCTGAAATTTATCGAAAATTTTGTGCCCTTCAGAAGGCACCCACAGACTCTCACTCGGATGTGGTTAGCCGCCTGGGCACCACCTTCCATGAAGGGATTTGAGTACTCCAAGAAAAGACTTTTGATACTCTGGCAGATCTGATGATCCATGATCAGTTCCTCGCTATATGTGCTGCAGACGTGAGGCAGTTTATGCTGGAGCGGAAGCCTCCGCCTGCCAAAGAAGCTCCTGAGCTGGCAGACATGTTTGTTGCAACCCGGATGCCGGATCTTCGCCATCCCGCGGTTCCCGGATACCCACAGACAGGCGGTACCAGATACTCGCAAATCCCTGGTACCTGATGGCCGTAAATCCCCAGTACCTGACCGGGACAGAGTCATGTCCCAGAACTGGCGAGAAGGCCGGCCTGCTGGCCAGGCAAACTATGAGTCAAGGAAGCCCTGGTGCGAGTTGTGTCCCAGGCCCGGACACACCAAGCAAAACTGCTACATGAGGAAGCTGGCCCAGCTATCTAGTCCACGGTGGGCTAGCAACTCCGCACCACCATCTGGCCCAGCAGGGGTCAGCAGCGCCACAACTCCATCCAATGTGCTGCTTGTTGCTGGTCCCCAAATGCAACAGGGATCCAGCAATAACCAGTCTGTTTTTGTGAACGGGCAGAACGTCATCGGATTCCGTGATACTGGAGCAGATGTTATCCTAGTTCGCTCAAGCCTTGTTAAGAAGGAGGATATCCTCCCAGGGAAGTGCCTCACCCTGACAGGAGTCGGAGGTACTCAAACCCATGTTGCCCAGGCCCAAGTTGCGATCGACTGGGGAGTGGGATGTCAAGAGCGGGTTGTTGGGGTCTTGGATGATATTCATGTTGAAACCGTGCTTGGCACTGATCTGGGCACCCTTGTGTGCCGTTACAAGTACCCTGCGGACATGCAGGAGGCCCAAGCCAGACTCCCTGAACAAAAGCAGGTACTGTGTAAACCTTCGGGGGGACGGGGACACTTTAACTGTTTTTTCTAGCGTACCTAACGCAGCTAGGCGGGAGGTATCAGATTTAAAGGTACAACCCACTGATTGTCATTTCCATGTTTCTGCACCTGTTATTACTGATAAAAATGCATGTGTCCATGATAACTGTGATGTTGATTGTATTGTACCTGTTCTAGCCATTACCCGTAATATGGCTAAGAGCCTGAGCTCAGAGACACCAGAGGGGGTCCCGGCCTACTCTGATCACTCTGACCGACAGGTCTATGATAACGTTGAAAGTGACATATTGTGTGATGACAATGCATGTGTAAATGTGCTGGCCAATACTCCCAGTGTTTCCAGTGACTTGAGCTCAGAGCAGGCCTCTTCACTTAACTTTGACCCCAGGGAAGGTACTTCTCCTCAGCTGACCTCCTATGTCACTGGTCAGCTAGCTGAGACTTGTAGTCCTGCACTCTTGCAGGCCTAGTAGAACGACCCGAGCCTGGAAGAGCTTAGGGCCCAGGCCGCTAAGCCACCAGCCGAGGGGGCTTAATTCAGAGTGTATTGGGACAATGGCAGGCTGTACAGCAGCTGTACAGAGTGACACAAGTGAGAACACAAGATGCTTAGTGGTACCCAGTGAGTTTAGAGGGCATGTGCTTAAGACAGTACAGGACATCCCACTGGCGGGACACTTGGGCATACACAAAACCCGAGCACGTGTTCAGAAACACTTTTACTGGCCTAAGATACGAGTGGATGTGACTAATTACTGCCGATCTTGTACCACATGCCAGAGGGTGGCTGGGAATACCCGAAAAGCTCCCTTGTGCCCACTGCCAATCATTGACGAGCCCTTCCGGAGGGTGGCAGTGGACATAATAGGCCCTCTGCCCGTTGCAAGCAGGTCTGGCCAGCGGTACATATTAACGTGTGTGGATTACGCCACCCGTTATCCAGAGGCAGTGGCACTGTCTTCCCTTAGATCTGGAAGTTTCTTTCCAAACTATAAAGCTCACCACACACCATACAATCTTGGTTGTACAGATTTACCAAATCTATGTAGTTTAAGGGCCAACAGATTGAAAATACCTTCAATGATTGATTGGATAAGCTCTTATACTACATGAAGGTGGTAAGATTGAACAACCAAGATTGTATGGTGTGTGTTGAGCCTTAGGCAGACGCCTTAATTGGAATCTTCACGCGTGTGGGCTTCCCAGCAGAGATGATCTCTGACCAGGGCTCCTGCTTTCTGTCTAAGCTAATGGAGGCCCTCTGTGAGAAAATACAAATGACACTTATGGTCTCCAGTCCCTACCACCCACAGACCAATGGTTTGTGTGAACAATTCAATGGCTCGTTAAAGCAAATGCTGACAACGTTAGCTGAATCACAAGGTGAGAACTGGGAGCGATACTTGCCTCATTTGCCATTTTCCTACAGAGAAGTGCCGCAGGAGTCCACAGGGTTCTCGGCCTTTGAACTCCTGTATGAACGGGATGTCTGCGGGCCATTAAAATTTATTTGTTAGGCCTGGGAGGGCAAAAGTGAACCCTCCGAAGTCTCAGTAGTGGATTATGCACTTAAATTCAGGGGAAAAAAAGTCACTCGCTGCCATGGTGACTGATAACATGACAAAGGCCTAGGCCAAGCAAAAGGCCCTGTATGATCGTACTGCCTGGGACCGATCATTTGCAGAAGGTGACAAGGTGTACGCACTGCTTCCTGTGAGGCAAAACAAATTGCAAACCGCATATGAAGGACTGTACACCATTCTGAAAAAAGTAACCCCAGTCACTTACCTGGTGAGTTTGGGAGGTAAGTGACAGAAACTGTTTCATGTGAGCATGCTAAACGCCCATGAGGACAGAACCCAGTATGTGCTAGCTGTGTGCAATCAGTTCGAACAGGGAGAGGCCGATCCACTGCCAGACTTGCTAGCGGGCATATGTGAGGTGGCCGACAACTTGAATGTCAACCCCCATCTTTCGCACTCCCAGCAAGCCTAGCTGGCAGAAGTGCTAAACACCCATAGGCACACATTCTCGGGAACCCCTGGGCAAACCACTTTAGCATGATCAAGAATGAATAAAAGATTGTCCAATCGGTTCCCCCCACTTTACACGTAGATATATACAAAACAATCCACAAGGGGTTTTAAAGGAACAGCATCAGTCTTTAATTCTTCATAAATATTGTATCATTTGATTGCAGTCGTATAAACAGGATATCCGATCCCAAAAGTAGATACGGGGTCCCGGCCACAAGCCTATATGGCAATTTCATTATTGCACCTCTCCTGAGGTGCAGACACAGATAAAGCAAGAGATTGAGGAGATGCTGCAGTTAGGAGTCAAACAGAAATCCTCTAGTCCATGGGCTGCACCGGTCGTCCTGGTTCCCAAGAAGGACAAGACCATGTGGTTCTGTGTTGACAACAGGAGGTTGAATGACATCACCACAACCGATGCGTATCCCATGCCTCGAATTGATGAGCTGCTAGATCAGCTGGCATCTGCCAGCTACCTAACAATCATGGACTGGAGCTGTGGATACTGGCAGATTCCTCTCGCGCCTGACGCACAAGAGAAATTGGCATTCATCACACCCTTTGGCCTCTATGAATTTACTGTGATGCCTTTTGGTATGAAGAATGCTCCGGCCACCTTTCAGAGGGCTATGAATGACCTGCTGGAAGGAATGCATGGTTTTGCTGTTGCATACCTGGATGATATTGCAGTATTCAGCTCGACCTGGGAGGACCACCTTGACCACCTAGCACATGTATTAGAAAAACTGTCCACTGCCAATCTGACCGTAAAGCCCAGCAAATGTCAAATTGGCATGACCGAGGTACAGTACCTTGGACACTGAGTAGGAAGTCAGCAACTGAGGCCTGAGACAGGAAAGATCGACGCCATCCTGTCATGGCTGCGACCTGTCACCAAGAAACAGGTGCAGGCGTTCCAGGGGACGGCAGGATACTATAGGAAGTTTCTTTCCAAACTATAGTACCCTGGCCAAACCCCTGACTGACGCAATGGGTAAAAAACAACTCCAAACTGTCCAGTGGACACCTTACTGCGAAGAGGCCTTTTGGGCCTTGAAGGAGACACTGGCTAGCATTCCCATCCTTTAAGCCCCAGACTTTAGCCGTCGGTTTATCATGCAAACCGATGCCTCAGACTTTGGTCTAGGAACCGTTCTCAGCCAGGTAGACGCAACAGTAAACAAACACTCTGTCTACCTGAGCCGAAAGTTTCTTCCCAGGGAAGTGGCATACGCTACAACCGAGAAAGAATGCCTGGCGATTGTGTGGCCCTCCAGGAGTTACAATCGTACCTTTATGGATGGTCCTTTACGGTCATCACTGACCACAACCCCCTTAACTGGCTGAATCGCACTGCGGGTAGCAATGGGAAACTCCTACGTTGGAGCCTGGCACTACAACAGTACGATTTCACGATCCAGCATAAGGCTGGGAGTCGCCACCAAAACGCAGATGGCCTTTCTCGCTGGGGCGAACCCTACAACACCAAAGGATTAGGTTGCTCAGTTCAAGGCATTGTGGGATTGCCTAGCCCTAGCCCCACCACAACAAGTTCGGGGGGAGGTGTCAGAATTTTGCGAACGCCATTGCAGTAAGCGCATGAAAATACGCACAAAATATGATCTGGAGTACCCCTTTACATTCATTGGCCTGTGTTGAGAAGACAGTGTTCCTTTCAAAAACCAGACCATCCACACAGGAAAAAGGTTATCTATCAGGGGGGGCAATAAAACTCCTCCAGGAAGATTCCCCATTCTAGTAAAGATAAGGGGATGCCTGGACAACCAGAACCCCTCATAAAATCATTAGGTGGCCACATTCCTGCATGTAGCCTGACCAGAGTAGAGAAATTACTTTTAATTCACCTTGGAAGGAAAGAATAGTCATTTAGACAAGTTACTAAATTAATCAATGTTCGTAGATGCCAGGCATATCAAAATAATCAGAGATGCCTTACACCTGAGCTTGGAGGTATCTGGTCTACAAAGCGTTGATCTGCTACCTTCTATGCCTGAGATCTCGTCTCTCTAGTCGGGGAAAGTGTCAGCCCAAGCAAGTTTGATATCGATTGGTTCAGAACATGACAGAATGTAAAATGATGGTGGTTATATGATAATTGCGCAAAAGGTGGATCAGCACAACACCAGGCCGCCTCCGAATGGCCTCCAATCAGAGGTGCGCTGAGCCCCCCCAGAAACTTATGATATGTCAGATGGATCCATCGGAAAATGGCACCTGCGAATAATGGCGCACAGTGTTGCCGCAAAACCGTTTGCCGCTTATCGCTATTTAATGTTAAAGCCTTATCGTTATTTAGCGTTAAAGCCTTATTGTTATTTAGCGTTAACACACAGAATCCTCTCTGTACCTATCCCTAACCACCCCCCTGGAGGTGCCTAAACCTAAGCACCCCTTGGTGGTGCCTAACCCTAAGACCTCCCTGATGGTGCCTAACCCTAAATCTCCCCTGGTGGTGCCTAACCCTAACTTTGACAGTGTTACATTAAATCCATTCACCGTTTTGCAGTTAAATAACTTCTGCAGTTTGGCTTATGTAGGTTAGCTATTGATAAATAACGTTACTGTGCGCAATAACGTCTGCTGTTTGGCATATGAATGGCGCTATTGATAAATAATGTTACTGTGTGCCATTTTTCTTCTTTTTTCCCTGTGCGCCATTATTATGCAGTACTAACGATAAATAGCGATAAGCGTATCTTTTTAATGCGTCGACATTTTTATGCATAGGCGCTGTGCGCCATTTTTCACTGATCCGATGTCGGATATCCGCTGAGTTATAGCATAATTGGAGAAAATGCCAATTCGGTCCCTCAGACAATAGGGGCGGACTTCAGCAGCCTGAGGTCAGATTGATAAGGGTCGGAGAACATCTATTGTTACCATCCACACCCTCTGGCAGAGAAAGGGTTAAAAACTGACTGGACACTCAGGCTGAGAGAGAGTCCTGCTGCAGCCATCCATACCATCACGGATCGGCGTGTTATCCATGGACTTCTATCTATCCCACAGAACTTTCCATAACTGGACTTCATATCTTCTGTTGGACTTATTACCGCAAAAAGACATACGGTAACTTGACACATTGCTCAGACTATCAATAGCTATTTTCACAGTTAATCCTTATTATTTCTGTATCGATTTGTTTCATTTGCTATATTTAGTTCTGCATTATTTCTTTAAATAAACAATTAAAAATCGTTTGTCTAAGTGCTGTTCTGAAAAATCTCCGCAAAAAGGATTCACGTTTCCTGAGAGACATTACCATAACTGTTTTGAAATTAATATCGTTAGTTTTGCTATCTCTAGAAAGGTTGTCAAATTAACCCTTTTTCCTACAGGATTTAGCTAGAGTTAGGCTTAGCGCATTTGTATCCTTTATTGCAGATTGGTTGCAGTGACCTGGCCTCTATATATGAGATCCCAGATTGAATCAGTTGTATATACAATCGAAATTGGACTGTGTGTGGACTCACCAACCAATCCAAAAGGTTACTTTGCCGGCAGTGCTGACTGCCTTCAGGATTCCATCAGGGTCTGAGGCTGAATGGTAAATCTGTAGCAAAGGAAACAGGAGGAGGATATGGAGGGTGACTGCACATACGTCACAAGGAGAGCGACCATCCAGCCTCCAGCAGGATGTGGAAAACCGAGCAGGGACGGTTAATTTCCCGCAGGCTTATATGGTGGTTGCAGCGATCTGAGTGAGTATAGCTGCATATATGTACACATTCTCAGTTTCTGTATAATACTGTACCATTGGGCTCCTGGTCTCTCTCTCTTCGCCAAAGAATTCTTTAGTGCGAGGCTACCACAAGCATACCAGCATCTTCCTATAACCCTCTTTTTTTACCCATTGCAGCAACAGGCGATTTCAGTATTATGCAGGAGGGAAGCACTACAGCAGCTCTGGTATGCGCCATAATGCATCTGTCACTGTAAATACTGTAGTTAGCAGTACACACCTTTTTCTGCACCCCCTTCCTCCCCCCTTTGATTAAGTTGGAGCCTCTGTACACATGCTAGATTATTGGCAGAGGTGGTCATTATCAGTTTGAGAAAGTACAAGTAACACACAATTCATTCATTTTATGGTCTTACACAGGGGCGTAGCTAGAAATGACTGGGCCCCATAGCAAAAAAAATGTATGCCCCCCCCCACGACCTTCCAACCCTACGGACATTGGACCTCTCACCCAAACATTCCTCCAGGACCCTCCACCCCAACATTCCCGCACCCCTCTAAGTAGAGTATAAGTAGCCAGGTCTATAGGTGTCCCCAGAATAGGTGGCCAGGGGTATAGATGTCCCCAGAACAGGTAGCCAGGGGGAGGGATGTCCCCAGAACAGGTAGCCAGGGGTAGAGATGTCCCCAGAACAGGTAGCCAGGGGTATATGTGCCCAGTATATGTAGGCAGGGGTACAGTTCTAGACTGGCACATATGAGGGGGCAGTCAAAAATGGGTAGGGGGCAACATGTTCGAGGAATTTTTTTTAAATGGGCGTGGCCATGATGTCATGTGGGTGGGGCTAACTGTAATGTAGTTATACTAACTAATGTAGTTACATAAAAAAAATGAAGTAAATGCACATAATGACAGACAGCATTTCCCCAGTAAATGCATGTAATGAGAGACAGCGTTTCCCCACTAAATGCACATAAGAGACAGCGTTTCACCAGTAAATGCACGTAATGACAGACAGCCTTTTACCAGTAAATGCACATAATAAGAGACAGCTTTTCACCAGTAAATGCACATAATTAGAGACAGCTTTTCACCACTACATGCACATAATAAGAGACAGCTTTTCACCAGTAAATGCACATAATAAGAGACAGATTTTCACCAGTAAATGCACATAATAAGAGACAGCCAGTGTCCTCAGTATATGTAGCCAGGGATATATGTCCCCAGTATATGTAGCCAGAGGTATATGTTCCCAGTATATGTAGGCAGGGGTATATGTGCCCAGTATATGTAGCCAGGGGTATATGTAATGTGCCCAGTATATGTAGCCAGAGGTATATGTGCCCAGTATATGTAGTCAGGGGTATATGTAATGTGCCCAGTATATGTAGTCAGGGGTATATGTCCCCAGTATATGTAGCCAGGGGTATATGTGCCCAGTATATGTAGTCAGGGGTATATGTGCCCAGTGTATGTAGTCAGGGGTATATGTGCCCAGTGTATGTAGTCAGGGGTATATGTAGTCAGGGGTATATGTCCCCAGTATATGTAGGCAGGGGTATATGTGCCCAGTATATGTAGGCAGGGGTATATGTGCCCAGTATATGTAGCCAGGGGTATATGTGCCCAGTATATGTAGGAAGGGGTATATGTGCCCCAGTATATGTAACCAGGGGTATATGTCCCCAGTATATGTAACCAGGGGTATATGTGCCCAGTATATGCAGCCAGGGGTATATGTGCCCAGTATATGCAGCCGGGGGTATATGTAGTCAGGGGTATATGTCCCCAGTATATGTAGCCAGGGGTATACAGGATCTTCTCAAAAAATTAGCATATTGTGTTAAAGTTCATTCTTTTCTGTAATGTACTGATAACATTAGACTTTCATATATTTTAGATTCATTACACTACAACTGAAGTAGTTCAAGCCTTTTATTGTTTTAATATTGATGATTTTGGCATACAGCTCATGAAAACTCAAAATTCCTATCTAAAAAAATTAGCATATTTCATCCGACCGTTAAAAGAAAAGTGTTTTTAAAACAAAAAAAGTCAACCTTCAAATAATTATGTTCGGTTATGCATTCAATTGTTGGTCGGGAATCCTTTTGCAGAAATGACTGCTTCAATGCGGCGTGGCATGGAGGCAATCGGCCTGTGGCACTGCTCAGGTGTTATGGAGGCCCAGGATGCTTCGATAGCGGCCTTAAGCTCATCCAGAGTAGTGGGTCTTGCATCTCTCAACTTTCTCTTCACAATATCCCACAGATTCTCTATGGGGTTCAGGTCAGGAGATTTGGCAGGCCAATTGAGCACAGTAATACCATGGTCAGTAAACAATTTACCAGTGTTTTTGGCACTTCGAACATGTGCCAGGTCGTGCTGAAAAAATGAAATCTTCATCTCCATAAAGCCTTTCAGCAGATGGAAGCATGAACCCACTTTTGAACCAGAAACAGCGGCAGAGGTGCCTGACCTGGGCTACAGAGAAGCAGCATTGGACTGTTGCTCAGTGGTCCAAAGTACTTTTTTCAGATGAAAGCAACTTTTACATGTCATTCGGAAATCAAGGTGCCAGAGTCTGGAGGAAGACTGGGGAGAGGGAAATGCCAAAATGCCTGAAGTCCAGTGTACCCACAGTCAGTGATGGTCTGGGGTGCCATGTCAGCTGCTGGTGTTGGTCCACTGTGTTTTATCAAGGGCAGGGTCAATGCAGCTATCAGGAGATTTTGGAGCACTTCATGCTTCCATCTGCTGAAAAGCTTTACGGAGATGAAGATTTCATTTTTCAGCACGACCTGGCAGAGAGATTAAAATTTTTCCGACGGAATTCCGTATACGTCGGAATTCCGCGGAACAGCTCCAGGATACCGTCGGAATGAAACGGTAGCGGAATTTCGGTATGACGGTATGCGGAATTGTCCCGGAAACGGAAATGGGCTCTTCCGACCATGCCTGATATGAACTGAGCCTCAATCAGCATGTTTACAAAATCCTAGCTGGCAAAAGGGTGAGCTGAAAAGGTAGTTTAAATAACATGATATTACAAAGATATTTGTGTTTCAATGACATTGGCAGCATAATGTTTTTGTTTTTTTAAAGTGGAATAGTAGGTTTTAAAAAATGTAAATATCTCATTGTGCAGCATTTTCTGTCACACTGTAATGATCAGTGTCAGCACACAGAGAGAATCTGATTATTGGTGATCTGCAGTATCACCAAGAATACAGATATATACCCGATTATTGATGATCTGCAGAATCACCAATAATACAAGTATAACTAACCTCTGGACACCTCTGTAGTGTGAGTGTTTGGTGCAACAGTAATGACTTTGAGTGGGACCAACCGGGGAGTAGGTGATCCTTGGCCGTATGGGAAATACCTCCCTCTGGGAAGTGTGAAGCCCTTCCAACAGCCTGAGACTTCCAAAGGGGTGGAGCCCCAGGCTGAATAGCAGGAAGGCCCTGTGGCTAAGTGACACCCAGAAGGTGGGCGTCACAAGCAGGACTGGAGACTAATCTCTCAATGGAGAGGGATAGCTCGCAAGGTCGGGCAGGCTGGGTCGGCAACACACGGGCAGATAAGGTACAGAGACAAAAGACTGATTCGGTATCCAAGGACAGGCAGGGTTGGCAACAGGTAATCAGATATGTGAAGGTACCGAATCAGAAAGCAGAAGGATAGTCAGTGATGCAATAGGTCATAACATATATCAACAATGTCTAGTCTTGGGTGTCCGTGGTCTCAACACCCTGGAACTAGTCTGAGCAATACACAGTGTCCCTAGTCTTGGGTGTGAGGTCCGTGGTCTCAACACCCTGGAACTAGACTGAATTATAACACGATGGTAACACAGTTTACCTAGTCTCGGGTGTGAGGTCCGTGGTCTCAACACCCTGGAACTATTCTGAGGTATAACACGATGGTAACACAGTTTCCCTAGTCTTGGGTGTGAGGTCCGTGGTCTCAACACCCTGGAACTAGTCTGAGGTATAACTCGATGGTAACACAGTTTCCCTAGTCTTGGGTGTGAGGTCCGTGGTCTCAACACCCTGGAACTAGTCTGAAGTATAACACAATAGTAACACAGTTCCCTGGTCTTGGGTGTGAGGTCCGTGGTCTCAACACCCTGGAACTAGTAACACAGAAGTAATCTGGCTCAGTGTGAATTCCCAGGACCTCCTGGTTCAACACACTGTGGGATCTGACTATGGTCTGAGTGCTTTCACGTAAGTGTTCGCAACGGCAGACAACTTGAGACTGATCAGTAGTAACTATATATAGAGCGGCGCTCACCAGCGCCACCCCTCGCTGATCAACCAATAGCTACTCGCTCTGAGATCAGCTGACCAACCTGGTCAGCTGATCCCTCCTCATTTGCCATAAAGGTTCTGCCTCTCAGCGCGCGCGCGCATATTCCTCAATCTGTGTGCACTAACAGACCCAGTCACCTCAGACGCACGCTGCTGCGTGCAAACCGCCGGGCTGGACGCTGAACCAGCCGCCTCACCGTCAGTCCGCAAACTCTTACACACACTTTTTCCTTCCCACAGACTTCCCACTGAGGTGCCTTGATACAGCACTCTGGGAACAGCCTATTCATTCAGAAATTTCTTTGTGTGACTTACCCTCTTGCTTGGGAGTGTCAATGATGGCCTTCTGGACAGCAGTCAGGTTGGCAGTCTTACCCATGATTGCGATTTTGAGTAATGAACCAGGCTGGGAGTCTTTAAATGCCTCAGGAATCTTTTGCAGGTGTTTAGAGTTAATTAGTTGATTCAGATGATTAGGTTAATTCTCGTTTAGAGAACCTTTTCACGATATGCTATTTTTTTGAGATAGGAATTTTGGGTTTTCATGAGCTGTATGCCAAAATCATCAATATTAAAACAATAAAAGGCTTGAACTACTTCAGTTGTGTGTAATGAATCTAAAATATATGAAAGTCTAATGTTTATCAGTACATTACAGAAAATAATAAATTATCACAATATGCTAATTTTTTGAGAAGGACCTGTATATATATTTTATAGCTCACTATAGCCCAACTCCACTTCCTTGTGATGGTTAGGGAGGTGGAACAGACAACCCCTTCCTGAAAGTACATGGCCTGAACAATTGGCTGCTAGAACCCTGAGCATCACACCCTCCTATGCTTGAGAAAGGGGCTGTGGACTCCCGCGCTACTTGTGGGGCAATACTCGAGATATTTTCCAGAGCTCTTCCTGGCTGCTAACAACAAAACCATTTGCACAATAAAAGGAGGGTGGCAAAGGAGAATGGTGTGTGTGTGTGTGTGTGTGGGGGGGGGGGGGGGGGGGGGGTAGCGGTGGGCATGAGGACTACTTAATTTGCATGCCTACTCCCCCATTTTTTACTTTTTCATTCAGCTCTGGTGTTCTTTGATGATCATATGTACAGAATGTGCAGAATGTAAGCACTTTTTCGGCCTTATAGGTTTCATTGCATTCCTATTTTATGCACTTAGAACCCGGGTTTTATAATTGAAGCAGTTCTGACTGAACTGTGGATATTTTATTTATATATATAATATATATATGCCCAAAAAGGAGATTTATTATTTTATTATATATGTTTTTAAATGGTTTTATGTGGTTGGAATATCTTGAAATAAAGCTGTAATTGAATAACTTTTCAACAGATGGTGCTGTGATTTGACCATTTTTTCCTTTGGTGGTGTAATTCTAGTTGTGGTCAATACACATGTTGGGTGGATAGTGCAGTACACAACCTTTTTGTTTTTCTGCTGAAAAAATGTAAACATCTCAGCCTACTCTGTAACAAGACTACCCTGCTTCATATGAGGGAGATTTGGCATTAAGGATGCAGGGTCAGACCTCTAGCATATGAAGAGGCCATGCGGAGAAGCAGTGTGATATTTAGCCGGAAACATTCTGAATAAGAAAACAGGAATGATCTGTGAGCTGAGTGAGATCAGGCGTCTTGTATGATTAGAGTGGCAGCAAATGAAAGGTGAACATCCCAGTGTGTTCTCTGGATGTGAAGTTATGTAATTGATCTGTATAAACAAACGCTGCAAGAATGACTGAAACACAAACATGGGTAAATAAGAAGTGTTATTTGTACAAGCAAAGAAATGTAGCTCTGTGTAGAACAAACTAGGCTCTCCAAGACTGTGAATAAAATAGGGGAGCAATGCTGATAATGAGAAATGAATTGAAAATGCCAGTTGCAGGCAGATTAATTTTGTTGGCCACTGGGACAATAAAAATTAAGAACATTTGCCTATTCTAATCATCTTATAGTGTTGCACGATTTATAGTAAGGAATTTACGAACTATCAGAGAACTATCATTTTGTAACTGTGGCTTATACAAGAGTTGTCCAGAAATAAACAGCCATTTGCTTTTATCTGCCATGCAAGGTATTCTTTCTCTGTAATTTAAAGGGACTCTGAGCAGTGCAAAAACTATGGAAAGATGCATAACACTTTAAAGCTCTCTTTCTCCTCTTTCCAATGATATATAAATCGCCGCCCTACGCCTTTTAGTTTTCGCAGAATGGAGCTGCTGACTTTAGGAAAAAGTCGCCCTGTGTAATACAATGTAACTATGGAAACATGGATATCATTTTAAAGCTCTCTTTCTCCTCTTTCTGACGACCCCTAAATCGTCACCGTACGCCTTTTAGTTTTCTCTATTTTTTAGAAAATATTTTTAGAAAATAGCGAAAATTAAAAGGCGTAGGGCAGCGATTTATACATCATTGGGAAGAGGAGAAAGAGAGCTTTAAAATGATATGCATCTTTCCATAGTTTCTGCACTGTTCGGAGTCCCTTTCACTTGCATCTGTCAGGTTATATCTCTTCTCTCCCTGCTCCATTTGTCACGTAACTGCAGAATATCAGCTACTGTTTGTTCAGCAGTATTAAGATAAAGGTGCCCCCCCCCTCCCCAGTTCCCCAACCCATAGGTGAGGAGGTGTGATGCTACTACAACAAAGGGATTGAAATCCTTGTAAAAAGATGTGATAAATGTTTAAAGCGGAACTGAAGTAACTTTTAAAACAAACTGTTTCGCTTACCTGGGGCTTCTGCAAGCCCCCAGCAGCCGTCCTGTCCCGCCCCGGTCCTCCACGATCCTCCGTTCTCCCGCCACCGCTTTTAAGTCGAGGCCTGCACAGCCCTGCTAAGCGTATCCTTTTTACGCGTTCCCGTCTGCAATAGCGCTATTGCAGACTGGAACGAGAAGACGTATATGCGTGGCCAGAGCCGCAAAGGCACAGTGGCCCGGCGGCGAAACCGAAAGTAGCTATAGGCGGGAGAACGGAGGATCGTGGAGGACTGGCACAGGACAGGATGGCTTCTGAGGGCTTGCAGAAGCCCCAGGTAAGGGAAACCGTTTTCTTTAAAATAGTAGAGAGAAAAAACACAGAGAGATCCGGGAGCCCAATCTGGTGCAATATGTTTAGTGGATCTGGATGTAGCTAGTTAAAGCAGTAATTATACTCACAAACATGGGTTGCAGTAAAGGCAACAACTTGTGTCTGCAGGTGGGGAAGTACCGTCCCCACTCGGCCTTTAGGTCCTTGGTGGTCGCTGCTCAAAAAAAACACGATTTAACGGTCAACTAAAATCGGTCTAATCTCCCCTACTGACAAGAGGGGTGTAAACTTGCTGGGTACAGGTAGGAGGCGCCCGGGAAAGGATGTTCAATATAATACTCTATATGGCAGTATCCAACTACTACAAAATAGGTTGTCCTACCTTATAGGTGTCCCTTTAGGAAATAGAGACAATCAGAAGTAAAAAAGGAATAATTTTAATGGTGCACTAGATGACAACGCGTTTTACGGTCACAGCCGCTTCATCAGGTCAATAGCAGTGCCTGTAATGCAGGGAGTCCGTGTGTCCGGGCGCCAATAATCATCAGCAAGTTTGCTTTAAAAGTTACTTCAGATCCGCTTTAAATAAAGGTGAGGTGAATATATGCAGAAGATTGTGTGCCTAAAATAAAATGGTTTACTCAATTGATGGAAAATGGCTGTTACTTTCCAGACAACCCTCGTATATTCTAAATGTTTGCGTGATGTCTTAAAGGATATCTGTACTTTAAAAAAAGCATCTATTCTATAGTATTCCCTCATCCACCTGAATGCCCCCAGCCTAAATCCCCAGAACACTCTTCTATTTTGTCAGCACCAACAGGCATGAAGGATCCTGTGACTCAAAATGCCAAGACTTGTTTACATCCTGCTCTGCTGCTCCCTCCAGCTGCTAGATGGCGCTGTCCAGTAGGAAACTGAATCCCTATCTGCTCATTTCACTAGTGAGTAGTGAGGAGGTGTGCTTTTTACTGCAAACCTACACTTAGCTGTCAGTATGGGAGCTGTAAAACATGCCAGTTGTTGGTCTGTCACTCACACATTTTTGTCATTAGTTATTCTAAGTGCTAATAACAATAAGACCAGGTAGAAATAAAATTTAGAATTACCTAACATTGGCAACATTATTGAGTGAAATTTCATTTTTGAAAGGGTAAAGAGAACCCTGTAGCGGAGTTTAATGGGGAATGTAATGAAGTACAGTTGAATAAAGTCGACTCCAGTTGGAACTATGACTCTATATAAATAAAATCAATCACTTTTTATTGCCATTGTATTATATAAAACTAATATAACGTTGAAACCAACATAATATGAATTTAGAAATTACAGTTTTAAAATGTATGTTTATAGATCACACCACAGACTGTAGTCCTTTAGTAGGTTAAGCGACACAGTGCTTGTATGTACAAGATCAAAACATATCAGTGAAATTCATTATACCAAGTTTAATTGTAATTCTTCTATATTAGGCAGCCACTTTATCAATTAGTCCAACTGAAACAAGGCAACTTCCGTTGGGGAATGGGAGGGAACCCTAAGACAACAAGCAGCATGAGGTGTATCAGGGGTAAGTGTTCTTGCACCCCCCCCCCCCCCAAATTTATATTTTAAAGTTTCAGCTCATTTTAGATGTGTTTTAAAGTGAACCTGAATCGAGGAGTACCAAAGACTCTGCCAGCGCCTGAATTCAGCGGGGACAGCAGTGGAACGAGGGGACAGAGCAAGGCCTCTATTCAGAGCCTTCCCTCTCCATAGGTAAGTATCTAACCCAGTATTACTAAACCAGGGTTCCTTGAGGACATTGCAGGGGTTCCCTGGCCAGGGCCGGATTTGTACTTTTTACTGCCCTAGGCCCACTATCTCCAGCTGCCCCATGACTACAGTGGGGTTAAGATAGGGTTATCCTACATGGGGAAGAGGGGTGGTTAGGGATACTCATAGATCAGGTTTTTCTGAAGTAAGCCAAAAGTAAAATAAAAGCAGTTAGTGGAGATTAAGGCCACGTTCAAAGTGTTGTGTTGTGGAGCGGTGTAGGCACCACCTATATTCAGATTGCAGCAGGTGCGGTATAACAGGTTGCTGCACTTACGTAGTGCATGCAGTGCATTACTACTAAAGGCGAGCGATAACAGTAGCAGTGAAGCATACTTTTCATTGACTATATACTTCACTGTACCCTACATGATGCTAGCATAACGTACGGCACCACTGTCCTCATCTGTCGCATTCCTGCTGTTACAGGTAATGCAAGGGCCACTGTGAATGTGGCTTAAAAGCTAAAAAATCTTGGGTGAGGGTACAAATTTGAGAATAGATTTATAGGAAAAGGGATAACATTAAGTATCATCTGAAGGTTACTCGTCACAAGATAAGGGTGTTTACATTGACTTAGGACAGTCTGTGACATGTGGTTGTGTACTTTGTAAAGTGCTGCAGAAGATGTCAGTGCTATATAAATACATAATAAGATGGTAGGACATTAGACTATGACTAGTGATGAGGACAGTCAGTGACAGGACTATGTACTCTGTAATGTGCTGCAGAAGATGTTAGTGCTATATAAATACATAATAAAATATGGGAGGACAGATTGACAATGGTACAATTAGATTGTAAGCTCCTCAGAACATAATCAGTGACATGACTATGTACTCTGCAAAGTGCTGCAGAAGATGTCAGTGCTATATAAATACATAATAATAATATGGTAGGACATTAGATTGACTATGGCAGGAGTAGATTGTGAGCTCCTCTGAGGACAGTCAGTGCCGTATGTACTCTGCTATGTGCTGCAGAAGATGTCACTGATCACAGCTCTCAAGATTTGAATCTCCAGGCAGTGAGGCTGAGTGTAGCAAGCAGCCCGGAGAGGAAGGGGGCGTGGCTGCAGAACACACAGCTCCGGTACAGGACAGAGAGGAGGGGGAGGACTCGGAGCTACTAGCTGCAGGCATAGATGTCACTTGTAAACAGCCTGCAGCGTCATCACCTCCCTCTGCCTTCTTACGACCCGATAGCCAGACGAGGCTGTCCATGGCCGCCCGCAGCTAAATATAGCAATCTGCCCAGGACTAAACAGCTGCAATCCCGCCCCAGCTCAAGCCCCGCCCTAGTCCCGGGCCTATTTGGCCTGCCCAGAAATCCGGCCCTGTCCCTGGCATTTCTCCGGTGAGACTGGCCTCAGTTGCTGGGGTGAAAAATTACCTGCTTAGCTCCTCTATAAAAAGAGACTAAGTTGGGAATCAGTATAATAAGGAGGGCAGCAATAAAAACAATAAGATAGTGAGGAAGTATAATAGAGAGCCCCATTATAGGGACGCACTCTAATTGTGGAAACTATGAGAAACAACACTACCACAGGTTACTGTAATAGGAAGCACTATAGACGAGGAACATGGAATGGGGGTTAAACAAGGAGGCTGTTAAGGTTAAAATAGTTTTTAGCCATACCTTCCTTTAAAGGGATTTCAAGCACCTCTCATGGGCTTGCCTTTAAGACTCCGACCAGCCCTGAAAAGTACTTGAAGATGCATACCTTTCTGTAGCTTGTGCTCTCCTCTTTCATTTGATGCCTGAATCACCGTTCTACACCAAATAGTTTTCGTTTGAATTCAATTTAAGTATCGCGACTGCCATCTTGGCTATATTATAACTTCCAGGTCACCCATTTCTTTATTAGAGAAGTGCGTCACTGAATGAAGCAGGAAGAGGAAGTGACACGCATGGCCATTGCAAGAGGCTCCTCCAGAGGGGTCACAGCACGACTGTTGGAAGTCGTCTGTTTTAAAGGCATGCCCATGAGAGGTGCTCGGAGTCCCTTTTAAAGACCATGCTACCTGCAAAATAAATCCCAACTCCATACGTTCATACAAGGATTCCCTGAGAGCCAAAAATTATTTGATGGGTCCCTCCAGGCTGAAAAGGTTAAAGGAAACATCAGAGAAAATAATGTAATCCAGATTTACTTACCTGTGGCTTCTTCTCCCTGGAAGCTTATGTGTCCCTCACCGCAGCTCCACTCTCTCTCTCTCTCTCTCTCTCTGGGACGGAGCTGGAGGAAGCCACAGGTAAGTAAATCTAGTTTATATTATTTTCCCTGATGTTTCCTTTAAGCAAGATGTTCTAACCTGAAACGAGTTTCCTCACTTCAGGTTCACTTTAAGGATTTATATATTGCCATCATTTTTCATACCACTGAGCAAGTAAGATTAAAAACAGTGCATAACACAGAGTAGTTATACAACTTGAATGTTAAGCCTTGGTTCACATCTCAACGGATTTAAGCAGTGCACAGTGACAGCAGATGCATGCTATCTATGACATGCTCAGTGTCCAGAACTATTGTATATCTTACTATGGTGCGACCCGCTCACCGCAACAGAGGCAGCAGATCCGTTCCAACGAACGTGTACGAACAGATCCTATTCTGCAAATGGGATTG
Organism: Hyperolius riggenbachi; assembly: GCF_040937935.1. Classification (NCBI taxonomy): domain Eukaryota; kingdom Metazoa; phylum Chordata; class Amphibia; order Anura; family Hyperoliidae; genus Hyperolius; species Hyperolius riggenbachi. The sequence continues at coordinate 141,100,454 of NC_090657.1, forward strand.
ATTAACCAGTCTGTTGATCTGCCGCTGTCCTGTGCGGTGTATGGATCAGTTTTCTGTGCAGTGTGTACCAGGCCTAATGCATACTTACTGTTACAAATTGCCCACTTCAAGCATAGAGAACCAGAACTACAATTAATTTTGTAGAGGACCAAAAGTAACCCAAAAGCCTGAAAGGGCTATGCTAAATTATTATTTCTAAGTATTTAGATAGCGACAACATAGTCTGCAGAGTTTTGCATAGGTAGTGAATTTTGTGTGTGTGTGTGTGTGTGTGGCGGGGGGGGGGGGGGGGGGGGGTTTAAAGGGAAGGTCCACGGTTGCTCTGTGAAAAATAAAAATACAAATCCACTTACCTGGGGCTTCCTCCAGCCCGTGGCAGGCAGGACGTGCCCTCGGTGCCGCTCTGCAGGCTCCCGGTCTTCTCCGGTGGCACACCCGACCTGGCCAGGCCGGCTTCCAGGTCGGGCTCTTCTGCACTCCAACGTGCATCTCAGGTGGGTGCGCTGACATCATCGGACGTCCTCCGGGCTGTACTGTACAGGCACAGAACTACTGCGCCTGTGCAGAACAGCCTGGAGGACGTCCGATGATGTCAGCGCACCCACCTGAGACGCACGTTGGAGCGCAGAAGAGCCCGACCTAGAAGCTGGCCTGGCCAGGTCGGGTGTGCCACCGGAGAAGACCGAAAGCCTGTGGAGCGGCGCCGAGGGCACGTCCTGCCTGACATGGGCTGAAGGAAGCCCCAGGTAAGTGGATTTGTATTTTTATTTTTTACAGAGCGACCGTGAACCTTCCCTTTAACGTATCTGTATGTTTTTTAAGATGTTAAAGGGAACCAGAGTGCCTTGAGGAAACCCACACAGACACAGGGAAGAACATACACATTCCATGCAGATAGTGCCCTGGTTGGGATTTTGAACTGAGGACCCAGCGCTACAAGGCAAGAGTGCTATTTATGTTGGCCCATGCCACTACATAGTGCCCCATTCTAAATGCTGAATGCAATTTTAAAACAGAAGGTGTGTGGAAATATTGATGTAAGCAAGAACATACTACCAAAATGCAAAACTTCCAGTCAGTGAATTAAAACACAAATCATTCCTTTATGTGTCTGAAAAGCCAGGCATTCATCCAGAGCCGCTAGTGTACAGCATGCCTGTAGCCTATTAATTATATAGAGCCATATAATCCAACTTGCAGACAGCTGTTCCACGCTGTTTTGTCCCTAATCAATGCAAGGTATGGATTGACATGTCTGAAATAACTACCTGCAAGTTGGATTATATGACTCTATAAAATGAATGGGCTTTAGACATACTGTACACCAGTGATTGTGAATATATTGTATGCCTTGCATATCAGGGGCATAAAGGAAATATCTGCACATGTATTCACTGACATGAATTAATGCATTATGGGTGTAATGCCATGCTCATGTGAAGCTGAATATGTGCAAATACCTTCCATTTAACAATGCAAAATTTTATTCAATCTAGCTTTTTTGAAAAAAAATATTTATTTTTATTTTACTAAGAGGGCTTTTTAGTTGAAAAACATGCAAAAGGCTGGCACTTCCCATATTATACATGTTAATCAGGGACGTAGCAATATGAGTTGCAGAGGTTGCGGCCACATCGGGGCCCCGAAGGGCCCTCTCTCAACTACAGTATTAGCTCTCTATTGGTCTTGTGCTCATAATAATCACTTCTATAAATACTTTGAATAGTGGTAATCATTAACAAACTGTTTCCTATCCACTTTTTGCACATCTGACACTGTAGTTGCCATTTGCAGATTTTGGTGCACCATATCAATTATGTATAGAGTGCTTGGGGGGCCCCATTGTAAACTTGCATCGGGGCCCACAGCTCCTTAGCTACACCACTGATGTTAATTCGTGCAGCTACGAAACAACTTCTGCCAGCGATACCAGACAAGAGGTTCCTGGCTGTGGGTGAGTGGGACGCAAGCCGGTACACCCGTGCGTGCAGACACACCAGCTACCAGGTGCGATCATTTCACTTATTGCTTTCTGACTGAGGGTAGGAACACACTAGGCAGAATCGCATATGCAGTTCCCTTAGAACATAGTGGAAAAGCGTATGCGATTCCGCCTAGTGTGTTCCTACCCTGATACTCCGTGGCTTGGGTGTACGTTCTTTCTTCTATCTAGACCTTGCCCTATCTGGTATCTCGGAGCAGCACCCACGGCCACCTATACACTGACCAATCTTCCTTTCCGATAACTATTTCCCCATGCTCTCTATTGAGCAGAGGGAGAACCAAGAAACGTGGAGAGTCATGCCCTCTGAGGTATTAGAGCCAAGTAACATATTTTGATGGCCCACCGATGAGCTCTGAGCGAGGACTCGACTCTCACATAAACCGGAAGAGATTAGCTGCTCAGTACGAAAAAAACAGTATATTTGATAGAGTAAGGATAATTACTGTTTGCAATGATCCTTTTTAAGACCATGGAGGTCATCGACTTTCTCGCACTGAAAGCATTTGCACGCCCACTAATAAAATTGTTTAAAAAGGGATCTCAAACTGGCAATACATTTAGCTCAACCTCTGTCTGAAAGCCTAAATATTTCTGTGATTCAATAATAATGTGGGTACCTGTATGTTAGCACTACTTCACTTTCTGTTACACTTGACGAAGCCCTGATTTTTAGAGAGGTAAAACATGTTGGTGTGTGTTGTGGGTGGTGATGTGTGTCTTCTGAATATACTAATAGCGGGGGAGGTTGGAAATAAATGGCTACAAATCGTTACAGTATAGATTAGATTACCAAAAGCTTTCTACAGCATCTTCCCTTACACTAAATTGATTTTTCGGTAATTTAGGTAGTCAACCATAGCACTGATTTTCCTGTTAATAAATATGATGATCTTAAGGGTGCAAGGTGCACAGAGAGGTGGCAATCTGGCATCATACCACCACATCCTTATAAATATGCTCTATAATGGGTTATAATACCTTTTCACAGTACAGTAACCAAATACCTGAGAAATAAAACCCCTTTTTAATTTAATAGATAAAGCTGTTTTCAAACTGCTTTTATGATAGACTTGATAATGCAAGAGCTGTTGCCTCGGCAGACTAACAGTGTTCGAAAAAAAATGCCTCACTTTGTGTAGGAGGGAGACGTTTCTGAAATAATTAATAACAGACAATATATGCGGTATTCTTTGCCAAACAACAGTAAACTTATTTATTTTCTTCTCTTTTGCTTGTGCTAGAGGAGTACTTATTTGAAAAATGCAGTTTAGAATTCATGTGAAACATTGCAGGAATAATAATTTGTTCATCGCACACTAACATTTGTGGAATAGGATGTTTTAAATTGTTCCGAAAGATCAGTGCAGTGATTGTTCTGTCTCCTTTCTCTCGCTAGCAATAGAAATGTCTACTTTGTGTTTTAAAGTCATGAGTAATGGAGGCCAAAAACAAAGGAATTCTGGAAAAAAGGACACAGGGAAAAGGCAAAGGGGGTCCTGTACTTTTACATGCTGCAAGTTCAATGGGAGAAATCTGAATTCAATTGTTAATGCTTACCAAATAGGTTACCCCAAGCTGCCATGAAGTAGGCTAGCAGGCGATATTATGACCCATAGCAAATTTTAAAGGGACCTCAGCTGAGACGCGCCTAAAACCAGGAAATATACACACCGATAAAACAGAAATTACTCGGTCCCAGATATCCAGATATGTGAGTGAGCTCCAAAACTGAATGAGGCCAATTTTATTTTGTGGGTGTATCCAAATACATCCTACACAAATGGATGAGCAGATAGCCAGTGGAACAATTGTTGTGAAAAAAAATCTATGACGCCAATACACCAGAGATTGCCAGGATAACTGAAGCGAGAGGGATAAGGTGGCTGAGCCATGTCAAAAAAAAAAAAAAACTGGACTTAGCCTGGGGCTTTCACCAGCCCACCATAGCCCATGAGGTCCCCTGGCATCCTCCTGGCCCCTTCTGTGGTCCCCCTGGCAGCTCTGGTAATGCCACGACTTCGAGTGAGGTCGCGTGTGCGCGCACCCGTTGCACCAGTTGCTTCATTACGCCATTTGCCATAAGAGTCCTGCGCATGTGCGGTTCTCTAAAGACTGGACCGCACATACGCAGGAATCTTACAGCGACTTCACCCAGAGTTGCCGCATTGCCACCGCTCAGGGTTGCTTTAAGCAACACTAGTAGCCTGGCCATCCTGCTGATCCTCTGTCTAATAGGCATGCTCGGAATTGCAATTTCCTGTTCCGCGGTAATTCCGCATTCCACCGATCCGAGATTCCGTTTCCGTTTCATTCCGGCGGTATTCCGGATCAGTTCCGCGGAATTCCGTGGTATTCTGAATTCCGTCAATTTTTTTTAAAATACCTCTCTCTCCTCCTCCTCCTCCTCCTCCTCCTCCTCCTCCTCCTCCTCCTCCTCCATCATGCTACTTTTTCTATTTAATTGATGATAATGGTACATGCTAGGCCAGCTTTAGCATGTAGTGTGGTTGGTGGTCTAGAGCATAGGTTCTCAACGTGTGGTACACGTACCCCAGGGGGTACTTCTGATGGTTCCAGGGGGTACTCCGGCTTGATATTATTAACCAAGTATAACAAATTTAGAGTTTTAGATTATGATAAATCCTATATAAACAACACCAATTAGGATTTTTGCTAGTTAAAAGCAAAAATAAATGCTTGGAAATGGTTTAGAACCAATTATTATTTACTATGATTAAAAATATATTTGTCAAGGGGTACTTGAGATAATGTTTACAATGCCAGGGGGTACTTGGTGAGTACAGGGTTTTAAAAGGGGTACATACCAATAAAATGTTGAGAAACACTGGTCTAGAGGGTAAGACGGATACCTACTACACACTGATACCTGGGTTCAAATCCTGGCAAAGGTATGTAAGCTGGCTTTTAAAAAAGTACAAATCCTTAATCATGCTACTTTTTCTATTGAATTGATGATAATGGTACATGCTAGGCCAGCTTTAGCATGTAGTGTGGTTGATGGTCTAGTGGGCAAGACAGATACCTACTACACACTGAGATCTGGGTTCAAATCCCAGCTATGGTATGTAAGCTGGCTTTTAAAAAAGTACAAATCCTTAATCATGCTACTTTTTCTATTGAATTGATAATGGTACATGCTAGGGCAGCTTTAGCATGTACTGTGGTTGATGGTCTAGTGGGTAAGACAGATACCTACTACACCCTGAGATCTGGGTTCAAATCCCAGCTATGGTATGGGAGGAGGAGGAGGATTACTCCAGAAAATTCCGTTTGAGAGGTTTAGCAATTCCGTTCCGACTACCGGAATCGGAAATGACCTAATTCTGGCCGGAATCACGGAATTTACAATTCCGTGGAATTTTGCAAGCATCCCTACTGTCTAATACTTTAGCCATAGACCCTGAACAAGCATATGAAGATCAGGTGTTTCTGACATTATTGTCAAAATTAGGTGCATGCTTGTTCCTGGTGTTATTTAGACACTACTGCAGTCACATAGATCTGCAGTACTGCCAGGCAACTGGTATTGTTTTAAAAGGAGACAATTATGGCAGCCTCCATATTCTTCTGACTTCAGTTGTCCTTTAAAGAGACACTGAAGCGGAAAAAAAATGATGATATTATGATTTGTATGTGTAGTACAGCTAAGAAAAAAAACATTAAGATCAGATACATCAGTCTAATTGTTTCCAGTACAGGAAGAGTTGAGAAACTCCAGTTGTTATCTCTATGCAAAAAAGCTATTAAGCTCTCCGACTAACTTAGTCCTGGAGAGGGCTGTTATCTGACTTTTATTATCTCAACTGTAATTGATCTGTTTACTTTTCCTCTGCTAGAGGAGAGTTCATTACTTCACAGACTGCTCTGAAAGAATCATTTTGAATGCTGAGTGTTGTGTAATCTGCACATATTATAGGATGATGCAATGTTAGAAAAAAACACTATATACCTGAAAATAAAAATATGAGAATATTTTCTTTGCTGCTAATCTTCTAGTAATTATTCATAGTACACAACCAATTCATTATATCATATATATATTTTCGCTTCAGTGTCTCTTTAAACCACACAGGGTTCTGCTAACCTCATGGGGAGGTGGAACACTAGCAGAATAGTCCTGGGCTACTGCACTTTGTTGGCAGAGTAATCTACTTGATACGTCATGAGAGACAGGCCTATAAAAACACAGCAACATTTGTACCTACAGTACAATTGCACCTATAGTCCTAAGGAAACCTATAGTTGTATTTTGATTTTACAGCTAGATTTAGGTACATATTTCCACATCTTGGAGTTTTCCTGAGTTAAGTATTAGGAGGAAAGAGGGGCAGTGATTGTTTCAGCTGCTGGAATGACCATATAGTTAGACTCCAAAACTACGTTTGTGGGACCAATATGAGAGATAGTAGTCTTTCTAAATAGAAGCGTAGCATGATTTTTTATTTTGTGTCATGGCAAAAAAGATTATTTTGCCTCGCTGGAACCAATCCATAACCCAGACAAAGGAGGAATGAATAAAAGCGTTTTCAATACAAAAATTATGGTATCACATGTATATGTAAATATATCAAAACTTTATTTTTCATTCGTGATTCAATAAAATGGGGAATAATTAAAATCAAAGATCAAGTAGCGGAGCTGCTATATACACATCGCTGGCCAGCTCACAATATACTTGCACCAATCATGCACACTACATACACCCTTATTTTAATAGGTGACTATATATATTGGTATTGGTGATACCACCCTAGCGCCTATATACTTAGGGGAGAGGTCCATAGCACAATATTCTACTATTTGATAGCTGGTAGCACACTGTTGAATGTTCATATACACTCTTCGCAGTCAATAGTTAGTTGTATATTAGTAATAAATATCCAGTGGATTGATCGTCCTTAATAGCTGTTAGTATACAAGCTTAAAGCTGGGTTAGTCTTGTTAGTGCAGAGATAGAGAGCAATCCGCATATTTCCATGCAAACATGCCTGGGTGCATTCTCATCAATGTATAGACAGTCCAGCAAAGACATCCAGTACAACACTGCAAAAGTATAGCATATGTATCTCACCGCTATCTTCTGTATTATGGCCACCGCCTCTCACCCGATACAGCTGGGAGCATCAGAAGATGAACCGCCGTGTTTGGAGTTCATGCTAAGCGGCAGTGTGAATGAATAAAGGTGTATCTATTATTCAGCCGAGATTTGGGCGCAGGGTAAAGCCGATAAACTGCATACCCCGCTCCTGCACAAAAGTCTCGGCAGCCTTAATTACTATTCTCCCTCTAAGTCGCCACGGATAGTGGGGGAAAGTTGTAGTTCAGCTTCCAGCTAGTGCCGGTGGGCCGAATTAAAGTGTTTTTTCAGTAATTTGAGCTCCGTAATTTTGACGGCACTCAAAGTTCTCACTGAGCGTGGCGCTGTAGTGGCTATAACCATAATTCCTATTACGGTCTATGGTGGTGCTGGCGGTGCACAAATCTCCTGCGCTGTTTTTACAGCGCTCGTGAATAAAGGTGGTTAATAAAAATGTGACTTTTGTTTTAATAAGAATGTTTAAAGAGACTCTGAAGCGAGAATAAATCTCGCTTCAGAGCTCAAAGTAAACCGCCGCTATCGCGCCGCACAAAGGGGGTCCCTTCACCCCCAAACCCACCCCAGCACGACTTGGTCATGCATTTGGTCGCTCCTGGAGGCAGGGCTAACGGCTGCAGCCCTGCCTCCAGTCACGTTTATCAGCGGCGCATCGCTGCCTCTCCCCCGCCCCTCTCAGTGAAGGAAGACTTAGAGGGGCGGGGGAGAGGCGGAGATACGCGCTGACAGACGCGCGTGGGGCAAGGCTGCGGCGGTTAGCCCTGCCCCAACCAGGAAGCGCTCCCCCGCATTACGGAGGGGGATTTGGGGGTGAAGGGACCCCCGTTAAGCCGCGCTATAGCGGCATTTTAGCAGGGGCACTTATGCCCCTGCTAACTCTGAGGTCTGAAGCGAGATTTATTCTCGCTTCAGTCTCTCTTTAAATAAATGTAATAGGATTGGGGATGGATGGTGTGATATAAGGATAAACCAAAATGGCGAAACTGATATGTATTTATAGTGAATAAATATGCTTGATTATACAGAAAATATGATATATTCAGTGTATCGTAAATGTCTTATGACCATATAAGGAGGGAGGAGGGGCTTTCGTGTATGTGTGTGTGTGTGTATATGTATATATATATATATATATATATATATATATATATATATGTTTCAATAATATTGTTGGTAAAGTGGAAAACTCTAATAAAAGTTTACCTCTTAAAAAAAAAAAAAAAGCTAGATTTAGGCTGGTTTCACACCAGGACGTTGCATTTTAGGGGACGTTAAGGTCGCATAACGTGCCCCTAACGCAACGCCGGGTGGTGTTGGAGCAGGACGCTACCAAGAGCCGCGTTACAAGCAGCTCTTGGTGCGCCTGCTCTGTCGGAGGCACTGCGGAGACCACGTGAGCGGAGCTCTCCACATCACGTGGTCCCGCGAGCCAATCAGCGGCCGCTCCAAGAAGAAAACGCTACAAGTGCAGTGAATATTAAGTAGCCATGTGCCTGGCTATGTAGCGGCCTCTCCCCGCCTCCTCTCCGCCCTCAAAATAAAAAAACCCACCCGTACTGAGCATGTGCGAACAGTCTACCGCGTGTAAAGTACTGCATGCAGTACGTTATCAGGATGTGCTGCGTTACAATGTAACGCAACGTGGGCACTGTGAACTGCCCCTTGATTTTTCATTGCTGTGCGGTGGGGTGCGTTACAGGCTGCTCTAACGTGCGCCTGTAACGTCTCACTGTGAAACCAGCCTTAGGCCACGTTCTATAATGGGGACTTTGTAATAATGCACCACCTTTCCAACGTTCACAGTGCAGTGGGTGTGCTGTGATGCAGTGCGTTACCGCAAAACCCGTGTGCAACATAACATGCGGTGGCGCTCTCCCGATCTGTTGCATCACATTCCTACTGTCACAGGGAAGGCTACAGTCACTCTGAATGTGGCCTGAATGTTTTAACTGTGTCACGGGAATTACATTCAGGAGTGTTTCTCAGCCACACAGCTGGATTGCAGAGGAAGTTCCTAATCTCTTAACGATTTTTGCTGTGCATTTTAGCATTGCCCCTCCTGTGCTTCTTACATGTTGCTGGTTATTAGTTGAGTTGATTTGCCGTTTTCAGTATTTTGACTCATCTCTACTTAGTTGCCAATGGAGGTGGTCAACTAAAAGATGAGTAACCTCATGATCTGAAGGATATGGGGTGATAGAATATAAGAACTGGATATGAATACAAAAACTGTTAAAATATGAAAAGTAATGTATGGTAAGAACAGATTCATTTGGCACAGTAAAACAATTAGTGTTATAGATCTTTATACCCAGTTTTTCAGGTTGCAGGTACCAGTCCAACGACTATAAATTACTTGAGTACCTTGGACCAACCTTGTAGTATGCATAGTGCTGAAAAGAGACATTCTTTGCATCACTTAATGGGGAGCATGCATTAGCGCTCTCAACCTTTCACAAAGGGAGCTCACACAAAACATCTGAGCCTACAGTATTCCCAGGGATCAATTAACATTACAGTATAACACACAGTATATATTCGCTTTAACCTCTTGACGACCAGCTAACGCCGATCGGCGTAAACTGGTCGTCTGCGGGTTACCATGGAAACGGCCGCTCGATCGAGCGGCCTTTCCATGTCAGTTCACGGAGGGTGTCTCCGTAAACAGCCGGAGAGCCGCCGATCGCGGCTTTCCGGCAAAATGTAAACACGCGGGGAAGAAATCCCCGTTGTTTACATCATACGGCGCTGCAGCGCCGTAGGGCAGATCGGCGATCCCCGGCCTCTGATTGGCCGGGGATCGCCGGCATCTGATAGGCGGAAGCCTATCCTTCAATGCGCAGGACGGAACTCCGTCCTGCTCGTTACGGAGAGAGGGAGGGAGGGAGGTAAGGAGGCAGAGGGCGGAAATGGCTGCGGAGGGGGGCTTTGAGGAGTCCCCCCGCAAAACGCAGATGGCCAGCGGCGATCAGACCCCCCGGCAGGACATCCCCCTAGTGGGGAAAAAAGGGGGGAAGTCTGATCGCCCTGGCATAATACTGATCTGTGCTGCGGGCTGGAGAGCCCACGCAGCACAGATCAGCCAATACAGCCATGGTCGGAAAGTGGTTAAGAGGAATAGGATGAGGATTTTAGGACATTACAGATTTTAGTCTGCTTCTATTACAATCAGGGCCGGATTTACCATAAGGCACTGTAGGCACGTGCCTACAGGCGCCTAATGATGGAAAGGCGGCTCACTCCCCTCGCAGAGTGCCTCCCTCCCTCCCTTCCTATGCAGAGTTGTAATGTGAGTGTTCGGCCCCATTCACACTTGAAAGCGCAAAACGTTTTGCAGGAGTGATTTTCCGCAATTTCAAGTGGAAAAATCACTGGACACTGCAGCGATTTTCCCATGATGGCGTTTAGTGCTTCTATAGCACTGAAATGCAATTGCCGGGAAATCAACTGAAAATGATGCAGGCTACGCATTTGCGTTTGGTGATATGCGTTAATCGCCGGCGATTAACGCAAATCACCCAAGTAAGAACGGGCCCAAAGGGTATTAAAGCACTAGCGCTTTCAAAAGCGCTAGCACTTGAGCGGTTTGCCGAAATCGCTAGCAAAATGCTCTAGTGTGAATGGGGCCTAAATGAGAGGTTACTCATCCTGCTCTCTGCATTCCACTGACAAGATCTGCCTTCAGTCAGGGGCACCTCTGGCTAATTTATACTGTGGCTCCTCAAGCTACCAAATACTTGGGGGCACCTCTAGCTACTTAATACTGAGGGTACTTCTGACTACCTAATACTAATGGACAACTGTAGCGCGTGGATCAAAAAAGGGCGCCTGGAAAAAAGGGTGTGGGATATAGCCGTAATTATAAGTTGTAATGTAAAACAATATTTTTCGTTTATAGCTTATAAACAAAAATCTAGTGCTAAATAGGTTGCATAAACGGAAATGACATGGCAAAATAGTCTATAACAATAAACGAATTTGGAAATGAAACGTCAAATAGTCTATAACAAAAAACGATATCTACACTTGTATTAAGCATAGTAAAACAATGGTAGATTTTACAGGTATTTTACTGCAATTATACCTAACTATACACTCACACAGATCTCTCCCTAACCCCTAGACCCCTCCCCTTTGTGTAAATATACATAATTTAATTGTATATATTACAAATATTGCACTGTAACTATACCTAACCCTACTCTCACACAGAACCCTCCCTGTATCTATCCCTAACCCCTAGACCCCCCCTGGTGGTGCCTAGCCCTAAGACCCCCCCTTGTGGTGCCTAACCCTATCCACCTCCCTGGTGGTGCCTAACCCTAACCACCCCCTGGTGGTGCCTAACCCTAACCACCCCCTGGTGGTGCCTAACCCTAAGATCCCCTCTGGTGGTGCCTAACCCTAAGATCCCCCCTGGTGGTGCCTAACCCTAAGACCTCCCTGGTGGTGCCTAACCCTAAACACCTCCCTGGTAGTGCCTAACCCTAAGTCCCCCTGGTGGTGCCTAACCCTAACAACCCCCTGGTGGTACCTAACCCTAAGACCCCTCCTGGTGGTGCCTAACCCTAAACACCTCCCTGGTAGTGCCTAACCCTAGGACCCCCCTGGTGGTGCCTAACTCTAACCACCCCCCTGGTGGTGTCTAAGCCTAAGATCCTCCCTGGTGGTGCCTAACCCGAAGACCTCCCTGGTGGTGCCTAACCCTAAACACCTCCCTGGTAGTGCCTAACCCTAAGTCCCCGTTGGTGGTGCCTAACCCTAACCACCCCCCTGGTGGTACCTAACGCTAAGACCCCCTCCAGGTGATGCCTAACCCTAACCACCCCTGGTGGTGCCTAACCCTAAGATCCCCCTTGGTGGTGCCTAAAGGCTCATACACGTGAGCCATAAAAAAAAAAAAAAAGTAGCGACAGCTCGTCGCCAGGTCCCTCTGTGCAACAGCTGTACACACGGCGCACAGAGGGACACAGATTTGGCGGAAGCTGTTGCCAGTGGTAGTGGTAGCTAGTGGTAGCAGAATGTGTTGTTGTTTTTTTGTTTTGTTAATAGTGTTGTGGTCCTTGTAGGTTTAGTCACATTCACCACTGTTGATTCTGTGGAACACAATCTCCAGAGCCGTATCATCTAAATGTGGTGGTGGCTGGATGGTGTAATGGTTAAAGTGGACCCAAACCAAACATTTTTTATTTCAAAATATTAAGTTGCACGACTACAATAATAAACACTCAATCAAACCTATGAGCATTTCAGTGCATGCTTTTCTGGATCGTGTTGCTGATTGTACCTGTGTTCCCTCTCTCTCCTGGTATTGTCTCAAGTGTCTGCTGTCTTTTGTTAAATAATTCCACCGACCAGGGGTTGTTTGTGTCTGACAAGCTGTTCTTGTCTGAACCATAGAATTGTTCCTAAAAGTAGGTTTGAGCTCAAATGCCACATAGATGCAGAGAAGAACATGAAAACAGGGAGACCCATTTCTCCTTGGTGAACAAGTCTTGGCACTGATACATTTTGATGCAGAGCCTCTGTAACCATTGATGTTTATTAAAACGCATTTCAAGAGATTGTGAATGATAGGTGGATATCATCCCACTACTAAGATTTATAAAAAGATTTCAAATACACCCATTTACGCAGGGCTTAACTAGACTTAATAGGGCCCCTCTGCAAAAATGCTCCACTTGTGGTTGGGGAGAAGGAGGAGCCCCCAAAGCCTCTGGGCCCCCCTGCAATGGCAGGGGTCTCAGGGGTTATTGTTATGTCCATGCATTTAGGGGCTCTACTCTGAGGACTGCCAGGCTTATGCCTGTAGTCTTTCAGGGCATGCTTGTCCACATGAAGTCCCTGTCCCCTCCCCAGGACACATCTCCTCTTTTGGAAAGCCTTGCTATGACTTCCCCCACAGTGCATTGTGAGAGCAAGGGTGAGTGGTTGTTTGTGCAATGTACTGCTTTCCTTTGATAACTGCACATGAGCATTTTTCTGTACCTACTCTCAAAAGACATGCTGCCTGTCTATAGTCTTGTTTTGACACTCTACTTCATCCTCTAAATTGTGAGCTAGTAAGGGTACGAGCCTCTCACTATTGTTTCTTATGGTTTGCTTATCAGACTGTATCAAAATGTGTACCTGTATTATTGGACTTTCTGAGTGCACTACACATTAACTGCATGCATTTATGTACTTACAGTAGGATTATACTCCCAAGACTAACATTTCAGCAGCTACTCTAAGGTACATAAAAGAACATTTGAAAACATTTCCTGTGTGTGTGTGTTTTAGTGTTACTACATTTTGCCTTCAAGCCAGCATTAACTCTTATATGTAGCTCTTTTGAAGAAGCACAAAGAACTGGGCAATGTTGAGGATCGTAGACACAGTGGTCGGCCAAGGAAACTTAGTGCAGCAGATGAAAGACACATCAATCTTATTACCCTTTAAAATTGGAAGATGTCCAGCAGTGCCATCAGTTTTGAGAAACCAGTGAGACCCAGGTACACCCATCTACTATCCGGAGAAGTTTGGTCAGAAGTGGTCTTTATGGAAGACGAGGTGGGGTGTAGAGACACCCTAAAGAAAAAGGACACAGAAACAACAAATACGGAAGCCCAGATAGTTTAGTACATTCAGATAAATAAAGAGGAAAAATACAAATGCATAAAAAAGGGCTACTCACAAAGGTAGGTTGCAGAGGGGCAACCGACCACCTGGGGCGGGTGGAGAGAATGAACCTAACTCCAACTCCACTCGGGGTGTCCAACCTGGACAGGGGATGGTCGCTTTCTTTTAAGGTAAAAAGCTGTCTCCCACTATGGCATCCAACATGTGAGGCCAGATCAGACCCCTCTCACCACAACGTGTGAGGGGGTAACAATCAGTGCAATTGGGGTAAAGAGGCGCACAGATGTATATAAAACTAGGTTAAAACCAATAATAAAATTTAAAAGAACAAATGAGGTGGTTACCTCAAAAATACCAATCTCTTGGGACAGAGAAGTTTATTAGTGCATAGGCAATGCATTTCATGGAAGCATGCCCGCTTTCTCAGGCCAATAACAGTGCCGTTATAGATGAACCAATAGACATAAGGTGCCTCTCTTCATGGAAGAGTTGCAGCCAAAAAGCCATACCTCCGACGTGGAGACAAGGCCAAGAGACTCAAGTATGCATTAAAACATAGGAACTGGGGTGTAAAAAATGGCAGCAGGTGAAATATTTCACTGTTGCAGAAGACACTTTGTGCATTGAAGGGCTGGAGAGTGGTACAATAATAAGTGTCTGTGCGCAACAGTGAAGCATTGTGGAAGTTCCTTGAAAATTTGAGGCTGCATTTCTGCAAATGGAGTTGGAGATTTGGTCAGGATTGTTATAAACTGTTCTAATCACCTTGCTTCGACACCATCGTCTCACAGACTGTGAGATCACTTGACTCTCCACACCGCAAACAGGATATAGACTTTCTCAGGCTTCTTCAATGTTTACGTTATTTATTCAGGAAACAGGAATACAGATAGATACATACATCATATCCTAGCCATGCCAATCTTCATGTTGCATTACAAGCTCGTGATTAGACTCCCTGCTGGAGTCTATCAGATACCTTCTTCCTAACTACGTTACACTAAACTACCTATGTACAGCATACATTATATCAGATTACAGAAAGGAAGAACATGCTTAGAAGTCGTCCCAGTCAGCCTTGCTAGCTAGTGCAGAAGGAAGAAGCAGAAGCAGAAGTGACCTCTCGTAGCTCCCTCAGCCTTTAATACCGACTAGGAAAGAGTTAAATATGACATCATCTTCGCCACCCCCTAGATTAGTCTATTGGTGGACCCACTTGTGGTGTCATCATACACACCTACTTGATTAATAATCAATGAGGCATTTGGCCTATATGCAGGACCGTGGATGTTTAGTAAACATGGCCAATGTTTTCTGTTCCTGTGGTGTAGTGTTGAGGTCAGAGTAGTCCGATGGCCTTCTTTTAGGAACATGTTCTCAGTATCTGCGTGTATCCTCTGCTACACGCAGACCCTGAGATGCCTCTGCCTGCATCACAAAACCTCTATTTATTTTAAAGGCATACACTGCGGCCAAGCCTTTTACATAAAACTCAGGCCAAGTAACTGAGGCCTACTTAAATTATAACAATCCCCCCTAAAACGGCTTGACCCGCAGATCCCAGCGTCTGAACCTCCCAGTACCTGGTTTCTTTTCTTTTATGTTTCACTTTTCGATGTTCGTGCTCACACAACTTCTCTGCTCTAGGCGATTACCCCTGGAAGAGAGAGAGCAAGACCTCTTGGTCTTCCTGTAACCAGGCTCTCTGGGGAGGCCCTACTTCTAAGTCCCTCTATACCACATGCTCAGCATTTGCGTCACTTACGTATCACTCACAAACTTGCATGACCACAGAAAAGTGAAACTCGTTTGGTTGTTACAAAACGGAGCAGTGCCAGGTGCCTTCTAAAAGAACGCCTTTATACAATCAGCTCCATCACAGGGACTACTAAACCTATACCCGTAACCCTGTATATCCCTTAATTTAAACTATTGGTTCAGGAGATTGTTTATGAGGCACCAATCCCTGGACCAGGTTAATTTGTTTTACGTAATTTTAACACGCAACCTCACCTGGATAATGATGCCTAACGTTGTCATCCCCATCCAGACGACCAGTGGGTGTAGAAAGAACTTTGGAACTGCAGAGGCCCAGTCCGAGTGTCCCTGGAACATCACCGGAACCTTTGTCCACCAGGTCAGACTGGAACTCACCTGCTCATTTTTGTATTCTACCTCGTGAAGATCACCTGTATCATGGTGAAATCTTACCTCTAACTTAGTGTACTGTTTGTTTAACCTTTGTAACAAAATGTGGTCATTTTGGATCAAAACCTGTTCCCCTTTGTCCCATGTCATGTTCTCTTTCAGGACGGGAACTACCCGTGAAACTTTGCACTTTAGAGTTCTCTTAACAATTTGAGAAACAACGTCATCCAACGTGGATGACTGGATCCATATGGGATCTCCGCTCCCACAATATGTTCCCCTTGGAAACTCCCCCTTATCGGAACAATTATGAGAATATACCTTGAATGTATCATTAGAACTTATGTTAAAAAACCAAACCTTTCCTTCAGCCACCGGAACTATCGGTTGGGCTTCAGGGTGGATCTTTTGAATGGTAGCCTCGCATTCTGCGTTATTGAGCCTGCAGGCTTCTTCACTAAATTTGACTTGCCCCGGCCAACGCAGGTACTTCTGCAAGAATTGCCCGCATGAGGACAACTCTACTTGCTTCACCTCCCCGTCTAGCACCAAAAAAGGTTGACCTCTCAGGTCCTGGTGTAAGACCCGGGTTGAGGTGGGAACTAAGGAAGTGGCGGTGCCTAAAGGAATGTTGCACCGTTTCCATTTGTTCACCCAAACATCTCGAAGCTGCCATGCAAAAGATCCTTCTCCAGAAAAATTAATATACCTCCCCTTGTCCAATCTCTCGCTGACAAAATATGTCCCCAGCTGTCCTGATTGGACCTCTTCCCCCCTTATGTCCTGAGGCACACTATGTACCTGAGGTCGGGAAGATTGTACTCTCTGCAATCGTTCGATTAAGAGTACCTCTTCACTTACCCAACTATCATGAGGATAAGCTGTTGCATATGGACTGTGTAATATCGTCCCCTGTTGTGACCCGTGTGGTGTGAATGGGGTTCCCTGTGTGGGCTTTCCCTCCCCCGGGACCGCTCTCCCCACCCTCTTTGTCACCTGGAAATGTGGCTTGATCTCGATTTTTATTTCTTGTTTCGAGAACCACCCACCCTCGGCTTTCCAGCCTTTACGTGTGTAAAGTTGTTTCAGAGGCACTCTCTGTTGGTAGCTCCAGAGTGTGATGTTGTCCCCCGCGTCTCTCCGGCAGGAGAATTGACGCCTCCTACTCGTTCCTCTCCAATCTGGAACCATCTCACTCTGCATAACCAAGACAAGGTACCCCTGAATCACACACTCCACCTTTTGCACGTACCCATTGTACTGCAATGTACCTTTTAACAAACCTTTGGATCGGTGCGTCGATTCTGGGAGTGTGGTATTAAATAGCAGATTTACACTGCCATTCAATCCCCACTGCCCCGCACACCTGACCCTTCAGACCTTTCACCCACATTGTGCCATGAAATTTGTTTTCTCCTGGCACAAGTGCTCTTTCCCTCCATCCCTGCTTGGTCCATCTGTGCCAATCAGAGGGAGGTGTGAAAGGATCAGTACCTTTGTCACCCAACATTAACATGCTTGGGCCTTGCATTCTCATTAACCCCTTATTATACATGAGAATGTCCTCTCTTCGTTCTCCTAGGACGGAATGGCAACCTAGGATCACCATCAGCATGGTACTCTTCATTATAAAAGCACCACCTTGGGAAAGAAAAACATTAGCACTTTGCATTATGCTTTGCTCAGACAGTTTTGTTAGTCTCTTTCCGATCTCCGAAATCTCGTGTTTTAGTCTCTTTCCAATTTCAGGAATCTCGTGTTTTAGTCTCTTTCCGATTTCAGGAATCTCGTGTTTTTCCAAACTTAGATTGGCATCTGGAACCTTTCGCTTATCCGACTGACATCTCCAGCTTTGCTGCCAGCACTGCAGCTGCCTCGATTCCATATTGCCCAACTCCTGAAATCGAAATACAAACAAATCAATTCTTATTAATGATTTGGGATTCGCCCTGCGGCTTGTACTCTGTACACTTGAAATTGATCAATATATATCGTAATTGATCTCGTTGCTCTATGGTTCTCATGAACTCTGTTTACTCTTATTGGTAGATTGGAGTTAAACTTCACCCCCCTACCTCAGTACTATCCTCAGTACTTACCTGTTTACAATATGCTCCCGCGGACTTCACCTTTGGAAGCTCGCTTCACCTTTGGAAGCTCTCACCCCATTGCAGCTCACTCCACATCCCCCCTCATCTGTCCATGCGCGGCCGTCGCATGCACAGATTACGGATGCCACACCTGATGCTGCTTTGCAGGTGAGCCTGCAATGCTCCTACTCATTATCGCATTTACTTATCTAGAACTTCATCGCGATACCAGCTCTGCTAGAAGTTCTGTGTGTTGTACCCTCTGACCAATGTTTGCCATGCCACTACCGCCAGACTTCACAAAAAAAAACGGCTGCCTCCCTGTAGGAAGGAGCACTTTGCACTTAAACTACACAGGGTGCAGGGCTAAGCATACCAGCATCGCATGCCTGTATGCAGATCCCTGAATACCCACATGGTAGGTAGTCACATGGCAAACAGCGTACTGATACACTGTCACTCTGTACATGGCAATTCTATCATCTGTATAATTGCCCCAAGAACTGCGGTCAGTTTTTGTTCTTTGTGTTACCATTGATAGGAGCTGGAAAAAACATATTTGACCAATCAGTGGACGAAAAAAACGCACAAAAAAACAGCCCCAGCCCAGCATAGACTACTCAGTCAAGCTCTGGCCCTGTCCACGACAAAAACCGGAAAAAAACGTTACCGCTCTGCAGAAGCGGCGACGGAAACCTGAATTGGTCAACTCCCTTTTTTCCAACTCCGGCACCCCCCTGATGCACTGTCCCCCCCCCCTATACGCTATTGGGAACTCATGCTGCACCA
The DNA here is from genome assembly GCF_040937935.1 of Hyperolius riggenbachi. Classification (NCBI taxonomy): domain Eukaryota; kingdom Metazoa; phylum Chordata; class Amphibia; order Anura; family Hyperoliidae; genus Hyperolius; species Hyperolius riggenbachi. The sequence goes on from NC_090657.1 coordinate 141,119,223, forward strand.
CCCATTAAGGTGCCCCACTTACAGGAATAATCCCGTAAGCAACTCAGTACAGACACTTCCCTGACCTGCACTGCTACGTGTGTCCCTGCACCTAGCTGGGACACTTTTCCTATCCGTGCTCCTGCTAATCATACAGTAATAGCTTGTTGCACGTATCCTGGCATTCCTTTCCACGGACTCAGGGAAAACCTCTGGGGAAATACTTTGAGACCCGAGACACTCAGTAGACTGTCTCTGTATTTCTACCCCCCTCCCTTTCAGCTGCTCTGCCCGGAGCCGCGAGCACAGCCTGACGTGACGTGGATCCCCCAGCCCCTCCTCCCCCCCTGCCATGACGTGTGGGGGCCATGACTCTCGGGGGCGGGCTCTCTCCACTGCCGCCATTTTGAGTCCTGGACTGCCAGCTAAGATGGCTGCTCCCAAAGCAGCCTCTCGTTTCCTATATCTTAGGAGAGAAAACAAAATACAAAAGGAACAAACATTTTATGCATAATTACAAAGCATCTATCCACAATGCAGAGTAAAAAAAAAAATCATACATTCCTGGATGTCCGTAAAAACCTAAGGAGAAATCCTTGGGACGTGGAAAACTCCCTCTCTCCACAAATCACCTGCAGCTTATCTCAGCCATAACTCAGAACTACTACAGCACGCCGCATAACTCTAAACCACATTAACGGCTAGTACTGCTGAGATGAACAACAGACGAGCTGGCTGAACAACATAACAGATGCGGATATGTACAAGCATGTTAGCAACTCTGACTGGAAACGCACGGAGGAAAGACAAACAAAAACCTCACCCATTATCTCAGCTGTCACTATGCGAACTTACACAGCTACCCAGAGACAAGGGCTGTCCACCCAGCTCCCCGAAAAAAAAGAAAAAAGAAAAAAAAACAGCTCACCGAGAAAAAACTTACTTCTAAGTTTTACAACTGTTCTCTCCTTCCCTCTCCTGTCTACTCGGCTACCTCTCTCCCCTGTCCACCACTAACACTGTTGGTTTCCCTCTGCCGCGGGGGACCCCCCCCCCCCCCCCCTTTATCTATCATCCTGCCCAGTCTCTGGACAGGGAGAGAAAAACAAAACAAAACCCAGAGAGAGAGAAAACAAAACATCTGCCACACAGGAACATAGAATCCTAAGAAACAATCAAAGCGCATAAACTCTGAAAACACATTCTGTATTTACATCGGAGCTGCACCTCTCCTCACCCCTCCCACCACGCACAGGAGAGATGAGAAGCCCGCAGCCTCCACGCTGCAATTAACACAGAATGTACACATTAACACATTATCCTCCTCTCATACAATAAAGATAATGCAACATAACAACGTAAAACATACTTGCCTGAGCAGAGGACTTCGTAAGCCTGCGAATTCGACCAGCTTATGGCAACTTTTTCACGACACTGAGTGGATCTCTGGAACTCCTGAGCGTCATCTCTGTGTACCCACACTGGCTCAGCGGATCGATATCCAGCGGCAGCTGCCAGCCGGCCTCGGAGCGTTCCAGTCACCTGCGATCCGGTTTAGGCTATGACTGATGTGCACTGACAGTCAAAGTTTAACATCCACGAGTGTCGCCGCTGGTTCCCTCGAATTGCAGCCCGTGTGTGCTCGGCTCCCACACACTCACCTCAGCTTATCAGTATCAGCTTGATAAGCTTTACAGTCCGTGTCCGTCTATTCCGCTTGTTTTGCTGTGGAATATCTTGAAACCACTTTCTTCGGCCCCGGCCCCGTCTGCCTGTATTGCTAGGCAGGGAAGGATTTCAGCACCACTGTTATAAACTGTTCTAATCACCTTGCTTCGACACCATTGTCTCACAGACTGTGAGATCACTTGACTCTCCACACCGCAAACAGGATATAGACTTTCTCAGGCTTCTTCAATGTTTACGTTATTTATTCAGGAAACAGGAATACAGATAGATACATACATCATATCCTAGCCATGCCAATCTTCATGTTGCATTACAAGCTCGTGATTAGACTCCCTGCTGGAGTCTATCAGATACCTTCTTCCTAACTACGTTACACTAAACTACCTATGTACAGCATACATTATATCAGATTACAGAAAGGAAGAACATGCTTAGAAGTCGTCCCAGTCAGCCTTGCTAGCTAGTGCAGAAGGAAGAAGCAGAAGCAGAAGTGACCTCTCGTAGCTCCCTCAGCCTTTAATACCGACTAGGAAAGAGTTAAATATGACATCATCTTCGCCACCCCCTAGATTAGTCTATTGGTGGACCCACTTGGGGTGTCATCATACACACCTACTTGATTAATAATCAATGAGGCATTTGGCCTATATGCAGGACCGTGGATGTTTAGTAAACATGGCCAATGTTTTAGGTTCCTGTGGTGTAGTGTTGAGGTCAGAGTAGTCCGATGGCCTTCTTTTAGGAACATGTTCTCAGTATCTGCGTGTATCCTCTGCTACACGCAGACCCTGAGATGCCTCTGCCTGCATCACAAAACCTCTATTTATTTTAAAGGCATACACTGCGGCCAAGCCTTTTACATAAAACTCAGGCCAAGTAACTGAGGCCTACTTAAATTATAGCAAGGATTAATGGTGTTCTCAATGCTGAGAAATATAGGCAGATACTTCTCATGCAATACCATCAGGGAGGCATATGATTGGCCCCAAATTTATTCTGCAGCAGGACAACGACCCTAACCATAAAGCCAAAGTCATTAAGAATTATCTTCAACGTAAAGAAGAAGAAGTCATCCTGGAAGTGATGGTATGTCCCCCACAGAGCCCTGATCTCCACATCATCAAGTGTGCCTGGGATTACATAAATAGATAATGATGTGAAGAAGCCTTCATCCACAGAAGATCTAATTCTTAAACATGTATCGAACAACCCAGTGGCGGACACATCCAGCAGTGGGCCCCTGTGCAAAACACCAATTGTGGGCCCCTAACAGGCAACTAAAAGTGGGTGTGGCCATAACTAAATTGGGTGTGGTTACACATTGCATATATTTACCAATACAGTCTATGGCAACCTTCCCCGAGGCCCAGAAATATTTCTTGATGCATACATGTAACATCTGCATTGTACAGGTTACTGAACAAAAGCAAAATGTAACCTCAATCCTGCATCAAAACTGAACATGTCATGACAGGCTTTGTATTTAATGCTTGAAAGCACACCTGAGATGAGAGGGATATGGAGGCTGACATATTTATTTCCTTTTAAACAATGCACATTGTCCGCAGTGGTGGACACAGCCAGCAGCGGGCCCCTGTGCAAAATTCCAATTGTGGGCCCCCATGACCCGCGGTGCACTAAGCACACCATGGCAAAAATGGGTGTGGCTTCAACCTGCGATGTGCAAAGCAATGGGCGTGGCAATGACCGGATGAGGGCGGAGCTAACTGTAATTTAAAGTGAACCCGGGGAGAGCGTGATATGGAGGCTGCCAATACTAGTTGCCTGGCAGCCCTGCTGATCTATTTGGCGGCAGTAATGAACTGAATTACACCAGAAACAAGCATGCAGCTAATCTTCTCAGTACTGACAATATTTAAAAACAATGGTGCATGAGCCAGCCTGGGGCCCCGGGAACTCTCACTGCCTGGGGCCCCAGAACCAGCATCTAACACCATATGTGAGCGCAGCTAAGACCCTGGAGCTGCCACCTCCAAGGCCTGTCTCCTACTGCTCTAAAACTTACCAAACACACAATTGGAGAACCTCACTCCCAAACAGTTCTCTGCTGCTTTATAAAGCCTGCAGGCTGCTTATAAGCCAATGAAAAGTGCACACATAATACACCTAGCTTGCAGTGATAATCAAGCAAAAGCTGAGCAAGTCAGCCAATTAGTAGGAGAGGGCTTCAGTTGCATATAGACAATGGCTATATGACCAGCAGGGGGCACCAGCGTGCAGGATATTCCCTCTCATCTGCCCCCCTCCTAACTAAACTGCATGGGAAACTACAATAATTAAAAACAATGGTGCATGAGCCAGCCTGGGGCCCCGGGAACTCTCACTGCCCGGGGCCCCAGAACCAGCATCTAACACCATATGTGAGCGCAGCCAAGACCCTGGAGCTGCCACCTCCAAGGCCTGTCTCCTACTGCTCTAAAACTTACCAAACACACAATTGGAGAACCTCACTCCCAAACAGTTCTCTGCTGCTTTATAAAGCCTGCAGGCTGCTTATAAGCCAATGAAAAGTGCACACATAATACACCTAGCTTGCAGTGATAATCAAGCAAAAGCTGAGCAAGTCAGCCAATTAGTAGGAGAGGGCTTCAGTTGCATATAGACAATGGCTATATGACCAGCAGGGGGCACCAGCGTGCAGGATATTCCCTCTCATCTGCCCCCCTCCTAACTAAACTGCATGGGATACTACAATAATTAAAAACAATGGTGCATGAGCCAGCCTGGGGCCCCGGGAACTCTCACTGCCCGGGGCCCCAGAACCAGCATCTAACACCATATGTGAGCGCAGCCAAGACCCTGGAGCTGCCACCTCCAAGGCCTGTCTTCTACTGCTCTAAAACTTACCAAACACACAATTGGAGAACCTCACTCCCAAACAGTTCTCTGCTGCTTTATAAAGCCTGCAGGCTGCTTATAAGCCAATGAAAAGTGCACACATAATACACCTAGCTTGCAGTGATAATCAAGCAAAAGCTGAGCAAGTCAGCCAATTAGTAGGAGAGGGCTTCAGTTGCATATAGACAATGGCTATATGACCAGCAGGGGGCACCAGCGTGCAGGATATTCCCTCTCATCTGCCCCCCTCCTAACTAAACTGCATGGGATACTACAATAATTAAAAACAATGGTGCATGAGCCAGCCTGGGGCCCCGGGAACTCTCACTGCCCGGGGCCCCAGAACCAGCATCTAACACCATATGTGAGCGCAGCCAAGACCCTGGAGCTGCCACCTCCAAGGCCTGTCTCCTACTGCTCTAAAACTTACCAAACACACAATTGGAGAACCTCACTCCCAAACAGTTCTCTGCTGCTTTATAAAGCCTGCAGGCTGCTTATAAGCCAATGAAAAGTGCACACATAATACACCTAGCTTGCAGTGATAATCAAGCAAAAGCTGAGCAAGTCAGCCAATTAGTAGGAGAGGGCTTCAGTTGCATATAGACAATGGCTATATGACCAGCAGGGGGCACCAGCGTGCAGGATATTCCCTCTCATCTGCCCCCTCCTAACTAAACTGCATGGGATACTACAATAATTAAAAACAATGGTGCATGAGCCAGCCTGGGGCCCCGGGAACTCTCACTGCCCGGGGCCCCAGAACCAGCATCTAACACCATATGTGAGCGCAGCCAAGACCCTGGAGCTGCCACCTCCAAGGCCTGTCTCCTACTGCTCTAAAACTTACCAAACACACAATTGGAGAACCTCACTCCCAAACAGTTCTCTGCTGCTTTATAAAGCCTGCAGGCTGCTTATAAGCCAATGAAAAGTGCACACATAATACACCTAGCTTGCAGTGATAATCAAGCAAAAGCTGAGCAAGTCAGCCAATTAGTAGGAGAGGGCTTTAGTTGCATATAGACAATGGCTATATGACCAGCAGGGGGCACCAGCGTGCAGGATATTCCCCCCCAGGCTGGCTCATGCACCATTGTTTTTAATTATTGTAGTATCCCATGCAGTTTAGTTAGGAGGGGGGCAGATGAGAGGGAATATCCTGCACGCTGGTGCCCCCTGCTGGTCATATAGCCATTGTCTATATGCAACTGAAGCCCTCTCCTACTAATTGGCTGACTTGCTCAGCTTTTGCTTGATTATCACTGCAAGCTAGGTGTATTATGTGTGCACTTTTCATTGGCTTATAAGCAGCCTGCAGGCTTTATAAAGCAGCAGAGAACTGTTTGGGAGTGAGGTTCTCCAATTGTGTGTTTGGTAAGTACTGACAATATTGTCAGAAACCCCTGACTTGCTGCATGCTTGTTCAGGGTCTATGGTTGAAAGAATAAGAGGCAGTGGACCAGCACGGCAGCCAGGCAACTGGTATTGCTTAAAAGGAGATAAATATGGCAGCCTCAATATTATTCTCACCTCAGGTTCCTTTTAAAAGTGCAATGCAAAGACAGTGGGCCCAAGTTTTGGTGACTCTTTCCCCAGACAAGTCACACAATTGTACAGGTTTGCTCAAGAAAATACACATAATGTGAGCAGATTTGACCAGAAAATACATTCAATCGTGTCGCAGATTTGCCCACAAAATATGTGCAATCATGTCGGCAGATTTGCCCAGAAAATACATGCAATCACGTCGGCAGATCTGACTGGAAAATGCGTGCAATCATGTCGGTAGATTTGCCCAGAAAATACGTGCAATCATGTAGCAGATTTGACCAGAAAATACATGCAATCATGTCGGCAGATTTGACCAGAAAATACATGCAATCATGTAGCAGATTTGACCAGAAAATACATGCAATCATGTGGCAGACCTGCCTAGAAAATACACCTGCTAATATACATAAACAAAAAAACATTTACCGTACTCACCTGCAGCAGCAGACCTCCTGTCCCAGCCTCCGTCCGGCGTGCAGCTCCCATGGGTGGGTGGGTAGGTAGCCTGGTGAGTGGTTGGGTGGGTGGGTAGGTAGGTAGCCGGGTGGGTGGGTAGGTAGGTAGCCTGGTGGGTGGGTGGGTAGGTAGGTAGCCTGGTGGGTGGGTAGGTAGGTAGGTAGCCGGGTGGGTGAGTAGGTAGGTAGGTAACCTGGTGGGTAGGTAGGTAGCCTGGTGGGTAGGTAGGTATTCGGGTGGGTGGGTAGGTAGCCTGGTGGGGTGGGTAGGTAGGTAGCCTGGTGGGTGGGTAGGTAGGTAGCCTGGTGGGTAGGTAGGTAGCCTGGTGGGTGGATGAGTAGGTAGGTAGCCTGGTGGGTGGGTGAGTAGGTAGCCGGGTGGGTAGGTAGGTAGGTAGCCTGGTGGGAGTGGTAGGTAGATAGGTAGCCTGGTGGGTGGGTAGGTAGGTAGCCGGGTGAGTGGGTAGCTGGTGGGCTAATAGGTAGCTAGCCTGGTGGGGGTGGCGGGCCCAACTCCAATCCTCCCTCCTTCACCTCGGGGGGCCCCCCTCTCGGTACGCACGGCGGGAGAGCGGCAAATATAGGAAATCTCCGTCGGGTCCAGCAGGCGCTAGAGGTTCAGCCGCCTGGTCTACACTTCCTGGTTTAGTAGCGAGCACCATACAGAGGATAGGAGACAGTGTAGACCAAGCGGCTGAACCTCTAGCGCCTGCTGGAACTGCCGGAGCCTCCCTATATCTGCCGCTCTTCCGCTGCATGAGGGGGGCCCCGAGGTGAGGGGGGACAGGAGTCGGGGCCCCCAAAGGAAATGGGCCCCTAAAGCAACGGAACTTCAGGGGCCCTCGTGTGGTGGCACGGCCTGCACGGCCGTATGTCCGCCCCTGATTGTCCGGCTGATTCTCTGCCTCTAATACATTTAGCCATGGACCCTGAACAAGCATGCAAATCAGATGTTTCTGACTGAAGTATGGAGCTGACTGGAGCAAATGCAAATGAATGTAGTCAAAGATGGTGCAGTCTGCAATCTAGACTACCTGGCTGGAACCTAGTACAGAGGGTGAGTAAGCTAGGAGGCAGGAGGTGCACTGGGAAGACAAGGCAGTGGATTGTAAACAGCGGGTGGCTCCAAGATTTTTTTTTGCAGGTGCCAGATCCACCGCAGGGATAGGCGACCTGCGCTGTGCGTAGCGCACTGCGGCAAAAAACTTGGCTTATCCGTGCACTGGAAAGTGTGCGCAGTAATGATGGGTCATGAGCAGGGCCAAAAGTACATGAACTTAGCAGCAGTTAGTAATTCGCCAGATAGGTAGCCAGGTGGCAGGGTGGGCAGATAGGTAGCCGGATGGGCAGATAGGTAGCTGGGTGGCAGGGTAGGCAGATAGGTAGCTGGGTGGAAGGGTAGGTAGCCGGGTGGTAGGGTAGGCATATAGGTAGCTGTGTGGGCAGATAGGTAGTTGGGTGGGCAGTTAGGTAGCTGGGGGGCAGGGTAGGCAGATAGGTAGCCGGGTGGGCAGTTAGGTAGCAGGGTAGGCAGATAGGTAGCCAGGTGGGCAGATAAGTAGCCGCATGGGAGGGTAGGCAGATAGGTAGCCGGGTGGGCAGACAGGTAGCCGGGTGGGAGGGTAGGTAGATAAGTAGCCAGGTGGGCAGATAGGTAGCCAGGTGGCAGGGTGGGCAGATAGGTAGCCGGGTGGGAGGGTAGGCAGATAGGTTGCCGGGTTGGCAGATAGTAGCCAGATGGGCAGATAGGTAGCCGCATGGGAGGGTAGGCAGATAGGTAGCCAGGTGGGCAGATAGGTAGCCAGTTGGCATGGTGGGCGGATAGGTAGCTGGGTGGGAGGGTAGGCAGATAGGTAGCCAGGTGGGCAGATAGGTAGCCTGGTGGGAGGGTAGGCAGACAGGTAGATGGGTGGGCAGTTAGGTAGCTGGGTGACAGGGTAGACAGGTAGCCGGATGGGAGAGTGGGCAGTTAGGTAGCTGGGTGGGAGGGTAGGCAGACAGGTAGCCGGGTGGGCAGTTAGGTAGCTGGGTGGCAGGGTAGGCAGATAGGTAGCTGGGTGGCAGGGTAGGCAGATAGTTAGCCGGGTGCGAGGGTAGGCAGATAGGTAGCTGGGTGGGAGGGTAGGCAGACAGGTAGCTTAGTGGGCAGTTAGGTAGCTGGGTGGGAGGGTAGGCAGATAGGTAGCCGGGTGGGCAGATAGGTAGTCGAGTGGGCAGTTAGGTAGCTGGGTGACAGGGTAGAAAGGTAGCCGGATGGGAGAGTGGGCAGTTAGGTAGCTGGGTGGGAGGGTAGGCAGATAGGAAGCCGGGTGGGCAGTTAGGTAGCTGGGTGGCAGGGTAGGCAGATAGGTAGCCGGGTGGCAGGGTAGGCAGATAGGTATCCGGGTGGGCAGATAGGTAGCTGGGTGGCAGGGTAGGCAGATAGGTAGCTGGGTGGCAGGGTAGGCAGATAGGTAGCCGGGTGGCAGGGTAGGCAGATAGGTAGCCGGATGGACAGTTAGGTAGGTGGGTGTGAGGGTAGGCAGACAGGTAGCTTAGTGGGGGTGGGGGGCCCGAATCCTATCCTCCCTGCCTCACCTGGGGGTCCCCCCCTCCTTTTATGAAGAGCAACGGTTACAGCAAGGCTCCGGCGGGGTACAGCAGACAATAGAGGTCCAGCCTCCCGGTCCACGCTGTCTCCTCTGTGTGCAGCACTAAACCAGGAATCAGTGCGAGCGGCATACAGAGGAGACAGCGAAGACCGGAAGGCTGGACCTCTAGCGTCTGCTGTACCCTGCCGGAGCCTTGCTGTAACTGTATCTGTGCACTCTCCCGCCGCTTATAATAGGAGGGGGGGCCCCCAGGTGAGGGAGGGGGGATCGGAGTCAGGCCCCCCAGGGGGAAAGAGTTGGAAAAAAAAAAAAGCAGGAGAATCAGAACTTGAGGGGCCCTCGTGTGCTGGCACGGCCTGCGCGGCCATATGTCCAGCCGAGTTCCTTCAAAAATTGTGTACAAGTGTACATAAAAGAATTGATGATGTTTTGAAGGCAAAGGGTGGTCACACCAAATATTGGTTTGATTTTTCTTTTGTTCATTCACTGCATTCTGTTGATTGATGACAATAAAATATTAACACTTCCATTTTTGAAAGCACTCTTTGTTTACAATATTTTTTTCCACACCTGCTTTAAACTTTTGCACACGGCTGTGTATGTATGTATTTATTTGTGTGTGTGTGTATTGTACATATGAAGATAGATAAATAGATATTTTTCAAAGACATTTTTAACTGTAAAAGTCTTGTTTTTGAGCACTCTGATTTCTAGATGCCTGGTTACATTTAGATTTCTGCCTAGACTGATGAATGAATATTTGCAGTACTATTTAATTAGAAAAGTTTGGTTTTGCTTTAACCACTTGCCGACCGCACACTCATACCGTGCGGCGGCAAAGTGGTAGCTGGAGGACCAGCGACACAGATCTGCGTCGCCAGGTGCCTCCCTAATTAATCAGGAAAGGGCGCTCGCGCGAGCGGCAGTTTCCTGTTAGATCACGGAGCGGGTCTCCGTGAATAGCCTATGAGCCGCTGATTGCGGCTCGCAGACTAAATGTAAACGTAGGAGACATATGTCTCCTTTGTTTACATTGTACTGCGCTACTGCGCAGCAGCGCCGTAAGGCAGATCGGCGATCCCCGGCCAATCAGCGGCCGGGGATCGCCGCCATGTGACAGGGGACAGCCTGTCACTGGCTGCACAGGACGGATAGCGTCCTGTGCAGCCCGGATCGCCAGGGGTGAGAGGGAGGGGGGGAATTTCGCCGCGGAAGGGAGCTTTGAGGTGCCCCCCCCCCCCCCCGCAACATGCCAGCCAGGAGGAGAGATCAGACCACCCCTGCACATCATCCCCATAGGGGGGAAAAAAGGGGGGCGATCTGATCGCTCTGCGTGCCAGCTGATCTGTGCGCTGCAGAGCCCACCCAGCACAGATCACCAAAAATAGCGCTGGTCCTTAAGGGGGGGGGGGGGGTAAAGGCTGGGTCATCAAGTGGTTAACTACCTAAAGATGCCCCACGCCAATGGGCGTGGATGTGGCGGCAGCCCCAGGACCGCCTAACGCCAATTGGCGTCAAGTCCTGGCGCTCTGATTTGCATGAGATTGCACGCAGGATGCGCGCGCATCTCCTGCTAGGGGGGCGGAGCTCCACCCCCTCTTCAGTCTCCGAGCGGTGAAGACTGTTAGACGGCGAAACCGCCGTCTTTTCTGTTAGTGCAGCGCTGGGATCAGCAGCAGAGCTGTACTGGGGACAGCCGTGCAACATGGCTGTCCCCCTGGGGGACAAGAGAGTGATCAGCTCTCATAGGCTGAAGCCTATGACAGCTGATCGCGTCATTGGCTGGGGGGAGGAAGGGAGCAGGGGGACAGCACAAACAAAAGCAGCATATTTTATTAAAAAAGCAACATAAATATTGATATATTAAAATAAAAAAAAAACTCGGTGGGGGGGGGGTTCAGACCCCACCAACAGAGAGCTCTGTTGGTGGGGAGAAAAGGGAGGGGGGGAATCACTTGTGTGCTGAGTTGTACGGGCCTGCAGCTATGCCTTAAAGCTGCAGTGGCCCATTTAGTTAAAATTTCCCTGGTCTTTAGGGGGGTTTACCACTGCAGTCCTCAAGTGGCTAATAATGCATCATGCTGATAGAGTGAATGCAGGTGTCACACAGAACACAGTGGACAGTGTTTGGTTGCTTATGATTAGAATGGAAGGGTGACAACAGGGTTAGAGCAAATGAAAAAGAGAGTGGGTAATAGGAGAAGGTGGAAGGACTCTTAGTGACTCCTCCACACCATTCTCCTTCCCCGGCACCTAGCTCTGAAACACAATTAATTATAGAATGTAATCACCCTCCCCGGCTCCCCGAGGCTGTCCAAGCAAATTCTCGAGCTCCCCGCCGATCTGCGGTGACTAACGCACCCTCCGAGGGACAGCAGCCTTTAGTAATTAAGATGGGATTGGGAAAATAATTAATGACTATAAAGTTGTAATTGGTAGGATGATTGATTAGTTGTGCGTGCGATGAGATAGCTGTCTATATTCAGATATTGATTCGCCAGCTCCGCGCTTGCTGTGTAATTACACAATTCCTTTTCATTAGATTAGCATTAAAGAACATTTTCACGTTGAGTAATTTGCAATTAACGAGTTTGCGCTAAGACCTGGAACACAATTTAAAGCGCTGCTATGATGCTGTGTGGGGGGATTGAACTACCATTCAGTTGATTTGCTTTACCGTGTTTTCTTTTTGTAGCTACAGACCAGACAAGGCTTTTATTGCTCCATATAAAATATACATCCAAATCCTTGTAACCTTGTTACCTCCATCTTCACTCTTAGGGCCTGATTCACAAAGCGGTGCTAACAGTTAGCACGCTGGTGAAAAGCCCTTTATCACACCTAAACTCAGTTTAGGCATGATAAGTTTAGGTGTGATAAGTTTAGGTGTGATAAGTTTAGGCATGATAAGTTTAGGTGTGATAAGTTTAGGCATGATAGGTTTAAGCACCAACTGCGTTAGCACCGCAGTGCACAGCTGATCAAAAGTTTTGCGCTAGCAAAGTTTGGTGCACTTCGCATAGAGTTTAATGGCGCTGCTTTGCGTGCGGGACTTTGCACGCTATCTACACTTATCTAAACTTAGCATGCCTAAACTTATTACACCTAAACTTATCACACCTAAACTTATTACGCCTAAACTGACTTTTCACCAGTGTGGTGCAAAGGTTATCACGCCTAAAGTCTTTTAGGCGTGATAACTGAGTTATCACCGCTTTGTGAATCAGGCCCTTAGTGTCCGTGGAAAGAAATATCTTTTGATGACATTTCTTGGGCATCTGACCTTTTTCTAAATGTCTTGTGTAGGAGGGATGCTGTAATTAGCAACCTAGTCTTTGGCAGCCCCTTGTACAAGGGGACATGGTGCACAAGTCACCCTCTCTTGTTGACCACCCTCTTCCCATCATATTCAGGGGAGTGACTGCAGGGTAAGTGAGATGCAGCTCTGGGGTTACCTTCTGGGACTGCCTTTCATTGAGCCTCCCTCCCATTGGCTGTGAGAATGTGGGCAACATCTGGACAGAAGGAGCTAGGGCTAGTAGGATGAACTTGATATGCTTATGGAAGGGGTAGTGACCTCTGAGGACCCTGAAATGTAAGTATGAGACTCTTTGGCTTCAATTCATCAAGCATTACCGCATTCGGTAATGCTGAAAACAGCTGACTTAACGAAGCACTTTAGAAAATGTTAATTCATCAAAGCTGTTACCGAATGAGAAGCTGAAATGACAGAGCAATGAGATAAATTACCGACATGTGCTCAACAAATGTTAATTCATCAAGGTTCCCACATTCGCTAACACATTCGGTGTTTATCTCAAGCTCTCCCCTGTCGTTACAGGCTTTGAAAGCCTTCTGTGTGAATGTTTTCATGATTAGCAGGAGCAGGCAGCCAATAGAAACAGCCCCTGTTCTCCTGCAAGTGCCGCTGATAGGTCACACAGGCTTCTCCACACAAGCAGACCCCCCAGGCAGTGAGCAGAGAGAACGGGTCAAAATATATCCCCAGATTCCCTTCGGTGGTGTAACCCTTTCAGGCCCTGTTTGATAATGCAAAGATGCTGGTGGTGAAATCACCAAGCATGGCATTTGTAATGTCTCCAGGAAGTTCATCTACGTTGTGGCAAATAAATAAAATGTTAAGAAACACTGATCGACAGATTCAGAGCAGCAGAGGCAGTATAAATAACAGTAACTATAACACCTTTACATCTAAAGGGATGTCTGGATGCCTTCTATTGTTATCAGCTTGTAACAACACAGAGACATTCCAAGCTGCTCTGCACCACTCTGCTGTTATGGAACAGCCTTTGATGAATTGAAGCCTTGTAGTTCGGTAACTTAACGAACCTCTACCACACATGGGAAAATATTGATGAATTAGCACAGTGAAGTGTAAAATACCGAATGCGGTATTTTAAGGACTGGGGTTTTGTTATCGAACACCCTTTGATGAATTGAAGCCTTTGACTTTTTGGGGGGTTCATTTTTTGGGATAGCAAAAAAAAAGTTCATAAACTCTGTAGTTGGGCTTAAAGGGAACCTGAACTAAGAAAAATTATTTAAAATAAACACATGAAGTAGCTGAAAATGAATATTACATATTTACCTCACAGTCAGTTCCTTTCAGAAGCTCACCATTTTATTCTTACCGTGATCCCTTCCAGTTCTGACAATATTTTGTCAGGACTGAAATACACTATTTGCTGTCAGTTATATATCAGCTGTTGTCAGTTACAACTGAATGTGCAAGGCCATGTCCATGTTTTCCTATGGCTCAAATGGGCGATATTACATTTTAACAGTGTGCTGACCTGGAAGCTGTTATGGGGTAATGGCCATTTTCAGTATGGAGGACGGTGAATTCCATTAATCACAGTGGACAAACAAGATGCAGGAGAGGAGAAAAAGATTGGTGAGGGGACTACACAGGAGGTAAGTATGATGTGGGTATGTATATTTTGACTTTTAATTTTCAGTCCAGGTTCTCTTTAAACCATATACATCAACCATTATCGTCAGGCTTGTCTGGTCAATAACCACAAGTCAGGCTGTATGCTCATATGACTGACTCAGAGCCCAGCCCGTAACATCTGCGCAAACGCCTACCTAACACAATACTACAATACACCCTGCAGGTAGATGTAGCATAGAGTTTGACAGATGGCTAATCACCAGTCAACCTGAATATTCTTGGCAATGCAATACTGGGCACAGTAGTTATGAATATACAAGATAGTCACCAGAGGCCTAGTAGATGAGGCTGTCCAGACGAGTGAGGCAAGTAGCAGAAGTGCCAGGAGTTCCTCGTGGCAGTGAAGGAGTCCAGATAGACACTTTCCAGAGATACCGTAGTCAAAGCAGGCCAAAGTCAGTCCAGGCAAAGTTCATGCAAATCCGTATCCAAGCAGAGGTCAATCCAGGCATCAAGACAGCATAGTCGAGGTACAAGGCAAGGTTGGCAACAGGAATCGATCAGAGGTTAAGAGTGGTCAGGGTACAAGGCAATAGTCGGCAACAGGAATCGATCAGAGGTTAAGCATGGTCAGGATACAAGGCAATAGTCGGCAACAGGAATCAATCAGAGGTTAAGCGTGGTCAGAATGCAAGGCAATAGTTAGCAACAAAATCAGACAGTGAGCACTACCCAGCAACAAGCCAAATACTATCACGGGACGATGACTAGGAGCACCCACTAGGTTTAAATACAAGAACTAACCAATCAACAAAGGCAGGATTGAACACAAACCAATAGCGTCAGCTGATCAGCCGACACGCAATCATGAGCATCAGCGTTACTGTTTACATCGGCGGAGTGCGTACTAAGAACGCGTCCAATCGGAGCTGTGAAGCCTCCTGCAATCCAGTGACGTTAGTGGCTTGCCGAGACCCATAAGTCGGAGCTGCAGCCCGGGTCTCAGCATTTCGCCACTGGCGTGCACCGGCGGACCTTACACGCACCTTGAATAATTATAATTTGCTTACTTGCTCTAATGTTTAATAAAAATGAAACTAACCTCACCTGCGCTCATTTATAGAGATGGCCCAAACGGTTCGTCGGTGGACAGTTACCAGTGGATATCAGCTGTTCACGTCCGCGGTGGGCGGCGAGCACATGACGTGTTCGACCCGCCTCTATACATCATCATTAAGCTAAACTTTGACCCCTTACATCACAGTCAGCAGGCACATGGCAGACAATCAGTCTGCACTCCCTCCCCCCCCCCCCCCCCCCCCCCTAAAAACGCAGCTGCGCCAGGCATGTTTCATTTTGTCTCTGGCTGCTTTCATGAGAGGAAGGAAGAGAGTGCATTGCTGAGATAGGAAAAGTAAGTTAGCTAGGCCTTTTTTGTTGTTGTTCCTCACTGACTGACGTGCGTGCGTGACACTCCACAGCCCACTGGCACCCAGAGCTGTGCATAGTATCACTGATGTTGGCCCATTAAGCTGCAGGCATAGTAGCACTCCAGTGCATTAGTTTAGACTGTATTCTGATAGCATTATTGCATTTCTCTGTATGTGACTCTACACAGCCCACTGATACCCACAGCTGTGCACAGTACTTCTACTGCTGTTGGCCCATTCAGTTGCTGGCATAGTCGCACCTCCAATACATTACTTTAGACTGTATACTGATAGTACTATTGCATTTCTCTGTGTGTGACACTACACAACCCACTTATACCCAGAGCTATGTACACTACTGCGATGTTGGCCCATTCAGTTGCAGGCACAGTACCACTCCAGTGCATTATTTTTCACTTGTTGCAGGCACAGTACCCCAAATAAAAAAAAAATACAGGCAGAGGCAGATGCAGGCTACCTCGCAGGGGTCCTCGAGGTCATGCTACTGTGATTTCCTGCGGCCCTGGAAGAATGCCCAGTGTTCAGGGGGCACGTACTTTCAACACCCAAAATTCAGAGGATGTAGTTAACTGACTTACACAGCACACCCCATCTTCTACAGCTTCCGCACGGAACCTTGCCACACCTTCCTCCTCCTGCTCTGATTCAGGCACCCCACAACAACTTATTACCATTCGCTAAACAGTCACCACCACCATCACTAGCACCACAGCTGCTCGACTTGATATGTCGGAGGAGTTATTCAAACATTCATGTGATGAATTTAGTGATGCACAACCCTAATAGGCAAATGTGATAAGGATGTTACACCACCTGATATGTCTGTTAGGCATCAGTACACACATAGACATAAGGTGTCATAATGATGTTGTAGTTCCTGTTGTTGGTGCCTTTTTGGAGGTGTCTGATACAAGTGGAGCAGTTGATGATGATGATGACGATGTGTCCATGGATGTCACATGGGTACCTGCAGAAAGAGATGAAGAACAGGGGGACAGTTCAGATGGGGAGACAGGAGACGAGTAGTTGTAACTAGTAGGGGGAGATCGTCAAAAGGAGCTAGTGGCACTGCACACAACATGTATCGGCACCTGGGGTCAGCCAGCCAACACGACCACCAACTTCTGCTGTTACTACCACCACCACCAGCAGCAGCAGCAGCAGAATACAGTCAACCCAAAGCTCACCAGTGTGGCAATTTTTTGGGTTGTCTGTCAACAGCAAAGCCATTTGCAACCTGTGCCACAAGACTCTGAGTCGTGGAAAGTCCAACACCCACCTACGTACAACTGTTTTGATAAGGTACCTGAGCTCCACCAATGCCAATGGGAGCAACACATGAGGAGAAGCAGCACCCAAAGTATAAGCCGCCTTCCTCCTGGTCCAACTTCTTCAGCCATGTCACCCTCTGCTGTCCTTGTCCCTTCGCAGCCACCCTCCACTCTGCCGCTCACCTTGAGCACTCTTCCTGCTCATCTGCCTACAGTTAGGATTCTGTCAAGAACATTTTTGAGCCTAAGAAGCCGATGTCGCCGAGTCCCCCCTTTGCCCGGCATCTGACAGCTGGCTTGTCGGAACTGTTAGCCTGCCAGCAGTTACTATACAAGCTGGTGGAGTCTGAAGCCTTTCAAAAATGTGTTTTGATTTGCACACTGCAGTGGAAGGTACCCGGCAGAACTTATTTTTTCCAGGAAAGCAATCCCCAGCCTGTACTGTAATGTGGAAAGCCAAGTCACTGCATCTCTGGCACACAGTGTTGGGACAAGGGTTCTAACCACTGATACCTGGTCTGCAAAGCACAGTCAGGGCAGGTATATCACCCCAACTCCCTAGGGCCTATTCCACATCCCAGTGCACTAAAAACATTTTTTTCTAAATAACAATTACATTTTTTTCTCAAATTAAATTTGTATGTATAAACCTGTGCCATCATGTGCAGAGCCAAGTCACTGCATCTCTGGCACATAGTGTTGGGGCATAGGTCCATCTAACCACTGATACCTGGTCTGTAGAGCATGGTCAGGGAGGGTATATTACCTACACGTTGGGTAAACCTGCTGACCACTAGCAAGCATCCACTGCGTGGCTCTGCATTGGAGTTGGTGACACCACCACAAAAGGCAGGCAGGCCTGCTGCCATCTCTTCTTCTCCTCCTACTCATCCTCCATCATCCTCTTCGCTATCGTCTTCGGCTGAGTCCTCCTCTGCTGCTGCTGCACCCTCCCCTACTACTAAGTGCACACCCCCAGCTCCCCAGAGCCTATTTCACATCTCAGTGCACACACTAATAACATTTTTTTCTTAAATTAAATGTATATGTGTAAACCTGCACATACATGTGCAGAGCCAAGTCCCAGCCTCTGTTGTCAGTGACACTCACCAGGGATGCAACAAACATTAATTTTCTGTGTGTACTGTGATTTCTGGCCTTCGGGGATTAAAACCCAACTCTGCATCAACTACGTAATTTTTGGTGGGACTTTTGGCATGGATCCCCCTCCGGCATGCCACAGTCCAGGTGTTGAATCCCTTGAAACAACTTTCTAATCACTTTTTTTTTTTGTCTACAAGTTCGGTAATTTACCAAAGCCCATTGATAAAAAACAGTGCGTAACAGTCTCTGTTGAGAGTCTCTGTTGTTAGAGTAGGTTCACACTTTTTTTTGAAAATGTATCCGTGGCTCCGTTTTTTGGCCCGGCTCAAAAATGGAGTCACGGATACCAATGTTAAAAATAGAATCCATTTTCACTTCGCCCCCCCTCCTCCCCTGGGTCCCCCATCCCTGCTCCCCTCCAGCTACTTGTGCAAAATTTGTTAAAATGTAACGTATACCTTCTCCACATCCTCTTCTCGCTGCGTCACTTCTTGCAATGCCGCCCTCTTAAGTATAGAGGGCGGCATTGCAGGAAGGCAAGCGGAGGAAGAAGGTAAGCTCCCCACTCGCTGACGCTATACATTTTACCAAGTTTTGCGCAAGTAGCTGGAGGAGGAGTGGGGTCGGAGGACCCCCAGGTGAGGGGGGGGGCAACCCTTCCTCCCCGCCGGCCACTCTCAACCCTGTTCTGGCTGCTACCCCCTCCAGCATGGCGGCTCCCTCTCTCCCCATGGCTGGGCATAAGTTTAAACAGACTGGAAACGTGTTCTCTGCAAAAAAGCATTTTTAGGAAAAACGGAGGGGAGGAAAAAAAAACGTTAGTTTGAAACTGATGCGATCCTGAATAGACAAATGTGGACCTAGCCTTATATGCTGTTGCCCACACAGAGACAGCATTACAATAGTAAGAGGAATCCTGACATCCCTTTAGATGTACATGTATTATAATACTGTTTGTTAGACTGCCTCTGCTCCTTTTAAATCTGTACATTAGTTTTTCTTAACATGTTATTTAGTTGCCACAGCTTAGAGGAGCTTCCAGGAGACATTACACATGCCACCCTTAGGTGATTTCCCCCACTAGCTCCTCCGCATATTCAAACAGGAACCTAAGAGGTTAAACAGCCGAATGCCTGCAGGGGAAGCCTCTATTGTCCTGTGTACTCTCTGCTCGCTGCCCTGGAGGGTAGAAAAGCTAAACCCACTGGAGAAGCCTGCAGATCCTATCCGATTCGATCATCGGGACTTGCAGGATATGGGCTGTTTCTGTTGGCTCCCTGCTCCTGGCAATCATTGGGATATCCACACGGAAGGCATTCAAAGCTGGTTTTCACCACCTCTGTACTCGAAAGACAAAAAGGATTGAGAACCCAAATAGTGCAATATGTCACTTCAATTGATGTAATTGGTGTATATGTGAGATAATATACTCACAAATCTGGGTTACCACTTGTAACCCTAGTGATGGCAGGTGGGGAGATTAGACCTCATCCCACTCGGGTTTAAGAATGTCGCTTTCCGTAGAAGTACAAAAGGGGTAACACCCCTCCACCCAGGATGGACTCACAAGATAAGCACATTTTTAAACAGAGGTGCCAGGTAGGATATAATAATTTAAAAACACCAACCGAGGTGCTTATACCTGTCTGGACTTTGAAAAGCTCCTTGTATTGCCTGATGAAGCGGGATGTTGCTAGTTAAACATGTTGCATAATTGTGGAGTATCCTTGAATAAAAAAACAAATTTTTCAGTGAAAACTGACTATTGAGTCTTATTGGGGAGTTAAGTCCACCACTACCTCCATTTTAAATGGTTTTCAATTATTTTATCCTACCTGGTGCCTCTGTTTAAAAATGTGTTTACTTTCTTCAGGTGTCACCATCCCATCTCCATAACTACAGTCACATGACAAAAGACCGCACTGAAATCATAGAAGGTGGAGTCTGGAGAGGTCAGTTACTTCTCTTCTCCACTTCACTTCACTCATGTTACTTTGCATAGGGAAGAGGGGTCACATCTGGCTACCTATACTGGGGTAACAACTATACGGGGGGCTACTTTTGGCTATCTACACTGGGGAAACCCCTGGCTGCCTTATAGTGAGGGGTTACAAATACTGGGGTGGGGCTACCTCTGGCTATCTATAATGGAGGCTCCTCTTTGGCTAGCAATACTGGTGGGTCCTACCTGGAATCCAATGGTCTTGTGTAACGCTCGGTGAAGCACAGAGAGGTCTGATTACCGGTGACCTGCAGCGTCACGGGGAATACAGACGTATACCAGATTATATGTGATCTGCAGTATCACCGATAATCCAATATACCAGCTAACCTCTGTTCACCGGAGTAGAGTGTAGTGTTTTGGTGTAACAGTAACACTTAGAGGACTAGACCTCAGTACAGTAAGACGTACCGTACAGATTACTTCCGCACCCCTGAACTCTCCAAGACGGGAGGAGTCAGACTGTTAGCAAGAAGTATCTTCTGAAAGTCACCCTCAAGCGGAAGGGTTACTAACAGAACGAAGAACCTCCTCCAATGATGAGGTCGGTTCTCGAGGTCGGACAAGCCAGGTCGTACACACACGGACAGATAAAGTACAAGATCGAGAGGCAGAGGCGTAGTCAAAGTACAGGCAGGGTTCGGCAACGGGGTATCAGATATATCGGGGTACAGAATCAGGAGGCAGAAACAGAGTCTAGGAGCGAGCCGGGGTTCGGCAACGGAGTATCAGAAATAACGAGGTACAAGATCAAAGTTCAGAAGAGTAGTCAAGGCAGGCAAGAAGTCATAACAAATAATCACAATCAAACTAGTACTTTAAGCTATCAACAAATCTAGCTTTAGTGTAGGATTACAGCTCCAGCTGGTCGCGGCACACTAACGGATCTGACTAAGTTGGATCTGGGTGCTCCCACGTATGTGAACGCAACGCCAGACACCAGAGAAGTGAACAGCCGGCAGTATATATACTCAAATGTTCCCCCAGCACCTCCCTCAGTGATGAGCCAATGAGGTGCAGAATCCGGGTCAGCTGACCAGCCTGGTCAGCTGACTCCCCTCTACCTGTCATAAATCTCCCTTGAGTGCGCGCGCGCGCGCGTCACTCTGAATACTGAGGGACTACGAGTCCCAGCCAGCGCAGCCCCGCTCAGCGGTGACTCCGCAGCGGGGACCGGCGGGCTACTCGCCGCACCCAACGCGGCGGTTTCGCCGCGTTCTGCGGCCTCATGCACGGAGGCAGCCGCCTCATGATGCGAGGAGGCGGCTGCCTCTCCGTGCGAGACAAGGCTGAGTGCGGAAGGAGCCGCCCGCCGCCGGCTCATGGCGGCGGCTCCTCCGCGCTTTCTCACAGTACCCCCCCCCGAGGAGTGGACTCCGGACAGCTCCTTCCAGGTTTCCCTGGATGTGCAGCATGGAACTCTCTCACCAACTCGTCCGCATGCATGCGGTTCCCAGGCACCCATTGCCTCTCCTCAATGCCGTACCCCTTCCAATGTACGAGATATTGCACCGAGTTCTGTACAGTACGTGAATCAATTATCTTCTCCACCTCGTATTCAGGTTGGGCATCTACCAACACAGGAGGGGGAGGAGTGGGACCCACCTGGACCGCTGGCTTAAGAAGGGAAACATGAAAAGACCTTACCCCCCGCATGCTAGTGGGAAGTTCGACAGTATAAGTAACATTGTTGATCTTCTTGGTTATCGGAAATGGACCCACAAACCTGGGACCAAGCTTATTAGAAGGTTGTTTTAGGGCCAAGTGACGTGTGGACACCCAAACCGGGTCTCCTGGTTGGAACCTCCACTCCACCGACCGTCTCTTGTCGGCTTGACCCTTCTGACTCAAAAAGGCCTTCTCCAAGTTATTTCTTACTGTCGCCCACAGATCCTTGAATGACCTTTGCCAGACCTCCAGGGCTGGAAACGGAGTGGAGGCTATAGGCAATGGGGAAAATTTGGGTAATCTTCCCGTCACTACTTGAAAAGGCGAAAAACCGGAGGATGAGTTTTTTAAATTATTTTGGGCAAATTCTGCAAACGGCAGAAATCTGACCCAATCGTCCTGTGCTTCAGCTACATAACACCTTAAGAACTGCTCTAATGATTGATTTATTCTCTCAGTCTGGCCGTTGGTCTGAGGGTGATATCCAGACGAGAAGGACAGTTTTATGTCCATGAGCTGGCAAAAAGCTTTCCAAAAACGTGAGACGAACTGAACTCCCCTGTCTGAAACTATGTTTTCGGGAATACCATGCAATCGAAAGACATGCGTAATGAACAACTCGGCCAGTTCTTGAGCGGAGGGGAGTCCTTTTAGGGGTACAAAATGGGCCATCTTGCTAAAACGGTCGACCACGACCCAAATGACCGTCATTCCCTCAGACCTGGGCAGCTCGCCTACAAAATCCATGGACAGGTGGGTCCACGGTTCAGTTGGGGTGGGCAATGACTGCAAGGTACCGACAGATGCCAACCGGGAGGGTTTACTCTTGGCACATGTCACACACTCCTTCACATATTCCTTGCAATCCGCTGCCAGAGAAGGCCACCAGGCGCATCTGGCTACTAAATCCTGTGTTCTGGATGCCCCCGGATGCCCTGCATTCTTATGTGCGTGGAACATCTCTAGAACCTGAAGGCGAAACGGCAGAGGAACGAACAGAACCCCTGCGGGCTTCCCTTCCGGGATGTCCTGCTGAAAGGGACTCAGCGTCTCCTTCCAATCCTCCCAAGTTCCAGTGGCTGCCAGTATCAATCTCTGAGGAATAATGGTCTCAGGAACGGAGGGCTGTGCTGTCTCTGCCTCAAAGCATCTGGACAAGGCATCTGCCTTAACATTCTTGCTCCCCGGGGTATATGTAATGATGAAGGTGAACCTGGAGAAAAATAGCGACCATCGAGCCTGACGAGGGCTCAACCTCTTAGCCCCCTCGATGTATTCTAAGTTCTTATGATCGGTGTAAACTGTAATGGTATGCTCAGCTCCTTCTAACCAATGTCGCCATTCCTCGAAAGCTAATTTGATGGCCAGGAGCTCCCTATTACCAATATCATAATTCCTCTCTGCAGGGGAAAACCTGCGGGAGAAGTAAGCGCAAGGGTGCATTCTACCTTGCAAGCCTGATCGCTGAGACAGCACAGCCCCCACTCCTACCTCTGAAGCATCCACCTCCACAATGAACGGGAAGGACGTATCCACATGTCTGAGGATGGGTGCTGAACAGAATAGGCCCTTCAGAGTGGAAAAAGCATGTACAGCCTCAGGAGACCAGTGAGTTGTATCTGCCCCTTTCCTAGTGAGACTTGTAAGGGGAGAAATGACTGTGGAATACCCCTTTATAAACCGTCTATAGTAATTGGCAAAGCCAAGAAAACGCTGAAGAGGTTTTAACCCTACCGGCTGTGGCCACTCCAGCACAGCCGAAACCTTGGCAGGATCCATAGACAGGCCTGTGGTGGAAATTATATACCCCAAGAAGGCGACGGACGTTACTTCAAAGATACATTTTTCAAGTTTTGCATATAAGAAGTTCTGCCTCAACAGATTCAAAACAAACCTCACATGGTCTCTATGTTCAGAGAGGTTGTTGGAGAAGATAAGAATATCATCAAGATAGACTAAAACAAATTTCCCCAACACCTCTCTGAATACCTCGTTAATGAGTTCCTGGAAGACGGCCGGGGCATTACAGAGCCCGAAGGGCATCACCAGGTACTCGTAATGCCCGTCTGGTGTATTAAAGGCCGTCTTCCACTCATCGCCCTTTCTTATTCGTATCAAGTTATACGCGCCCCGCAAATCTAGTTTAGAGAAGATTTTAGCGTCTGTAATTTGTGTGAACAAATCGTCTATCAGTGGCAGGGGATAGCGGTTCTTGACTGTAATTTTGTTAAGGCCGCGATAATCAATGCAGGGTCGCAGGCCTCCATCTTTCTTTTTAACAAAAAAGAAACCAGCTCCAGCAGGTGACCGAGACGGCCGAATGAACCCTTTGGCCAAGTTTTCACGTATATAATCCTGCATGGCTATTTTTTCGGGTCCCGACAGGTTGTACAAATGACCCCGGGGAGGTACACATCCTGAACGGAGGTCAATGGGACAATCGAAAGGGCGATGTGGGGGTAACCTGTCTGCTGCTTTGGGACAGAACACGTCGGAATACTCGGAATATTGGTCAGGTACCCCTTCCACCTGAACTCTGGTTTGCCCCAGGGTCAGCTTCCCCAAACACTGCTGAAAACAACGAGGTGACCAAGTGGTTAACTGCCCTGTGGCCCAATCAATTTGAGGTGAGTGGAGTTGCAACCAGGGCATGCCTAGGATGATAGTGGAGGTTGACATGTGCAATACAAAAAATGATAATTGTTCCCCATGAAGTACCCCTATAGTGACTTTCACCTCTGGAGTCTGTGACAGCGGGTGCTCCCGTTGCAGCGGGGAATCGTCCACCGCCGTGACCTGAATGGGGGGATTCACTGAAATGAGGGGAATACCCAACTCCTGAGCAAATGCAAAATTCATAAAATTAGCCGCTGAGCCGGAATCAATAAATGCTTCAGTGGCTACTGACTTATTCTCCCATGTAATCGTACAGGGGAGAAGCAGTTTCTTCTCTTTAAGGGGTGAAAATTGTGTGCCTAGGGTGTCACCCCCCACTACTCCTAGGCAGACCCGTTTCCCGACCTGTTAGGACAGTTTCGCACCCTATGCCCTGCCTCTGCACAATATAGGCACAGTTGTCACGTCATTCTCCTCCTCCGCTCCACCTGGGTCAGTTTTGACCGACCAATTTGCATTGGCTCTGGTGGAGGCAAGGCCGGAGAGGTTGAGACAGGCGGAGTTATTGTTACTGGCGATGCAACAGCCGGTACAGTATACGAGGTCACCCTGACCCGGTGACTACTCCTAGCCTGCCTCTGATGACGTAGCCTGCGATCTACTCGTATGGCCGACGATATGGCCTCGTCTACTGTCTTGGGCTCAGGCACAGTCAACATTAGGTCGGAGACCTCTTCCGACAACCCAGACAGGAAGTAGTCCATGAGGGCAAAATTATCAAATCTCGAGGTGACCGACCACCTACGGAACTCTGCCGCATAATCCTCGACCGACCCTCTGCCTTGCCGCAAAAGCTTGAGTTTCCGCTCTGAGGTCACAGCAAGGTCAGGGTCGTCGTAGATTATGGCCATGGCCTTAAAGAACTCGTCTACCGAAGTCAGAGCGGTATCGGTAGCAGGCAAGTTATATGCCCAGGACTGGGATTCCCCAGTCAACAAGGTTTTAATAAAGATGACCCGTTGGGCCTCAGTCCCCGAGGATCGGGGTCTCAATTCAAAATACGACAACACTCTACTCCTGAAATTCCGGAAGTCAGACTTGTGGCCGGAAAACTTATCAGGCACAGGCATGCGTATGTCATCACTATGAGGGGATCGCACTGATTCAACTGATGTCTGGAGGGTTCTCACAGAGCCTGATAAGGCATCAATTAAGGCTTTGTGCTGGCTTAATGATTGATGAATGCTATCCACCGAAGTGGCAAGCATAGTCAGAGGATCAGTGCGTTCCATCAGTGTTTTGGTCTGGCGTTCTGTAACGCTCGGTGAAGCACAGAGAGGTCTGATTACCGGTGACCTGCAGCGTCACGGGGAATACAGACGTATACCAGATTATATGTGATCTGCAGTATCACCGATAATCCAATATACCAGCTAACCTCTGTTCACCGGAGTAGGGTGTAGTGTTTTGGTGTAACAGTAACACTTAGAGGACTAGACCTCAGTACAGTAAGACGTACCGTACAGATTACTTCCGCACCCCTGAACTCTCCAAGACGGGAGGAGTCAGACTGTTAGCAAGAAGTATCTTCTGAAAGTCACCCTCAAGCGGAAGGGTTACTAACAGAACGAAGAACCTCCTCCAATGATGAGGTCGGTTCTCGAGGTCGGACAAGCCAGGTCGTACACACACGGACAGATAAAGTACAAGATCGAGAGGCAGAGGCGTAGTCAAAGTACAGGCAGGGTTCGGCAACGGGGTATCAGATATATCGGGGTACAGAATCAGGAGGCAGAAACAGAGTCTAGGAGCGAGCCGGGGTTCGGCAACGGAGTATCAGAAATAACGAGGTACAAGATCAAAGTTCAGAAGAGTAGTCAAGGCAGGCAAGAAGTCATAACAAATAATCACAATCAAACTAGTACTTTAAGCTATCAACAAATCTAGCTTTAGTGTAGGATTACAGCTCCAGCTGGTCCCGGCACACTAACGGATCTGACTAACGGATCTGGGTGCTCCCACGTATGTGAACGCAACGCCAGACACCAGAGAAGTGAACAGCCGGCAGTATATATACTCAAATGTTCCCCCAGCACCTCCCTCAGTGATGAGCCAATGAGGTGCAGAATCCGGGTCAGCTGACCAGCCTGGTCAGCTGACTCCCCTCTACCTGTCATAAATCTCCCTTGAGTGCGCGCGCGCGCGCGCGTCACTCTGAATACTGAGGGACTACGAGTCCCAGCCAGCGCAGCCCCGCTCAGCGGTGACTCCGCAGCGGGGACCGGCGGGCTACTCGCCGCACCCAACGCGGCGGTTTCGCCGCGTTCTGCGGCCTCATGCACGGAGGCAGCCGCCTCATGATGCGAGGAGGCGGCTGCCTCTCCGTGCGAGACAAGGCTGAGTGCGGAAGGAGCCGCCCGCCGCCGGCTCATGGCGGCGGCTCCTCCGCGCTTTCTCACATCTTGGTCCAATGGTCTTTTGTAAAGTGTGCTTGGCAGGTCTGCTTCACTGAAATTCAGTGCTTGTTTGCCTGGGGTATGCTCAAACTAAACTAAGGATTATTCCTTTTAAAATACAGGTAGAATCCTGTGTCTTGTTCTGCAATGTGTACTTTGCGTCCTGTATCCTCCTGGAGTGACTCCCTGGGGAAAGTTTAGTGGTGGGTAGTTGGTGA
This sequence comes from Hyperolius riggenbachi, assembly GCF_040937935.1. Taxonomy (NCBI): domain Eukaryota; kingdom Metazoa; phylum Chordata; class Amphibia; order Anura; family Hyperoliidae; genus Hyperolius; species Hyperolius riggenbachi. Next base: position 141,146,051 of record NC_090657.1, read on the forward strand.
CTCTTGTATTGGTGATGATCAGGGGTAGTTAATGAGATGCAGATAATTATGAGCTAATGCTAATTTTATGCAAGGACCTAACCAGTAAGGAGTCCTTGGGCATGACTTCCTAATGGTCCAGGGTGGCCTACTAAGCATTCCTAAAAGACAGCAAACTCTCAGATGATTTGAGTCAGATGGGCATGAAGCGCTATTCACATTTGTTGGCATTTAAAGAAACACTGAAGCGAAAAAAAAATTATGATATTATGATTTGTATGTGTAGTACAGCTAAGAAATAAAACATTAAGATCAGATACATCAGTCTAATTGTTTCCAGTACAGGAAGATTTAAGAAACTCCAGTTGTTATCTCTATACAAAAAAGCCATTAAGCTCTACGACTTTCAAAGTCGTGGAGAGGGCTGTTTTCTGACTTTTATTATCTCAACTGTTAGTTCATTTTTTACTTTTCCTCTGCCAGAGGAGAGGTCATTAGTTCACAGACTGCTCTGAAAGAATCATTTTGAATGCTGAGTGTTGTGTAAACTGCACATATTAGAGAATGATGCAATGTTAGAAAAAACACTATATACCTGAAAATAAAAATATGAGAATATTTTCTTTGCTGCTAATCTCCTAGTAATTATTCATAGTACACAAACAATTCATTATATCATATATTTTTTTTCGCTTCAGTGTCTCTTTAACTGTATGCAGCTTGAAAATGAACAGTTTGATTGGTACACTTTTTTTTTCAAGCTGCATGCATTTGTATAAAATTAGCATCAATGTATAACTATTTACATCTCATTGACCATCCCTAGTGATGATCACACAGTAATCAGCAAGTAAGCTTGAGTGACCAGCAGGATATTTTTTGTATGGCTGGATAAGACAGAAGAAAAGGTGTTTCAGGGTTATTAATCATATCTGTGCTTTTATTAAACACTTTTGTTTCAGTACATAACAGTAATTTCATATGCATGGATCTAGTACAGGTTCACTTTAAAACCAATGCTATATGGCTGCTAGAAATTTTTAACCCCTGCTCAAAGCACATATAGTGCAAGGACTCACGCTATAGTGGCCGCATAATTTCATAAATACTGATTGATCTAATTCATTTCCTCATTTCTGAATTATGCCCCTGTATGTCCTCTTTCCAATCTTCCCTTCTCCTCCAGTTGCCCCATTTTCCATGAAGATTTATCATCTTAGTGTCATTAATGCTGGAATTTCAGCCTCTAAGTACTCGGCTGAGGTGCTAATAACTATTTATTCTAGAAAAATGATCAGCGAAGACAGAACGAAGAGGGTTTTAGTACTTACTTAACTCGCACTGCTAAAGCAGTTGCCTAGGTTACTGAAGACATATTCTAAAATTGTGTATAATGTAGTCAGGGTGAGGAAATTATGTTAAAAAGGCCCCTTAATTTTAAAAATAAAGTGAGAAACTGAAAATATGTGCTCAGACTGTGTTGTTACACACCGAAAGCATCCAACACTTTGCTTATATCTCTTCTAAACATTTTAGAATAGATCCCTAAGTGGTGCAAAGCCAACCAAAGCACTTTTGGTGGTAAATGAATGCACCATCTTGATGCTTACTGAATAAAGCTGTGCAAACAGCAGTGATGATGTGTGTGCAGGGACAGCATTGACCCACAGCAAGCTCACTTCAGTTCAGATAAGTCTCATCAGTGAGACTTAAAAACACACACACAAAAAAATATACAGGATCTTCTCAAAAAATTAGCATATTGTGATAAAGTTCATTATTTTCTGTAATGTACTGATAAACATTAGACTTTCATATATTTTAGATTCAAATACACACAACTGAAGTAGTTCAAGCCTTTTATTGTTTTAATATTGATGATTTTGGCATACAGCTCATGAAAACCTAAATTTCCTATCTCAAAAAATTAGCATATTTCATCCGACCAATAAAAGAAAAGTGTTTTTAAAACAAAAAAAAGTCAACCTTCAAATAATTATGTTCAGTTATGCACTCAATACTTGGTCGGGAATCCTTTTGCAGAAATGACTGCTTCAATGCGATGTGGCATGGAGGCAATCAGCCTGTGGCACTGCTCAGGTGTTATGGAGGCCCAGGATGCTTCAATAGCGGCCTTAAGCTCATCCGGAGTGTTGGGTCTTGCGTCTCTCAACTTCCTCTTCACAATATGCCACAGATTCTCTATGGGGTTCAGGTCAGGAGAGTTGGCAGGCCAATTGAGCACAGTAATACCATGGTCAGTAAACCATTTACCAGTGGTTTTGGCACTGTGAGCAGGTGCCAGGCCGTGCTGAAAAATGAAATCTTCATCTCCATAAAGTTTTTCAGCAGATGGAAGCATGAAGTGCTCCAAAATCTCCTGATAGCTAGCTGCATTGACCCTGCCCTTGATAAAACACAGTGGACCAACACCAGCAGCTGACATGGCACCCCAGACCATCACTAACTGTGGGTACTTGACACTGGACTTCATGCATTTTGGCATTTCCCTCTCCCCAGTCTTCCTCTAGACTCTGGCACCTTGATTTCCGAAACACATGTAAAAGTTGCTTTCATCCGAGAAAAGTACTTTGGACCCCTGAGCAACAGTCCAGTGCTGCTTCTCTGTAGCCCAGGTCAGGCGCTTCTGCCACTGTTCTTGGTTTAAAAGTGGGTTCATGCTTCCATCTGCTGAAAAGCTTTATGGAGATGAAGATTTCATTTTTCAGCACGACTTGGCACCTGCTCACAGTGCCAAAACCACTGGTAAATGGTTTACTGACCATGGTATTACTGTGCTCAATTGGCCTGCCAACTCTCCTGACCTGAACCCCATAGAGAATCTGTGGCATATTGTGAAGAGGAAGTTGAGAGACGCAAGACCCAACACTCCGGATGAGCTTAAGGCCGCTAATGAAGCATCCTGGGCCTCCATAACACCTGAGCAGTGCCACAGGCTGATTGCCTCCATGCCACATCGCATTGAAGCAGTCATTTCTGCAAAAGGATTCCCGACCAAGTATTGAGTGCATAACTGAACATAATTATTTGAAGGTTGACTTTTTTTGTTTTAAAAACACTTTTCTTTTATTGGTCGGATGAAATATGCTAATTTTGTGAGATAGGAAATTTAGGTTTTCATGAGCTGTATGCCAAAATCATCAATATTAAAACAATAAAAGGCTTGAACTACTTCAGTTGTGTGTATTTGAATCTAAAATATATGAAAGTCTAATGTTTATCAGTACATTACAGAAAATAATGAACTTTATCACAATATGCTAATTTTTTGAGAAGATCCTGTATAAGGTGAGAGTTTTACAGGTCCATAGCAAATGCACAACAACGGGATTTGTAAAACATAGATTTTAATTATAAGCTTCAAATTAGCCAGTGGATACAACGCGTTGCCGTCCGTATTACGCCAACTTGTGAAGGAGGCAGACACATACAAACATCAGAGGTGCATAGACTCTACTGTCTGATGTTCACACTGCATGCGTACCAGTGCAGTGCGCAGACATATGCTGCACGCATTTTTAGCAAAATGCACGGCTGACCCATTCACTACAGTGAATGGCATCAGCCACGCAACGCATGCAAGTGCAGATGGCATGTCATCACACGCATTGCATTCCAATCGCACTGCCATCTGCATGTGATAATGTGAACAAGGCCCTATTGATTGTATATGTTACGGCCAGAACCCCAAGTCTGGCCACTTCGGGTTCTGCCGGGCAAAAGTAGAAGTGGCCATTTCGCTTCGAACAATATGAGAAAATTAAGATTTACGGATTCCTTGCGGTAATGTGACAAATGAAGCCAGCTCCATGGCTTTGGCTCCTCCCGCTGCCCCCTCCTATTCACGCGTGGCCCCCAGAGTCGTTCGTAGTGGCAGGAAAGCATAGCGGGAAGGCTGCAGACATTGCTTCTGCCAGCACCCAATCTGCAGGAACGTACGGCAGGAATCCCTGCCGCTACGAACAACTCTGGGGGACACACGTGTCCCTGGCTGCCAGAGCTGAGTAGGAGGTGGGCAGAGGGAGGAGCCAGAGCCGAGGAGCCGGCTTCATTTGTCACTTTGCCGCCGGGAATCTGCAAATCTTAATTCATTACTGACATTGGCCGCAGCGCGGGGCCACTTCTAGTTTTGCCTGGCCAGAACCCGAAGTTACCATACTTCAGGTTCTGGCTGTAACATTTATTCTGTTTGGTAGATGCTGTCTTACAGGAAAGTTTGCAATCTTTTGATCTTGCTGTGCTGAATGCCACCTTATGTACCTGAATTGTGAGTTGCAAATAGGGATCATGAGCTGCAATGTTCTGTTGATGTGAGTGAGACCTTCTTTGTTGTAACATCTGACATCATACCTCAGTGCAGTGTTGTGCATTCGAATCAGTGTAATAGTGTTGTGACTGTGATTAGGTCTTGTATTATACATTTTGATTAGTATCTTGCTATAGGTTGAATATTTGCAATTTTGTTAGTGAGGGTTGGGAAGGGTGTTTCAACTGATTTTTTTTTTCCTTTTTTGCTGGTAATCAAATCAAGTCATGACATTATGAAGAGCGTTATGAAAGATCACAATTATTTTTGTAGCTGATATCTATGCTTACCTCTGTTATACTGACTAGCATAATTTTTTTCCCTCATTCAGGTGCAGCCTGTAACTCTCTGCTCCCTCCTTTCTCTCCTATGCCAGCCCAGTGTGCATTGCGGGCACATGTGCTAGGCTGTGTGTGTAGGCACATGTGCTGCTACACTCCAGTCCATGGCCTTGATTCACACACCCGTGCTAACTGTTAGCACGGGCGTGCTAAACCGTTAACACGCGAAGTGCCGCACACAGACTTTTTAACGTGCAAAGTCCTGCGATCGCGCCATCGCGGACATTTGCGTGCGATAACGCAGACTTTTGCACGCGATCCAACCTGTGTCACCTCTTCCTGCCTTTTTAGTGCCGGTTGCGTTGCTGTCCAACTGAACTTTTGGCTTCAATAGTTTCTGAAAAGCACACCTGAAGCAAACATGCAGCTAGTGTGGTCAAACCTTAGTTGAAGGGCTTAAATTAAACTTCTAACAAAAAAAAAGCTCCTGGTGGTACTTACCTTGGGAGGTGGAAGCCTCTGGATCCTAATGTGGCTTCCCCCATCTTCCTCTGGCCTCTTGATCCTGGGTCAGGACTCCCAAACTGTTAAGTACCATAACAATACCTTGACAGCTTCGCGCAGGCACACTTGCAGCTTTCGTTTGGACTCAGGAAGAAATAGCCATGCCTGATCGGATTCGCTCTACTTCGCAGGCGTAGACACCTGTGCAGTAGAACCGATCCAATTGAGCTCGGCTTTTTCTGACTGAGGCCAAACCACAAGTACGCATGCTGGAGGCTCTCACTGCATTGTTATCATCCTGGAGCCCACTATATCGACAAGCTTATAGGTGGATTTTCGGGGGCTGCAGAAACGTACCAGAGGCTTCCCCCTCCCAAGGTAAGTACCCCCAGGAGCTACTTTTTCTGTTACAGGTTTACTTTATTTTGCATACTGGTTTTGGCTGGGCATGTGGCATAAAGCAGAGATTCTCAACTCAAGTACCCCTAACTGTGCATGTTTTGCAGAAAACCACAAACATTCACAGGTGAGGTAATTAGTGTCTGCGCAGAGCTCAGAGTTGAGAAACCTTGGCTTAAAATATTAGACACAGTAGAGGCAGAACATCCATGCAGTATGCATTGTTTAAAGGAAAATATTATGGGCAACCTACATACCATTCTCACTACAGAATCTCCTTAAAGGACTTACGAGGCAACAACCACTAAAAAAGTAAAGTACCTGCATGATGTTTAAATGCACGGAGGACGCCATCCGCGCCCTCCGTGCAGTTCCGCCGGGTCCCCTTAGTGAAATAGCCCCCCGTGCCGCTCGCGACCCCACAGGCTGGGTCGGGCTCTCCTGCCACTCCTAATATGGCCGCTGGAGCTGGCCGCGGCTGCGCAGTCCGCATTGCCGCGAGTGCGGCTGCACAGCTCTAGCCCTGGATTCGCTACATGATTTAAAGAAAAAAAAAACTGCTGCGCTGCCTCCTGGCTGGCGGAATTTATTAGACCGCCAGGAGGGTTAAGAAGGTTCTAGGGTGGTTCAGGATTTCTAGGTTGTATGCAAAAAATGTGAATTTGAGAAAGATTCCATTCAGTTCCCAGGTGAAAGTAAAACTGAATTGAATTCAGAAATAAACACCAGATACCAGGCCCGGATTTACATCACAGGCGCCTATAGGCACAGATGTCCTGACACCGTAGACTCCGCCTCCATGAACCTACAAACTTCCTCTACTTCCCTCACTCATCAAAGGTAGCTACAGGTGTCCCTTAGTATCAGGTAACAAGAAGTACCCTCAATATTAAGTAGCTAGCGCGGTGCCCCCAACTGAAGGGAAATCTCATCAGTGGAATGCAGAGACCCAGGCGAGTAACCTCTCATTTACACGCTCATCAGGATTCTGCATAGGGAAGGATGGAGGGGAGGCACTTGCGGATGGGAGTGAGCCGCCTTCCCATCATGAGACACCTTATGGTAAATCCGGCCCGGCCAGATACTTATCAGATACAGTAAAAAAAAAAAAACTTGGATTGAGAATAACTTGGTTTAAGAGCACTTTGCAATACAACCAAAAATGTTTGTCAAATTTTGACTTGATATACAAACAACGTCTTGATATACAAGAAAAACCAAGTATACATGCGTCACGTCATCACAACTAAGCCAATAGTTCTTGTACTTAATCTGAGTGTAGAGACTGTGCAAAATCACATTTTATGAAATCCTCAAAAGTAACTGTCACTGAACAAGTTCCTTGTAAAAGCTACCCACCAAAAAAAAAATAGGTTAGAGCGTGCTTATAGATGGCAATGATTTTGTTAGTTATAGTGAAATTCTTGTTTACATTTTTCTTTTATACCATTTTACTATAACTATTTTTAGATTTTAAACCAATCAAGTGGGTTTCCATTAATTCTTATGGGGAAATTCACTTTGATCTACTATAAGAGTGCTTTGGATTACTAGCATGTTTCTGGAACGAATTATGGTCGCAAACCAAGGTTCCACTGTACTTATTTCAGTAGAGGGAAGTATACGGATATCCCAGAGGCTTCCCAGATCATCCTCGACCCGACCATTCCCACTCAGGATCCCTCTGAACATATCCAACTAGAGCTCGTCAGTTATGTTCGCATTGCCTCGCTCCTATCTGTGCATGCACAAGTATGATCTGCACCTCTGCAGTATCATAAAGCCACTTGGCCGCGAACAAGAAGAAGGTCCAGGGCAAAAACACTGTCACCGGTGTGCTTTTTTATATGGGAAGGCCGTGTGCTGTCTTTCTTTTGATACTTACGATGGACATTGGAAGCTCTTGAGGCCATATAAAATGGAAAGGAGTGTCGCATTCGGCCCGGGGGCCTTGATCTGCGGTATATAGCCTTCCCATTTCTCTGTGTGACCTGTTATTCCAGGGTTGTTGACCGAACAGCTTGTCACAACTACGTGTGTTCCTAAGTATTTTCAAGGATGAGTGCATTGCTACTACGCATGTGCAAGTCCGAACTTGCAAATGTGTATTAGCAATGCACTCGTCCTCGGAACTACTCTTGGACACAAGTAGTTCTGAAGAGCTGTTTGACCAAACAGGTTGAATAGCTTTACCACTGAACAGCGGTAGGTTGGCTGGGGTAGATGAACAGGAAAGGCCTCTATACCACAGGTGTTAAACTCCAGTCCTCTAGGGCCATATCCATGCCAGTGTTTAGGATGGTCTGAGAAATTGGGAAATATGTTCTACTTGATGAGCGATATTGATTCAGTCCCATCAATTAATTTGAGCTGTGCCAAAAATGTGTGAGGACCTTGGGTACTGAAGTTCAACATCTCTGTTTTATACTATCCACAGCCTTCCCTCTATTGGGTAACAATCACACCTGAAGTGAATTTATTACTTCAGGTTTACGTAAAGTCATGTCCATGGATAGAATGACAGTGGATCCCTTGAAAGCATCAGCTATTTTTGATTGGCCAGCAGTGACAGAAATAAGTGGAATACAGCTTTTCATTGGATTTACCAGTTTCTACAGAAACACCAAAGTCTAGTCTTCATTCTGTTCATCCTCCAAGGCACAATAAGCCTTTGATCAACATACAAAACGATTTTCTCTGCTAGTCATGCAGTTTGGGTCAAATATGACCCCTAAGCAACTCAGAAAAATCGTATAGTGGCTATTATATTTCCGCCTTTAATGTCTGGCTCTGGAACTTTTGGCTTATCATGATTACAAAGTGTAATTACTCACCCGATCGCTTGCTCCATGTCACGTGTCCCCCGCCGGCAGCCGTCTCCTCTCTTCTACCTGTTTCCTGTATGACCGCATGATTACATACGCATCATACAGAGTTTGGAAGAGATAGAGGAGCCTGCTGCCGGAAGGGACACCGCATGGAGCTAGCAATCAGGTGAGTAATTACACACCACACTGCTGAGCTCCAGATCTGCAGGGAGCCACAGGAGGGGGGCCCATGTGGAGGTTGGATAATGTCGGTGCCCCTCCCAGCAGTGGCACCTATATCTGTTGCCTATACTGGGGCAATTATACTTACTACCTATATGGGGGCACCTATACCTGCTACCTACACTGGGGCACCTATTCCTGGCTACCTATACTTACTGCACCTGTACCTGGCTACCTATATTGGGGCACCTATACCTGGCTACATATGCTGGCTGCACTTATATCTGGATACCTGTACTGGCAGCAACTATTCCAGGACAGAAAAGTGGGATACCAATACATATATGGTATCCCATATATAGTATGGTTGGATTCAGCAGAATCAGGGCTTTTACAAACAGTAACATTTTTGTCACTAAATGCAATTCTTCAATTCAAAACACAACAGGCAAATATTTTTATTTCTTTTTTTTAACATATTTCACTCAAAATGTTGTTTTAACTCCAGAAAAAGTACAACATATTGTTTCAGTGTTCAAACCCAATTCATTACGGAAAAAACAATATATAATTTGTCCTACTTCAGGTAAGTTTTCTTGTAAAAAATCCTAAGTAAACCTAATGAGTACAAAATGTCTAAAAACTGCTTGGCAGTAGATGTTCGCGTTTAGGACACATCTGCTGGTATTGAAAGGGTTAAACTACCTCTTTTCCAGCCTGGAATGGAATCTATACTTTGCAGTTTGCACTGCAGACTGGCCAAGTATTTTATATTTCCTGCACAGGGTGATAGTTGTTTAAAGCAAGAACAATTGATCCACATTTCCCACCCCTACACTAAGGTATAATACACACAGGCAGGCCAAAGGTCAGTTTTTTGGGGGGCGGTCACTTGTTCTGATTGATAAGCAGATCATTTATCAATTTGACACAAGTGCCAAATCAACATACACATGTGTACAAGTCTTTCCAGTCTTGTTTCCAGCAAGTTTTCATGGGTTTCTGTGCCTTGTATATTACATTGATGAATCCTTTTGCATGCAGCACAGCATATGCACTAATAATCATTACTTAGGCTCGTTCCACATTAGGCACATTTGTAGAACGGAGTCCGCGGTCTGTGCTCTGGGTTTGAAAACCCGGAATGCAAACTGATCAGCTTTTCCAAAATGCTGCCAAGTTGCAGCATACGTTTCCAGTCTGGATCCATGGTGGGGAGGGGGCCGCCATGCTGGAGGTCCCTCACCCTGGACCCCCCCTTCCCTGCTTCCCCCTCCAGCTAGTTTCTTTTAAAATCATTTTAAAATGTAGCAGCGAGCAGGGAACTCACTCACCTCCTTGCGTTCCACCACTCGCTGCGTCACTTCCTGCAGTGCCGCTCAATGAAGTACAGAGGGTGGTAGCTCGCTGCTACATTGATTTTAAAAGAAACTAGCTGGACGGGGAGAGGGGATGTGGACACCTAGGTGGGGGGGGGGGGTCCAACAGCCCCTCCACCGCCGCTGTGCCCGTTGTCCCATTCCTGCCTGCTACCCCCTCCAGCATTGCGGCCCCCACCCCACCCACAGACAGGGCTGGGACACTGGAAACAGATCCGTTTCTGTGCCCACAGCTGTCTGTGTAGAGGGAGATCCGTTTTTGCATTAGGCTTCACTACCCTTGTATATATCTGGGGTCCGTGAAAACCCTGGAAATCCGGACCCTCCGTTTAGTTTTCAAAAGTGGATCCCCCGGATCGCCCACTGATCCGCTTTTGAAGTGTGTGAAGACTGCCCCTATATTTAGCATTTGTATCCGTAGCTCCGGTTTTGGTCCGGGCCCCAAAGCGGAGGCACGGATACATCTTTTAAACAAATGTGAACCGAGCCTAACTGGTACATTTCATCACTCAACAGCTCTGCGGTAGGATTCTCGTCCAATTATCGGAAAATCTGGTCATTTATTTGGACTATTTAAAAGAAATGAATACTGTCAAGTGCACTTGGCCTTACAAACTCAACATTATGGATGCTCAAATGAATGCACAACATGTCTCCTTGCATTCTAATCGCATGTACATTATACAGTATGTAGCTTGAAATTGGACCAATCAGAATAACTTCCTCTCAATTTTATTGGTCTTAGTTCAAGATGCATAACATTTACATGAAATTTGAATGCCAGGAGAAATGAATCATAGCAGCTGCTAATCAGAATAATTCTGCATGTCAACTTACTGCCCATACAATTCTATGGCCTGTTCATAGCACTGCTTTCTAATGTTTCACATTATTCTAACTTGCTGCATGCAGGCTCTGAATTAACATTAGTGATGGGCCGAACCTCCGATTTTAGGTTCGCGAACTTCCGCGGAAGGTTCGGTTCGCGGGGAAAAGTTCGCGAACCGCAAGAGACTTCAATGGGGAGGCGAACTTTGAAAAATAGAAAAAATTATGCTGGCCCCAAAAGTGATGGAAAAAGATGTTTCAAGGGGTCTAACACCTGGAGGGGGGCATGGCGGAGTGGGATACACGCCAAAAGTCCCGGGGAAAAATCTGCATGTGAAGCAAAACAGCGTTTTAAGGGCAGAAATCACATTGAATGCTAAATTGCAGGCCTAACGTGCTTTAAAACATCTTGCATGTGTATACATCAATCAGGTAGTGTAATTAGAGTACTGCTTCACACTGACGCACCAAACTAACTGTGTAACGCACCGCAAGTTACCAGCTGTTTGTGTAGTGACGGCCATGCTGGACTACTGCGCAACATGGCGAGATTGCTCTTCCTCACTCAGTGATATCAGGTAATGTGTGACTGCCTTCTCAACTTTCCATGGCATTGTTAAAAAGCTTAAGTTTCTCTAACCAATCCATTGTACGGCCTGAAAAAGGAGAGACTCCAGGCTCCTCCTCCTGGGGAAACACAAATAGCAGAAGCATTAAAAGCCCCCACCCTGCCCCTCCTGCCTCAGTATCTTGTGTTTCCGGCCGACCGGGGCGCAAGTAGCAGCTGAAGCTGGGCCGGAACATGAAGGGCTATGCTGGTGGGTTAAGAGATGCCTATCTATCTTGGCCTGTGATCAGGCGTTAGGAAGGTTATCTCGCCGGTAGTTAGCTCAGCATGTCGGCATTTACCTGAGCGGGCACGGAGAGGGAGTTTTTTGTGCAGCAAAGGTTATCCCCTGCAGATGCCAGCAGCCGGATAGAAGAGTACGGTGGACTGGAGCGGGCGGAAATGACGTAGACGCACGCGCGCGCGGCGTCTGGCGTCACTTATAGATGTATGCGGAAGTCTCCAGACGGATGTTGCCATATATGGAGCACGCTGGAGACTCGCAGCGGAAGCAAGCCGGAAAAGGGAAAGTTTTAAATCCAGCCCTTCCGCGCATCCCTGAAGGGATGGATTCACAGGAGACGCCAGCAGAGCAGGTTGAAACAGGCGCTTCTGTGGCACAGTCTCCAGCAGACAACGTGGAGTTGGTAAAGTACAGATCCACAGTGCTGCTTATATTCTGACATGTGGTATAAATAAGGGGACAGTAGGATACAGTGAGTTTATTCCTGTCTTTTGTCTCTTCTCTTTCCCTTCTCTAGTTAAAGGATATGGCGGAAACTAAGGGGGACAAGACTAAAGCAAAAAAATGCCAAAACTGTTTTTCAAAACTGGACAGTACATGGCCTAAAAACTTATGCCTGAAGTGTTCAGATAACATCATGGCCTCAGAGTCTATACTCTTAGTCAAGGACTTTATGGAGTCTATGAGGCAAGAGATAAGGACTGCATTAAAGGAGATGAAAGACAGTCAAGAGGGGAGGCTTACTACAGAAAGGCCTGGGCCCTCTAATGTAGAGAATAGTTCGATTCCCTTACTTTCACTACCTCAGTTGAATACGGAGGATGAGGAGGAGGAGGAGGAGGAAGAGGATGATGAACGAGCATCCGGCACAGGGGATGCGGAGAATCTCTCAGGGGAGGAATCAGAGAAAGAGAGTATAAAAGATAAGACACTGAGATTCTTGTTTCTGCCAGAAGAGACACAAGAATTACTTAAAGCAGTTTATATTACAGAGGAGATAAAAGAGGAAACCTCTCAAACTTCTGTGCAGGATAAAGTGTATGGGGGACTAATACAACAACAAGGGAGGTCTTTCCCAATACATCAGTCTTTAAAAGACATTATTGACACACAATGGAAAGAGCCAGAAAGAAGATTATTCATACCAAAATCTGCCAAGCGCAAGTTTCCGTTTAAAGTGCAGGATTTAGATAAATGGATGAGATGTCCAAAGATAGACGCGTCACTAGCTAAATATTGAAAGCAGTCTGATCTCTCCTTTGAGGACGCAGGGGCACTACAGGACCCCATGGATAAAAAAGTAGAGCTTCTGATTAAAAGAGCATGGGAGGCAGCTGTTTTTGGCTTTAAGTCAAATTTATCAGCAACATGTATTGGTAGAAATCTGAAAATATGGATGGAAAATTTAATGGAAAAGATAACGACAGGTCAGCCTCTAACTGCCTACTCAGCATCGATCCCGGTGGTGATTAAAGCTATTGCTTTTTTGGCAGACGCCACGGCTGAATCGATCAGAATCACAGCACGTACCACAGCTTTATTAAACTCAGCTCGTAGAGCTTTATGGTTAAAAACTTGGGAGGGCGACCTAACATCTAAAAATAAACTATGTGCGCTTCCCTTCGAAGGTGGACTCCTTTTTGGGTCGGAGTTGGAGAATATACTAAAAAGGTCAGCTGAAAGGGGGAATCAATTTCCTGACAAAAAGAAAAGGCCTTTTTTTAGGAAAGCGTATGTACAGGCAAAAAGTGAAAAGGAGCAAAGAGGGGCAAATTTTCAAAGGAAGTGGTTTCCCAAAGGAAGAGGCAGAGGAGGTTTTGTGCTGGGGAGACCAGACCCTGGTAAACAAGCCAAATGACTCAGAAGTAGGGGGGAGATTGAGGTTTTTTCAGGAGGAATGGGAAAAGATAAACCCAGATATTTTCGTAATGAACATTATAAAAGAGGGCTATCGCCTAGAATTTTTGATTTATCCTCCAAACAGGTTTTTTCTCAATCGCCTCCCAAAAGATTTTCAGATGGCATTAGGGATGAAAGCAACAATTTCGTCCTTGTTGTCAATGAAGGTAATAAAACCTGTACCAGTAAGAGAAAAGAACCAGGGTTTCTACTCTCATGTATTTCTAATAAAAAAGCCGACAGGCAAATTTTGGTTCATTTTGAATTTAAAGAAACTAAACCCCTTTCTAAAATACAAAAAGTTCAGAATGGAGAGTATCTATTCTGTACGACACCTTCTGAACAAGGGAGATTTTTTTGTGAATCTAGACCTGCAGGATGCCTACCTGCATGTGCCGATTTGGGAAGGGCATCAGAAATATTTAAGGTTTGCGGTAAAAACAGAAACCCAAACACTTCACTACCAATTTGTAGCTCTCCCGTTTGGGATAGCATCCGCTCCCAGAGTATTCACAAAAGTGATTGCGGAGGTAATGAAACCGTTAAGGTTACAGCCAGGCATAGCAATCATACCATATTTGGACGACATACTAATACATGCTCAGTCGAGAGAAAAGATAGAGACACACAAACGGATAGTAATAGAGATGTTTTCGAAACTCGGTTGGATAATCAACCTACAGAAGTCCAATTTGGTGCCGGAACAGGAGGTAAGGTTCCTAGGCTACCAGATAAATTCGGTTCAGACAAAAATTTTTCTACCCACAGAAAAAAGACAGAAGTTAATAGTCGGTACAACGCATAAATGGCCAGTCAAGGGTGACAATAAGAGAAGTAATGAAGTTAGTAGGATTGATGACATCAGCAATCCCGGCCATCACATGGGCTCAGTTTCACAGCAGAGATCTACAGAATTTTCTGTTGGACAGCTGGGACAAGTCGTCAAAAACGCTAGACAACCAAATACAAATCCCACAAAAAGTGAGAAACTCGGGGGAATGGTGGAGAAAAGAGGAGAATCTAGCAAAGGGCAGACAGTGGGCTCAGCAAGACATAGTGACAATCTCGACCGATGCAAGCGGCACAGGATGGGGGGCAGTTTGCAGGCAAGCTCATTTACAGGGCAGTTGGGACGTAAACGATTGTCGCCAGACATCGAATGCAAAGGAGTTAAAGGCAGTAGGGCTAGCGCTAAAGGGGTTTCAGGACCAGATAAAGGACAGAGATGTGTTAGTCCTCTCGGACAACGTCACTGCTGTAGCATACCTCAACAAACAGGGAGGAACGAGAGTGGAGAACCTGTTAGTGATAAGTATGGAAATTCTGCAATGGGCGGAGGAGCACGTGAATTCCATAGCAGCCACTCACCTCAAGGGCAGTCTAAACGTGGAAGCCGACTATCTCAGCAGAGTAAGAGTAGATCAGTCGGAATGGAGTCTAAATCAGGAGGTGTTTCAGGCAGTAAGGGTAAGATGGGCAAAGCCGGAAGTAGACCTGTTTGCCAGCCCAAGCAACAGAAAACTAGAGAAATTCATGTCATTACACAGAAACAGTCAAGCAATAGCAATAGATGCCCTATCTCAGCCTTGGCCGTACCAGACGGTGTATGCCTTCCCGCCTTTGCAGTTGATAGCAAAAACGATAAGAAAGTGGGATCAAGAAAACGCAAACATGATCATGATAGCGCCGTGGTGGCCAAAAAGGGCATGGTTCACGCAACTGTGGATAAGATCAGGAGGTCAGTTCTGGAGAATCCCAGACAGGGTGGACCTGATTCAGCAGGGGCCGATATATCATCCCAACCCCAGGCTGTTCAGCTATACGGCCTGGTTTCTGAGGAAGACTTATTAAGGGGAAAGGGTCTTTCAGAAAAGGTTATACAGACTTTGTTAAAATGCAGAAAACCGGTTACCAGGAAAATTTATGAGAAGGTATGGAAGGTTTTTTTGGCCTGGTGCACGAAAGAGAACAGGCACGGGCACAGTGTGGCAGATATTTTAGATTTTTTTCAGAAAGGAGTAGAAATGGGGCTAGCAGTGAGCACATTGAGAGTGCAATGCACCGCTCTGTCGCTATACCTGGACAGGCCCTTAGCAAAAGAAACCTTGATTAAAAACTTTTTGAGGGCAGTAGAGAGATCCACCCCCATCAAAACAAAAGTAGTTCCACAATGGGATTTGCCGTTAGTGTTGCAGATGTTGATGAAACCGCCTTATGAACCTTTACAGCAACTGGACATAGGGAAACTCACACTGAAAGCGTTATTTCTGATAGCGATAACCTCGGCGAAAAGGGTGAGCGATATTCAGGCTTTTTCCATTAAAGACCCCTTTCTCTCAATTTTTCCAGACAAGATAATACTTATGCCAGATCCTAACTACTTGCCAAAAGTAGTTACGGAATTCCACCGAACTCAGCAGGTAATAATACCGTCCTTTTGTGACCCCAGGTAATGGCCGGGGAATGAGGGATGGAATCCGGTGTGGAGCCTGAGCAACGGCTACCACTACACATCCAAGGAGGGCAGCAGACAGGCATGCACGACCGCCCCGAGGTAGTGACCAAAAATAACAATACAGGAGAACTATCGAGGGCTTGCTGTATTTGAAATGAATGTACTTTAAATCCTTTAACGAGAACGGCAGGCAAAGATGACACCACATTCCTTTCACGAGAATCATATGGAGGCGGGCAAGTCTGCCATTTGTGACCCCGGGTAATGGCCGGGGAATGAGGGATGGAATCCGGTGTGGAGCCTGAGCAACGGCTACCACTACACAGGCAAGGAGGGCAACAGGCAGGCATGCACGCCCGCCCCGAGGTAGTGACCAAAAATAACAATTCAGGACTCAGGAGGACTTTTGAGGCCCTAATTGTAATGAATCAACTTTAAATCCTTTAACGGGAATCCGTTATGGAGGGCAAGTCTGCCATTGTTTGTCACAACGGGTAATGGGCGGTTAATAAAGGTTGGATTCTGGCCCGAAGTGGGAGCCTGCTGAGACCCATGCTGTAGCTGCCCTGACCGTGCTTTGCAGACCAGGCATCTGTGATCAGATGGACCCTTGACCCAGCGGAAGACAAACCAAGTCGAAAGCATTTGCCAAGAATGTTTTACGGAGGGCAAGTTTTTTGCCTTTTTTTTTCAATTGTTTGAAAATGTAGATGGTTGTATTTTTAAATTGTTTTAAAATGTAGATGGTTGTATTTTTAAATTGTTTTAAAATGTAGATGGTTGTATTTTTAAATTGTTTGAAAATGTAGATGGTTGTAATTTTAAATTGTTTGAAAATGTAGATGGTTGTATTTGTAAATTGTTTGAAAATGTAGATGGTTGTATTGCGTTCCGGAGTTGGAGCCTGAGAAACGGCTACCATCACACATCCAGGAAAGGAGGGCAGCAGGCAGGCATGCACGCCCTCCCCGAGGTAGTGACCAAAAATAACAATACAGGACTCAGGAGGACTTTTGAGGCTCTAATTGTAATGAATCAACTTTAAATCCTTTAACGGGAATCCGTTATGGAGGGCAAGTCTGATGGTGCCTTCACTGCGATTCACCAGGTTGGTCTCTGGCAAGAATCTGTTATGGAGGTCAAGTCTGCCATCGTGACCACTGACCATGGCTAATGGCGGGGGAACCCTTCCTGGTGTGATTCCGGTCCGGAGTTGTAACCTAACAAACGGCTTCCACCACACATCCAGGCAAGAAGGGCAGCAGGCAGGCATGCCCGCCCCGAGGTAGTGGCCAAAAATAACAATACAGGAGGACTATCAAGGGCTTGCTGTATTTGAAATGAATGTACTTTAAATCCTTTAACGAGAACCAGTTATGGTGGGCAAAGATGACACCACATTCCTTTCACGAGAATCATATGGAGGCGGGCAAGTCTGACATTGTCACCCACGGGTAATGGGCGGGGAATGAATGTTGCATTCCGGCCCGAAGTGGGAGCCTGCTGAGACCCATGCTGTAGCTGCCCTGACCGGGCTTTGCAGACCAGGCATCTGTGATCAGATGGACCCTTGACCCAGCGGAAGACAAACCAAGTCGAAAGCATTTGCCAAGAATGTTTTACGGAGGGCAAGTTTTTTGCCTTTTTTTTTTCAAATGTTTGAAACTGTAGATGGTTGTATTTTTAAATTGTTTTAAAATGTAGATGGTTGTATTTTTAAATTGTTTGAAAATGTAGATGGTTGTATTTTTAAATTGTTTGAAACTGTAGATGGTTGTATTTTTCAATTGTTTAAAACTGTATACATTCAAGTGCAAGTTATGCACTGACTGCCAGGTATAATGTGCAGTCACAGATGCAGTGAAAGGTATGCAGTGACTGCAAACAGCCGTTTGTGTAGTGGCGGGCATGCTGGACTGGGTCGCACCATGACGAGAGTGCAGGTGATGGTGGCTTTTCAGCCCATATGGTCGCCCGGCTGATGTAGCTGAATGACAGAACAGTGACTGTCCAGCTGTTTAAATTTGGTCTGACCACAATGAAACAACGACCTTATTATCTTTGGTGTGCCACCCCCACCCGAGACACTCATATAGCCGGTGGTCATTGCTTCATTGTGATACGCAAGCCCCTTCACCGCGGCAAGGTAATGATCACGAAGGGGGATATGTACATGCCTGTTGGTTTTTTGTTGCAGCCGCCTGCAGTTCAGCCAGAAAAATTAGGCAGGCATGTGCACGCCCCAGAAAAATTAGTATAGCGGCCGCTGCCAGCAGCGGCCTTAAAAATTCTGGAATCCGCCTAGAGTCCTGGACCCTGGTGGTGGTGGCGGAGAAGGCAGTCAAGCGGCCTGCAGGCAGAGATGCTGTGTGTGGGGACTGACTTAGTCTTCGGTCGTGCAAGAGCCCTCAGGGATCCATCCCTCGTTAATTTCAATAAAGGTCAGGTACTGAACACTGTCATGACTTAGGCGACTTCTCTTCTCAGTGACAATGCCTCCAGCTGCACTGAAGGTCCTTTCTGACAGGACGCTTGCGGCAGGGCAAGAGAGAAGTTGTATGGCAAATTGGGACAGCTCTGGCCACAGGTCAAGCATGCGCAACCAGTAGAGCAAGGGTTCATCGTCGCTGCTCGCAGTCGCAGTGTGTACATCCACACTTAAGGCCAGGTAGTCGGCTACCTGCCAGTCCAGGCGTTGGTGGAGGGTGGATCCCGAAGGGCTACTGCGAGGCGTTGGACTAAAGAATGTCCGCATGTCCGACATCACCCCGAGATCGCTGGAGTGTCCTGTCCTTGCCTGTGTGGACTGGTGAGGAGGAGGAGGAATACTGCCAGTGGTACCTTTATTGCGTTGTACTGTCACATCACCCTTAAATGCATTGTAAAGCATCATTGACAGCTTGTTCAGCAAGTGCTGCATTCTTTCCGCCTTGTGTTGAGTTGGTAACAGGTCTGCCACTTTGTGCCTGTACCGAGGGTCTAGTAGCGTGGCCACCCAGTACAGGTCATTCCCCTTGAGTTTTTTGATACGTGGGTCCCTCAACAGGCTGGACAACATGAAAGAGGCCATCTGCACAAAGTCGGATCCAGACGTACTCTCCATCTCCTCTTGCTCTTCCACAGTGACATCACGCAACTCCTCTTCCTCCCCCCAGCCACGAACAATACCACGGGAACGTGGAGCAGCAGAAGCCCCCTGTGACGGCTGCTGTGGTTGTTCTTCTGCCGCTGCCGCCTCTTCCTCCTCCACAGAAACACCTTCCTCATAATCATCCGAGTCTGACTCCTCTCCTTCCCCACACGACTCCTCTTCTTCCTCCTCCTCCTCCCCCCTCTGTGGTGCCGCAGGTGTTGAGGAAACCTGTGGTTCGGCTGAAAATTGGTCCCACGACTCCTCCTGCCGTAGCTGTTCCTGTTCCTGCTCCTCCACAGCTTCATCCACCACTCTACGCACGGCACGCTCCAGGAAGTAAGCGTAGGGGATCAAGTCGCTGATGGTGCCTTCAGCGCGACTCACCAGGTTGGTCACCTCCTCAAACGGCCGCATGGTCCTGCATGCATTTCGCATCAGTGTCCAGCTGTTGGGCCACAACATCCCCATCTTCCCAGATTGTGTCCTTCTACTGTAGTTGTTCAGGTACTGGGTGATGGCTTTCTCCTGGTCCAGCAGGCGAGAGAACATGAGCAGGGTGGAATTCCAGCGAGTCGGGCTATCGCATATCAAGCGTCTCACAGGCAAGTTGTTTTTCCGCTGAATGTCCGCAAAGTGTGCCATGGCCGTATAAGACCGCCTGAAATGCCCACACAACTTCCTGGTCTGCTTGAGGACGTCCTCTAAGCCTGGGTACTTTGAGACAAATCTTTGCACGACCAGATTCAGCACATGTGCCATGCAGGGTACATGTGTCAGCTTTCCCAAATTCAAAGCGGAAAGTAGATGGCTGCCGTTGTCACACACCACGTTGCCGATCTCCAGCTGGTGCGGGGTCAGCCATTGTTTCACCTGTTTGTTAAGAGCAGCCAGGAGAGCTGCCACAGTGTGACTCTCCGCTTTGAGGCAAGACATGTCTAAAATTGCGTGACACCGTCGTACCTGGCATGCAGCATAGGCTCTGGGGAGATGGGGCTGTGTAGCTGGAGAGGAAGAGGAGATGGCAGCACCGCTAGAGTTCAACTGACACTCAGCTGAGGAGGAGGAGGTTGACAGCGAAGAGGATGTAGCTGGAGGAGAAGGAGAGGAGGTGGCAGGAGGCCTGCCTGCAAGCCGTGGAGGTGTGACAAGTCGGTCCGCTGAACAGCCATGTACTCCCTGCTTGCTGCCTTCGGTCACCAGGTTGACCCAATGGGCTGTGTACGTAATGTAGCGGCCCTGCCCGTGCTTGGAAGACCAGGCATCCGTGGTCAGGTGGACCCTTGACCCAACGCCCTTCGCAATAGATGACACCACTTGCCTCTGAACTGCACGGTACAGTTTGGGTATGGCCTTTCGTGAAAAATAAGTGCGGCCTGGTATCTTCCACTGCGGTGTCCCAATGGCCACAAATTTACGGAAAGCCTCTGACTCCACCAGCTTGTATGGTAATAGCTGGCGAGCTAATAGTTCCGCCACACCAGCTGTCAGACGCCGGGCAAGAGGGTGACTGGCCGAAATTGGCTTCTTCCATTAAAAGACTTCCTTCACGGACACCTGGCTACTGCTGTGGGCAGAGGAGCAGGAACCGCTCAAGGGCAGAGGCGGTGTGAAGGAGGGTGGCTGGGAAGGTTCAAGGGAGAAAACGGATGAAGACGATGCACCTGAAGGAGGAAGAGGAGACGGAGGGTGGCTTGTCTTTTGAGGGGTGCTGCTTTTTCTCAGGTGTTCTTCCCATAGCTGTTTGTGCCTTCTCTCCAGGTGCCTTCGTAAGGCACTTGTCCCTACGTGAGAGTTGGCCTTTCCACGGCTCAATTTTTGCTGGCAGAGACAACAGATGGCTTTGCTCCGATCTGAGACACACACGTTAAAAAAATTTCCAAACCGCTGAGCCCCCCTGGGGTGATGGCGCTACGGTGGCATCAGCAGCTGACGTTGAAGGGCATGTTGGCTGGCTGGCCATAGCTGGCGATACATGGCGCCGGACACTGCCCCCAGCTGTTTCTGAGGAAGAGCTCCCTCTGCTTCTATCATGGAGTTGTCTCCTCCTACTCCTCTCTGGCTCCCCCTCTGAACTGTCCCCCTGGTCATCTCCTCTATTGGGAACATACGTGGCATCCGTATAATCGTCATCATAATCCTCCTGCCCAGCTTCGCTTTTCTCAGACAACTCCACAACTGCACCAACTTCAGGTGGTTCATCATGCCCCTCCTCATACATTACGTCCATACTATCGCCACCTAACTCAGACGTATGAGGTGGTGTACCTGTGCCTTCTTCTTGTTGTTGCAGTAGTGGCTGTGAATCAGTGATTTCACCACAACCACCAAATAACTCCTGCGAAGTGTCAAATGCAGCGGATGTGGTGCTTGTAGTAGCGCTGGTAGCACTGGCTGCGGGAGATGAGGTCTTCTGTGTTAAATACTCAAGCACGTCCTCACAATTTTGGGAAGTGATGGCACGTGCCTTCTTCTGAGCACTGTACTTTGGTCCAGGTCCGCACGAAAACACAGCAACACCACCTTGCACAGACCTGCCAGTGCCAGGTGGCCTTCCTCTGGGTCTTCCTCTACCTGGTTTGTCCATTTTGTCCATCTCGGGGGGAAGCTAGGTATATGCAGTGAGGTGAGTTCACGCAACGGAAAAGGTAGATATGCAGTGAGGTGAGTTCACTCAACCCAAAGGTAGTTATATATGCAGTGAGGTGAGTTCACTCAACCCAAAGGTAGTTATATATGCAGTGAGGTGAGTTCACTGAACACAAAAGGTAGCTATGTGCAGTGAGGTGAGTTCACTCAACCCAAAGGTAGTTATATATGCAGTGAGGTGAGTTCACTGAACACAACAGGTAGTTAGATGCAGTCAGCTGAGTTCACTCAACACAAACGTAGTTATATGCAGTGAGGTGAGTTCACTCAACAGAAAAGGTAGATATGCAGTGAGGTGAGTTCACTCAACACAAAGGTAGTTATATATGCAGTGAGGTGAGTTCACTGAACACAAAAGGTAGCTATGTGCAGTGATTTGAGTTCACTCAACCCAAAGGTAGTTATATATGCAGTGGGGTGAGTTCACTGAACACAACAGGTAGTTAGATGCAGTCAGCTGAGTTCACTCAACACAAATGTAGTTATATGCAGTGAGGTGAGTTCACTCTACAGAAAAGGTAGATATGCAGTGAGGCAAGTTTACTCAACACAAAAGGTAGTTATGTGCAGCGAGGTGGGTTCACTCAACACAAACGTAGGTGTATGCAGTGATGAGGTGGGTTAACTAAACACAACAGGTACTAGTAGTAGGTAAATGCAGTACTGGGTAGGTAGTACAATGTGCAGCTCCCTGTCACACACACAGGTAGTCACTGAATGTGCTGCTGAATGCTGGTGGGCTGCTGGCAGTGGGACACACACATTATGAATTAGCAATGCTGTCTAAGCAACACAAGTGTCTCACACACACAGGTAGTAGTCACTGAATGAGCTGCTGCTGCTGGCAGTGGGACACAGTATGAATTAGCAATGCTGTCTAAAAAAACACAAGTGTTTCACACACACAGGTAGTCACTGAATGTGCTGCTGCTGGCAGTGGGACACACAGTATGAATTAGCAATGCTGTCTAAAAAACACAAGTGTCAGTTTCAAACACAGAAAAAAAAAATTGATCACACGAGCAGGGTGAGCTCTGAAAAGAGCTTTTCTGGGGCGCTATTATAGCAATAAGATTCAGCTAAGCAAGCTACGAAGGCAAGAGCCTGACTAATCTGTCCCTAGGAGAACAAGTCTGCAGCAGCTGTCCCTATTCTGTCTCTAGCAGGCACACGAGTGAGGCTAATGGCCGCCGGAGCCTGCCTTATATAAGGGGGGTGGGGCTCCAGGGCTTAGTATAGCCGGATTGGCTACAATGCGCCTGCTGACTGTGATGCAGAGGGTCAAAGTTGACCCTCATAGAGCATTATGGGGTGAATCAAACTTCCGGGAAAGTTTGCCTTCGACGGCGAAGGCGAACCACCCGATGTTCGCCTGGAACCGTTCGCTGGCGAACTGTTCGGCCCATCTCTAATTAACATTAATAAACACCAATGAATTAACATTGATGCCTATTCTCCATTGCAGATCACACGCATTTTAACGCATGTGCTATGCAACAAACCACTGTGAATCTAGCTTTTCTGTAATCTGATATGACCCAGTTGAGGGTTGGAAATGTTTATATATATCAGCTTATACATGCTGTTTTATAAAGAATCCAGACCAGGTTTTCAGGGTCAAATGGTTTCCTTTCCATCATTCACAGAGAGGGTATGAGACACTTCCAGCTTGCCTGTAAATTTCATTTACAGACTTCTTAATTGAACATACCTAGCAAAACAGAATACAGTGGAAAAATTACCATAAGATTAAACAAACAACTTGAGTTACAATGTTTCAGAGACACAAACAAAGTTGTCTCCATGTACAACATAATACAATACAGTACTGCTTTTTACATATTTTACATATTTACATAGTTATTTGGGTTGAAAAAAGACATAAGTCCATCAAGTTCAACCAGATTTTAGTTGTTTAGTATTGTATAGACTGTTATAAGTGTTTTAAAACGCATAAAAGCGCATTGAAAACAAGCAAAAAATAATCTATACTAAATGTCCAAATCTAGAATCTTGTCTGAGAGTAACTGATTTATCCACGTTTCATCATGTTTAACACAGTAGTCAACTTACAAACAAATTCTACTTATCAATAATTTTCCTGAAGGAACGGAATCTGTTTCTAAGTAGGGGACCGCTTGTATTAGGAATCCTATAAGAACTTTGCAAGTCAGCTGTTATAAGTGCAATAAAAGCGGTTATAAAACAATCTAATAAAGACTATCTCAGAAAGCATGTTAAAAGGCAACACTAACTCATTAAATAAAGTCTGTGCTATCAGAAAAGAGATCAATACGGTTTGCATCCTTGCCAGTCAAAATTGTGGTAAAAGATGGTGAAGGCTATCTGAAGTCATTTTAGCTAACCGTTTAAGACTGGTTTATTAAAAGGAAACTGAGGTGAGAGACATTTGAAGGCTGCTATGTATATTTCCTATTGAACAATACTTGTTGCCTGGCTGTCGTGCTGATTAGGGATGCGCTTACGAATTCTGTATATTTCCGCAGCTGAAAATGGTATGCAGATCTTGGAAATCCGCAGAATACCACATTAAAGAGACAATCAGAAGACTCTGAAGTATAGTACCAATCAGAGAATTTTACTGCAGTAATCAGATTAGAGTGGAAATTTTTAAAGCCAATCAGAAGACACTGAAGTTTTAGGGTAAAGAATGCAGAAGTTTCCTGCAATTTCCAAACAGAGATGCAGATTCCAACTAATAGCGCACATTTGCAAAAACAACCCCCCCCCCCATTGGCTTTCATTTGCACTGTGCCCCACATCAGTGTGATGCACTGTTCCTGAATCAGGGGGTTTTGTACGAAGGGTGTTTCCTGTGCCTAGCTGCCAGCATCACTAAGGCTCGGCTCACATTAGCTTTTGCCAACGAAACCGGCCATACGGTTCTATTGTCCGTTTCGCTGAACGGACAAAAACAATGCAGCAGGACCCAATTTTACAGACAGTTTCGCTCAGTGGAATGGAGGCGCAGGAGGAGAAGGCCACGCTTTTTGAGACACAACAACCCAGGCCTTGCATAAGGACAAGAAGCGTGCGGATAGCATGCTTTTTACCGCCATGCAGTCATAAATGTAATAAAGAGAAGAGGTTCCATAAACAGGGACCGGTAACGCTAACCCAGCAGCAGCAGCAGCACACGTGATGGAACAGGAGGAGGCGCAGGAGGAGAAGGCCACGCTTTTTGAGACACAACAACCCAGGCCTTGCATGAGGACAAGAAGCATGCGGATAGCATGCTTTTTACCGCCATGCAGTCATAAATGTAATAAAGAGAAGAGGTTCCATAAACAGGGACCGGTAACGCTAACCCAGCAGCAGCAGCAGCACACGTGATGGAACAGGAGGAGGCGCAGGAGGAGAAGGCCACGCTTTTTGAGACACAACAACCCAGGCCTTGCATAAGGACAAGAAGCGTGCGGATAGCATGCTTTTTACCGCCATGCAGTCATAAATGTAATAAAGAGAAGAGGTTCCATAAACAGGGACCGGTAACGCTAACCCAGCAGCAGCAGCAGCACACGTGATGGAACAGGAGGAGGCGCAGGAGGAGAAGGCCACGCTTTTTGAGACACAACAACCCAGGCCTTGCATGAGGACAAGAAGCGTGCGGATAGCATGCTTTTTACCGCCATGCAGTCATAAATGTAATAAAGAGAAGATGTTTAATAAACAGGGACCGGTAACGCTAACCCAGCAGCAGCAGCAGCACACATGATGGAACAGGAGGAGGCGCAGGAGGAGAAGGCCACGCTTTTTGAGACACAACAACCCAGGCCTTGCATGAGGACAAGAAGCGTGCGGATAGCATGCTTTTTACCGCCATGCAGTCATAAATGTAATAAAGAGAAGAGGTTCCATAAACAGGGACCGGTAACGCTAACCCAGCAGCAGCAGCAGCACACGTGATGGAACAGGAGGAGGCGCAGGAGGAAAAGGCCACGCTTTTTGAGACATAACAACCCAGGCCTTGCATGAGGACAAGAAGCGTGCGGATAGCATGCTTTGTACCGCCATGCAGTCATAAATGTAATAAAGATAAGATGTTCAATAAACAGGGACCACGCGGCAACGCTAACCCAGCAGCAGCAGACATGATGGAACAGGAGCAGGCGCAGGAGGAGAAGGCCAAGCTTTTTGAGACACAACAACACAGGCCTTGCATGAGGACAAAAAGCGTGCGGATATAGCAATGCTTTTTGCCGCCATGCAGTCATAAGTGTAATACAGATGAGAGGTTCCATATACAGGGACCGGCAACGCTAACCCAGCAGCAGCAGCAGCACACATGATGGAACAGGAGCAGGCGCAGGAGGAGAAGGCCATGCTTTTTGAGACACAACAACCCAGGCCTTGCATGAGGACAAAAAGCGTGCGGATATAGCAGCAATGCTTTTTGCCGCCATGCAGTCATAAATGTAATACAGATGAGAGGTTCAATAAACAGGGACCGGAAACGCTAAACCATCCCAGATGTTAATTGGTCATGTTACTTGGTTGGGGTCCTGGAGTGTTGCGTAGTCGTTTCCAATCCAGGATTGATTCATTTTAATTTGAGTCAGACGGTCTGCATTTTCTGTGGAGAGGCGGATACGCCGATCTGTGACGATGCCTCCGGCAGCACTGAAACAGCGTTCCGACATAACGCTGGCTGCCGGGCAAGCCAGCACCTCTATTGCGTACATTGCCAGTTCGTGCCAGGTGTCTAGCTTCGATACCCAATAGTTGAAGGGTGCAGATGGATTGTTAGACACAGCTACGCCATCTGACATGTAGTCCTTGACCATCTTCTCCAGGCGATCGGTGTTGGAGGTGGATCTGCACGCTTGCTGTTCTGTGGTCTGCTGCTGCATGGGTGTCAGAAAATTTTCCCACTCCAAGGACACTGCCGATACCATTCCCTTTTGGGCACTAGCTGCGGCTTGTGTTGTTTGCTGCCCTCCTAGTCGTCCTGGGTTTGTGGAAGTCAGTCTGTCGGCGTACAACTGGCTAGAGGAGGGGGAGAATGTCAATCTCCTCTCTAAAGTCTCCACAAGGGCCTGCTGGTATTCTTCCATTTTGACCTGTCTGACTCTTTCTTCAAGCAGTTTTGTAACATTGTGTTTGTACCGTGGATCCAGAAGGGTATAAACCCAGTAATTGGTGTTGTCCAGAATGCGCACAATGCGTGGGTCGCGTTCAATGCAGTCTAGCATGAATTGAGCCATGTGTGCCAGAGTCCTACCAGAATCCTCATCATCCTCTTGTGAGCGTTGTGATAGTTGTTGTGATGCATCATAGTCGTCACCTTCTTCCTGGTCTGCTTCTGCTGACCATTCGCGCTGAATTGTGGAAGTCCAACGTGCACCGCTCTGGCCCTCGTCAGTGGTGGCAGGAAATTCCTGCTCCAACTCCAGCTGTTCCTCCTCCTCTTCTTCGTCATAGCTGCTGGGGCCAGCGTTCCTGAGGTGGATGGCCTGATGTTGGTACCATCACGCTGATCGTTTTCTCCTTCAGATTCCCCCAGTTGCATCATGACAGCTGTTTCCTTGATTTTCAACATTGACCTCTTCAGTAAACACAGCAATGGTATGGTAATGCTGACTGAAGAGTTGTCACTGCTCACAAGCAACGTGGATTGCTCAAAATTTTGGAGGACTTGGCAGAGGTCCAACATGTTGGCCCAATCGGATCCACAGAAGCTTGGCAGCTGGCCGGATGCGCCTCGGTACTGCGCCATCATGTACTGGACCACTGCACTCTTCTGCTCGCAAAAGCGGGCTAGCATGTGCAGCGTAGAATTCCAGCGCGTAGGGACATCACACAGCAAGCGATGGTGGGGGAGATTGAAGCGCTCCTGCATCTTGGCGAGTGCCCCAGAAGCAGTACTTGAATTTCTACAATGTTTGGCCACTCGTCGCACCTTCAACAGAATATCGGCCACGCCTGGGTATGTCTTCAGGAACCGCTGAACTACTAGGTTCATCACGTGCGCCAGGCAAGGGATGTGTGTCAGCTTAGCCAACCTTAAAGCGCGAATGAGATTACTCCCATTATCACACACAACCATGCCCGGTTTCAGGTCCAGCGGTGCCAGCCACAAATCCGTCTGTTCCTTTATTCCCCTCCAAATTTTCTCCCCTGTGTGCTGCTTATCCCCAAGGCAGATCAGCTTCAGCAACGCTTGCTGACACATGCCAACAGCTGTGCTGCACTGCTTCCACGATCCTACTGCTGCTGGGTTAGCGTTTCCGGATGAGGTACAGCTTTGAGATGCGTTGGAGGAGAAGGAGTCAGAGAGGTAGGTGCTGCTGTTGTTATCCAATGGGAGGGACGGCGGTGCAGCTGTTTGCGGCGTGGGCAGCACCCGCGCCGTAGCAGGTGAGGAATCGCTGCCAGGCTCCACAAGGTTCACCCAGTGCGCGGTAAGGGAGATGTATCGACCCTGGCCGAACGCACTCGTCCAGGTGTCAGTGGTGAGGTGAACCTTGCAGGCAACGGCATTCTTCAAGCTTCGGGTTATTTTGCTGACCACGTGCTCATGCAACTCAGGCACTGCAGAGCGCGCAAAGTGGTAGCGGCTGGGAACCACGTAACGTGGGATGGCCACTGACATCATGCCCTTGAAGCTGTTTGTCTCCACCACTCGATATGGCAGCATTTCGCAGGCCAGAAGCTTGGCTATGCTGGCTGTTACTGCCACGGCCCGGGGGTCATTTGCTGGCAATTTCCTCTTGCGCTCAAACATCTCCGACACAGACAACTGAACCGTAGGGCTGCACACTGAAGGGCTGTTGGTTGTTGTGTTTGATGAACACTGGGAGACCTCAAGAGCACTAGTCCGGAAAGTGACAGTGTCAGCGTCGTCTGATGTTTGTGAATGTTGTGAACCACACAATGGCTGGGCTACTGCTGCTGCTGAGGCGGGTCTGGTGGTGAGTCTGGTGAACCCAAGGGAGGCAGTGTTGCTGGTACCCTGTCCTGTTAAGTTTGTCCACAGAGTGGGATGTTTGGATAGCATGTGGCGGCTCATGCTGGTGGTGGAGAGGTTGTTAATACTTTCCCCCTGCTCAGGCGGGTCTTGCACACCTTGCAAATCGCCATGGTAACATCCTCAGTGCAGTCTTCAAAGAAAGCCCAGACTTTGGAGCACCTGCCTCCTTGCTGGCGATTTCTGTTTGCTCCTCTTTTGCCTCTCACTTGAACTTCCACGCTTGTGGTGCCTGAAATTGCGCGCCGCCTACCTTGTGGCACAAGGCGAACTCGTGCAGCAGTGGGTTCTTCAACAGACTCATCTGTGCTGCTGCTACGACGGCGATGTTCTCGTTCACAAACAAAATCTGGGTCTCTGTCCACATTGTCCATACCCTCCTCTTCCATCTCCTCAAACTCGTCATATGTCATTGTGGGGGGCCGCCGCCGTGGAGTAGAGCTCCCCAGAACAACCTCTGCGCAGCTCACTCCAACGTCGTCTTCCAGAGCTTCTCGGCCGACCTCCTGCAATTGCAACCCCTCCTGCCCAACTTGTTCTGGGATTTGGGTTTCAAAGTCCTCGGACTCGCCTTGTTGTATTTCAGTGCCCGGTGCATTTCCCACAGTTAATGGTTGTGAATCCGGGCACAACATTTCTGGCTGTTCCTCCATTGACCTTTCAAAGGTGGAAGTTTGTTGGCCTGGGAATAGCTCCTGCGAATACCCCATTGTGTCCTGAGGTAATTCATCGGACTGGTTATCTGGCAGTTGTGTGCGTGGTGTCGCTGCCGGTTGTGTCAGCTTTGTGCCCACTGGCTCCTTGTAACTGGCTGAGGACTCGGACCTCGTGCGTGATGTGCTGGTGCTGCTTAACCCACTGCTGGACGCTTGAGAGGTCATCCAAGTAATTATCTGGTCCTGTTCTTTTGGATCTGTGAGGGTTGTTGTCCTGGACAACATGGGCGGTATTGAGTGGGTTTTCTTGGGTGCTCCCCTGTGGCCTGTACGTGAACCGTCAGGGGAAACGCCTCTTCCCTTGCCCCTCCCTCTTTCACCGGATTTCTTCCTCATTTCACTTATCCTTACAGTACACGCTGACTGGCAGCAGTACAGTGGCAGTACAGAAATGCTATACAGTGGTGGGTGAGCGGTGTACCAC
This sequence comes from Hyperolius riggenbachi, assembly GCF_040937935.1. Lineage (NCBI taxonomy): Eukaryota > Metazoa > Chordata > Amphibia > Anura > Hyperoliidae > Hyperolius > Hyperolius riggenbachi. The sequence continues at coordinate 141,175,850 of NC_090657.1, forward strand.
TATTGCCAGCAGCGACACAGAGCACAATGCTATACAGTGGCGGGTGAGCGGTGTACTACTGTTCCCAGCAGACACAGAGTGGCAGTAAACACAATGCTATATAGTGTGGCTGAGCCGTGTACACACAGTGGCAGTAAACAATGCTATATAGTCTGGCTGAGCCGTGTACACAGAGTGGCAGTACACACAATGCTATATAGTCTGGCTGAGCGGTGTACACAGAGTGGCAGTAAACAATGCTATATAGTCTGGCTGAGCGGTGTACACACAGTGGCAGTACACACAATGCTATATAGTCTGGCTGAGCGGTGTACACAGAGTGGCAGTAAACAATGCTATATAGTCTGGCTGAGCGGTGTACACAGAGTGGCAGTACACACAAAGCTATATAGTCTGGCTGAGCGGTGTACACAGAGTGGCAGTACACACAATGCTATATAGTCTGGCTGAGCGGTGTACACAGAGTGGCAGTACACACAATGCTATATAGTCTGGCTGAGCGGTGTACACAGAGTGGCAATACACACAATGCTATATAGTCTGGCTGAGCGGTGTACACAGAGTGGCAGTACACACAATGCTATATAGTCTGGCTGAGCGGTGTACACACAGTGGCAGTACACACAATGCTATATAGTCTGGCTGAGCGGTGTACACAGAGTGGCAGTAAACAATGCTATATAGTCTGGCTGAGCGGTGTACACACAGTGGCAGTACACACAATGCTATATAGTCTGGCTGAGCGGTGTACACATAGTGGCAGTCAACAATGCTATATAGTCTGGCTGAGCGGTGTACACAAAGTGGCAGTACACACAATGCTATATAGTCTGGCTGAGCGGTGTACACAGAGTGGCAGTCAACAATGCTATATAGTCTGGCTGAGCGGTGTACACAGAGTGGCAGTACACACAATGCTATATAGTCTGGCTGAGCGGTGTACAGACAGTGGCAGTACACACAATGCTATATAGTCTGGCTGAGCGGTGTACACAGAGTGGCAGTACACACAATGCTATTGAAGAAAGAGGTAAAAAAGGGGAATTTGTTATCAGTGAGGGTCACACTGTAGTCACTTCCTGTCTGAGTCAGGACTGAGTCAGCCACGTACATACCTGATATTTAACTCTTTCAGGCAGAGAAAGAAAAAAAGGAACACAGCATAGTTATCTGTGTGCTAGGCACTGTACATACACATGTCTATCTCATTATGTCACATTTCAGTTGTGGTATCCTTTAAAGAACTTGAGGGATTTAATCACCTTGAATACCTCCCTGGGTGATAGGGGGGCTTTCAGTTGTGCTCTATGAGTAAGCGAGAACTTGGGGATAAACGTTATTAAAAAAATAGCTGATGCTTTAACTTTGTTTGTTGGTAGTTGTACGATTGTACAGGGAAGAGTAGTAGAATGAGAATAGTTTGATGTGAAAAGCATTGTACATTATTTAACCCATTTTTTATTTGCGGATCTAAGGGATCTGTCTGCTCAGAAAACAGCATAGCTTTGAGTTCTTGCCTGAGAGGGAGCAATTGATAATACAAGGAAGGAGTACCAGACTTAGAAATGCGTATGCTTGCCAGTGCCCAGGCTCAGTCTGCAGTATGATATTTATTTGATTAAAAACGCATCAAAACCGCATGTAAAATGCAGTAGAACACACATCTTCTGCATCTCCATTGAAATACATTTTGTGCATTTTAGGTGCGTTTTACAGAAATATGCAGCAAGTTGTGCATTTTGAAAAACTCACATTGAATAATGCAAAGGTAAGTGTTTTTTATATGGCCCATAGACTTTCATTATATGCAAAAACTCATGCGTTTTTCTGCAACGCAGGTGAATCTACTTAGTGTGCTCCCAGCTAGGGGCATAACAATAGACCCTGCAAGGGATGCAGCCGCATTGGGCCCCGTGGGGGGGGAAGTTTCTTTTTCCTGTACTGAGAGACTGACAACTAAGGGCATGAAAAAAAAGAAAACTTTCTGCTCTCTGCACAATTGTTCTAATGACTGCATCTGCTTAGCCACCGATAAGGAATCATACACAGTTTTGTAGACAAATATTTGTAGACAGTCCCTATCCAGGCTCTTGTGTACAGCTCCTGCCCTCAACTGCAACCCCTTCCCCAGGTGCTGTATACTGTAGTGATGCTGGAGAAGTCTGCAGAGCCAGTTCTGTCCCATTGGAGGACAGAGTGAGTGTAATAACCTGAGGCTAGGAGCACACTCATTTGTCAATTTTCTGTGTGCCTTATTCCGTATGTGTTTTCTGCACACCATGTGTGTCTGTATGTGTGAAAATATGTACATTTTATCACAGAAGCTAATGTAATTGATAGAGAAAATACTCCCAGTGCTTCACTGCTGTCTGTTTTTATCTGCATGGGGAAAACACATTCAAGTGTGCACTAGCCAATTGAAAAAACAATTTGTTCTCAGTTTGCCTGTGCAGGAAGCGAGGGGGTAGGAGGGGGATCCAAAGTTTTCTGGGGGGCCCAGTGATTTCTAGTTACGCCCGTGCTCCAAGCTTCAGAGGTAGTGCATCAGCAGGACAGCCAGGCAATGTGCATTGTTTAAAAAATATAAATAGGTCAGCCTTCATATGTCTCGACTCTCACCTCAGGTTCCCCTTAAAACCAAAAATACTCTGCATGAATCAAATGATTTACATAACAGCAGCAATCCCAATAATACATCCACATATATACATTCTACATTACGTCTGACCTGCACAGTGGCAATAAGGATCTGGGTGAGGAGCTTGCTCTTGACATTTTGCACATTGCTACATGTAAAGGTTTCTCTGAGGCAATTGGTTTGGTGCTGAATTATCACTGTAGCATGTCTAATTAAGAGCCCTACAACAGAACATGCGAACAGTATGTCAAGTGTTCCTGTCCACTGATACTGTAAAAGCCACAAATACCTGCAGCCTAATTGCTGTGTATTATATATATATTACCATAAACTACAAGCAGACTGATCCGGGAATATCACATTTAGAAGTTTTGCACATAAATATGCAACGTAAATTTAACAAAGCAAACATTTATAATGAATAAACAGTATTCGTTGGTATAGGTATAGTTCCAGCAACTATTCCAGAATTGTCTCAGAAACTAGACTCACTGGAATAAATGTTTTTTTTTTTCTTTTTGTATTAGACCAACCTTCAGCTTTGCCCTTGAGAACGTTATAAATTGATTAAAAGGTGAATCCACTCATAAAGGGCATTTCAGTTCTGGAGAGATGCCAGCAGGTTCAATCACAGCCCAGCTACCTATATCCACCGGAGGCTCCAGAGGAAAAATCTCTCTATGTGGGTTATACAGGAAAAAAGCATTATGTCCAGCTCTGCTGCAGATGGGAATATGCTGTTTACTGTTGTAGCAGCTTCAGCAGGTGAACTCCTGCGCCTTTGACTTCTGTACATGAATATACACCAATCGGCCAGAACATGAAACCCACTGACTGGTGCATTACACTGATTATCTCATTACAGTGGCACCTGTCAAGGTGGCAAGTGAACAGTCAGTGTTTGGAGGTGATTTGTTTCAAGTAAAACTACAGCCACAAAAATAAAAAAAGGAAAGAAGAAGATATGGAGAGGGAAGCCTTTGGATCCCATGGAGCCTTCCCGGTCCTCTTTCCGTCTCCTCATTCCACTGCTGGCCCTGGTAAAGTTCTTCAACCAGCTTGGTGGAATATGTCTTCAGGAGTCCTTGTGTGGGTTTCGGAAACACTCCTGTTCCCGAGTACTTCTGAAGACGAGGGGGTCTGCTCCATAGTGCACACGTGGGAGTCTGAGCAATATCACACTGAAATGGTTGCTGTGCAGACGGCAGAGTTAAAATTGAACACCTTAAATTGAATATGACATTACGAACCCATAACTGCTACACATTAGTTATCTCAAAAGTTTATTTTCAGTTCAGGTTTGCTTTAACATATTATTCAAAGAAATGTGACATTAGTTGCATCTTGGAAGTAGAGATGGCCCGAACCTCCGATTTTTGGTTCGCGAACTTCCGCAAAAGGTTCCGCGAACCACAATAGACTTCAATGGGGAGGCGAACTTTGAAAACTAGAAACACTTATGCTCGCCAGAAAAGTGATGGAAAAGATGCTTCAAGGGGTCTAACACCTGGACCCCCAGGTGGTGGAGTGGGATACATGCCAAAAGTCCCGGGGAAAAATCTGGATTTGACACAAAGCAGCGTTTTATGGGCAGAAAATCACATTAAATGCTAAATTGCAGGCCTAAAGTGCTTTAAAACATCTTGCATGTGTATACATCAATCAGGTAGTGAAATTAATGTACTGCTTTACACTGACACACCAAACTCACTGTGTAACGCACCGCAAACAGCTGTTTGTGTAGTGACAGCCATGCTGAACTACTGCGCACCATGGCGAGATTGCTCTTCCTCACTCAGTGATGTCAGGTTAGGTAATGTCTGACTGCCTTATCAACTTTCCATGGTTCTTTCTCTACCGTTGTTAAAGCTTACATCTATTTTTTTTAAATTACATTTTCTGCTTGCGGTTCAGTGCATGCAACGAGAATCTATTATGGAGGGCAAGTCTGCCATTGTGACCACGGGTAATGGCCAGGGAATCCTGGTTCTATTCTGGTCCGGAGTTGGAGCCTAAGAAACGGCTACCACCACACATCCAAGGAAGGCAGCAGGCAGGCATGCACGTCCCGAGGTAGTGACCAAAAATAACAATAGAGGAGGAGGACTTTCGAGGCCCTGCTGTATATGTGAAATGATCCAACTTTAAATTCTTTAACGAGAATCTGTTATGGAGGGCAAGTCTGATGGTGCCTTCACTGCGATTCACCAGGTTGGTCTCCTCCTCATGGAGGCGAGAATCTTTTATGGAGGGCAAGTCTGCCATTGTGAGTGACCACAGGTAATGGCCGGGGAATCCTGGTTCTATTCCGGTCCGGAGTTGGAGCCTAAGAAACGGCTACCACCACACACATCCAAGGAAGGCAGCAGGCATGGCATGCACGTCCCGAGGTAGTGACCAAAAATTACAATACAGGAGGAGGACTTTTGAGTCCCTGCTGTATTTGAAATGAATTAACTTTAAATCCTTTAATGAGAATCTATTATGGCGGACAATGATGACACCACTTGCCTTTCACGAGAATCTGTTCTGGAGGGCAAGTCTGTCATTGTGACCAGTGGGTAATGGCCGGGGAATCAGGGTTTGATTCCGGTCCGAAGTGGGAGCCTGAGACCCATGCTGTATAAGTAATGTACCTGCCCTGACTGTGCTTTGCAGACCAGGCATCTGTGGTCAGATGGACCCTTGACCCAGCGGAAGACAAACCAATTCGAACGCATTTGCCAAGAATATGTTATGGAGGGCAAGTCTGCCATTCATTCAACTGTGTGAAACTTTTGATGGTACTTTCTCAGTACCATGGTGACTGACCAAGGGTAATGGCCGGGGAATCCTGGTTCGATTCCGGTCTGGAGTGGGAGCCACCACCACACATCCAAGGAAGGCAGCAGGCACGCTGTAGGCAAAGGAGCAGGAACGGCTACCACCACACATCCAAGGAAGGCAGCAGGCATGGCATGCACGTCCTGAGGTAGTGACCAAAAATAACAATACAGGAGGACTTTCGAGGGCTTGCTGTATTTGAAATAAATTAACTTTAAAAAACAAGAATCTGTTATGGCGGACAATGATGACCCCACGTGCCACAACAGCTAGGTATATGCAGTGATGAGGTGGGTTTACTGAACACCAAAGGTAGGTAAGTATATGCAGTGATGAGGTGGGTTCACTGAACAAAACAGCTAGGTATATGCAGTGATGAGGTGGGTTCACTCAACACAAAAGGTAGTGACCAAAAATAACAATACAGGAGGAGGACTTTCGAGGCCCTGCTGTATTTGAAATGAATTAACTTTGAATACTTTAACAAGAATCTGTTATGGCGGACAATGATGACACCACTTGCCACAACAGCTAGGTATATGCAGTGATGAGGTGGGTTCACTGAACAAAACAGCTAGGTATATGCAGTGATGAGGTGGGTTCACTGAACACAACAGCTAGGTATATGCTGTGATGAGGTGGGTTCACTGAACACAACAGCTAGGTATATGCTGTGATGAGGTGGGTTCACTGAACACAACAGCGAAGTATATGCTGTGATGAGGTGGGTTCACTGAACACAACAGCTAGGTATATGCTGTGATGAGGTGGGTTCACTCATCACAACAGCTAGGTATATGCTGTGATGAGGTGGGTTCACTTAACACAAAAGGTAGGTATATGCAGTGATGAGGTGGGTTCACTCAACAAAACAGCTAGGTATATGCTGTGATGAGGTGAGTTCACTGAACGCAAAAGGTAGGTAAGTATATGCAGTGAGGATGGCGCTCCCCCTGAATTTATTGGGGAGAGTGTCTTCAATCAAAATGATTATAGCTCCAAAACTACTCTATGTCCTTCAAATGGCGCCATGTTGGGTGCAACAAAAGTATTTTAAAAAACTGCACTTTATGGTCTCCTCCTTTTTATGGAATGGTGGTTCCTCTAAATTGGCACTTGCAGTCCTCAGACTCCCCACCTCACAAGGCGGGCTTGTACTACCTGACTTCTATGTCTACTACCTGGCATCCCAGCTGGTCCCGATTGCTAACTGGCTGAGTTCCTGCAGAACTGACTCAGCCATGAACACGGAAGCTGATATTGCATCCTCTTATGAAGCATTATGCAATGCAATATACAGGGGTCGGTACCCACCGGGGATGAAGGTCCAACTCTTATAAAAAATACAGTTAAAATATATCAAAAAATACAAAAATTATGTGATCCATTACCAATGGCTATGTCTCCTAGTTCCCCACTATGGCTCAATAATAACTTACCAGAATTGCTGACAATACCGGATATATCATTTCGGTGCAAACATAATATTACATATATTAACCAGCTGTACTCTGATGGTCTGTTCAAGGACTTAATAACGCTTCGCCGGGAATTTAACCTCCCCCGGCATTCGTTGTTTAGATATCTTCAATTGCGGCACGCCACCGGAGCGCAGCTGGGCTTACAGCAAATTCCCCTCATACCATCCTTATTAGAATCACTACTACTAAATAAAGAATCCACAAAATTAATATCATAGTATTACAATTTTATTATGACTTACAAATATACAGCTAAACGAGGTACTTATAGGGATAAATGGCAACGTGCAGACCCTGAAATAACAGAATCAAATTGGGAAGAATTCCAAATTACATACTTTGGTACAACTATTGCATCAAAAGATAAAATTATTCAAGTCAAATGGTTACATCATGCATATCTAACCCCGAGCCGGTTGGCAAAAATGAGCCAAGCTCAAAATGGAACGTGCTTTAAATGCGTTGCACCAAATGCGGATTTTATACACTCTGTCTGGTCCTGTCCGCAAGTTCAAAAGTATTGGAAATCTGTTATTCATTTTCTGTGTACCAAGATAGGACTACCTGTTGTTCTGTCTTTCCAGGTATGCATGCTGGGTATACTTGGAGACATGGCCTGCGGGAAATGCAAGAAAATATTGGTTAGAATCCTACTCTATTACGCTAGAAAAGCTATAACGATATGTTGGAAACAACCTAATCCGCCGTTAATAAGAAATTGGATAAAGCTGGTCAATGATGCGATACCTTTATATAAACTCACTTACCAGGCTAGAGCACAGTTTAATAAGTTCAACAAGGTATGGAGCATCTGGGTAGACTCCTTCGAGACAATAGCACCCATCTCTAACTTAGATATCACAGCTATGGTGCAGGACTTGCAATTATAATATATGTATGATATTTCAGAAATCCAAAGTTGCGATGTCATATTATTAATCGAAAAGATACAATGCCCAATTAAATAATATACCACTACATGGATGTATATGTATATACATGTATGAAATGGAATACAGCTGTCTCTTGCTATACAATTGTTATACATACTGTACTTTATCATAGCTAACGGAGGAAACCTGTGTTGTTTTTTGTGTTATTTGTTTGAAAAAAAACAATAAAAATGCTCTTAAAAAAAAAGTATATGCAGTGATGAGGTGGGTTCACTGAACACAACAGCTAGGTATATGCAGTGATGAGGTGGGTTCACTGAACACAACAGCTAGGTATATGCAGTGATGAGGTGGGTTCACTGAACACAACAGCTAGGTATATGCTGTGATGAGGTGGGTTCACTCAACACAAAAGGTAGTGACCAAAAATAACAATACAGGAGGAGGACTTTCGAGGCCCTGCTGTATTTGAAATGAGTTAACTTTGAATACTTTAACAAGAATCTGTTATGGCGGACAATGATGACACCACTTGCCACAACAGCTAGGTATATGCAGTGATGAGGTGGGTTCACTGAACAAAACAGCTAGGTATATGCAGTGATGAGGTGGGTTCACTGAACAAAACAGCTAGGTATATGCAGTGATGAGGTGGGTTCACTGAACACAACAGCTAGGTAGATGCAGTGATGAGGTGGGTTCACTGAACACAACAGCTAGGTATATGCGGTGATGAGGTGGGTTCACTGAACACAACTGCTAGGTATATGCTGTGATGAGGTGGGTTCACTGAACACAACAGCTAAGTATATGCTGTGATGAGGTGGGTTCACTGAACACAACAGCTAGGTATATGCTGCGATGAGGTGGGTTCACTGAACACAACAGCTAGGTATATGCTGTGATGAGGTGGGTTCACTGAACACAACAGCTAGGTATATGCTGTGATGAGGTGGGTTCACTCAACACAACAGCTAGGTATATGCTGTGATGAGGTGGGTTCACTCATCACAACAGCTAGGTATATGCTGTGATGAGGTGGGTTCACTTAACACAAAAGGTAGGTATATGCAGTGATGAGGTGGGTTCACTCAACAAAACAGCTAGGTATATGCAGTGATGAGGTGGGTTCACTGAACACAAAAGGTAGGTAAGTATATGCAGTGATGAGGTGGGTTCACTGAACACAACAGCTAAGTATATGCTGTGATGAGGTGGGTTCACTTAACACAAAAGGTAGGTATATGCAATGATGAGGTGGGTTCACTGAACACAAAAGGTAGGTAAGTATATGCAGTGATGAGGTGGGTTCACTGAACACAACAGCTAGGTATATGCAGTCATGAGGTGGGTTCACTCAACACAACAGCTTGGTATATGCAGCAATGGGTATTACAATGTGCAGCTACCTATCACATAGTCACTGAATGTGCTGGGCCTGGCAGTGGCACACACACAGTATGAATTACAAAATCTGTCTATGCAACACAAGTGCAGTAATGGGTATTACAATGTGCAGCTGACACTGGTAGTCACTGAATGTGCTGGGCCTGGCAGTGGCACACACACAGTATGAATTACAAAAGCTGTCTATACAACACAAGTGTCAGTTAGATCAGTGGGACACGCAGAAAAAAAAATAGATCACAATAACATTAGCTCTCAAAAGAGCTGTTGTGGGGTGCTATTTTAACAACAAGAATCAGCCAGGAGCAAACTAACAAGCCAAGAGCCTAACTAATCTTTCCCTATGAGAGACAGTCTGCAGCAGCTTGCCCTTCTCTAATTACTGCAGGCACACGAGTGAGTGTACTGGCCGGCGCTCACTGCCTTATATACGGGGGGGGGGGGGGGGGGGGAGCGGCTGATTGGCTACAATGTACCTGCTGACTGTGATGTAGAGGGTCAAAGTTGACCCTAACTGAGCATTATGGGGACGGACCGAACTTCCGGGAAAGTTCGCCTTCGCCGGCGACGGCGAACCACTCAAAGTTCGCCTGGAACCGTTCGCTGGTGAACCGTTCTGACCATCTCTAGTGAAATGCTGCTGCAATATAACGGTTTTCTGGTGAAACGCTGGTGCATTATGATTATTTTTGGGTGAAACACTGCCACATTCCGATAATTTTTACATGAGGGGGGCGCCACGGGGGAGGAGGTGGGGTGGCGTCTAGGGGGCTTGGGGTAGTGGCAGCCACGTAAGGGGGGTGAGGCGCCACAGGCTTTCTCGCCTGGAGTGACAAAATGGCTAGAGGCGCCCCTGAAGGAGAAGGATGTGGAACACAGGCAGAGGCATGCCAGAGGACAAGTGGGTAAACCTTCGCTTATGGCAGGTAAAAGCGGCAGTGGTAGTATGGTAGATTTCCAATTGATTTCATGCTGGAATCTGTTGGAAATCTGTGTGCAGTGAGTGAGTAATTAATAGATCCCTCTCTGATTAAATTCAATAGATCTATCTGATGATTGATCTGGTGGCTATGGAGTAATGCATGGCCACCTTATGGTAGACAATAGATTGTAAGCCCTTCTGAGAGACAGTTGGTAGCATGAATAGGACTCTGTAATGCTCTGCAAAAAATATCTGCAATGTGCCTTAATAATTAATAATAGTGGTCAATTTTTAATAACTAATAATTCCAGTATTCGTATAGCGCTTTTCTCCTGTCGGACTCAAAGTGCTTATGAGGCAGCCACTTGAGCGCACTCAGTGGGCAGTAGCAGTGTTAGGGAGTCTCGCCCAAGAACTCCTTACTGAATAGATGCTGGCTTACTGAACAGGAAGAGCCGAGATTCGAACCCATTTTTTTTTAAGTATCAGAGGCAGAGCCCTTAACCATTGCAAATCCAGGCCAAGTCTGTAGAATTGCTCATGGTCTGTAATGAACTCCAGCCTTGAAGAACTTGGGTGAATCCGACTCTTTGTTAATTACGAGAATGAAAACACAATGGGTGGATCGTGGCCCTTCAGTACTGAGCAGGGTAGCACCGAAGAGTAAATGGAACACAGACAGTGTATAAATCTTCCCATTAATACAGTTCAAGCTATATTGATAAAGTCTATGCACAAGAATACAAATCATCATCATTTTACTGGCGGGGAAACAGAGAGCCGCAATGTCTCACAACTCGTACGTGATGCATTAAAAATGTGTTTAATGGAGCAGCTAAAAGTTAAGAGTAATTAAAACGACAAATACGTAAATGTTCCAGTAATCTGGCTTCCTTGGTTACAAAGCCCCTGTGGGAGATTCCTTTCCATTGGTATAATCTTAGCATATGTAGTAATGATGAGCCTGTGAATATGAGAGCGCCTTCTCTCCTGCTCTTCCTCCCTTCAAAACATCTTTATAAATAGAAAATGTGTTTGTTGGGGGGTGGACATACTTATTAGCACAATTTAGACAGAACTAATAGAACATTATTAAAAAAAAGGGAAGTGTTTAAACAGCTTCTAGATCACTGGCTGTCAGTTACTTATTAAACACTGGCTGCTATGGACAATATACATACATTTTTGTGTTTTCTCGATTGCATAGTGCATACATTGGTTGCTATGGACAGTATGTTGACTACTGCTGAACTTTATATTGCACAATGTAAACATTGATTGCCAGGGCTACAGTACTGTTATTTTTTGTGTTACTGGTTATGGGTAGTATAAATATACAGTAGGTTTCTATGGCTTACACCTTTGGTTTTTTGGGGGTTACGTCTTAAGCATAATATAAATAATGCTTGCTGTGAACAACACTTTCTTTTTATGGTGTTTATGCATGATTTTACTATGGGCAATACCTGTATTTTGTATGTTAAGCATAGGGTAAACATTGGCTAGTATGGGCTTTGACTTTTCAGTACAGTCCTGATCATAGTTCCTTGTTCATGGTGCATAATACAGATTTTCCAGTACTTTGTTGATGAGACTTCCTTCCCCCAGCCTGTCCCATAAGTGGCTATACACTTGTCTATTTTTTTTGAGCATTCCTAATTAAAAAACATTTTTATGCCTAATCCTAACCATCCACTACTTGCTAGTAACACTATACTAACAAACACTGGTGGAGGCGCCCTTGACGATATATAAGCTGACTGCAATAATGTTAGCGAGAAGTGTAACATCTTACTTTCTCAAAACAACAAACCATAAGTAATGGAAAAGGTATGTTTATTAATGCACATAAGACAACGCATTTCACGGGTCTCTGCCCGCTTCCTCAGGTCAATTACAAGTGCCTGTGATAATTCAGTCACGAACGTGGGTGCCTATGATTGAATATTATATTGTTTATATGTACAGATTTTACGTTATCAAATGTTATCGTTTCTATGTGTGTAAGGGTGTTTCTGCAGGGGGCGTGGTTAGTTAGGCCCTACCGGGGGTTGGTTAGGGTTAGGCACCACAGTCGGTGGGGGTGGTTAGGGTTAGGCACCACCAGGACAGGGTTCTGCATGAGAGTAGGATTAGGTTAGGCTGTATTGTTAAATTATGTAATAATTTTTAAAGTTAATATCTTTTCATTTTCATCTCCCATCTGTTTTAAAACTGTATTTATTGTTAACCAATTTTAACTATGTTTATCGTTATTGGGACTTCTTTATCCACTGGCGCCAATTTGTTATCCAGCCGGGCCCTTTTTTCCTGGTGCCATTTTTTCATGAACCTGGGAATGTTTGGACTACATGCATACGGAGTCCTTGCCCAGATTTAAACCAGGGACCAACACTGCAAGACAAGAATGCTCTCCACTACACCACGGTGCTGTAGTGTTCTTCAGCATTATGGTTATAGTATTTTTGAGTGAGTAATAATAAATGTGCGGGCAAGATTTGGAACATTGGCCAATCACACAGAGTAATTTTGAGTTAAGGTGACATTGCACAGTGCACACACCTGATTAGGATAAAAACCTCAATAGTTACCTTTGATTGGAGGAAATTACAGGCCTAAAACTTAACTTTTAATAATTAGTCTTAAACTATTGGTCAAATAGAAAACCGATTGTGTGAAGTGTGACTTAGCAGTGGATTGAGGATAATTATAACAGTACTAGTAGGCCTAAGCCCACTAAAATAACAGGCTTAGGCCTACTCCCTCACAAACCCTTCAACTCCACGCACGCGCCGCCGATGCGCACACATGCCCGCACCACGCTCGCGTACAGACACAGGGACAGGAGAGGACGCAGGGACACGGGGTTTATTGTATAGGATTCCCCCAGTATAACCATTCTCCAGGGTTACCTCAATTCACACTGCAAGGTAGAAACATACACCACCCAAGCAAAATACTCTACAAGTTTCTTCCCCCCCCCCCCCTAAAAATAGGGGCTTCCTCAGCCTTTTGGCTACTCTTTGTTGTGATATGTGAGGTTTTGTAGATAGTTGTATGCACTTTAGTGCAGGCTCACTCTAGCACAAGCACTTAATTGTATCCCAGACGAAGCACCCATTTTTAGGTGGTTGAAACATGTAGGGTTTTTCGGTTGAGTGATGTATGTTTCTATTTTGCAGTGTGAACTGGGGGTTACTATTGTGTTTTTAAAGTGACATTGCCTCTGTTCCTGTGTCTCTTCTGTTGTGTAAATATTTTTGTGCATGCAGCGTCATATGAAAGAATAACTGTGATATCTTTCCATACTTGGAAGTCACATTGTGACAGCATTTTAGGCATCTTCAAACAGTCTGAGGTCATCGTCAGTTCTTCCTTTCTTATGGTAACCACTAATGATCCAGTCTTTTGTATCCAGCTTTACCAAATGCATGTAGAAGGATAAACTTACTGAATATTTTCTTATGGATGCTTTAGGCCACATGTGTCGAACTCCAGGCCTGGAGGGCCAGATCCATGCCAGTGTTTAGGATGGACTGAGAAAGAAAGGAATGTGTTCTACCTGATGGACCACACCTTTCCTGATTCAGACCCATCAATTCATTTGAGCTGTATTAAAAATGTGTGAGGATCTCGGCCCTCGTAGGACCGTTTTAACACCTGCTTTAGGCAGTCACTTATATTACATAGAAATGGGAGGATTGGACAAAAAACATTGGATCATTAGTGGGCACCTTTATCCATATTTCTTTTTGTGACTATTCTCAAATCTCTTGTAATGATTAGTTTGAAGGGGTTCTCCCTGCCTGTAGAAGATCGCTTTCTTTTTAATTAAGTCTTGTAGGGATTCGAGGGTACTTCTTTAGGTTAGGATCCTTTAAGAGAGATCAAGGAATAAGAGGAGCAGAGCTCCAATGAATTCAAATTTGACATATTGTTGCTTTCTACATTATTTTCTCTTCAACTGGGTATCTTTAAGGCTCTGATTCTAACCAATACCTCCTCCCATCACATTCTCCCTGCATTGGCTATCATTTATAAAGCATTATCGCATACGGCAATGCAGAAAACTGACTGTGCCAAGCACTTAGCAAAATGTCAATGCATAAAAGCAGTTACCACATGAAATTCCCGAGCAGTGCGGTAAATTACAGACTTGTGCGATAATTACCTCAACACGTCAGTAAATGTCAATTTATAAAGATTAGAGCAGGCGGTAATGGCACGGAAAATACCGCCTGCTTTGAAGAGGTGATAAGAGAGCGATAAGAGCAAACTTAATGGAGACTCACAAGCAGAAGCAGTGAGATCTCCCCCAGGCAGCAGCAGCAAGAGCGGAACAAACAAGACTTCCCCTAAATACCTTAGGTTGTGTGTTTAACCTCTTGGGTTCCTGCTTTTAAGATGTGTATTTCACATCAGAAAGCCTACCATGTGTAAAGTTTCTTGAAGTTCTTCTATGCTGTGGCAATTAAATAGATTGCTAAGAAAAACTAATAGACAGATACGGAGCAGATTCAGGGCAAGCAGAGGCAGTGTAACAAAACATGCACATCTAAAAGGAAGTTGGGGATGCCTCTTTTATTGTAATGCTGTCTCTGCACGGAGAACAGGAATGTAACAAAACACTCTTCTCATTTTACCGACAGTTGGGCTTCAGTAAAACACACACAAAATATTATTAGGGAATTCAAACCTTCTAAGATGCAATAAAAAAAAAAAACAATTTGACAGAGATGCTTTCTTAAAGTACCTGGGTGCTGTGTCAAAATACATAGACCTAATAGAACATAAACACGCACACCATGCATGTTCAATTGCCAACAAATTTGTATTTCAGAAAAAAATGACCAACATAGGTCTAACAACATCTATAAACAAATGACAAAATGGGTACACATCAACAACAAATATCAGCTGAACACTCGTTGGTAACATAATAATACAATATTAATAGATATACAGAATACAGAACGCCGACGTCTGGGGGTGGCAGCACCTCCTCTTGTTATGCAATTCTTATTCAGCAGTATTATGCTTGCTTCAGTCTGCTGATTCTTTAAAAGGACATTGCTAGTTTTTTGATAAAACTTGACCTGGATCACTCTACTACTTGCACTCAACGCACTACATGTGCTGGAACTTTACAGGTGCTTCTATGAACTTGGAATTTTTATCATATAGGGTCAAGGTCATTGCTGTATATCTATTAATACTGTACTATTATGTTACTAACGAGTGTTCAGCTGACATTTGTTGTTGACGTGTACCCATTTTGTCATTTGTTTATAGATGTTGTTAGACCTATGTTGGTCATTTTTTTCTGAAATACAAATTTGTTGGCAATTGAACGTGCATGGTGTGCGTGTTTATTTTCTATTCGCTTCAGTAAAACACCCCACTTCTATCACAGCTGTGAAACTGTTTATGAATTAGCACACAAAAGACTAAAATACCGAATTTTACCGATAAATACCGATTTTTTTTACCGCACAGCCTTTTATGAATGATAGCCATTGTGTTGGTGCACAAAAAAAAATATTACACATTTTTGACCACCTCTATATTCCTAACATGAAACCCCAATGTTCCCTACATTTTACCGCTAAAGATCTCAAGTTCTTCTGATATCTATACACTTCCCAATATCCCTGCTATATTAAAATCTATTACATTGTATCTTACTCCCTCACTGTAGAGGTGCATGTGCCCATATATACCTGCAGATTGTACATGCGTGCACTGTACCTGTATGCACACTTTGCCCTCACAAGTGTTGGACGTGTATCTGCGCTCTGCACACGTGTGTATTGTACAGTACATGCTCAATGCTCTGTGCATACATGTTTTGTACACACACCTGTGTGTGCACACTGTACATGTACCCACACTCTATAGCTCTGGAGTTCAAGTATCACAAATTATTATCTCAGGGGGCAATCGATTATAAGTGTACTTCCCATGGTGTTATTGACCCTCCTCAGCAATCTGTTGCTTCACTTAACGTAACTTGTAGTATTAATGAGGTTGTAAGTCAGATACTTACCACAGTAGAAGGAAGCCTCTGGAGACTACGCCACCTGCCACGTCTTCCTCCTGGATGGCGGGACTCTCTGGAAGTTTGCAGCAATGTCCCCGGCTGTGAATGAGCACAGCTGTGGTGCTCAGGGCATCTTGCACAGTAGCATGTAGCCCCGGCTGGGCGGAAAAGTCTGAGCCTAATCGGCGCTGTGCCACTGCGCAGGTGTGAGGCATCCTGTACCTGTGATCATTCAAGGGTGGGAACACATACGTGCACTTTTCAAGCCCTTTTGAAGAGTTTCGGGGAGTCCCAGCACTGTATCGGTGGAGGCAATGGAGACAGGGAAAGTGTCTGTCTGGTTTATCCAGAGGCTTTCCTCTACTATGGTTAGTACCTATTTGAGGCTTTTTTCCCCTTCAGGTACATGTTAATCTTTGGAAACTGCTATTGTAGTTGCTGCAGCAGATCACTTCCTGCTTGCCCTCCCTGCCTTCCCTCTCCATAGAGCAGAATGGACTTCTCAGCTGTGAGACATGCAGCATGCCTGTGCAGTGATCAAGACTTACTAAACTATCACAAACAATTGTTTTTCACATATCCTATCCATAAGGGAGTATAAGACATGGTTTTTACAGCTTCTATCCTATCAGATTCATTCTCCGAAATGCAACAGGAGATTGAATTGTATTGATTATTTCAGGTGACATTAATGCCTTCAGGTGGGACTGGGAGAGGAGTACTGGAGTGCACAGGGAATAATATATATAAATTATTATTATTACAACACAGACACCAGCAGCGAGATGCATGATGTTGCAGTGTTGAGAGCATCACAAGTATAGCCAAAGGCTAAATGTGCTATTATTAAGCACGTCTGACTCCACTTACACCTAATTAGATTCACAATGAGCTGGGATGTCATCTTGCTCATTGACAATGAGTTACTGTTGATATGTATTTGGAGAGATGAAAAAAGCTGCGGCAAAACATTGGACCAGGTCAGCTGATGCCTTTTCTCCCTATCCAGCATATTCTACTGTTGTCACATAGACAGGCTTTGAAAAGCACTATAAATGTGTTTACGCTTCTTAAATTGACTTGTACATCTGTTGTGTGACATTTTTGCTTAGTGTTGGCGATGTTAGAAGAGTGTGTATTGATAGTGTGGGAGAGAGAGAGAGATTTGGGATGGAATTAAATGACTGCCAACATAATTTGTAAAGCTTTCAAAATTAAATTGCATCTATCATAATAGAAATTTGGTAATTATGTTCTGGGTTCGCCACACATGGATAAGAAGATATGCGGTGCAGGGCTTTGTGTATAGGTATCAATCCATGCTTTCAGATCCTTAGGCCCCTTTTTACATTTGCCTTGCTAGTGTGCATTGCGTTACCCTGTTTTACTGCAGAGTAATGTAAGGACAATGCAAGGCAATGGGGCCTAGTTGCACCAGAAGTGTCCGATCGGCTGCTGAGCCACCGCAAAGTCAACAGCATGTTACTGTTGGACTTTCACTGCGATGCAGTGGTGGCGGAAGTAATAGAAGTCAATGAGCAATGTAGGAAGATTAAACATGTTGGTGACAGTGGCTGGATAGTAGGGTGACCATATTTTGATTTAAAAAAAAGAGGACGATCACAACAGCATGTGGGCGTGGTCATGGGTGGGGCCAAATATACAAGACCTTAGCAGTGTGCTGTCCAACTTCGTGGGCATGGAGGGCCGTTTTTTTTTTCCAGACCACATGGTGGAGGGCCGACCGACCACAAAATGCAATCAGATTCGCAGAACATTTCCCCACAAAATGCAATGAGATTGGCAACAGATTTCCCCACAAATGGAATGAGATTTGCAACAGATTTCCCCACAAATGGAATCAGATTGGCGGCATATTTCTCTACAAATGCGATGAGATTGGCAGCATATTTCCCCACAAATGCTATGAGATTGGCAGCAGATTTCTTCACAAATGCTATGAGATTGGCAGCAGATTTCTTCACAAATGCTATGAGATTGGCAGCACATTTCCCCACAAATGCAATCTTATTGGCAGCAGATTTCCCCACAAATGCAATGAGATTGGCAGCAGATTTCTCCCCAAATGCTATGAGATTGGCAGCACATTTCCCCACAAATGCAATCTTATTGGCAGCAGATTTCCCCACAAATGCAATGAGATTGGCAGCAGATTTCTCCCCAAATGCTATAAGATTGGCAGCACATTTCCCCACAAATGCAATCTTATTGGCAGCAGATTTCCCCACAAATGCAATGAAATTGGCAGCATATTTCCCCACGAATGCAATGAGATTGGCAGCAGATTTCCCCACAAATGTTATGAGATTGGCATCACATTTCCCCACAAATGCAATGAGATTGGCAGCAGATTTCTCCACAAATGCTATGAGATTGGCAGCGGATTTCCCCACAAATGCTATGAGATTGGCAGCACATTTCCCCACAAATGCAATGAGATTGGCAGCAGATTTCCCCACAAATGCAATCTTATTGTCCGCAGATTTCCCCACAAATGCTATGAGATTGGCAGCACATTTCCCCACAAATGCTATGAGATTGGCAGCACATTTCCCCACAAATGCTATGAGATTGGCAGCACATTTCCCCACAAATGCAATCTTTTTGGCAGCATACATACCTCAGATCAGCAGGAGATAGGAGCAGAGTCAGCCACACGGCCACACCAGCCGTGCGCCGGTGAATTCAAATGCTGGAAGTGACATCATCGGTCACGTCCAGCATTTAAAGTCCACCGTGCGGCTGCTATGCGCCGTTCTGGCTGGTTCCCATCATGAAGAGCCGTTTGGGAGCTGAACACGAGCCGGCTCTTTGGGAGCTGAGTCAGAAGAGCCGATACTTAAAGAGCCGAAACTCCCATCACTAGACTGAGACTCAGTCTAGTGATAGGAATTCCGGCTCTTTAGAAAGCATCGGCTCTTCTGGCTTGCTTGGCCGCTCGGCTCCCTTTAAGGAGCAGGCTCGTGTTCGACTCCCAAACGGCTCTTCACTGCCGACTACCCGGACATTTCAAAAACCCGGGAGGACGGCCCGGACAGGTCGGAAAAAGTGGACCTGTCAGGGCAAAAGAAGACACCTGGTCAGCCTACAGGATAGTGTAGAGGCTCTGCCTCTGACACAGGAGACCAGGGTTCGAATCTCGGCTCCTCCTGGTCAGTAAGCCAGCACCTATTCAGTTGGAGACCTTGGGCAAGACTCCCTAACACTGCTGCTGACTATAGAGCCCGTCCTAGTGGCTGCAGCTCTGACGCTTTGAGTCCACCAGGAGAAAAGCGCAATATAAATGTTCTAACAGTTTGTGTATGGTTGCTTCCACCTGTCATTGGATAAGGGGGTTCAACCCCTGTTTTTTTCTCTGGTTATTTACGCAGTGCAACAAAATTGGACTAGCGCTCTAAAGAGCCTAGTTCTGGCCCCTGGACATACAGTACTCACAGACATCAGGCCACCTCGCTTGTTCTGCCCAGTTTTGACTGAACCACATGGTGCAACTTTTTCAATTGCCCTCCTGCACACTTTTAATCCACCAGTGCATTTATATGCAGACAGGAATCCTCCCATAGCAACCTTTACAACGCCGCAAGGCTGTTAACGAGCCAACCCCGCCATTGCCACATAACACCAACCCTGAGCTCACTCCACTGGCTACCGATAAAATGGAGAATTCTGTTTAAGATTGGCTTACTGACATTCAAATCCTTGCACAATCTGGGCCCTGGATACCTGAAGGACTTGTTGCAACTGCATCACACCCCCCAAAATCTTAGATCAAAAGGACGCAACACCATGGTCACCCCCAGAGTCCACCTCAAAACCTTTGGAGACAGAGCCTTTTGTCATGCTGCCCCTACACTTTGGAACTCCCTGCCACACCCAATCAGGACAGCTCCATCCCTGGAAGCATTTAAGTCTAAACTGAAAACCTACCTCTTTAGTCTGGCATTCATGAACATCTGACTATCTCCTCTGCAACACAACCCAGCCTCAGGGGCGTAGCAATAGGGGGTGCAGAGGTAGCGACCGCATCGGGGCCCTTGGGCCAGAGGGGCCCTGAAGGGCCCTCCCTCAACCACAGTATTAGCTCTCTATTGATCCTATGCTGGTAATAATCACTTCTATAGATGCTTTTATTAGGAGTTATCATTAACAAACTGCTCCCCATCCCCTTCTTGCACCTCTGACACTGTGGCTGTCCTTGGCAGGTTTTGGTGTGCCGTATCAATTGTTATGTATGGAGCGCTTGGGGGGCCCCATGTAAACCTTGCATTGGGGGGCCCATAGCTCCTTAGCTACGCCACTGTCCAGCCTGCAACCCTGTATTAATCTGAGACACAACTATGCGCTTTGAGTCCTATGGGAGAAAAGCGCTTTACAAATGTTATTGTATTGTATTGTAAACACAGAGTTCTTAGTTTTTTAAAACTACTTGCATTACATTGCTTATGCTGATCATCTGCCAAAAAAAGTGATGCGACTCAGGTCAGTACCTACACTGCAACAATGTATATACCTGTATGAAGCACTTTACACGGCAAATGCAATATACTTACTTCAACATTATACTAAGTTTAAGCGGGCTCCCATCACTAATGTGGGTATGCATACTTTTAGAGAGAACATCAGAATGGTCTTGGCCACGCGATTTAAAGGATACCCGAGGTGACATGTGACATGATGAGATAGATATGTTTATGCACAGTGCCTAGCACAAAAATATGCTGTGTTCCTTTTTTACTTTCTCTGCCTGAAATACTGTAGTTAAACATCGGGTATGTAAGTGGCAGTTCCTGTCTGAGTCAGGATTGAGTCAGACTACAGTGTGACCCTTACTGATAAGAAATTACAACTATAAAACACTTTCCTGGCAGAAAATAGCTTTTGAGAGCAGGAAAGAGATAAAAAGGGTCAATCGTTCATAGATTTTAGCTCTGGCATACTTCAATGAATGTGTAATTGAGCAAAAACAATAAAACAGTAAAACTTAAAAAATAAATTTAAATATAAAATAACTGTGCAATATCTTGAAAAGTCATTTTTAGGAGAAGGAGGATATATACAATTGTTTATTTCATTCGTTTATTTTCACTCTGGGTGTCCTTTAAGAATTCAGCTACAGTTTCTCACTAGAGATGGCTCCAACCTCCGATTTTCTTCCGCAAAAGTTCGCGAACATGCGAACTTCTACGAACCGCAATAGACTTCAATGGGGAGGCGAACTTTGAAAACAAGAAACATTTATGCTGGCCACAAAAGTGATGGAAAATATGTTTCAAGGGGTCTAACACCTGGAAGGGGGCATGGCGGAGTGGGATACACGCCAAAACTCCCCGGGAAAAATCAGGATTTGACACACAGCAGCGTTTTAAGGGCAGAAATCACATTTTATTGCTAAATTGGAGGCCTAAAGTGCTTTAAAACATCTTGCACGTGTATACATCAATCAGGGAGTGTAATTAGTGTACTGCTTCACACTGACCGACCAAACTCACTGTGTAATGCACCGCAAACAGCTGTTTGTGTAGTGCCGGCCGTGCTGCACTGGTGCACACCATGGCCAGAGTGCAGGCGGTGGTGGTTTTTAAGCCCATATGGTAGGGCTGAGGTAGCTGAATGACAGAACAATAGTGACTGAGTGTCCAGCTGATCGAATTTGGTCTGTCCACAACGAAGCAACGACCTTATTATCTATCTTCTTGGGTCAGGTGTGCCCCCCAACCCCAACACACTCATATAGCCATCGGTCATTGCTTCACTGTGATACGCAAGCCCCTTCACCGCGGCAAGGTAACGATCATGAAGGGGATCGTTATCTTGTACCATGTACATGCCTTTTGTTTTGTTGCTGCAGTGCAGGCAGAAAAATTAGGCAGGCATGTACACGCACCTAAAAAATTATTATAGCGGCCGCTGCTAGCAGCGGCCTTAAAAATTCAGGAATCAACCTGGAGTCCTGGTGGACCCTGTTGGTGGTGACAGTCAAGTGGCCTGCAGGCAGAGATGCTGTGTGGAGACCGACTTAGTCTTGGAGCAGGCAGCCAGTCACACAGCGTGCAGGCAGAGATGCTGTGTGTGGGGACTGACTTAGTCTTCGGGCGGGCAGTAACCCTACGGGATCCATGCCTCATTTATTTTGATAAAGGTGAGGTACTGAACTCTTTTGTGACCTAGGTGACTTATGTTCTCAGTGACAATGCCTCCAGCTGCGCTAAAGGTCCTTTCTGACAGGATGCTTGAGGCAGGGCAAGACAGAAGTTGGATGGCAAATTGGGACAGCTCTGGCCACAGGTTAAGCCTGCGCACCCAGTAGTCCAGGGGTTCATCGCTGCTCACAGTGTTTACATCCACACTTAAGGCCAGGTAGTCGGCTATCTATCGTTCGAGGCGTTGGTGTAGAGTGGATTCGAAAGCGCTAAGGCGAGGCGTTGGACTAAAGAATGTCCCCATGTCCAACATCACCATGAGATCGCTAGAGCGTCCTGTCCTTGCCTGCATGGACATGGGAGAAGGTTTACTGGCAGTGGTACCTTTATTCCGTTGTGCTGTGACATCACCCTTAAACGTACTGTAAAGCATATTTGCCAGCTTGTTCTGCACGTGCAGCATCCTTTCTGCC
Organism: Hyperolius riggenbachi; assembly: GCF_040937935.1. Taxonomy (NCBI): domain Eukaryota; kingdom Metazoa; phylum Chordata; class Amphibia; order Anura; family Hyperoliidae; genus Hyperolius; species Hyperolius riggenbachi. The sequence goes on from NC_090657.1 coordinate 141,198,688, forward strand.
TTCAGGTGAGTTGGTAACCTGTCCGCCACTTTGTGCCTATACCGAGGGTCTAGTAGCGTGGCCACCCAGTACAGCTCAATCCCCTTGAGTTTTTTTATACGGGGGACCCTCAACAGGCTGGACAGCACGAAAGATGCCATCTGCAGAAAGTTGGATCCAGAGGTACTATCCAACTCCTCTTGCTCTACCTCAGTGATGTCAGGTAAGTTCTTCTCCTCCCCCGAGCCACAAACAATACCACGGGAGCTTTGAGCAGCACAAGCCTCCTGCGACGCCTGCTGTGGTTGTTCTCCTGCTGCTTCCTCCTCCTAAAAAAAAAAAACACCTTCCTCATCATCTGACTCCTCTTCCCCACACGACTCTTCCTCCTCCTCCTCCCACCCCCCTGTGCTGCTGCAGGTGTTGAGGAAACATCTGGTTCTGATGAGAATTGATCCCATAACTCTTCCTTCTGTAACTGTTCCTGTTCACGCTCCTCCACAGCTTCATCCACCACTCTACGCACAGCACGCTCCAGGAAGAATGCATATGGGATCAAGTCGCTGATGGCGCCTTCACTGCGACTCACCATGTTTGTCACCTCCTCAAACAGCTGCATGAGCCTGCAGGCATTTTGCATGAGTGTCCAGTTCTTTGTCCAGAACATCCCCATCTCCCCAGAGCATGTCCTTCTACTGTAGTTGTAGAGATACTTGGTGACGGCTTTCTCATGTTGTAGGAGGTGCCGAACATCAGGAGGGTCGAATTCCAGCTAGTCGGGCTATCGCAAATCAAGTGCCTCACCGGCAAGTTGTTTCTCCGCTGAATATCGGCCAAGCGTGCCATGGCCGTGTAAGACCGCCTGAAATGCCCACACAACTTTCTGGCCTGCTTCAGGACATCCTGTAAGCCTGGGTACTTACACACAAATTTCTGGATTACGAGATTCAGCACATTTGCCATGCGGGGTACATGTGTCAACTTTCCCAAATTCAAAGCCGAAATGAGATTTCTGCCGTTATCACACACCATGTTGCCGATCTCCAGTTGGTGCAGGGTCAGCCACTGACCCACCTGTTTGTTCAGAGCAGCCAGGAGAGCTGCTCCAGTGTGACTCTCCGCTTTGAGGCAAGACATGTCTAAGATGGTGTGACACCGTCGTACCTGGCATGCAGCATAGGCCCTGGGGAGCTGGGGCTGTGTAACAGGAGAGATCATCACAGCACCAGTAGAGTTGCGCTGCCACTCAGCCAAGGAGGAGGAGGACGACAGCGAAGAGGATGTAGCAGGAGGAGTAGGAGGAGAAGGAGAGGAGGTGGCAGCAGGCCTGCCTGCAAGCCGTGGAGGTGTCACAACTAGGTCTGCTGCACAGCCACGTACTCTGTGCTTGCCATCGGTCACCAGGTTGACCCAATAGGCTGTGTAAGTAATGTACCTGCCCTGACCGTGCTTGGCAGACCAGGCATCCGTGGTCAGATGGACCCCTGACCCAACACTGTGTGCCAGAGATGACACCACTTGCCTTTCTACTTCATGGTACAGTTTGGGTATCGCCTTTTTTGAGAAATAATTGCGGCCTGGTATCTTCCACTGCAGTGTCCCAATGGCCACAAATTTTCTGAAGGTCTCAGAGTCCACCAGCTGGTATGGTAACAGCTGGCGGGATAACAGTTCCAGGGCATTGGAAAGCCTCCCCGTGGCGCTCCTGGATAGCGCTAATGTAGCATGAACTAATTCCTGCAGGGCAACCGCTTTGCAGTATTGGTTTTAACCCTGCAAACTTTGTCATGCGAAAGCAAATGCATATTTGCATAAGCTATGTCTCGTGAGTAGCCATTTAGGCCAAATTTGCAAAGCCAGATTTGTCAGGTATTACTTGGTTTGATGCACACATAAATTCTCTATAAAGTGTAGGGATAACCGTTCCGCCAAGCCAGCTGTCGGACGCCGGGCAAGGGGGTGACTGGCAGACATTGGCTTCTCCCGCTCAAAGATTTCCCTCACGGACACCTGGCTGCTGCTGTGGGCAGAGGAGCAGGAGCCGCACGAGGTGAGAGGCGGAGTGAAGGAGGTTGGCTGTGATTGAGAAAGTTGAAGGGCATGATGGCTGGCTGTCCATAGGTGGGGCGATACATGGTGCCGGACACTGTCACCAGCTGTTTCTGATGACGAGCTCCCCCTGCTTCTTTCAAGAACTCGTCTCCTCCTACTCCTCTCTGACTCCCTCTCTGTTCATCTGCTCTATTGGGAACCCACGTGGCATCTGTATCATCATAATCATCATAATCATCCTCCCCAGCTTCGTTTGTATCAAACACCTCCAAAACTGCACCAACAGCAGGTACTTCATCATACTCCTCCTCACACCTTACGTCCATAGTGTTGCCTAACTCAGACATATGAGGTGGTGTAACTTGCTTAGCGCCTTCATCTTGTTGTAACAATAATGGCTGTGAATCAGTGATTTCCCCACCAAATAACTCCTGCGAAGTATCAAATGTAGCGGATGTGGTACTTGGAGTAGCGCTGGTGGCTGCAGAAGATGAGGTGTTCTGTGTTAAATAGTCAACCACGTCCTGACAATCTTGGGAGTTGATGGGACGTGCCTTCTTCTGAGCACTGTACTTTGGTCTAGGGCCGCACAAAATCACGTCAGCACGACCTCAAACAGACCTGCCGGGTGGCCTGCCTCTGGGTCTGCCTCTGCCTCTGCCTTTTGTTTTGTCCATATCGGGGTGGATGAAGTGAAAGGTATGCACTGACTTGACTAATACAATGTGCAGTCACACAGGTGCAGTGAAAGGTATGCAGTGACTTGTATTACAATACAATGTGCAGCTGTCACACAGGTGCAGTTAACAGGTATGCACGGACTGGTATACTAAACAGCATGCAGTCACTTGCTTGGTATTACAAATGTGCAGCTGTCACACACGGGTACCGTGAACAGGTGCAGTGACTGGTGGTATATTACACTGCTTGCGGTCACGTAGGTGCACTGAACAGGTTATAGGTATGCACTGCAGTGATTGGTATTACAAATGTGCAGCTGTCACACACAGGTACCGTGAACAGGTGCAGTGACTGGTGGTATATTACACTGCTTGCGGTCACGTAGGTGCACTGAACAGGTTACAGGTATGCACTGCAGTGATTGGTATTACAATGTGCAGCTGTCACACACACACACACACACACACACACACACACACACACACACACACACACACACACACACACACACACACACGTTACCGTGAACAGGTGCAATGACTGGTGGTGTTAACAATGTGTGCGCTCACGTAGGTAGGTAGGTAGGTGCACTGAACAGTGAAAAGGTGCAGTGATTGGGATTACAAATGTGCAGCTGCCTGTCACAAACACAGGTAGTCACTGAATGTGCTGGGCCTGGCAGTGGCACAGTAGGAATTACCAACAAGGGGCCAAAGGCCAGCTGTGGCTGATTGACAGGGCTGTATATAATGCAAGTGGGCCACAAAAAAAATATGGATCACAAGAACAAGATTAGCTCTCAAAAGAGCTGTTGAGTGGTGCTTTTTTAGCAATAAGAATCAGCAAGAAGCAAGCTAACAAGCCTACAAGAGCCTAACTAAGCTTTCCCTATATCTCTCTCTGCAGCAGCTCTCCCTTCTCTAATTACTGGCACACGAGTGAGTGAAATGCCTGATGCTGCCTGCCTTTTATGGGGGGGGGCTTTGGGAGGGAGTGTAGCCTAAATGGCTACAATGTGCCTGCTGACTGTGATGTAGAGGGTCAAAGTTGACCCTAATGATGTAGTATATGTAAGGATCCCTCCTGTAGTGTGTTCTGTCCGTTGCAGTGGAGCTGCAGACAGACAGTTCTGGCTTATCTGCTTGCATTCGGTTGTGCATTTGCAATGGGTCTCATTGTCATTTGCAATCGTTCTGCAGTTCTGGGCAGCTCAGGATGCTGTCATCATTCCACCAATTGCTTGTTGCAGCTGAGCTGCGGCCAGATAGCCCTGGATTTCCTGCATACATGTTGTTACATAATTCTGCATGTATTTCTTATGGGGGTCCTTTGCATTCACAGCCAGCTAGCAAATGGTAATCAAGCCAGCTCAGGATTAAGTGATTACCATTCAGCGGTGTGGAGATTTGCATACCTGCGTCCATTGGCTGATGCCAGCATAAAAGTCTGCCTCCTATTTTTTACCTTCCACGTCATAGTGGTCAGTACGCTGATCTACTGGGCACCTTGTTACTCTGTATAGTTCTTTTATTGTAGTTCTATGCGACCTTATTACTTGTGCTTTAGCTAATTTATATTTATCCGTTAGTTTAGCTGTTTATTTTTCTTATCATTGTGTATTGCCTAGTTCCATGCTTGATGGACGTTCACTGCATCCCCGGTGGATCAGTGAAGTCCATTATCCAGATAGTTTGGATTCTGCCATCACCACGTTGGTGACTGGTAGAATTCCTTCTACTCTAGTTTCTTGGAACGTAACTATAGGCTGCAGTTGCTATTAGTTACGTTCTATCCTGTAGTCTTGCCTGGGTGGATGCTTGCTGGTGACTGTTGTTGTTGTTAGCCAGCTTGCTTTGCTTCTGTGGACGTGACTGTGAGCTGCGGTTGCTACTAGTTACGCTCCAATCTATAGTCATGTCTTGTACCTGTCTGAATACTTGCTATCGCTAAGGCAGCACAGTGCGAACTAAGGCAGCGCAACATCACACTGCCCTGCCATTGTGTTTTATTTGTAGCGATATCGGAAGCCCAGAACTGCAGTTGCTCTGGGAAGCCTGTGTAACCTCTTCCATTAACCAGTTCCTAGTCTTGTTGTGCTGGGTGGTCAGAAAGTATGACCCCCCAGCATTACAGTATAGGGGCGAACCGAACTTCGGAAAAAGTTTGCGGTTCACCGCGATTGCGAACCACGGAAGTTCGCCAGTTCCTGTTCGCCAGCGAACCGTTCGGGCTATCTCTATTTCTCACTTGGGCTGAATCAGATGCTCTCTTGTATAGTGGCTGAATAGTGTACTGTTTTTAAGGGCTCTGCCTCTGATGCAGGGGACCTGGGTTCAAATCTTGGCCCTTCCTGTTCAGGGAAGCCAGCAAGGAATTTTTGGGCTAGACTCTCTAACACTGCTACTGCTTTTATAGAGTGTGGCCTAGTGGCTGCAGCTCTGGTGCTTTGAGTCTGCCAGGAGAAAAGGGCAATATAAATGTTCTGTATCTTGTATGTGGGTGGACACGATGAAGTGAGAGGGATGTGAAGGCTTACATATTTATTTCCTCCGAAACAATCCATATTGCCTGGCTGACCTGCTGAGCTTCTGCTTCTAAAAGTTTCAGCTATAGATCCTGAACAAGCAGATCAGGTGTTTACCACCTGATTTGATTGGATCAGATGTTAACACCTGATTTGACTGGATTTGCTGCATACTTGTTTCAGGTGAGATTTTGGCACTACTGATGCATGAAACCTCAGCAGGATTCCAGGCAACTGGTATTGTTTAAATAATTAAATATGGCAGCATCCATATCCCTTTTGCTTCAAATGACCTCTAACCCATTACTACACAATATTTGAAGCTCTTGCTGTATGCTATTTATCATTTCCTTTCTCCATAGGCCTAAATACATAAGACCTGAGCATTTATGTTTTTATAAACCCCTTAGACAAAAATCACCTGTGAGTATAACGCATGCTTTATTATCAGTGGTGCTCAGCAGAGCTCGAATATTCGAGTAGCTCGAATATTCAAGGTCTTTTTCAGCTATTCGAGCTCGAATACCGAGCTCGAATAGCTGTAGCTATTCGAATGGGCTATTCGAGTGAACTCGAATAGCCCGATCACTATTCGAGCTATTCGAGCAAACAGCGCTATTCGAGCTCGAATACCGAGCTCGAATAGCGTCATAGCCCAGATTGATGTCCTTAGAGCCAATCAGAGGGCTCCCAGGCCCTCTGACGACAGCCAATCACAGAGGGGGACCCTGGCCAGCCCCTACCCTATAAATAGCGGCCGCCATGTTCCGTTTTTCCGTCCTTGCCTGACTTTGTACAGAGAGAGATCTGCTCCTTTGTGCTTTGGCTTAGCAAGAGCTCTATAGTGGTCAATTACCTAGCGTTTTTGCTCACATACACCTGCTATATACACCTATATTGTTGTTAGCTAGATAGAGATTGTATTTTAGTTAGTAGCTAGTGTGTTACATAGAGACAGCTGCTGCTGCAGGCAAGCTTACACAGCTTTAGGCCTCAGGGCCTTGCCTGTGTGGGCAGCTGTCCTCCTTTCCTCTGTTACTTTATTTCTCATCTTATCTATACCAGTGTTTCTGCTGTCCTTTACTACTGAGTGATTGTATTTTGTAGTTATACTGTAACTGTACTAGGACACTCACTGTCACTGTTTGTTCATAGCTCCTGTGTGTGTGCGTGCACAGTACACACTCTATTTCCTTCTGATTACTACTGATTATTGTAATTTCTAGTTGTACTTACTGTTACTACTTACTGTACTAGGGACACTCAGTCACTGTTCATAGGCTAGCTCCTGTGTGTGTGTGTGCGTGCACTGTCTGTACAGTACACACACTCTATTTCCTTCTGATTACTACTGATTATTGTTATTTCTAGTTGTACTTACTGTTACTACTTACTACTAGGGAGGGACACTCAGTCACTGTTCATAGGCTAGCTCCTGCGTGTGTGTGTGCGTGCACTGTCTGTACAGTACACACACTCTATTTCCTTCTACTTAATCTGATTACTACTGATTATTGTATTTTCTAGTTAGTATACTAGGGGACACACTCACTGTTCACTGTTCACACTTACTGATTACCGATTATTGTATTTTGTATTAGTACTGTATTAGTAATCACTTAGTGATCTAATCACTTAGTGATTAGTGTCACCTCACCCACCAACCCACTCCATTAAAGTACCCCACTTTTTCACCCGCCCTTTTAAAAAACTTTTTTCTTTACGCCCAAAACATCTAAGATGTCTGGAAGTGGCAGCCAGCGCGGTTTGGGCAAGGGGAAGGGCAGCAAGGGAATCAAGAGGAGAGGGAGCAGCATTGTGGCAAGCCGCGGCCGTGCCACCATGCACAGTTCCGCAGCAGCAGCAGCTGCGTCAGTGGCTAACATTCCGCCTTTAGCCACTGGCCGTGGACGCCTTGGGCGCCGCCCAGCAGGAGCAACTCACGCTGCAGAGACACAGCAGCAGCAGCGTGTAGTACCTGCTCCTATTTTCCTCCAGCCGGGTCGGAAACGTCCCATTGAGGAAAATTATGCAGCCACTGTGGTGCAACTGATGACGGAGGATGAGCAGCCCGCCATCAGCTCTGCATCCGAGGCCTCCACCCTCACCACCACCACCACCACCCCTGTTCGCAGCAGCCGCCCAGCAGGGCCTGGGGAGGAGGCCAGTTCACCGTCACAAGTTGGCGACCTGTCACTCAGCAGTATTTTTACCCCAGGCACCATCAGGGTATTGTCTGCTGTTGTTGGCGATTTGGAGGAGGAGATGCTGATGGGCACTTTGGGGGATGAGGGATTGGAAAGCAAGACTGTGGCGACAGTCAAGCAGCCCATCCATGCATCAGGAGAGGAGTTTGGGGGGTCATCATCCCAGCAGGACATGTTTCAGGAGGGGGAGGATGATGATGATGATGATGATGATGATGACGTGGTGACAGACAAAGACTGGGTGCCGCCACCACCAGCACCTGGGGATGTCATCATCAGCAGCTCTGAGGAGGAGGAGGAGGATGCGCTTGTGGGCCTTGCAAGGAGGTGCATCATTGCAAGCATTGGCAGCAGTAGGCAGGTCCCACAGCCTGCTGGTGTCTCAGGCTCAGCAGCAGCAGCAGCAGCATCTGCCAGTACCACCACCAGCCGCACCCAAGCCCCCCTCCCAACCACCACAGGGAGACAGGCAGCAGCGGCTCCAGGCCGTAGGGGGTTGTTCTTGTCACCAATCTGGCGATTTTTCACAATGCCCACAGTTTTCAGCAAGTACGCCACTTGCAACCACTGTCAGCGGAAGTTGAGCAGAGGTGCAGACCCCTTAAAGTTCAGCACCAGCTCGCTCATCAACCACCTAGCTGCTAAACATTTCCACCAGCATGAGGAGTTCCAGAGGCTGAAGGCATCTGGTGCTGGCAGTGGCACCGCACCCATCACTGCACAGCCTTCAGCAGCAGCAGCAACAGCAACAGCAGCCGCCCGCCTTACTGCTCCTCCGGCAGCACCAGCAGGAGTGCGGAAACGCACTGCTCCTCCCCCCTCTGCAACTCCTGCCGCCGACACTGAGGCCTGTTCTGGCAGCCAGTCCTCAGTGGCCTCCTCTGCTGTGTCTGCTGATTCCCGTGCTAGCAAAAGGCCACGCCAGAGCCTTTTGAGCGAGTCCTTCCAGGGGGTGGTTAGGGCTCTGCCTCCCAGCAGCCGTCGCGTGCGTCAGCTGAACGGCTTGCTGGCACGGGCCATGTGCTCCCAACTCCTGCCGTACACGCTCGTGCAGGAGGGGAGCGACATGCGTGCGCTGCTTGCTTGTGCAGCCCCAGACTGGCAGCTCCCCAGCAGACACTACTTTGCCCGCAAGGCCATTCCTGCACTGCACCGCTTTGTGATGGCCAATGTGGAGCGAGGGCTGGAGCACGCGGTTGGTGAAAGGGTCCACATCACCATGGACTCCTGGAGCAGCCGCTTCGGGACAGGCCGCTACCTGTCCTTCAATGTCCACTGGGTCAGCTTGGTGGAAGGGGGTGAGGATAGGAGAGCAGCAGCGGGCACAGCAGCAGCAGCAACACAGTGGGTGGTGCCACCCCGCAGGGTCAGGGGAACTGCAGCAGGTTCCTCCAATCCTCTGCCATCCTCCGGCACACCTGGCCAAACCCCCCGCCTCAGCAGCAGCATGAAGGCCCGCCACTGCCAAGCGCTGCTGCAGTTGGTCAGCCTTGGGAAGACCAAACTGACGGCAACCCATGTGTTGGCCAAACTCCAGGAGCAGGAGAGGATTTGGCTGACCTTCAGAGGCCTCAGAGTCGGAGAGGTGGTGGCCGACAATGGGGCCAATCTGGTTGCCGCAATTGACAGGGGAAACCTGACCCACATCCCCTGTCTTGCCCACGTGCTGAACCTGGTGGTGCACCTACCAGGGGATGGGCGAACTGCTGGAAACGGCAAAGAATGTTGTGCGTCACTTCCGGCGCTCGGCTGAAGCCTGTGCGAGCCTGGAAGACGTGCAAAAGGAGCTTGAGGTGCCACGCCATCGGCTGATCATTGACGTTCCAACTCGCTGGAACTCCACCCTGGTGATGTTGGAGCGTCTGGATGAACAGAAGCACGCTGTCAACCAGTACCTTGCCCTGGCCACTGTGTCCGCCTCTCAGAAAAGGTACAAGACCAGCAACATCCCGTCCATCGTCCCCGATGACGACTGGAGGCACATGCAGCAGGTGTGCTTAGTGCTGGCTCCCCTTCTGCAGGCCACTAACATGGTGAGCAGGGACCATGCTATGGTCTGCGAGTGGGTGCCCCTGGTTTGTCTGCTGAACAGGGCCCTCGATGCTTTGCTGGAACAGGAAGCGGCAGCCTTGGCCCAGCAGGAGCGGCATGCAGCTGCACAGTCCACCTCTGAGGGGGAGGAGGAGGAGGACTTGGTGGAGGTCCCTGACCTTGCTGCTGATGAGGGGGATCAGCACAGCGCAGCTGAGTTGGTGCGGAGGTGGAGAGAGGATGAGGCTGAGGAGGCAGAGGAGGAGGATGAGGACAGCACTGCCGTCGATGTGCCAGCACACGTGGCCCGCCTCTTCCCAATGGCAGCGCACATGCTGACGTGCCTGCGCAAGGACCCCAGGGTGATCCAGATGAAGCAGAGGGAGGACATCTGGATCAGCATGATGTTGGACCCGCGCCTCAAGGGGAAGTTAAGCCAGTTCCTGCCGCCTGCAGGAGGAGAGCCAGCGCAACAAATAAGGAGCTTGCAGCAGGCCCTTGTTGAGCGCTTGGAGGAAGCCTTCCCCCAGCCTTCCACCCCCACTGTCCAGCCAGCAGCAGGTGTCTGCATCCAGTAGCAAGCGCCCCACATACCTGCTGTCTCTCAGCAACGAGCTCTACAGGACTGTAGAGGCTCCAGCAGCAGTGACTAGAGAGGAGGTGCATGCAGCAGCATCCTCCTCCGGTCACAGCCAGCGCCTGACCCGCATGGTGGCTGACTACATGGGGTCCTACAGCGGGCTTGACAGCGATGCCCCTGTTGATCCCATGGAGTATTGGGTCAAGCGCCTGGAGATCTGGAGCGAGCTGGCGCAGTACGCCCTGGAAGTGCTGTCCTGTCCCCCTTCAAGCGTGCTGTCCGAGCGCTGCTTCAGTGCAGCTGGTGGCGTGGTCACCGAGAAACGCTCACGTCTGTCTCACAAGTCTGTGGACAGACTGACGTTTCTCAAGATGAACCAGGCGTGGGTGGAAGGCGAGTTCCTGGCCCCTGTTGTCGGCGAGAGGGGGACATGAACTGGCTGCCGGAAGAACCATCGTTAATGTGCCTTACCACCCTTTACCACCTCCTGGCTCCTGCTCACTAAGCCAGCCTAGTTCACTTTGACTATTACGTCGCCTGCAGCCACACATTTTACATCTACAGTGGGTTGCTGTGTACTGCCCTTCTGCTGTCTGTCTGTGTTTCCCACTGCCAAGGGTACACAGATTTACCTTCTGCTGCCACTCTGCCACCAGCTATTACGTCAAACAATAGCTGCCCCTGCTGCCTGTATTTACCTTTAAAAAAAAAAAAAAAAAGGTTTAATTTTTCTGAGGTGCCCGGGTTGAAAACTGTGTTGTCCCAGTTGTGTATTGGACATGATGTGGGCTTCGCGACTGCTGTCTGGAACCTCATGCTGTGTATTTACGGCCTGGTAGGTACCACAGCCTATTATGTCTCGCTGCCTGCCTCATTGACTGCCTGCTGCCACATAATCATCCTCCTCCTCCTCCTGCTGCTGAATTTACCTCCTGCTGTCTGTGTGTTTCCACTGCCAGGGGGCACATACAATGGCGCTTCCAACATGCGTGCGCCACCAGCTATTTATTACGCTCAAAAATAGCTGCATTTCTTTAAAGAAAAGAGAGGAAGAAGAAGGAGAAGAAGAAGGAGAAGGAGGAGAATTTTAGACACAACTTCTCGTTCCACCTTTTTTTTTTTTAAAGGAACATCCCCACATAATCATTTGCTGTTGTTACTTGGAAAAAAAGATGTTTCTTGCATCATTTACCCTCAAAACAAGTGTTGGAAGCTATTTAAGGCCAATTCGAATAGTCAGCTCGAATAATGAGCTCGAATACCGACTCGAATAGTGAGCTCGAAGTCCGAGATCGAATAGTAAAAAGTATTCGACTCGAATATTCGACCGAATGCGAATAATTTACTATTCGAATTCGACCAAACTCGAATAATAAAAAGGGGTATCCGAGCACCACTGTTTATTTTACCCTGTAACATTTATGCGCAGCTATAGACAAATGGCTGAACCAGTGTTATCAGTATCACCCTTAGCAACCAGCCAGGAGCTACATTCATTGAGGAAATATGAATATTGAAATGTTACTGGCTATTGTTTACGACACAGAGTGGTTCCACTTCACGTCCATGAGGCTTATGTATGGTGGAGAATTAACCGTTCATTAATGCTTATAATACAGAAAGTACTGGTGTTTTGTTCTTTTTAACAGTCAAACATAATCAAAAGCTGACAACTTGCAATATTAATGTGTATTTTCAGTAGAAAGGAGAGCAATATTATGAGGCAGCATAAATCCTGACCCATAATATGTATAAAACTGCAGTGTGGTCACTGTGGGTTTATGGGCACTGTGCTGTGCAGCAGAGATAAGCGAGGTGTTGCTCTATCATAATGTGCAGGTAATGCTCTGAGCAGTATACAGCTGTATGGCGGTTGTCCTGGGTGCCTACGATAAAGGATTATTATGCAGATTGTTTCCCATACAGTCCGCCTTTGCTGTAAACTACAGTATGACAGGAAGGGAAATGCTGCCATTTAGATTTCAAAGTTATCCAGATCATCTGTACACTCTGTGATCTGGAATATATACAGAGATCTGGCAAAGAAGAGTAAAGAGCTGATGACAAAAGGCAGTAAGTTACAAAAGCCCAAGGGCGTAACCCCAGGGGAGCAGACCCTGCAACCACAGGGGGGCCCAGAGCTGTGACGGGGTCCATAATAACCTTCCCTCCATCCAATAAAGGGGCCCATCCTTCAAGTCAGTTGTTTTTGTGGCTACACGTATTAGGGGTGTGATGCCTATGATAACCACAATTGTTTTATGACCCTTGAATGAAAGGTTCCCACTGGTTGTGATAGTCACCAAAGGTAGGCAAGGGAAGGGCTTTGAACATTGGGGAGCCCCACCAAAGTTTCTCTGGAGGACGCTATAATTTGTTACACCCCTGCAACAGCCAATTAGATCTCAATTTTAAAATTTTTAGCTAGTTGTAGTTGATGGTTTCTGTCTTATTGCCCCATTACCCCTCCCCCCCAAATGCACATACTCCCATACCTTCACATTGACATGTCAGACAATGGTGTTCCATTACATGCTATGTGCAATGACATCATTGCTCACATGCAAATCAAGTGGAGGTCTTGCACAGGGCCAGGTGCAGCCAGATTGGTAAAGGAGGGGATAAGAGGCAGGCTTTCAGTAGTTGAACACAGTAAAGGTCTTTACACGTGCTCTACAACAGTTGCCGCAAACAAATGACCAGCAATGCGGAAAAGACTTTGCCAGTAACAAAGACAAATGATGCGTCTTTCCAGCAACATTGTACACTAATATTGCAAACCAGCATCACTGCCAGCCAGCTCAGCATACCTCACTGCCAGGACAGCCAGCCCAGCATCTCCACCAAACCAGCCGAGCACAGCACCAGGCCAGCTTCCTATTTATGATATCTTTATGTGAGAACGTACCTGTGATTGTCGCTATAGGTGGTACATTGCAGTTTGGCAAGCCACCTTACTATGTGCACCCCATCAGAAACACCTCTGTCAGTATATCAGCTGCAATGCTGTTTTATTGAAAGGGCACATGAAATTGCATGTGAACCACTTGATAGCCTCAGGTGCTTGGATGGGAGTTTACTCTCCTCTGCTGGATGCTGACCCTCCATTCCTGGAACCTCGGTTGGAAACCGCTCAATCCACAGCCAGGACAGCCTGCACCGACCGGTTGCTGGGCTGAGGAGAGTCTCTTGACCTGTTGGCTAGTGTCTGGGGCCATGGTGGGCTTTGAAGAGTTTACTCAGTACCTGTTATCTAGGTGACGTTTGCTGTGGGAGGGATGGTACTCTGCAAAATAAGCAGTAAATTAACACTGATCTGGGTAAAAAGGACAGAAGTGATGTCACTTTTGGCATCACAGAGAAAAAGTAAAGATGGGAACCAACATAAATATACTGTTAAAAAAAAATAAAGGGAACACAAAAATAAGATATCCTTGATCGGAATGAATAAAATATTCTTATTAAATACTTTGTTCTTTACAAAGTTCAGTGTGCTGACAACAAAATCACACAAAAATTACCACTGGAAATCAAAGGTCCGGATTTGGAGTCACACTCAAAATTAAAGTGGAAAAAAACACTACAGGCTGATCCAACTTTTATGTCATGTCCTTAAAACAAGACAAAACAAAGCTCAGTAATGTGTGTGGCCTCCACGTGCCTTTATGATTTCCCTACAACGCCTGGGCATGTTCCTGATGAGGTGGCGGATGGTCTCCTAAGTAATCTCCTCCCTGAACTGGACTAAAGCATCCACCAACTCCTGGACAGTCTGTGGCGCAATGTGACGTTGGTGGATGGAGTGAGACATGATGTCTCAGATGTGCTCAATTGGATTCAGGTCTGGGGAACAGGCGGGCCAGTCCATAGCATCAATGCCTTAGGGCCGGTTCACACTTGCGGTTCCCTGCCAAACGGACCGGATGACCTGACCGGATCCGGACCGGATCCGGATCGGAACCGTTCGGTTCTGATCCAGATCTGATCCGGATCCAGTCAGTTTGCATCAGGTGTTCATCAGGATGCGATCCGGATCCGTTTGGCAAAAGATAGTAGAAAAGGAATAAAAATGTTGGGGTCTGGGAGGTCAGCAGAAGGTGGACCTGTGGAATCAGGCCCTCCGCTGTTTAGCACTCACCTCCTCCTCCGACATACTGCCAACATCTCCAGCACGTTTAAAGTCACTGCTGCTCCACTCCAAAATGCTTGCCCATGTGTCCCCATCCAAAATCGCCGCTTCAATACGCATAGGAAGTGGGGTAGAACATCCGGATTTTTAGCCAGTGTGTTGTGCGCTCTCCGGTTCTCATTGGTTTGTATTGGCCGGATGGTGCAGTCCGGCTCTGCTCCGGATACGGCTGCCGGAGGAGCCGGACCAAAAAATAGCGCATGTTGGGTCTTATGCCGGAGTCCGGATCCGGTCCGGACGAAACGGACGCATGTTCCGTCCGTTCTGCATGCGGTCCGGCTCCGGCACGGCGATTCCGGATGGAAACCGCTAATGTGAACCAGGCCTTAGTCTTGCAGGAACTGCTGAGACACACCAACCACATAAAGTCTAGCATTGTCTTGCATTAGGAGGAATCTAGGGCTAACCGAACCAGCATATGGTCTCACAAGGGGTCTGAGCATGTCATCTTGGTAGCTAATGGCAGTCAGGCTACCTCTGATAGCACATGAAGGGCTGTGCGCCCCCCAAAAAGAAATGCCACCTCACACCATTACTGACCCACTGCCAAACCAGTCATGCTGGAGGATGGTGCAGGCAGCAGAACATTCTCCACAGAGTCTCCAGACTCTGTCACATGTGCTCAGTGTGAACCTGCTTTCATCTGTGAAGAGCACAGGATGCCAGTAGCGAATTTGCCGATCTTTGTTCTCTGGCAAATACCAAATGTCCTGCACGGTGTTGGGCTCTAAGCACAACCCTGACCTGTGGGTGTCGGACCCTCATGCCACCCTCAAGGAGTCTGTTTATGACCGTTTGAGCAGACACATGCACATTTGTGGCCTACAGGAGGCAGAAGGCAGAGGCAGTGGTCCTATTGCTAAGTGTTTTACCTCCTCCACGTCTCCTGATGTACTGGCCTGTCTCCTGTCCTCCATGCTCTGGACAGCCAACCTTCTTGCCACATCTCCCACTGATGTGCCATCCTGGATGAGCTGCACTACCTGAGCCACTTGTGTGGGTTGTAGACTCCATCTCATGTTACCACTAGAGTTAAAGCACCGCCAGCATTCAAAAGTGACCAAAACATCAGACAGAAAGCATAGGAACTGAGCAGTGGTCTGTGGTCACCACCTGCAAAGCCACTCCTTTATTGGGGAAGTCCTGCTAATTGCCTATAATTTCCACCTGTTGCCTATTCCATTTGCACAACAGCATATGAAATTGATTGTAAATTAGTGTTGCTGCCTTAGTGGACAGTTTGATTTCACAAAATTGTGATTGACTTTGAGTTATATTGTGTTGTCTGTGTAAATGTTCCCTTTATGTTAAAGTAGTTGCTCTCTGTAGATAGGAAACAAAAAGGGGTAGCACCCCTCCACCAAGGGTGGACTTGACAATTTTACAGAAGTTAGAACAGAGGTGCCAAAATCAGGATAAAATGTTTAAAAAAAACATTTAAAAGGGCAGGTAGTGGTGGATTTCCCTCCCCAGTAAGTAGGCACAGAGTCTGTTGATTTTTAGTCAACAATACAACTTATTGGAGTGCTCAAAAAATGTTATTGTTGACTAAAAATCAGCAGAATCTGTGTCTACTTATGGAGATCAGATTCTGTGGTGAACCGCAAACCCATAATTCTGGATTATTTCCTGGATGACTGTACGCATGCATATCAACAGCGGTGGATTGGTGTTCGCCCTTGGGAGCATGAACAACAACGGGCGGTACGGTGCTGGAGGCTGTGTGCGCGGCCTGCTGCAACTGCGAACGTACATGCGTGGCACGCATTTTGAATCTGGAGTCAGCCCACTCAGGTATTTAACCACTTCAGGACCACCAATAGTATAAAAACATCCAATTTTACCCTGTTAATGGACCAATGGACGTTTTTAAACGTCCAGTGTTTAAAATTAATTTTCTCAAAAACTATAAGGTCTTTTTGAAAAAAAAATCCACCTTGTTCTCAATGGTCTTCTTAACATATCCTGAAAATTTCGTGTTTATATCTTGTAAGGGGGCTTTGCTATTAACCGCTAAAGTCGGCGTGTTTTGGTAGTTTTTAATCACAAATACTTATTCAATTGAAATTTTAAAATCAATTTTCTCAAAAACTATAAGGTTTCGCCTTGTTCTCAATGTCCTACTTAACCTCTTGCCGCCGCCGCGGCAGCCCCAGGACCGCCTAACGCCGATTGGCGTAAAGTCCTGGGGCTCTGTTTTGCTTGAGATCGCGCACAGGCTGCGCGCGCATCTCCTGCTTGGAGGGCGGAGCCCCGCCTTCAGTCTCCGAGCGGCTATGGCCGCTCGGGAGACTGTTAGACGCCGTGATCACCGTCTATTTACATGGTGCAACACTGCGATCAGCAGCAGCGCTGCACTGGGGACAGCCGCGTGACACGGCTGTCCCCCTGGGGGACAAGAGAACGATCGGCTCTCATAGAGTGAAGCCTATGAGAGCTGATTGCTATGATTGGCTGGCTGAGGGCAGGGAGTGAGGGAGGGTATTTAAAGAAACAGGAGTTTTTTTTTTTTTTTTTTTAAAAGGCAACACTAATATTTATTTAAAATAAACATGCGGGGAGCGATCAGACTCCACCAACAGAGAGCTCTGTTGGTGGGGAGAAAGGGGGGGGGGGGGAAATCACTTGTGTGCTATGTTGTGCGGCCCTGCAGCTTGGCCTTAAAGCTGCAGTGGCCAATTTTACTAAAAATGGCCTGGTCACTAGGGGGTTTAGCCCTGCAGTCCTCAAGAGGTTAACGTATCCTAAAAATTTGGTGTTTATATCATGTAAGGGGGCTTTGCTATTAACCGCTAAAGTCGGCAGGATTTGGCGGTTTTTAATCACAAATACTTTTTTCATTTGAAATTTTAAAATTGATTTTCTCAAAAACTATTAGGTCTTTTTGAAAAATGTTTTTAAAATCGTAGCCACTGATCACCTTTATAATGCATGCACTTTTGGTGATTGTAGCATGTATGGGGGCTTTGCTATTATCGTTAAAGTCAAATCTGTAATCACGGCCGTGATCATGGATTCTACATGTAATCACGTCTAAAATCCAAGTCGAATCCGGAGCTCCGATTCAAATCCAGATCACGATCATGGCATATCCGGATTTCGATTCTACCGTGGCCGGATTTACTCGAATTCGTGATTGGGGGTATCCGAGCAACACTGCCCGCACAAACTAATGTGAACTTTAAAAGTGACAGCCTGGGACTTCTTTCAGCCAATCTGTCCCTTGCCGCAGCTCTAGCGTCCCGGGATCCCCTCGGATATAGATACCGACCTTGTCAGGTCAGCATCTTCTGTGCCTGTGTGAGCACATGGGCACGCTTTTAGCGATTGCACTCGCTCACGTGGCCTGGAGCGTTCTGTACAGGCGCAGTACTCCTTTGTCTGGGCAAGATGCTCCAGGACACGTGAGCATGATCACGAGCGTTACGGCCAAGCGCTCGTAGCCAAGCGCTCACGCAGGTGCAAAGCATACTGACCTGACGAGGTTGGCATCTGCAACGGAGGCAGAACTGCAGCGAGAAACAGATAGGTTGCCAGGGGTTGGAGGAAGCCCAAGGTAAATAGATATTTTTTCTTACCTCACACCTGTTCTTTAAAGAGGAACTGTACAATAATGAACACATACAAATAATAACATTTCTTCCTGAGTAAAATGAGTCATAAATTAATTTTCTCCTATGTTGCTGCCTGTCACTTACAGTAGGTAGTAGAAATCTGACATTACCGACAGGTTTTGGACTAGCCTATCTTCTCATAGGGGGGTTCTGTGGGTTTTCTTTATTTTTAAAAGCAGTTAGTGAATGGCAGATGTTCCGTCCAACTGCCAAAATAGTGTTCAGTG
This sequence comes from Hyperolius riggenbachi, assembly GCF_040937935.1. Lineage (NCBI taxonomy): Eukaryota > Metazoa > Chordata > Amphibia > Anura > Hyperoliidae > Hyperolius > Hyperolius riggenbachi. Next base: position 141,216,772 of record NC_090657.1, read on the forward strand.
AGTAGGGAGGCTGTCCAGCATCTTCATATAAAGATTTTTCAGGGTATGTATTTATAAAGAATAAAGGGCCTGCTGAGAATCCTCTATGGAGGGATGGACTAGCCCAAAATCTGTCGGTAATGTCAGATTTCTACTACCTATTGTAAGTGACAGCAACATAGGAGAAAGGTAATTTATGGCTCATTTTACTCAGGAAGAAATGTACTTCTTATTTGTATGTGTTTTAAATGTTAAGATTTTCGCGACAGTTCCTCTTTAAGGCAGCGTACACACTTGCAGGGTTATTTTCCCCTGTGATTCCCGGGTCTCCATCGGCTTTTGCGTTCACGCTTTTGTGCTTAAAGAGAACCCAAGGTGGGTTCTAAGAATGCTAATTGCACACAGAGGCTGGATCTGCGTATACTGCCCAGCCTCTGTTGCTATACTGATCCCCCCACAGGCCCCCCTGCGCTCTGCTTGCCCCCCATAAATCAGAGGCCGAGCTGTCGACACGCAGCGTGTCGCAGACGGCTGTTTACCTTTGCATCTATCACTCTCGCCGCTCCCCCGCCTCCTTCATAGCTCCGGTCCCAGCCCGCATCTCTTCCCTCCAATCAGCGGGGAGGGAAGGGATGCGGGCGGGGACCGGCGCTATGGAGGAGGCGGGGGAGTGGCGAGAGTGACAGATGCAAAGGTTAACAGCCGGCTGCTTATCAACAGCTCGGCGTATGATTTATGGGGGGCACAGCAGGGGGGCCTGTGGGGGGATCAGTATAGCAACAGAGGCTGGGCAGTATATGCAGACCCAGCCTCTGTGTGCAATTAGCGTTCTTAGAACCCACCTCGGGTTCTCTTTAATGTGTATGTTTTTCCGGGAACGTTTCCACATTTCTGACGGCATGTACATTATGCGAATGTTCACATCGTGCAGAAAAAGCAGAAGTTGTGCAATTTGACTGTGCATGGAAAAACGCAAAACGTGAACAAACAGTCACGAAACACGTTTCCCACACGAAGCTATTGACTTCAATAGCCTGTAGAATCGTGTGTGTTTTGCTGTCCATGGGAAAATGCACACAAACGTGTCTACTGTGTTCCCTACCTAAAGGGAACCCTAATTTCCATGCGTTTTTAAATCACACAGCTTTCAGATTTTTTCCACGCGACATACATGTTGTGCACGTTTTGCCACCCACGGTAAAGCACGCACAAACGCTTCTAGTGTTTTCCCTGCCTAAAGGGAACCTTAACTTCCGATCATTTTTAAATTGCACAGCTTTCTGTTTCTTTTCTGCGTCATGCGCACATTTGCATAAAGTACATGATACCACAAACGTGGAAATGCGTAAACGTTCACAGAAAACCGTTTGAGTTAAACATTAACGCAAAAGTCGGCGGAGCCCCGGGAATCACAGGGGCAAACGGGCCCTACAAGTGTGTTCAATTCTTTAAAGAGCACATGCGGGAGCGTGCACGTGCTGAAGCAGGTGCGTGTTCACTGTAGAATCGTGCACGTTTTGACGTCTGTGGCAAAATGCACACAAACGCGTCTAGTGTGTTCCCTGCCTAAAGGGAACCTTAACTAAACATTAAAAAGAGTTTCACTTACCTGGGGCTTCTACCAGCCCCCTGCAGCCACAGTGTACCCGCAACACCCTGGAACAATCCTCTGGTCCCCGCAGTGGCTTAGTTTCAATTCCGGCGACATGGCCACTCGCTGGTGACTGCGCCTGCACGGCCCTGGCTGGGTGCATTCTCGATCATGCTCCCGCCTCCGTGAGTGTATTGCGCATGCGCAGTAGGGGAAAATTATCGTACTGCGCATGTGCAGAATGCTCCCGGGGGGTGATCCCATTATAGTTTTCAGAATAGTAACATTAATGACATGTATCAAATGTTCTGTCACTTCACGGCCATTGATGAGAAAGAATTACATTGTTACATTTGGTGAAAAAAGGGCCTTTAGTGCTACTGGTTGTTTACAGTCTGTCATGTGCCCAAAAACCTAACTGATTATGTATATAGGTTATCATTTTAGTCATGACAAGTGAGAGAATAGAATTTGGGGTGTTTGAGAGATGAGGCCTATGTAATTTAATTATTTTTTTTGTGTCAATGTGAAAAAAACTGTTAAAAAAAATACAATTTTCAAAGTTATAGTACAATTTCAGCAAAACCGCATAAGTACAAATATTAAAAAATATGTATATCTGAGTAGGCCTGGGTCTCTAGTTTTCAGAATGGTGACATTTATGGCTTTTCTTGACTGTTCAGACACTCCATGGGCTTTGCTAAAAAAGAATGACTATATTACTTTTGGTGCAAAAAATGGCTCTGAAAAATCAATTGGTGCTGCTCATGATTAACAGTGTATTGCGTGGGCAAAAGGCTATCTGATTGTTTACATAGGGTATCATTTTAACCATGACAAGCAAGAGAATACAATTTGGGGTGTTTGAGAGCTGAGGCCTAAGTCATTCAAATTTTTTTGTGTATCAAACTGAAAAAAACTGTAAAAAAAAACATTTTCAAAGTTATGGTACAATTTTAGCAAAACCGCATAAGTACAAATGTTACAAAATATGTATATTTGAATAGGTCTGGGTCTCTAGTTTTCAGAATGGTGACATTTATGGCTTTTCTTGACTGTTCAGACACTCCATGGGCTTTTCTAAGAAAGAATGACTGTGTTTCTTTTGGTGCAAAAAATGGTCTTTAAAAATCAAATGGTGTTGCTTATGGTTAAAGAGAGTCTGAAGCGAGAATAGATCTCGCTTCAGACCTCATATATAGCAGGGCCACGTGTGCCCCTGCTAAAACGCCGCTGTCCCGCGGCTTAACGGGGGTCCCTGTCCCCCCAAATCCCCTCCGTAATGCGGGGGAGCGCTTCCGCATTGGGGCAGGGCTAACCGCCGCAGCCCTGCCCCATGCGCGTCTGTCAGACGCGTATCTCCGCCTCTCCCCCGCCCCTCTCAGTCTTCCTTCACTGAGAGGGGCGGGGGAGAGGCGGCGATGCGCGTCTGATAGACGCGCTGGGAGGCAGGGCTGCAGCCGTTAGCCCTGCCTCCAGGAAGAAAAAAACCTACGACCAACTTGCGACCAAGGTTTGCGGGGGGTGGGTTGGGGGGACAGGGACCCTCGTGCAGCCGCGGGATAGCAGCGTTTTAGCAGGGGCACATGTGCCCCTGCTATATGTGAGAGCTGAAGCGAGATTTAGTCTCGCTTCAGTGTCTCTTTAAAGAGACACTGAAGCAAAAAAAATATATATGATATGAATTGGTTGTGTACTATGAATAATTACTAGAAGATGAGCAGCAAAGAAAATATTCTCATTTTCAGGTATATAGTGTTTTTTCTAACATTGCATCATTCTCTAATATGTGCAGATTACACAACACTCAGCATTCAAAATGATTCTTTCAGAGCAGTCTGTGAACTAATGACTTCTCCTCTGCCAGAGGAAAAGTAAATAGTTAACGAACAGTTGAGAAGTCAGAAAACAGCCCTCTCCAAGACTTTGAAAGTCATAGAGATAATGGCTTTTTTTTTGTATAGAGATAACAACTGGAGTTTCTTAACTCTTCCTGTACTGGAAACAATTAGACTGATGTATCTGATCTTAATGTTTTATTTTTTAGCTGTACTACACATACAAATCATAATATCATGGTTTTTTTTATCGCTTCAGTGTCTGTTTAAGTGTGTATTGCGTGGCCAAAAAGCTATCTGATTATGTATAATTTTAATTGTGACAAGCAAAAGAATAGAATTTGGGGTGTTTGAGATCTGAGGCCTATGACATTTGAATATTTTAAGCAGCAAACTTAATGAGAAGCAATAAAGTTATTTTCTTATACTTTGTACCAAAATAAAACACTTGTAAAAAAAAAACCCAAAAGTGACAGAATTGAAAAGATAATGCATAAATAGTTACATTAGGGCCTCAGTTTTTAAATATGTATGCCATGAGGGTGTATTTACTCTTATTTTGCTAATAAGGGCTTGTAATCATTGGTAATGTGCAATGAGAAAGCAAAAACCACAACATAGAAAAAATACACCTTTATTTCCAAAGAATATATTGTCACTATACTTTGTACTAGGGACATAATTCAAACCTTGTGATAACCAGGACAAATAGGTAGCTAAAACGTGTGAGTTTTATGTACGGTAGCATTATTTATTTTAAAACTATAGGGGATGGAATTGGAGAAATTGTGTATTTTTTTTCATTTTTTTTACCTGTTTTTCCCTTTAAAATGCATAGAAAGTAAAGTAATTACTGAAAACAAATATCACCCCCAAAAAGCCTAATCTGTGAGGAAAAAGACGAGGTATAGATAATTTTGTTGTGATAAGAATTGAAAAGGTTATTGGCAAATGAAAATTGCTCTGGTCCATTAGGGTAAAAACCCTTGGGGGTGAAGTGGTTAAGGAGACCTCTTTCAGCTAGTGTGTGAGCCTCTTAGTTCTTGTTCTGATCAGGGGCGTAACTAGACATCACTGGGCCCCCCTGCGAAACATTGGATGCCCCCCCACCCCACCTCCCTCGCTTTCTGCACAGGAAAACTGAGGACCAATGTGTTTCCCCATGCAGATAAAAACACTTGGACTTAAAGGATATCTCAGGCAATCTATGCTACCCCCAGCTCTACTTACCCGGGGCTTCCTCCAGCCCCTTGCAGCCGACAAGTCCCTCGTTGCAGCTCTGCTCCCAGTACATACATACACACACAGCCGTATTATTTTACTACATGAGAGCACTATATGGAGGAACAATAATGACATGCTGAACATAAGATATAGTATTCACTGTAACTTTGGCAAAACATTCAGAATGTCACTGATTGATACTGTTATTACAGGATCCTGGACTCAGTATGAGACAACAAGCTCTCAATGAGGCAGCGACAGTCAGACATCAATCTTACCTACTCTCCACTGTGTCTGTAATCAGACACCATAAGGTCACTAGCCTGTGTGTGATAAGAATCTAGGAATCTTTTCTGAGGGATTGCTGAATAAAGGCCAGTCTACAACTTTTTTTTCAACCTGTGACTTCTTTGTTTGTAACATTGTACACAAAGTCATCTGAACTTTGCTGCTGTGTGAGACATGTTTTTTATGAACCCTAGGGAGCAGGGACAGTGTACAAATTCCAAAGTGTGTGTGATTACTTATCTGTGTGGTGGACACTTGCAGTCTATATAACAATGGTGCGAGAGCAGAATACGTTTTCTCTCCATGCCCTTAGTTGTCAGTCTCTCAAACTTTTCCCCCCATGGGGCCCCCTGTGGCTTCTGGGCCCCCCTGCGGAGGCATCCCTTGCAGGGTCTATTGTTACGACCCTGGTTCTGATCTACTGTCTATTGAGGAGCTCCTTTTACTTTTGTAGGCACTTTTTATTGGGCTGATGAAGCGGGCTCAGACCCGCGAAATGCATTGCCTGTGCTAAATAAAAATCTTTTGTGATATACAAAGGTTTCGTCATTGAGGTAAGCCACCTCATATCCTTTTTTTGTTTTAAGCTGTTTTTAGACGCTTTTATTTCAACCAGGCGCCTCTTTATTCCTGTTGTACTGTCTATTGACCTTGGCCTGCTTCTGACCCCTCTCGATCTGCTCTTCCTGTGATGAACTCGGCTTGTTTCTGGATCCTCCTGCTTGCTGCCTGCCCTGACCTGACTTGTCTCTGGTACCGCTTGATGTCTGCCTGCACTGATTCCGGCTTGTATTACCATACTGAAACACTGCTGCCTGTACCAGCCCCGGCTTGTTTTACAGTACTAAACCTCTGCTGCCAGCTCAAATTACGGACTGTATCAACTACGGTGGGAACCATAGTTCTTGCCTCCACGGTGTCGCCTTTTCTCCTACCCTCTGTAGGGGACTCTGGAATGCAACCTGGTGGGCACTAAGCAGCAAAACCTATCATCCCTTGCGGGGCGCTCTGGTAATGACCCGTGGTCACTTAGTCCCTGAACTCTTAAGGATTTCTCTCATCTCAATGTAACGGTCAACGGAGCACTACCATTACATCAGGCCTGCCTGAACTACACTTGATCCACAGCGCCGGTTTCTGAACCAGTTTTATGTGACCACCAATGCTCTTCTTGTCCTCTTCTGACCTCAACTCTGTTATCCTTCAGCCCATACATCAGTCTGGAATATTAACTACACTTGTACTGGAGAGCCATTTTCACTCCTGACTCTCCAAAAAGACTTCTCCGCATTGCATTTTGCCTGTTCTCCCCATACCTCATGGGGCATTCCCAAGAGCTGTGATTTGGTGGTCACAACAAAGAATCCTTCTTTGTCCTCTAGGTGAGTGGCATACTGTCTCTTGTGGAGATGCTTTGGGGAAGAGTGGGTAACCACTTACAGTACACTCCACACCCTGGCATTGCCTGGGAGAGCCCATGCCAGTCACTGCTTGCCAGGGCCGGTTTAAGCAACAAATGGGGCCCCAGGGAAAAATAAACCTGGGGGCCCCCCGACAGTTGCCCCGGAACAAAAGGTATAGTCAGGGTGTTGAAAATTGCGCAAAACGTGGGATCAGCGCATCACCAGGCCACCTCCGAATGGCCTCCGATCAGAGATGCGCTGAGCCCCCCCAGAGACTGCAAACGTACCTTGAACCCAAACAGAGGCTCTGCATATACACCAAAAGCAAAGCTGTTAAGTGGGAGCGGCTGACCAAAAATGAATTAAATTAGTACATAGCAAGGAAATGAACAGCGCTACTTAAAAACAGATGAGTGCCTACCTGCAAAAGAGTGCAAGCCCCACTTATGGGATAAAATACACACTGAGCATACACATGACCTGTCTACCACTGGAGGATGTTGGTTTCCTGTAACAGCTTGCATGCAACTTGTTAAGTACTCGTCCCTCCCACTGCAAAGAAGTCAATCCTCCATGGGAGGGGACCTAACACGAACTAAATCCTACCTATGCATATGCATAGCCTGGGCGCGCTACCAAGTGAAATTGCCTCCGATCAGAGATGCGCTGAGCGTGCGTTTGCAGTCTCTGGGGCGGCTCAGCACATCTCTGATCGGAAGCCATTCGGAGGCGGCCTGGTGATGCGCTGATCCCACTTTTTGCGCAATTTTCAATTTTCAATTTCACTTGGTAGCGCGCCCAGGCTATGCATATGCACAGTTAAGTATATAAATAAGTGCATTGCACATGTTCAGAGAGTTCGTTTGGTAGCTAGGTGAAGGGTGAGGTGTTTTTAATTTCCTTTTTTTCCCATCTAGTTGACATTTTAGGGGTTTTGGTTTAGTTCCCACTAGACTGCTTATAAAAAAACTGGCATTTTGCATGGTAGAGTAGGACTCACCAGATTGGGGACACTTTGGCGCAGTTGGTGAGCTTGGGCGCGTTAAAGCGTAACCAAGAGCCCCTGTCACTGTTTTCCTGTTGTGTGCTGCAGCCCCTCTGTACTTATATGCATATGCATAGGTAGGATTTAGTTAGTGTTAGGTCCCCTCCCATGGAGGATTGACTTCTTTGCAGTGGGAGGGATGAGTACTTAACAAGTTGCATGCAAGCTGTCACAGGAAACCAACATCCTCCAGTGGTAGACAGGTCATGTGTATGCTCAATGTGTATTTTATCCCATAAGTGGGGCTTGCACTCTTTTGCAGGTAGGCATTCATCTGTTTTTAAGTAGCGCTGTTCATTTCCTTGCTATGTACTAATTTATAGTCAGGGTGTGAAGCCTCAATCGGTTCGGAGCTCAATATTCTGGCTATCCTAGCCTGCATGGGGGACAAGGGGTTAAAAAGTTTCAGGAGTGGGGACCCCACATAATTAAAAAAAAAAAAATTCCCACACTCTAAACCTACAAAAAAGGGATTGGGAAAATAGGAAAAAATGGCCGGGATCTTTATACAGCCATATTGCGGCTGTATAGCGATCCCTGGCCAAAGCGCTGTGGCTGCATATGGATCCCCTGGAAACCCCATCAGGAAATTCATTGCGCTTTCTTTTGATACATGTAAAATGACACTACTGTTAGGTTTGCTACTAAAAGTGACATTTACCGCATTTGAAAGTATACTTTTTTGCTTCGAAACTTTAAAATCGATTTTCTCAAAAACTATAAGGTCTTTTTGAAAAATTGTTTTTTCCTCTTATTCCCAATGATCTCCTTGACATAACCTGCACATTTAGGGTTTCTAGCATTTAAGGTAGATTTGCTATTAACCGTTAAAGTCAGCAGGTTTTTAAAAGTGTATATTTTTCCTTTGAAACGTTAAAATCGATTTTCTCAAAAACTATAAGGTCTGCTTGAAAAATGTTTTTCCTCTTGTAGCCACTGGGGGCCCCTACAGGCTCTGGGGCCCTGAGGCAATTGCCTCCTTTGCCTCTATGGTAGCGCCGGCCCTGCTGATTGCAGAGTCAGGAGAGAAGTGTTCAGACGGAGCATGCTATATGGGAGCCAAAAAAACATCATCTTTGAAGATGTATCTAAAAAAAACCACAAAACAGAAAACCAATTTAGTGTTGCCTGTAGGAAAAGTCAGTCTTGAGCAAAACAATAAGGTGATGGCTACTCACAAACCAAGGTCACCTGACACAGTCATTCACAAAGTAAGCTGGGAGAACACGCCCATCACCACTTGGGACAGTTGGGATCCTAGATCAATTGTCCTTATCCACAAAAAAGAGTGAAAGAAACTAGCCCAACTATCCCACCCTAACTCATCTAGTTATGCACCTGATACACTCTCCTTAATCCTTCCTATCCTACCTGATCGGAACAGTTTCCTTGGTCACAACATACATCAGCAAGGAGTTTCTATGTTCTCCCCCCGTAAAGCACTGCGGAAGATGTCAGCACTATATAAATACTGAAATAATACAAAATAATAATAATTCTGGGCGTTGCAAGGAGATAGGAGAATTGGAAAGAGTTGAGAGGCTAATTAAGAATGATGGGCAAGAAAAGCTGAGTTTACTTTGGAGGGGAAAAGGCTATTTAATATGTGTAGAAATATATTTATTTATTTATTTATTGTATTTATAGTATTAAATATCTGTATAAAATACATTTAATGACCTCTGTTGCAAGGACAGTACATAGAACAAGAGGGCATCATGTGCATATGAAAGAAATCATATGTTACTATAAAAATCAGAAGGGGTTCTGTATGGTAATAATGATAAAGCTGTCAAATGCCATAGTGCAGGTGGCTGAAATGAAAAAGATCCATAATGGCATTTAAGCACCTTAACGTACACTAGACACATTCATAGCTTTGTCACAGTGCAGTGCATGTCAGGAAAGTGCAATCATTTACGTAAGAACATTCAGCTATGGAAAAGCAAAAAAAAAATATAAGAGACCACTGCAATGTATTTTTAAATCTTCATCTCTATGAGCATGTCATGCCAGTGTCGATTAAATTCCTACACAAGCACACCTCATTCTGCTTTATGAGGCACTCATTAGATGATCTCCTGCATCAAATCTTATTTAATGAGGAAAAGTATAAAACCCAGTGCTGTAATCAACACTCTCCGCTTGCAATGTGACCCGTTGGATAGCAAAACACTGTTAGAAGTACATCTAAGGTAATTGGGAGTTTAAAAATAACTATTGACCAATGCCAAACAGGTGAAAAGAATAGCACAAGATTTACTTTACTGGCACAAGGTTATAGTGAGTGTCATGTTTCTTCTATGTCATGCTTCCAGACAATGTTAGTTGTTGAAATATATGTCTTGCGCAGCTCTGACTAGAGATGGCCCAAACCTCCGATTTTCGATTCACGAACCGGGTTCGCAAACTTCCACAAAAGTTCGGTTCGCGTGAATTTTCGTGAACTGCAATAGACTTCAATGGGCAGGCGAACTTTGAAAACTAGAAACACTTATGCTGGCCACAAAAGTGATGGAAAAGATGTTTCAAGGGGTCTAACACCTGGAGGGGGGCATGGTGGAGTGGGATAGACGCCAAAAGTCCGGGGAAAAATCTGGATTTGACGCAAAGCATCGTTTTAAGGTCAGAAATCACATTGAATGCTAAATTGCAGGCCTAAAGTGCTTTAAAACATCTTGCATGTGTATACATCAATCAGAGAGTGTAATTAGAGTACTGCTTCACACTGACACACCAAACTCACTGTGTAACGCCCCGCAAACAGCTGTTTGTGTAGAGATGGTCGTGCTGGACTGGTGCGCATGCAGATTTGCGAGATAGGTCTTCCTCAGTGATATCAGGTAATGTCTGACTGCCTTATCAACTTTCGATGGTTCTTTCTCTACCATTGTTAAAGCTTACATCTATTTTTTTTAAATTACATTTTCTGCTGGCTGTTCAGTACCTATAACGAGAATCTGTTATGGAAGGCAAGTCTGCCATTGTGAGTGACCACGGGTAATGGCCGGGGAATCGGTTCGATTCCGGGCCAGGGTGAGAGCCTGAGAACTGGCTATTACACATCCAAGTAAGGGTCCATTTGCTGCATAAGTAATGTACCTGCCCTGACCGTGCTTTGCAGACCAGGCATCTGTGGTCAGATGGACCCTTGAACCAGCGCTGTGTGCCAGAGATGACACCACTTGCCTTTAAAGGGAACCTTAACTGTGGATAGGAAAAAAAAGTTTCACTTACCTGGGGCTTTCCCAAGCCCCCTGCAGCCGTCCTGTGCCCTCGCAGCTCCTCCTCAAGTGTCACCCGGTCCCCCGATGCGACTTAGTTTCGTTTTCGGTGATTGTTCGCCTTCCCCGCTGTGAAGCGCGTCATGCAAGCGTACTTCGCCTGCACATGACGCGCTTCACAGCGGGGAAGGCAAACAATAGGACGCGTTCCAGGGAGCCGACTGGCAGTCGCCGAAAACGAAACTAAGTCGCAGCGGGGGACCGTATCACACTTGAGGAGCTGCGAGGGCATAGGATGGCTGCAGGGGGCTTGGGAAAGCCCCAGATAAGTGAAACTTTTTTTCCTATCCACAGTTAAGGTTCCCTTTAACGAGAATGTGTTATGGAGGGCAAGTCTGCCATTCATTCAACTGCGTGAAACTTTCGATGGTACTTTCTCAGTAGCATGGTGACCACGGGTAATGGCTGGGGAATCCTGGTTCGATTTCGGTCCGGAGTGGGGGCCTAAGAAACGGCTACGAACACCACACATCCAAGGAAGGCAGTAGGCACGCTGTGGGCAAAGGAGCAGGAACGGCTACCACACATCCAAGGAAGGCAGCAGGCATGGCATGCACGTCCCAAGGTAGTGACCAAAAATAACAATACAGGAGGACTTTTCGAGGCCCTGCTGTATATGAGATGAATCAACTTTAAATCCTTTAATGAGAATCTGTTATGAAGGGCAAGCTGCCATCCATTCAAGTGAAAGGGATGCACTGACTGCCAAGTATAAAACAATGTGCAGTCAAAGATGCAGTGGAAGGTATGCAGTGACTGCAAACAGCTGTTTGTGTAGTGACGGCCGTGTTGGACTGGTGTGCACCATGATGAGAGTGCAGGTGATGGTGGCTTTCCAGCCGATATGGTCGCCGGGCTGAGGTAGCTGAATGACCGAACAGTGACTGTCCAGCTGATCAAATTTGGTCTGTCCACAATGAAGCAACGATCTAATTATCGTGGGTGTGCATTCTGATCCTTTAACCTCCCTGCCGGTTATCCCGAGCTCAGCTCGGGGTAACCTGCCGCGGAGGATTCCTCAGGCCCTGCTGGGCCGATTTGCATAATTTTTTTTTTGTTACACGCAGCTAGCACTTTGCTAGCTGCGTGTAACTTACGATCGCCGCCGCTCCCCGCCGATTCGCCGCAACCCGCCGCGACAGAGGGTGTCCCCCCCCCCCGAGACCCGTGCGCTGCCTGGCCAATCAGTGCCAGGCAGCGTCGAGGGGTGGTTCGGGACTCCCTCTGACGTCACGACGTCGATGACGTCGGTGACGTCATCGCGCCCGTCGCCATGGCGACGGGGGAAGCCCTCCTGGAAATCCCGTTCAGAACGGGATTTCCGGATGGGTATATGCGCCGGCGGCGATCGGCGCATTCGGGGGGACGCCGCAGGGAGGGGGGAAGCATGTAGCTAGCGCTAGGCTAGCTACATGCTTAAAAAAAAAAAATAATGCGAAAAAACACCCTCCCTGCCGTGCGCAGCATTTTTTTATAACGGCAGGGAGGTTAAAGGACTAACCAAGAAACCATTTTTACACAACGTACATTCGAACATTATGTGAAAAGCACAGAATTGGTATAAATCATTTTTTTGCCAGTTTTGTTCATATAAATTCCCTGAAAAATGCTGTGCCATAGTTAGACTGAAAGCGTTGTGCTGGTGAGTGCATCAGTCTTCACAGGGGACGCCTCCCTTTGAAGCATTGTGTGACCTAACCTTTTCTAGTGTAGCCCCTCCCCCGTGATTTGTAATACAATAAGAGCCATGCGACCGCGGCAACAAGATTAGTAGGCAAGAGACAGCTCTTGCTCCTGCAGTGCCCGAGTGATATACAACACACGCAATGTCCTCTATTAGATCAGAACCGGCAAAGGTGGGAGGTGTCTTGACTAAATGTAGACGGCAACTTATTTGAATGACTATGGGGAATAATAGTAGGCAGCCTGCTGGATTATCCTTAGCAGTCTTCCTGCTATTGCCACTCATATTTATTCAAATAACTTGCCTCCTACATTTAGTCAAGACACCTCCCATCTCCGCTGCCTTCGATCTAGTGTTGACATTGCGTGTGCATGCGCAAGAAAGTTAGCAGGAGCAATGAACTCTCACACCATTTATTTAAAAAAATGGGCTTTAATGGTATCAGCAGTGGAAAGCTATAACTCGCAGCCAGGCCACACTGGATTAAACTCAGATATTCATGCATACAAAAGATGTGGTTATCCCAGCAGATTGCTTATATCGACAAAGGCAGGTATTAGAGGGATCATACACATATCAATTATCAATATGAACACCCTGCACTCTCAGAATGCAGCAACCTGCAACACAGACTGATAAATAACCACAAGAGTAAAAAGTCTTTACTCTAACCCTAACCACTCTAAAGATCGAAAATCAGTTGGAAATGTCTTGCTCAAGTGAAATGGTGGATAAGATATAGCTAATCGACCTCCAGTTTTATGATGTCTCCAAAAAATCAATGTATTAGATAAAGAAATATTAAACAATAATTAAAAGCACCAAAAGCACAAATGATCAGAAATTAGTGATTATAAAAAATAGCATTACAGGCAGCAGACATTTTGCAAAGGGACAAGAGGCGATGAGCGGCTTACATCAACTGGTCTCCTCCCACACATTTATAATCTATCCTCCTGGTTATGCTTATAGGCTTTTTCGCCGAAAGAAGGGTGGGTGGAGACATGCAGGTGACATTTCCCAGGGTGCTGAGCGCTGTGATAGAAAAAATGCCATGGCACTTTTTTTATGTGGCGGCATGGCAACATGTCTATTTTAATGTTCCCTGACAGAAACATCTGATATGAATGCTTGTTCAAGGTCTATGGCTAAATTTATTTTAGGCAGAGGTTCAGCAGGATAGTCAAGCAACTGGTATGGCTTTAAAAAGGAAACGAATATGGTGGCCTCCATATACCTCTTAGCTCAGGTTCCCTTTTAGGAGCAATGCAGCTCATCCTAATGTTCTAAAAGATATCTGGACACTGACAGACTTGATGATGTCCTATTTAGGTAGAGTGACCAGACGTCCCGGATTGCCCGGGACGCGTCCCGGATTCGGGGTCCGCTGTCCCAGGCTTAATGAGGTCCCGGAAAACGTCCCGCTTTCAGCAGCGGGACGTCCCGGCCTCGGGACTTTGGCCACTCTCTCCTCATGACCTGGCAGCGGCGTATATAGACGCTGTGCCAGTTCATTGCCTGCAGCCCCGCTCCAGCCTCCTCTTCCGGTGTCTGTTCCGACACCGGCAGGCGAGCAGGGCTACGGCAAGATGGCTGACGAAGCCCTGTACTGGAGACTATTTGTGTCTCCAGTACAGGACTTCGGGCGCAATCTTGCCGTAGCCCTGTCAGCGCGGGAGATATGCAGGGGGAAGGTGGTCCCGGGAGGAGTGCGCCAGAGGCCGGAGACTTCTGCCAGGTGAGTAAATGCTTTCTTTTCCAGGTGAACTTTGCCCGCAATGCGTTTCTTGTCTGGTGAAATGTTTGCCCACATTACGTTTCTTTTCTGGTGAAATGTTTGCCCGCAGTGCGTTTCTTTTCTGGTGAAATGTTTGCCCGCATTGCGTTTCTTTTCTGGTGAAATGTTTGCCCGCATTGCGTTTCTTTTCTGATGAAATGTTTGCCTGCATTGCGTTTCTTTTCTGATGAAATGTTTGCCCGCATTGCGTTTCTTTTCTGGTGAAATGTTTGCCCGCATTGCATTTCTTTTCTGGTGAAATGTTTGCCCGCATTGCGTTTCTTTTCTGGTGAAATGTTTGCCCGCATTGCGTTTCTTTTCTGGTGAAATGTTTGCCCGCATTGCGTTTCTTTTCTGGTGAAATGTTTGCCCGCATTGCGTTAATTTTCTGGTGAAATGTTTGCCCGCATTGAGTTTATTTTCTGGTGAAATGTTTGCCCGCATTGCGTTAATTTTCTGGTGAAATGTTTGCCCGCATTGCGTTTATTTTCTGGTGAAATGTTTGCCCGCATTGCGTTTATTTTGTACTGACATGTTGCCCGCATTGCGTTTATTTTGTACTGACATGTTGCCCGCATTGCGTTTATTTTGTATTGACATGTTTGCCTGCATTGCGTTTATTTTGTACTGACATGTTTGCCCGCATTGCGTTTATTTTCTGGTGAAATGTTTGCCCGCATTGCGTTTATTTTGTACTGACATGTCGCCCGCATTGCGTTTATTTTGTACTGACATGTTTGCCCGCATTGCGTTTATTTTGTACTGACATGTTGCCCGCATTGCGTTTATTTTGTACTGACATGTTTGCCCGCATTGCATTTTATACTGACATGTTTGCCCGCATTGCATTTATTTTATACTGACATGTTGCCCGCATTGCGGTTATTTTGTGCTGACATGTTGCCTATTGCGTTTATTTTCTGGTGTCCGGGGTAGCTGTTACAGCATTTATTATTTAATGGTCATAGATGGCTATGTTTGCTGCTTTGAGGTAACGGTATACTATTAGCATCACACAGTTTCTGCACACCCATGATGCAAAGTCTCGTTTGTCCACATCATGGCGTAAACACTGCTTTCTTATGCCTCGCTGTTACATCATTACGTTAGCTCCGCCCATACAATGTCATGGCCACGCCCATTTTTTTGCGCACCACAGCCCCCTCCCCCAAGTCTTCGTCGCTGCGCGCTCCTCAGTCCTCCCTACTTTTCGCCACGGCGCGCTGCACGTGCCTCCCCCTCCCCACGCCCCCCTCCCCGTCCCAGGTTGGACCCACAAAAATCTGGTCACTCTAATTTAGGCACTGGATTGCATTACGATAGAAGATAGGTGTTTAAACTTGCAAACATCATTATTATATCAGCTGTGGAACGACTGAAGGCCAATCCAAGTGTCCCTATTATTGATATAAAACCACACTAGTACCTACCTAATCTTGCCAACAATGGGTTACCCTCGTTTAGAGCAAGCCAGTAAAAACAGAATCACAGAATCCACGGCTCGTATTAAAATGAGGAGCTGTCGGGCATCAGAAATTGCAGAGCTGTCAGGAGTCCAGACATACGTCAACATTATATCTTCATTAAGGTTTCTTGCAGGCAGCACCGGAGCGTCCTGAGACACAGAGACAGTCCCTTATTCCTGCCACACTGCGTGGGTATGCTGCGAAGGCAGGCCTCGTATATTATGTACGGGGCAAGCTGTCTGCTTGATGCACGGGCCTTTCTGTAAAGCAAAACACATTTCAGCATCTCCATATCCTGCGCGCAGCAGGGCTACGGCTCCATATATTGCCCCCCAGCAAGCCTCCTGAATGATGGGGACAGTTTACTTCCATATAGTCTTGCTATATAAGCATTTTAAATCAGTAACTGCATAATGGTGACTGTATCCAGGCATCCTTTTAATGGGAAGCCTTATATTCAGGCGGGAATATAACTTCCTAGGGATGTTTTTATTACCGTTGTTTTACGCGGTATCATATACTAAAGTATATAATTGTGTGCATTATTTCACACTTTTCAGGATAGTTACAAGAAGTAACAGACATAGAAAGAGAGCCTGTCATTGCACCAACCGCAGCATGAAACAGTACAGTATTTAGAAAAAAAATGGAGGAGTAGAAGACCGGCTCAGTGGTGGCAGAGTAGAAGGGCTTAAAGGACAACTGAAGTGACAAGAATATGGAGGCTGCCATATTTATTTCATTTTAAACAATACCAGTTGCCTGGCAGCCGTGCTGATCTATTTGGCTGCAGTAGTGTCTGAATCACACTAGAAACAAGCATGCAGCTAATCTTGTCAGAGTTGACAACAATGTCCGAAACACCTGATCTGCTGCATGCTTGTTCAGGGTCTATGGCTGAAAGTATTAGAGGATAAGTTGGATAGCCAGGCAACTGGTACTGCTTAAAGGGAAGTAAATACAGCAGCCTCCATATCCCTCTGACTTCAGTTGTCCTTTAAGTTCTTGAGCCATGCTGAACTTCTTTAACCACTTGAGGACCCACCCTTTACCCCTCCCTTAAGTACCAGCGCTGTTTTAGCTGATCTGTGCTGGGTGGGCTGTGCAGCCCCCAGCACAGATCAGGGTGCAGGCAGAGCGACCAGATCGCCCCCTTTTTTCCCCACTAGAGGGATGATGTGCTGGGGGGGTCTGATCGCTCCTGCCTGGGTGTTGCGGGGGGGGGGCACCTCCCCCCCTCCCTCTCCTCCCTCCCTTCCCTCTTCTCCCTCCCTTCCCCGGAGATCCGAGGCTGCACAGGAACGGATCTGTCCTGTGCAGCCTCTAACAGGGTCCTGCCTGTCATGTGACAGCGATCGCACGAGCGGCTGCTTCCTGAATAATTAGCTTGCAGCCGGCGACGCAGAACTGCGCTGCTGGTCCTGCAGCCGCCACTTTGCCGACGCGCGGTATGAGTGCGCGGTCGGCAAGTGGTTAATTGATGCAAGAATAGTCTCTGCTGGGCGTTGGTCTTCCAGCTCAGGTTATCGGAGATGGTTGTGCCCAGGAGGCGGACACTGGTAACGCAACTTCAGACCCGTCAATTAGGTTCGGGGGGGGGGGGTGCCACACAAACATCTCAATGGTTTTGGTAGTGTTTAGGACCATTCATACAGCAAAAGGAATGGCAGCGCTTTCAAAAACTCATACCTGAATGTTTTAATAGTATAAGATGTGCAGAGCTCCAATACTCCTGGACTAAAATACACACCAACACTCATTGCAGGCACAAAAAATGGGGGAACATAACTGCAGTGAGGGGTGAACCTATACCTGAATGAATTATCTGCCACAATCAGTGGTGCTCAGCAGAGCTCGAATATTCGAGTAGCTCGAATATTCGAGCTCTTTTTCAGCTATTCGAGCTCGGTATTCGAGCTCCGAATAGCTGTAGCTATTCGAATGGGCTATTCGAGTAAACGCGAATAGCTCATTCACTATTCGAGCTATTCGAGCAAACGGCGCTATTCGAGCTCGAATACCGAGCTCGAATAGCATCATAGCCCAGATTGATGTCCTTAGAGCCAATCAGAGGGCTCCCAGGCCCTCTGACGGCAGCCAATCACAGAGGGGGACCCTGGCCAGCCCCTACCCTATAAATAGCGGCCGCCATGTTCCGTTTCTCCGTCCTTGCCTGAGACTTGCATAGAGAGAGAGTTGCTCCTTTGTGCTTTGGCTTAGCAAGAGCTCTATTGTGGTCATTTACCTAGCGTTTTTGCTCACATACACCTCCTATACACACCTATATTGTTGTTAGTTAGATAGACATTGTATTTTAGTTAGTAGCTTTTGTGTTACATAGAGACAGGCCAGCTGCTGCAGGCAAGCTTACAGCTTTAGGCCTCAGGGCCTGCCTGTGTGGGCAGCTGTCCTCCTGTCCTCTGTTAGTTTATTTCTCATTAGTATTAGACAGTATTAGACAGTATTAGATAGTATTAGACAGTATTTCTGATTTACTACTTAGTGATTGTATTTTGTATTGTAGTTATATACTGTAACTGTACTAGGACACTCACTGTCACTGTTCATAGGCTACTAGCTCCTGCGTGTGCTTGCACTCACTGTCTGTGTACACACACACTATTTCCTTCTGAATAGTTATATACTGTAACTGTACTAGGACACTCACTGACTGTCACTGTTCATAGGCTACTAGCTCCTGCGTGTGCGTGCACTCACTGTCTGTGTACTGTACACACACTCTATTTCCTTCTGAATAGTTATATACTGTAACTGTACTAGGACACTCACTGACTGTCACTGTTCATAGGCTACTAGCTCCTGCGTGTGCGTGCACTCACTGTCTGTGTACTGTACACACACTCTATTTCCTTCTGAATAGTTATATACTGTAACTGTACTAGGACACTCACTGACTGTCACTGTTCATAGGCTACTAGCTCCTGCGTGTGCGTGCACTCACTGTCTGTGTACTGTACACACACTCTATTTCCTTCTGAATAGTTATATACTGTAACTGTACTAGGACACTCACTGTCACTGTTCATAGGCTACTAGCTCCTGCGTGTGTGTGTGCACTCACTGTCTGTGTACTGTACACACACTCTATTTCCTTCTGATTACTGATTGATTATTGTAAATTCTACTTCCTGACAGTTACTACTTACTTACTGTAGTAGGGACACTCACTCAGTTACTGTTCATAGGCTAGCTCCTGCACGTGTGCGTGCGTGCGTGCACTCACTGTCTGTAGTGTACACACACTCTATTTCCTTGTGATTACTACTGATTATTGTAACTTCTAGTTGTACTTCCTGACTGTTACTGCTTACTTACTGTACTAGGGACACTCACTCACTCTCTGTTCATAGGCCAGCTCCTGCGCGTGTTTGCGCGTGCGTGCACTCACTGTCTGTAGTGTACACACACTCTATTTCCTTGTGATTACTACTGATTATTGTAACTGCTAGTTGTACTTCCTGACTGTTACTACTTACTTACTGTACTAGGGAGTCGGGACACTCACTCAGTCACCTCACCCACCAACCCACTCCATTAAAGTACCCCACTTTTCACCCGCCCTTTTCAAAAACTTTTGTGTTTACGCCCAAAACATCGAAGATGTCTGGAAGTGGCAGCCAGCGCGGTTTGGGCAAGGGGAAGGGCAGCAAGGGAATCAGGAGGAGAGGGAGCAGCATTGTGGCAAGCCGCGGGCGCGGCCGCGCCACCATGCACAGTTCCGCAGCAGCAGCAGCAGCGTCAGTGGCTAACATTCCTCCCATAGCCCCTGGCCGTGGACGCCTTGGGCGCCGCCCAGCAGGAGCATCTGCAACTCACGCTGCAGAGACACAGCAGCAGCAGCAGCGTGTAGCACCTGCTCCGATTTTCCTCCAGCCGGGTCGGAAACGTCCCATTGAGGAAAAGGATGCAGACACTGTGGTGCAACTGATGACGGAGGATGAGCAGCCCGCCATCAGCTCTGCATCCGAGGCCTCCACCCTCACCACCACCACCACCACCCCTGTTCGCAGCAGCTGCCCAGCAGGGCCTGGGGAGGAGGCCAGTTCAACGTCACAAGTTGGCGACCTGTCACTCAGCAGTATTTTTACCCCAGGCACCATCAGGGTATTGTCTGCTGTTGTTGGCGATTTGGAGGAGGAGATGCTGATGGGCACTTTGGGGGATGAGGGATTGGACAGCAAGACTGTGGCGACAGTCAAGCAGCCCATCCATGCATCAGGAGAGGAGTTTGGGGGGGTCATCATCCCAGCAGGACATGTTTCAGGAGGGGGAGGATGATGATGACACGCTGACAGACAGAGACTGGGTGCCACCAGCTCCAGGGGATGTCGTCATCAGCAGCTCTGAGGAGGAGGAGGAGGATGCGCTTGTGGGCCTTGCAAGGAGGCGCATCATTGCAAGCATTGGCAGCAGTAGGCAGGTCCCACAGCCTGCTGGTGTCTCAGGCTCAGCAGCAGCAGCAGCAGCAGCATCTGCCAGTACCACCACCAGCCGCACCCAAGCCCCCCCCCCCAACCACCACAGGGAGACAGGCAGCAGCGGTTCCATGCCGTAGGGGGTTGTTTTTGTCACCAATCTGGCGCTTTTTCACCATGCCCACTGTGTACAGCAAGTACGCCACTTGCAACCACTGTCAGCGGAAGTTGAGCAGAGGTGCAGACCCCTTAAAGTTCAGCACCAGCTCGCTCATCAACCACCTTGCTGCGAAACATTTCCACCAGCATGAGGAGTTCCAGAGGCTGAAGGCATCTGGTGCTGGCAGTGGCACCACACCCATCACTGCACAGCCTTCAGCAGCAGCAGCAACAGCAGCCACCCGCCCTCCTGCTCCTCCAGCAGCACCAGCAGGAGTGCGGAAACGCACTGCTCCTCCCCCCTCTGCAACTCCTGCCGCCGACACTGAGGCCTGTTCTGGCAGCCAGTCCTCAGTGGCCTCCTCTGCTGTGTCTGCTGATTCCCGTGCCAGCAAAAGGCCACGCCAGAGCCTTTTGAGCGAGTCCTTCCAGGGGGTGGTTAGGGCTCTGCCTCCCAGCAGCCGTCGCGTGCGGCAGCTGAACGGCTTGCTGGCACGGGCCATGTGCTCCCAACTCCTGCCGTACACGCTCGTGCAGGAGGGGAGTGACATGCGTGCGCTGCTTGCTTGTGCAGCCCCAGACTGGCAGCTCCCCAGCAGACACTTCTTCGCCCGCAAGGCCATTCCTGCACTGCACCGCTTTGTGATGGCCAATGTGGAGCGAGGGCTGGAGCACGCGGTTGGTGAAAGGGTCCACGTAACCATGGACTCCTGGACAGGCCGCTTCGGGACAGGCCGCTACCTGTCTTTCACTGTCCACTGGGTCAGCTTGGTGGAAGGGGGTGAGGATGGGAGAGCAGCAGCGGGCACAGCAGCAGCAACACAGTGGGTGGTGCCCCCCCGCAGGGTCAGGGGAACTGCAGCAGGTTCCTCCGATCCTCTGCCATCCTCCGGCACACCTGGCCAAACCCCCCGCCTCAGCAGCAGCGTGAAGGCCCGCCACTGCCAAGCGCTGCTGCACTTGGTCAGCCTTGGGAAGACCAAGCTGACGGCAACCCATGTGTTGGCCAAACTCCAGGAGCAGGAGAGGATTTGGCTGACCCCCAGAGGCCTCAGAGTCGGAGAGGTGGTGGCCGACAATGGGGCCAATCTGGTTGCCGCAATAGACAGGGGAAACCTGACCCACATCCCCTGTCTTGCCCACGTGCTGAACCTGGTGGTGCAAAAGTTCTTGCGCACCTACCAGGGGATGGGCGAACTGCTGGAAACGGCAAGGAACGTTGTGCGTCACTTCCGGCGCTCGGCTGCAGCCTGTGCGAGACTGGAAGACGTGCAAAAGGAGCTGGAGCTGCCACGCCATCGGCTGATCCTTGACGTTCCGACTCGCTGGAACTCCACCCTGGCGATGTTGGAGCGTCTGGTTGAACAGAAGCACGCTGTCAACCAGTACCTTGCCCAGGCCACTGTTTCCGCCGCTCAGAGAAGGGACAAGACCAGCAACATCCCGTCCATCATCCCCGATGATGACTGGAGGCACATGCAGCAGGTGTGCTTAGTGCTGGCTCCCTTTCTGCAGGCCACTAATATGGTGAGCAGGGACCATGCTATGGTCTGCGAGTGGGTGCCCCTGGTTTGTCTGCTGAACAGGGCCCTCGATGCTTTGCTGGAACAGGGAGCGGCAGCCTTGGACCAGCAGGAGCGGCAAGCAGCTGCACAGTCCACCTCTGAGGGGGAGGAGGAGGAGGACTTGGTGGAGGTCCCTGACCTTGCTGCTGATGAGGGGGATCAGCACAGCGCAGCTGAGTTGGTGCGGGGGTGGAGAGAGGATGAGGCGGCAGAGGAGGAGGATGAGGAGGACAGCACTGCCGTCGATGTGCCAGCACACGTGGCCCGCCTCTTCCCAATGGCAGCGCACATGCTGGCGTGCCTGCGCAAGGACCCCAGGGTGATCCAGATGAAGCAGAGGGAGGACATCTGGATCAGCATGATGTTGGACCCACGCCTCAAGGGGAAGTTGAGCCAGTTCCTGCCGCCTGCAGGAGGAGACCCAGCGCAACAAATAAGGAGCTTGCAGCAGGCCCTTGTTGAGCGCTTGGAGGAAGCCTTCCCCCAGCCTTCCACCCCCACTGTCCAGCAGCCAGCACAGAGGCAGCAGCAGGTGCCTGCATCCAGCAGCAAGCGCCCCACAGACCTGCTGTCTCTCAGCCACGAGCTCTACAGGACTGTAGAGGCTCCGGCAGCAGTGACTAGAGAGGAGGTGCATGATGCAGCAGCATCCTCCTCCGGTCACAGCCAGCGCCTGACCCGCATGGTGGCTGACTACATGGGGTCCTACAGCGGGCTTGACAGTGATGCCCCTGTTGATCCCATGGAGTATTGGGTCAAGCGCCTGGAGATCTGGAGTGAGCTGGCGCAGTACGCCCTGGAAGTGCTGTCCTGCCCCCCTTCCAGCGTGCTGTCCGAGCGCTGCTTCAGTGCAGCTGGTGGCATGGTCAGCAAGAAACGCTCACGTCTGTCTCACAAGTCTGTGGACAGACTGACGTTTCTCAAGATGAACCAGGCGTGGGTGGAAGGCGAGTTCCTGGCCCCTGTTGTCGGCGAGAGGGGGACATGAACTGGCTAAGAACCATCGTTAATGTGCCTTACCACCCTTTACCACCTCCTGGCTCCTGCTCACTAAGCCAGCCTGGTTCAGTTTGACTATTACGTCGCCTGCAGCCACACATTTTACACCTACAGTGGGCTGCTGTGTACTGCCCTTCTGCTGTCTGTCTGTGTTTCCCACTGCCAGGGTACACAGAATTACCTTCTGCTGCCACTCTGCCACCAGCTATTACGTCAAACAATAGCTGCTCACATTACTCCTCCATTCCTCCTGCTGCTGCTGCTGTCGGTCTGTGTTTCCCACTGCCAGGGTACACAGAATTACATTCTGCTGCCACTCTGCCACCAGCTATTACGTCAAACAATAGCTATATATCTGTGTAATTGGTTTTACAAACAAAACCAAAAAACCATTAAAAAAAAAAAAAAAAAGGTTTAATTTTTCTGAGGTGCCCGGGTTGAAAACTGTGTTGTCCCAGTTGTGTATTGGACACGATGTGGGCTGCACGACCGCTGTCTGGGATCTCCTGTTGTGTTTATTTACAGCCCTGGTATCACCGCTAGGTACCAGGGCTATTATGTCACGCTGCCTGCCTGCTGCCACACTCACACTACTCCTCCATTCCTCCCGCTGCTGCTGTCTGTCTGTGTTTCCCACTGCCAGGGTACACAGAATTACCTTCTGCTGCCACTCTGCCACCAGCTATTACGTCAAACAATAGCTGCTCACATTACTCCTCCATTCCTCCTGCTGCTGCTGCTGTCGGTCTGTGTTTCCCACTGCCAGGGTACACAGAATTACATTCTGCTGCCACTCTGCCACCAGCTATTACGTCAAACAATAGCTATATATCTGTGTAATTGGTTGTACAAACAAAACCAAAAAACCATTAAAAAAAAAAAGGTTTAATTTTTCTGAGGTGCCCGGGTTAAAAACTGTGTTGTCCCAGTTGTGTATTGGACACGATGTGGGCTGCACGACCGCTGTCTGGGACCTCCTGCCTGCTGTGTTTATTTACAGCCCTGGTATCACCGCTAGGTACCAGGGCTATTATGTCACGCTGCCTGCCTCATTGACTGCCTGCTGCCACACACTCATCCTCCTCCTCCTGCTGCTGAATTTACCTCCTGCTGTCTGTGTGTTTCCACTGCCAGGGAGCACATACAATGGCGCTTCCAACATGCGTGCGCCACCAGCTATTTGTTACGCTCAAAAATAGCTGCATTTCTTTAAAAAAAAATTGAAAAGAGAAATAAGTGAAGAAGAAGACGATATAGAAGAAGATGAAGAAGAAGAAGATGAAGAAGAAGAAGATGAAGAAGAAGAAGATGAAGAAGAAGAAGATGAAGAAGAAGAAGGAGAAGAAGAAGAAGATGAAGAAGAAGAAAATGAAGAAGGAGAAGAAGAAGATGAAGAAGATAAAGAAGAAGAAGAAGAAGAAGATGAAGAAGAAGAAGAAGAAGAAGAAGAAGAAGAAGAAGAAGAAGAAGAAGAAGAAGAAGAAGAAGAAGAAGAAGAAGAAGAAGAAGAAGAAGAAGAAGAAGAAGATGAAGAAGAAGATGAAGAAGAAGATGAAGAAGAAGAAGATGAAGATGAAGAAGAAGATGAAGAAGATGAAGAAGAAGAAGATGAAGAAGAAGAAGATGAAGATGAAGAAGATGAAGAAGATGAAGAAGAAGAAGATGATGATGAAGAAGATGAAGAAGATGATGATGAAGAAGATGAAGAAGATGATGATGAAGAAGATGAAGAAGATGATGATGAAGAAGATGAAGAAGATGATGATGAAGAAGATGAAGAAGATGAAGAAGAAGAAGATGAAGAAGAAGAAGAAGACAATATAGAAGAAGATATAGAAGAAGAAGATATAGAAGAAGAAGATATAGAAGAAGAAGAAGAAGAAGAAGAAGAAGTATATACAGTACTGAACAAAATTATGGACACAACTTCTCTTTTCACCTTTTTTTTTTTTAAAGGAACATCCCCACATAATCACTTGCTGTTGTTACTTGGAAAAAAAGATGTTTCTTGCATCATTCACCCTCAAAACAAGTGTTGGAAGCTATTTAAGGCCAATTCGAATAGTCAGCTCGAATAATGAGCTCGAATACCGACTCGAATAGTGAGCTCGAAGTCCGAGGTCGAATCGAATAGTAAAAATTATTCGACTCGAATATTCGACTGACCTCGAATAATTTACTATTCGAATTCGACCAAACTCGAATTTTAAAAAGGGGTATTTGAGCACCACTAGCCACAATATGCAGAGCTCCAATGACCACTGGACTAAAATACATACCTAGCTTCACTTCAGGCAAAGGGGGGTGTTAGCTTCAGAGATAATATGTGCACAAATTATGCTTACTAGACTTCCCCACGGCTGTGACGGACCCCCTTGGGGAAGACCATTCTTTTTGCTGTATGCATTGAATGTGTGTATACTAGTGGCTAGCTGCATCCACTGATTCACAATTATTCACAAAGCTTTAGATTAGAATTAGCACACAATTTGCATCTGCTTTGCATTCAGGGCGTGTATTTAGTCCAGAGGGGCCGTGCATTGCCCCTGTAGGTTTGCAAGCGAATGCATTCATGAGCGCTGTCACCAGTCTGTATGTATGTTTTATCAAATGTGTATACCATTTGTTTGATTAGCTGCACTGGAAATGTTGTGTTTTTATTGCTAGATTAGCGTTAGGTCTTCCCCAAGGGGGTCCGTCACAGCCATGAGGAGCCTAGTAAGCATAATTTGTGCACATATTATCTCTGAAGCTAACACCCCCCTTTGCCTGAAGTGAAGCTAGGTATGTATTTTAGTCCAGTGGTCATTGGAGCTCTGCCTATTGTGGCAGATAATTCATTCAGGTATAGTTTCACCCCTCACTGAAGTTATGTTCCCCCATTTTTTGTGCCTGCAATGAGTGTTGGTGTGTATTTTAGTCCAGGAGTATTGGAGCTCTGCACATCTTATACTATTAAAACAATCAGGTATCAGTTTTTGAAAGCGCTGCCATTCCTTTTGCTATATGAATTGAATGTGTGTATACTAGTGGCTAGCTGCATTCACTGATTCACAATTATTCACAAAGCTTTAGATTAGAATTAGCACACAATTTGCATCTGCTTTGCATTCAGGGCGTGTATTTAGTCCAGAGGGGCTGTGCATTGCCCTGTAGGTTTGCAAGCATCCATGAGCGCTGTCACCAGTCTGTATGAGTGTTTAGGACCAGTTTGTTATCCCTACACCAGTGGCAGATTCTTTCCACCTCCAGACGATAGGCCTGGTCATCACTCTTACTTACAAGACCAACAATGGTGGTATCATTGGTGAACTTGATGACTTTAACGGAGTTGTTGTTTGTATAGAGCGAGAAAGGGAAAGGTGACAGGACGCATCCTTGTGGAGCTCCTGTGTTGGTGATTCTCAACTTAATAATTCGGACCTGTCTGTAAGGAAGTCCGTGATCCAGCAGTGTAGGGTGGATTGCACGTCAAGTTCTGCAAGGTTGTCATGCAGTATATGTGGTCAGATGGTGTTGAACGCCGAGCTGAAGTCCAAGAGAAGGATTCTGGCATATGAGTCCAGCCTGCCCAAGTGGTCCATGATGTACTCAGGCAGATGTTGATGGCATCGTCAGTGGACCTGTTTGCTCTGTACGCAAACTGGAATGGATCCAGTCAGAGTGGAGAGCTTAAAGTGGATCCGAGATGAACTTTCATACATTGCATAATTGTGTTCCTTACATATAGGTTATAGGGCATTCCTCAAGCCAAATGCTTTTTTTTTGTTTCTTTTAATACTCTATCTATAAATTAAACAAGCCTCAACCACAGCTTCTTCAAAACGCCAAGGCACTCAGACCCATGTAGCAAGGGTTTATGGGAGCTCAGTCTGGGCAGGAGGAGGAGGAGGTTACTAGCCAGAGATTTCAGAGGCAGAGGGGAGGGGGGAGTACATTTTTCACAGGCTGAGGGGTGGAGATTACCTGTGTAATGATGACAAACAGAACATGGCCGCTCTCATTGTATCACAGGAATAAATCATCTTAAACTGTTGAAGCTGTAATGCATCCAGATTTGCTGTGTAAACTATCTAAACTTTAGATAAGATATATAGACAAGTTACTTGTTATAGTTAGTTTTTCATCTCGGATCCGCTTTAAGGAATGACAGGACCACTTTCTCAAAGGTTTGCATGACGACGGATGTGAGGGCTATGTGGTGATATATTGAGGTGCTGATGATATTAGGGAATACAGGAACATATTTCTGTCATTTTTCTGTCTGCTATATCTCACATGTGTATTCTGCTTTGAAGCGATGGTCATCTGGCTGTACTACATTTGCATCTAAAGAGGACTTCAGTGAATAGAGCTGGGGTAATCAGACAATGGCAGAAGTGAAGTGTTGAAGTCATTGACACTTGAAACGTTTACACTTCTGTTGAGGAAGGCTGCTAAAGCATCGTCAAGAACTCTAGACTAGCCAGGAAGAGCCTCCTGTGTGTTATACCCTATTTCGTTGTGAGGAAATTAAATTATTGGTGGAGGTGCAAACTATATCCTTATCTTTGATCAGCTAGGAAATAATGGGAGGAAGCCTTAATCCAGTTTTCACCTAGAGTTGAAAAGCCTCACTTCACAATCGTTTGATATATAGAACTGTACCTGGAAATGGAATTATGTCTGAGATTTAATTAAAAACTAGTTCCTCCCCTCCCCAAAGAAGTTGCAGCCTCCAGGCGTATCTCACAGTATAAAAAGCAGAGCCAGATGCCTAGAAAGAATCTTCTCTTGGAGGTAGCGCTTTAGCTAGGGATGATCGCGACTCCTGGTCGAAACGGCGTCCTCCCGTCAAACAACGTTATAACCTAAGCTGGTAACGTTCTTTGTTCCCCCGTTTATTTTTACGCAAATATCCGTGTGTGTATTTTTGTAACTTGTATTTTTGTACTTTTATCTTTGTAACTTTTTACTTTGTTTTTGTAATCTTTTGTATATATTCTGTTCTGCATTGTTCCACTTTTTTCCCTGGAATATTAAATTATTATTTAATAAGCTTGACTTCTGTGCTAAACTAACACTCATAGCCTAGAAGAGATTGAAGTGCAACTGTGTATAAATCCATGCCTAATTGTATGCTTGAGCAACACTACCATATGAAATTGTAATTGCATTGTGTGTATGAGGCACTTCTGTGCTCGACAGCCGAGTGGGAAGTCTAACAGTATCGTTCAGAACGACTGTTAGTGGTTTTGCTTCACTACAGTGTAAGATTGCAACTGTGTGTGTGTGTGGGTGCATGGCGTTCCCGTATTCGGCCTAAGCGCAAAGCTGACCCGAATACAAAAACGCGGATTGCGCGCTGAGGACTCGACAGCAGATCGGAAGTGTCTAGCAAACCGCTAGTGGTGGCAGTGAGAGGTGTTCTGGGGGGTCACAGCCTTGTTTGTAGCTTAAATAAGGCTGCTCCCCGCTTGATCTGGTCAAACCCGCAGTCGGGAACCGTATACGCAGGCGTGCCGCAGGCCGGTTCTTGACATAATTGGCTGGCAGTGGTGGGAACGTTTAGTACATTAGTACGCAGTTTAGCTCGCTATTCTGAGTACTAAAGGTTGGAAGCTTGCTAGAAGCAACTAGCCTACAGAAGTCTACTCAGTGCAGAATCTATATACGTTTTTTTTTGTTCAAAGATACACACTTGGTATTTTGCTTTCCCTCCCCCCGCCCCCCCTTTTTTATTTTTATTTTGCAACACGATGGCTCAGAAAGCATCCAGCTATGCAAGGCAAAACAAAGAGATACTACTCAACCTGTGTGAGCATAAAGGCATCGAGACGGTGAGCGGCCAGACTAAGGAGCAGTTAGTTCGTGCCCTCGAGGAGTATGATGAGGCAGAGCAAGCCCGTGCTTCAACATCAGCGGATGCAGCTCACGACACGCCAGAGGAGAAATCGCTCCCGCCACAGAATGCGAGGGGAGACGATGTCCTGGATGATCCACCGATCACGGAGATGACATCTCTGGAAGCTAATCTACAGCTACTGAACTCGGCTGATCCTGAACTGCGCCTAAAGCTGATCCTACTGCACCGACAGGCAGAGAAGGAACACGTGGAACGGCGACACCAGGCCGAGAGGGAAAGACACCAGGCCAAGAGGGAACAAGTTGCACAGCGACACCAGCTGGAGCTGGCTAAACTTCAGCAGCAGAACCGGTCTGCTGGACCCGCAGAACACAAAGGTGAGCGAGTCCACAGAATCCCCCTGGATAAGTTCCCCACTATGGACAAGGACTCTGACATAGACACTTTCCTACAGGGGTTTGAAAGGACTTGTCGGCAGTATGGGGTGCCCCGTGAGCAGTGGGCAAGATACCTCACACCAGGGCTGAGAGGCAAGGCCCTGGAGGCGTTTGTGAGTCTCCCCCAGGAGGAAGAAACAGACTTTGAGGCGATTAAGAAAGCCATCATTGCGCGATACCACCTCACGCCAGAGGTGTATCGAAAATGTTTCAGAACAGTGCAGCGAGGTCCTAACGACAGTTACCTGGATCATGCGTGCAACCTGCGCACTGCCTTCCAGCAGTGGGTAAAAGCAGGCCCGCCATCAGGGGGTGACATCCGTGACTCCCGTCACGGGCCCGGGGCCTGCAGGGGGGCCCCATCCCCGCCGCGGCCCTGGCGGGTGCTGCGGGTGCCGCCCGGCCGCCGCTCAACCCCTCTGGCCGCTGCTCCCTCCCTCCATCCCTCTAGCCGCCGACGACGACTCCGCCGCGTCAGACCCCGATCGGGCGGCGACAATAGTGCGGGCGCTAGGACCCAGCGCCCGCACTGATATACGGAAGTGACATCACTTCCGCATATAGAGCGGGTGCGTCCGGCGCCCGCTCTTACTGGTCGGGTCGCCGCTGATCTTGAGGTCTGACGCTGGGCTGCTGGCAAGGTAGGGGAAGCGGCGGTGGCTGGGGGGGGGGGGGGGGACTCCTTGTCACTCACTCACTAGCTAAAGGGCCTCCCTGGCACTCACTCACTGCCTAAAGGGCCTACCTGTCACTCACTCACTACCTAAAGGGCCTACCTGTCACTCACTCACTACCTAAAGGGCCTACCTGTCACTCACTCACTAGCTAAAGGGCCTCCCTGTCACTCACTCACTACCTAAAGGGCCTACCTGTCACTCACTCACTGCCTAAAGGGCCTACCTGTCACTCACTCACTAGCTAAAGGGCCTACCTGTCACTCACTCACTAGCTAAAGGGCCTCCCTGTCACTCACTCACTACCTAAAGGGCCTACCTGTCACTCACTCACTAGCTAAAGGGCCTACCTGTCACTCACTCACTAGCTAAAGGGCCTCCCTGTCACTCACTCACTAGCTAAAGGGGCTCCCTGGCACTCTCACTACCTAAAGGGCCTACCTGTCACTCACTCACTACCTAAAAGGGCTCCCTGGCACTCATTCACTACCTAAAGGGGCCTCCCTGTCACTCACTCACTACCTAAAGGGCCTACCTGTCACTCACTCACTACCTAAAGGGGCTCCCTGGCACTCACTCACTACCTAAAGGGGCTCCCTGTCACTCACTCACTCACTACCTAAAGGGGCTCCCTGTCACTCACTCACTACCTAAAGGGGCTCCCTGTCACTCACTCACTAGCTAGAGGGGCTCCCTGTCACTCACTCACTACCTAAAGGGCCTACCTGTCACTCACTCACTAGCTAAAGGGGCTCCCTGTCACTCACTCATTACCTAAAGGGGCTCCCTGTCACTCACTCACTACCTAAAGGGGCTCCCTGTCACTCACTCACTACCTAAAGGGGCTCCCTGTCACTCACTCACTACCTAAAGGGGCTCCCTGGCACTCACTCACTACCTAAAGGGGCTCCCTGGCACTCACTCACTACCTAAAGGGCCTCACTGTCACTCACTCCCTAAAGGGGCTCCCTGTCACTCACTCACTCCCTAAAGGGGCTCCCTGGCACTCACTCACTACCTAAAGGGGCTCCCTGGCACTCACTCACTACCTAAAGGGGCTCCCTGTCACTCACTCACTACCTAAAGGGGCTCCCTGTCACTCACTCACTAGCTAGAGGGGCTCCCTGTCACTCACTCACTACCTAAAGGGCCTACCTGTCACTCACTCACTAGCTAAAGGGGCTCCCTGTCACTCACTCACTACCTAAAGGGGCTCCCTGTCACTCACTCACTACCTAAAGGGGCTCCCTGTCACTCACTCACTAGCTAGAGGGGCTCCCTGTCACTCACTCACTACCTAAAGGGCCTACCTGTCACTCACTCACTAGCTAAAGGGGCTCCCTGTCACTCACTCATTACCTAAAGGGGCTCCCTGTCACTCACTCACTACCTAAAGGGGCTCCCTGTCACTCACTCACTACCTAAAGGGGCTCCCTGTCACTCACTCACTACCTAAAGGGGCTCCCTGGCACTCACTCACTACCTAAAGGGGCTCCCTGGCACTCACTCACTACCTAAAGGGCCTCACTGTCACTCACTTACTCCCTAAAGGGGCTCCCTGTCACTCACTCACTCCCTAAAGGGGCTCCCTGGCACTCACTCACTACCTAAAGGGGCTCCCTGGCACTCACTACCTAAAGGGGCTCCCTGGCACTCACTCACTACCTAAAGGGGCTCCCTGGCACTCACTACCTAAAGGGGCTCCCTGGCACTCACTACCTAAAGGGGCTCCCTGGCACTCACTCACTACCTAAAGGGGCTCCATGGCACGCACTCACTACCTAAAGGGGCTCCCTGGCACTCACTACCTAAAGGGGCTCCCTGGCACTCACTCACGACCTAAAGGGGCTCCCTGTCACTCACTACCTAAAGGGGCTCCCTGTCACTCACTCACTACCTAAAAGGGCTCCCTGTCACTCACTGCCTAAAGGGCTCCATGTCACTCACTACCTAACCTGGGGGTCCTTGTCAGAATCCAGGTGAGAGGTGTCTACCATAATAAGGGGGCATTCTGCCTATTTATGTGAAATGCTGTCTATTTATGTGCCTCATGACTGCTGAATTTGTCTTGTTGGGGGCCTAATGATTGAATTTTTACTTGTTGGGGGCCTCATGATTTGTTGGGAGCCTCAAGATTACTGAATTTGTCTTGTTGGGGGCCTCATGATTTGTTGGGGGCCTCATGATTGCTGAATTTGTCTTGTTGGGGGTCTCACGATTGCTGAATTTGTCTTGTTGGGGGCCTCATGGTTTGTTGGGGGCCTCATGATTGCTGAATTTGTCTTGTTGGGGGTCACATGATTGCTAACTGCGAGACTATGGGAAAAGCTGAATCATTACCATATGAGACAATAGTATTACACCTACTTTTTTAGCTTTTTTAAACGGAAAATAAAACTGGGAGGTTCTAAAAAAAATGATGGAGCACTTCCTCCTTCCGGCTTGAAGGAGGAAGTGCTCGATATCGAGGCTTGCAATGCGTCCATTCGGACACTTGCACCTCGTCGAAACGCTGGGCGGAGAGCGGCGTTCTGTGTAATTAACCCCGCCGCATCTAGCCGCTCAGCTGTGGCAATTAGAGCCAACTTGAATCACAAGTATCCACCGTGGTTATTAGTGATTAATTTGTGGACAGCAAGTCTCCAACTAGCTCTGCCAACATGTAATGGCTACGCACATTTCTCAGTTTGTGGGGGCGGGGGGGGGGGGCCCGGCCTGATGATTTGTGAGGGGCCCCAAAATTTCTGATGGCGGCCCTGGGTAAAAGGACTGGCTGTTGAAAGCTTTGATGCCCTGCAGGAACTGATAATAAAAGACCAGTTCCTCCACACTTGTCCTGTTGAGGTCCGGCAGTTTGTACGGGACTGAGAGCCAAAGACCGTGGATGAGGCCGCGAAAGTTGCTGATGCCTACACGTCCAATCGAGCATCTGATTTTCGGAGGACTACGGCGCCCAGCTGGAAGGGAGAAAAGACTGTGAGACCTTCTTCTCTGAGCACCCAGCGAAGCCAAGTCCCGCAGCCGCCTGAAGGTAGAACAGCCACCTTTGACACTCGTTTGCCTGTAACAAACCGGGTCACATCAGTGCTACGTGCCCAGAAAAGAAGAAGGAAGCCCCAAACTCTGGCGGGGCCCGAAATGCGTTGTGTGCCACCAGGAATGCAGGTAGCTATGCAGAGAATCTGCAACCTGTCACGGTTGGGGATACAGTTACCACCGGTCTGAGAGACACTAGAGCAGAGGTGACTCTAGTGCACCCCCAGCTTGTGAACCCCGAGGAGTACATTCCTGGCAAGACTATGGCTGTCAAAGGAGTTGGGGGTGTCACCCCCGCCATACCCACCGCCTTGGTCCACCTGGATTGGGGGGCCGGCAGCGGAATGAAAGAAGTGGGGGTAACGGATGCCATCCCCACGAACGTTTTGTTGGGTACTGACCTGGGACGGTTAGTGGCCCGGTATGAGCCTACTCCAAACCCCGTGGAGCCTGCATCCCCAGCAGAAGTTCAGGACTCTTGCAAGGTACTGTGTGATAATGCTGTGCCAGTGGGGAGTGCTGGCGAGGCCCCAGGGGCTACGGACTGTGTACTAGGAGCCAGCCCTAGTGAGTCTCCAATGCCCAGGCCTGGAGGGGAACACGTTGTTACCATGCATGCAGATAATGCTGATGTAATATGTGATGTCTTGCATAATGACGTGTACAGTGAACGCTCCGTCAGATGTAGTGGTGACCCGCAGTGCTCACCGGGCTGCAGCAGACGAATTGTCCACTGAAGGGGCTGATGTCACTGGGTCGGGCTCTTCCACTTCAGAGCCTGGCTCTGAGGACCCAGAGGCCTCTCAGTTTGCCACCTCCCTGGTGCCTGTGGCCGACAGCACTGAGTTCTCCAAAGCTGTACGGCTTGATAGCAGCCTGGAAGAGCTCAGGGGTCTGGCGGACAGGGCACCGGTGGAGGGCGACAGATTGAGGGTGTACTGGGAGCAAGGCAGACTGTACAGAGAGGTTATTCCCTCTGAGCCGTCTGAAGTGGAGGAGGCAGACCGGCAGTTGATTGTTTCCCACAGGTACAGGGAGCAGCTATTAAGAATAGCACATGAGGTGCCCCTGGCTGGTCACTTGGGGATCCGCAAGACCAAATCCCGTCTTGCCCACAATTTTTATTGGCCCCACATGGGGACAGATATTGCCGATTTTTGCCGGTCTTGTGTCGCATGTCAGCGGGTCGGCAAAGCAGATGACACCGACAAAGCCCCACTGAGGCCCTTGCCCATGATAGAGGAGCCCTTCCAAAGGGTTGCTGTTGACATAATTGGGCCTCTAGCAATACCCAGCAGCACAGGGAAGCGTTTCATTCTTACGGTGGTAGATTATGCCACTCGCTACCCTGAAGCTGTAGGCCTGAGCTCCATACGGGCAGACAAGGTTGCGGACGCATTGGTGCGCATTTTCTCACGGGTCGGTTTTCCCCGCGAAATGCTCACCGATCACGGCCCACAATTCATGTTGCACCTAATGGAATGCCTCTGTAAGCAAATGCAGGTAGAACACATCATGGCCAGCCCTTACCACCCCCAGACAAATGGGTTATGTGAGCGGTTCAATGGTACTCTGAAACAGATGCTAAGGGTGTTTGTTGAATCGCAAGGGAGAGACTGGGAGCGATACCTGCCCCACTTACTGTTTGCTTATCGTGTGGTGCCCCAGGCATCCACCGGGTTCTCGCCCTTTGACCTCTTATATGGGAGGAGGGTACGAGGACCCCTCGATCTCATTCGAGAGGTCTGGGAGGGGCAGGATATGGGCCTCGGGGTCTCCATAGTGGAATACATTCTAAAGTTCCGGGAAAAGATGAACACCCTGGTGGGGTTAGTGCGAGAGAATCTTACCCAAGCCCAGGCCACCCAGAAGCAGTGGTATGACCACGGGGCTAGGAAGAGAGTTTATGAGGTAGGTCGCAAGGTATGGGTCCTAAACCCGATGCGACAGAATAAGCTGCAGGCCGCTTGGGATGGGCCCTATACCATACATAGGAAGATTAGTTATGTGACCTATGTGGTTGCGCTGGATGACCAAGGTAAGCAGCTGAAAACGTACCATGTCAATATGTTAATGTAACGATCGGTGTAACACAGAGAGGGTCTGATTACCGGTGATCTGCAGTATCACCGAGAATGCAGATATATACCCGATTATTGATGATCTGCAGTATCACCGATAATCAGATATATCTCTAACCTCTGGACACCTGAGTGATGAGTGTTTTGGTGCAACAGTAATACTTTGAGGACTGCACCTGGAGAACAGATGCAAGGGCAGTAAGAAGTACTGTACAATAGCAAGTTTCCTTCCGTTAGCCTAGACTCTCCTGAGGGAGGAGTCAGGCTGAGAGTAGGAAGGACAGAACGTGAGTGACACCAATAAGGGAGTGTCACTGACAGATCTGTGAACTATCTCTAACTGGGAGATAGTTCTCGAGGTCGGGCA
Organism: Hyperolius riggenbachi; assembly: GCF_040937935.1. Taxonomy (NCBI): domain Eukaryota; kingdom Metazoa; phylum Chordata; class Amphibia; order Anura; family Hyperoliidae; genus Hyperolius; species Hyperolius riggenbachi. The sequence continues at coordinate 141,251,950 of NC_090657.1, forward strand.
GGCCAGGTCGTTAACACACAGACAGATAAAGTACAGAGACAGGAGACAGATGCGGAATCCAGAGATTAGCTGAGTTTGGCAACAGGGTATCAGATATAGCGGAGTACCAAATCAGAGATCAGAAGAGTAGTCAGGAAAGCAGAAGGTCATAACAGATAAACAATGCAATTAGTACTTTAAGCTATCAAGAATCTGACTCAGTGTGGATTCCCAGCTCCAGCCGGTTCTGGCACACTGTCGGATCTAGCTAAGGTCTAAGAGCTAGCACATAGGTATTCCCTAGACTGAGGTGTGAGGTCCTTGATCATCAACACCTAGGAACTGGTCTAGATAATAACACAGATGATATCACAGATAATAAAAGGATTCCTAGACTAAGGTGTGAGCTCCTTGGTCATCAACACCTTGGCAACTGGTCTAATAATAACACAGATACTGACAAGGTCTGAGTGCTACCACGTAGTGATCGCAACGCCAGACACCAGAAAAATGACCAGCACCCAGTATATATACTCCAGCGCTCTCCAGCTCCTCCCCTAAGTGCTGGACCAATGAAACCTGCTAAAATCGTCAGCTGACCGGCCTGGTCAGCTGACACCCTTCTGACTGTCATAAAGGCTCTGCCTCTCAACACGCGCGCACGTCCTTCTGAACCTGTGTGGACTATCAGTCCCAGCCATCCCAGACATATGTTGTAATGTATCCGCCGGTTTGAACGCGGGGCCAGCCGCACTGCTGATGGTAGACTCATGCGCGGAAACCGCCACGTCGGACGCGGAATCCGCCGCCTTACTCCGAGTACTTGCGGCGGCTTTTCCGCGTTTTCTCACAGTTAAAGGAACATCATGATAGAACTGCTTGCGCTCTCCCTGTCTGCAGTTTGCTACCGGACGGTGAAGCAGAGGCCCTGGTTGACATCCTGGCCTCCACCCAGGAAACCGACTCTGTTACCGAGGTGCAGATCAATCCGGAGTTGACAGCAGAGCAGCAGGCTGGGGTATCTGCGCTGACCCTTTACCGTGGTACCTTTACAGCCTGGCTGTACACCATGTTGACACCGGAAATAACAAGCCGGTTAGACAGTCAGCATATAGAGTCTCCCCTGAGGTTCAGGCCCACATCAGCAAGGAGATTGAGGAAATGCTGTCACTAGGGGTGATCCAACGGTCGCACAGTGCATGGGCGTCACCTGTAGTGCTAGTACCCAAACGGGACGGACCAGACCACTCGGTTCTGTGTAGATTATTGAAAACTAAATTTGATAACTGCGTCAGATGCCTACCCAATGCCGAAGGTCGACGAATTGTTAAATAAGCTAGCTGGCGCGCACTATCTAACAATCGTGGATTTGAGTCGGGGATACTGGCAGTTCCCTCTAACAGCTGAGCCACGGGAGAGGTCTGCCTTTGTCACCCCCTCAGGTCTGTTTGAATTTAATGTGATGCCCTTTGGAATGAAAAACTCTGGACACCAGAATGTGAACAGTCATTCACAGCTCTGAAGAGGGCCCTAGACAGCCCTCCCGTGTTGCAAGCGCCAGACTTCAGCCGACGGTTTGTGGTCCAGACGGACGCCTCAGCCTTTGGCCTAGGTGCCGTGTTAAGCCAGGTAAACCAAACTGGGGAAGAACATCCGATTCTGTACTTAAGTCGGAAGCTGCTGCCCCAGGAGGTAGCTTACGCCACCATAGAGAAGGAGTGCTTGGCAATTGTATGGGCCCTACAAAAGCTGCAGCACTATCTCTACGGTCGCGTATTCACAGTCGTAACCGACCACAACCCTCTTAGTTGGTTACATCAGGTTTCTGGTGACAATGGCAAATTGCTGAGATGGAGCTTAGTTTTCCAACAATATAGCTTCACTATTCAACATAGGAAGGGGAGCAATCATGGGAATGCTGATGGGCTGTCCCGTCAAGCAGAACCAACAATGTAGGCGCTGGCAGGATAATCTGGGAAGATCATCTGCCTTGCCCCATTCTAAAGAGGGGGGGGGGTGATATATTGAGGTGCTGATGATATTAGGGAATACAGGAACATATTTCTGTCATTTTTCTGTCTGCTATATCTCACATGTGTATTCTGCTTTGAAGCGATGGTCATCTGGCTGTACTACATTTGCATCTAAAGAGGACTTCAGTGAATAGAGCTGGGGTAATCAGACAATGGCAGAAGTGAAGTGTTGAAGTCATTGACACTTGAAACGTTTACACTTCTGTTGAGGAAGGCTGCTAAAGCATTGTCAAGAACTCTAGACTAGCCAGTAAGAGCCTCCTGTGTATTAAACCCTATTTCGTTGTGAGGAAATTAAATTATTGGTGGAGGTGCAAACTATATCCTTATCTTTGATCAGCTAGGAAATAATGGGAGGAAGCCTTAATCCAGTTTTAACCTAGAGTTGAAAAGCCTCACTTCACAATCTTTTGATGTATAGACTTGTACCTGGAAATGGAATCTTTGTAACTTTTTACTTTGTTTTTGTAATCTTTTGTATATATTCTGTTCTGCATTGTTCCACCTTTTTCCCTGGAATATTAAATTATTATTTAATAAGCTTGACTTCTGCTGTGCTAAACTAACACTCATAGCCTAGAAGAGATTGAAGTGCAACTGTGTATAAATCCATGCCTAATTGTATGCTTGAGCAACACTACCATATGAAATTGTAATTGCATTGTGTGTATGAGGCACTTCTGTGCTCGACAGCCGAGTGGGAAGTCTAACAGTATCGTTCGGAACGACTGTTAGTGGTTTTGCTTCACTACAGTGTAAGATTGCAACTGTGTGTGTGTGGGGGTGCGTGGCGTTCCCGTATTCGGCCTAAGCGCAAAGCTGACCCGAAAACGCGGATTGTGCGCTGAGGACTCGACACCTGATTGGAAGTGTCTAGCGAACCGCTAGTGGTGGCAGTGAGAGGTGTTCTGGGGGGTCACAGCCTTGTTTGTAGCTTAAATAAGGCTGCTCCCCGCTTGATCTGGTCAAACCCGCAGTCGGGAACCGTATACGCAGGCGTGCCGCAGGCCGGTTCTTGACAGGCTACATTTCTGAAATTGTTGAGGTCTGTGACTCCTTCTTTTTTTGGGGACAAAGATGATTGTAGACTTTTTTTTCTTTTACAAATAAACTTTATTTAAGATTTGTACTGGAAAAAGAACAGGCAGTATGTAAACCGTATACAAATAAAGCCTGCATACATACACCAAAGTTAAACATCGCAGGATATGCAAAAACCTTACATTTGTATTCAACTAAGGATGGATCTGCAAAATGTTATGACTGCAACATTGTTATAATATGGCAGAAGTTGTACAGCGGCAGAAGTAGAAAAGCAAGAAAAGGAAGGGGAGAAAAAGAAGATAAAAAATAAGATAAGAGTAAGAGAAGAGAAAGTATCTCCAGTCGCCCATGTCCAGCTATCTTAGATGCTACCTACATGCTCAGGGTTCATGCTGGTTTCAACTTTTTTGAATTTAGTGGGACAGTTTCTATTGGCATAGGTCATTTTATAGAGTGGAAGAGCTGAATTAACAGGTCGCTTCCATAAATTGGAAGTTGGACCAGTTGTTGATTTCCATACCTTGGAGATTTTACTTTCTGATGTAGAAACATAATATCCTGGTGAGGTAGTGATTATGTTTACCACCAGGAACCCCGTCAAGCAAACCCAAGAGTGCAACTCTCTTAGAGCAGAGAATGTGGGTAGATAAGATTTTATTTATGGTGGAAATTAATTTTTTTCCAAAAAGAGTTTATAAGAGGGCAGTCCCGAAACATGTGTATAAATGTTCCCTTTCCTGTACCACACTTAGGTTGTATGTCAGAATTATTTGAGGTAATTTTGTGCTTTTTCACTGAGGTCAAGTAGTAAGTCCTTGGCTGAAATAGGGGTTTTAACAAAGTTATCCAGGATTTCTTCCCAGTCAACGTCATCTAGGTCTGTTGCATCTAGTTTCCATGCATTGTGACATTTGGTCATGCCTTGTGAATCTCGTCCCATTATCCCAAAGTAGATTACTGATAGGGGTTTTTCGAGATTTTCAACTAATAGTGTGTTTTTAAGAGGACTAGATTCTAGTTGAGGGGGGCCAGTAGGAAACTGGGCTTGAAAGGCATGACTGATTTGTAAAAAGTTAAAAAAAAATTTTTTATATATATATAAGTTATAGTGCTTAAGGTAATTAAATTATGCGAGCTGAGCATTAACTATTATGTGTTGAAGAGTTTTTATTCCAGCTCGGGCCCATATCACTGGATAGGGGATATCCATAAAATGTGGGAGTGCAGCATTGTCCCATAGTGGAGTACATGGAGACCATTTGTAGACTATGTCTCTGATATCAGAGACTTTTGATGGCTCCAGTATGATTAGCAGGGGTCTAGGGCCAACATCTCACTTCTGCAGCATAGTCGCTGACATCAGTATGGGCTATGACGCTGGAAGTGACCTGGGTCAATGGCGCAGCAATAGGGGATGCAGAAGTTGTGACTGTACCAGGGCCCCTGGACCAGAGGGGCCCACTAGGTGATCCTTAAAGTAAGTCTGAAGCGACCACCTTAGCGGTATGGACGAGCTCAGCTCGTCCAGTACCGCCAGAGGGTGCCGCTCAGGCCCTGCTGGGCCGATTTTGTTCAAATAAAGTGCAGCACACGCAGCCGGCACTTTGCCAGCCGCGTGTGCTGCCTGATCGCTGCCGCTCTGCGGCGATCCGCCGCGAGCAGCGGCGAAAGAGGGTCCCCCCAGCCGCCTGAGCCCTGCGCAGCCGGAACAAATAGTTCCGGCCAGCGCTAAGGGCTGGATCGGAGGCGGCTGACGTCAGGACGACGAAGTAAGCAAAACACGGAAGGCCGCTCATTGCGGCCTTCCGTGTTACTTTTGGCCGCCGGAGGCGATCAGAAGAACGCCTCCGGAGCGCCATCTAGTGGGCTTTCATGCAGCCAACTGAATAGGTTTTTTTTTAATTTAAAAAAAAAACCCTCCCGCAGCCGCCCTGGCGATCTTAATAGAACGCCAGGGTGGTTAACATACTCACCTAAGGAGAGGGAAGGTTCTGGGTCCTATAGAGCCTACCTGTTACTCTCCTGGTCCCCTTGTTCCACCGCAGGCTCCTCCGTTCATATTTCCCACTGCGGGAGGCTTTAAAAGTTGAGCTTCTGAAAATGGGTGGCTCCGTATTGCACATGCGCAAGAGCGTGCTCGGGCATGCGCAGTACAGAGTGGCCCATCTTTGGGAGCACTCGGGCTCCCAAAGACTTCTGAAGCCTTCCGCAGCAGCAGAGAGCAGTCTCCAACTCTTCGGTCTGAGACTGCTAATGGGGGAGACAGCAGTAAAACAAGGGGACCAGGAGAGGAACAGGAAGGCTCTAAGGCCTGGTGCACACCAAAAAGCGCTAGCAGATCCGCAAAATGCTAGCAGATTTTGAAACGCTTTTTCTTCTTTTTCTGTAGCGTTTCAGCTAGCGTTTTGCGGTTTTGTGTAGCGGTTTTGGTGTAGTAGATTTCATGTATTGTTACAGTAAAGCTGTTACTGAACAGCTACTGTAACAAAAACGCCTGGCAAACCGCTCTGAAGTGCCGTTTTTCAGAGCGGTTTGCGTTTTTCCTATACTTAACATTGAGGCAGAAACGCATCCGCAATCCAAAATCTGCAGCAGCCCGGGAGTATGCGTTTCTGCAAAACGCCTCCCGCTCTGGTGTGCACCAGCCCATTGAAATACATTACCCTAGCGGATCCGCACCCGCAAGCAGATCGCAAACCGCAGCGGAAACGCTCCGGTGTGCACTAGGCCATAAGCAGTGTTTCTCAACATTTTGTTATGTACCCCTTTTAAAACCCTGTACTCACCAAGTACCCCCTAGCATAGTAAACATTGTCACAGGTACCCCTTGACAAATTTATATTTCATCATAGTACATGATAATTGGTTCCAAACAATTTCCAAGCATTTACTAATGCTTTTTTAATCAGCTAAAACACTAATCTGGTGTTTAAATAAGATTTATCATTTTCTAAAACTCTCAATTTGTTATTCTTGGTTGAGTATATCAAGCCCAAGAACCCCCTGGAACCAACAGAAGTACCCCCTGGGGTACGCGTACCACACGTTGAGAACCTAAGCTCTAAAGGACCCAGAGCCTTCCCTCTCCTTAGGCAAGTATCTGTTTTTGGTTTTTTTTTTTTTATTGCTTGAGACTCCCATTAACAAACTGTTTCTTAAAGAGACACTGAAGCGAAAAAAAAATATGATACAATGATTTGTATGTGTAGTACAGCTAAGAAAAAAAAAACATTAGCAGCAGAGACACAAGTCTAATATTGTTTCCAGTAAAGGAAAAGCTAAGAAACGACTTTCAAAGTCGCAGAGAACTCTGCCAGACACTTGAGATAATACGCTTTAAAAGACAATGTATCTTTTTTTCCCTCTGCAGGGAAGATTTTACAGAGCATGGTAGTGAACTTTTTAACCCATTTAGACTGCTGAGTAGTGTCTAAACTGCAAATATTAGATAATGATGCAATGTTATAAAAACACTATATAACTGAAAATAAAAATATTAGAATATTTTCTTTGATACTAAAATTCTAGTAATTATGCGTATTACACAACCAATTCATTATATCATAATTTTTTTTTTTCGCTTCAGTGTCTCTTTATGATCACACTGCTGCTGTCCTTGGTAGGTTTGGGGGCTCTATAGCAATACAGTGCTTGGGGTCCCATGTAAAACTTGCATTGGGGCCCCAAGCTCCATAGTTACGCCAGTGACCTGGGTGTTCACTTCTACTTCTAGAGTAATGTAAAAGCAATGGCTTCTGGCAGTGAAGAGCTGTGGAACAGAAAAAGATTAAGATGAAATGGGGCCCTGGAAGAGATAGCAGTGTTTGCCCACTGCTGATGTTTACCTGGCTTTTTTTTGTAAGATTTGGTGGGGGTGACACAACCACTAGTGGCTGGACTGCCCAATGCCTTCCAATCTGTTTCAACCCATAGACCATCCAATCTCGTGGATGCAATCAATGTGCTGAAACCACTGGAAATGGGCAAACAGACATGCCAGGAGGGAACGTGCAAGCAACACAAACTCTTTAATACACAATATTTCAGGAACAAGGCTGCCACCACCCCTTTATCCAGGTAAAGAGAAACCCGCTAGCTAGGCTGCGATAAGAAGAAAGTGTTAACAATCTATTATTACTGAAAGGTAGCAATCTTCAGAAAGGCTAGGATTCTTTCTGCGGTGCTCAGATCAGGTATGTAGCTGGAAGAATGACCTGAAGTCATTTTACTTTAAATGCAATATAAATAATTAATATATACAGAAAATTATTATACGTAACAATTATGGAGACTGTAGCCACAGGATAACATAAAAAAAAAAAGAAAAGAAAATGAATACTTACAGATTTGGAAGAAATATGTCCTTTGTGGAAGTCCAGGAAAGTTCCTTTCTTTCAGAATTCAGTGAAGCAAGCCTTGGGTTCTCTCACTAGCTTCAATCTGTAGGTGTTGTTAAAATGGAGAACCTTTCGCTGAAAATGCTCTGTTCCTTTTATACATATGTGCTCTGAGGGGCACACTCGGGCTCTGCCCCTGCTGCGGGAAGGTTAGAATTTCCTTACTTTTTTGGGGGGGAAACTAATTCCCAATATATGACATTTCCATACCTCAGGCCATATTCATTGCACACAAATAATAATAGCAAATTCACAATCCCCAAACAAATATGGATCACATTAATACCAGACATGAATAGTGTGTGACATTCACTTCCTGATAAGTTTAGTAACTGGGTTGCTGGTTATGTCAGATCCCTGAAAGAGCTATGAAAACGTTCGGCAGGACTTTAGCATTAAAATTATATACTTTCCATATAGGACACAAGTACAGCGTTTATTAACCTCCTTAGCGGTAACCCCGTGCTGGACACGGGGTAAGCCGCCGCGGAGGATATCTCAGCCCCTGGTGGGGCGATTTCCGTTCTGTAAAGTGCTGTACGCGCAGCTAGCACTTTGCTAGCCGCACATACAGCTTGATCAGCGCCGCCGCGCGGCGATCGGCCACACGCAGCGGTGGAAGAGAGCCACCCCGCCAGAGCCCTGCGCAGCCCGGACCGATCACTCCCGGGCAGCGCAAAGGTCTGGATCGGATGGGTCTGACATCATTCCGATCGTAGCCATGGCGACAGGAGAAGCCAAACAGGAGAACGCGTTCTATACGCAATCTCCTGTTTACTGTTGTTGACGGCGGCGATCGGACTAGAGGGGCACATGCACCCTCTAGTGGTGTTTCATGTAGCTACCACTCAGGTAGCTACATGAGACAAAAAAAAATTACAAAAAAAGTGCAATGCATCCTCCTTGGCGGAAAAAATGCACCGCCAAGGAGGTTAAAAAGGCAAAATAAGAAAGTACAGTTATTAAATATACAGTGGGTTGCAAAAGTATTCGGCCCCCTTGAAGTTTTCGACATTTTGTAATATTACTGCCACAAACATGAATCAATTTTATTGGAATTCCACATGAAAGACCAACACAAAGTGGTGTACACATGAGAAGTGGATTGAAAATCATACATGATTCCAAACATTTTTTACAAATAAATAACTGCAAAGTGGTGTGTGCATAATTATTCAGCCTCCTTTGGTCTGAGTGCAGTCAGTTGCCTATAGACATTGCCTGATGTGTGCTAATTACTAAATAGAGTGCACCTGTGTGTAATCTAATGTCAGTACAAATACAGCTGCTCTGTGACAGCCTCAGAGGTTGTCTAAGAGAATATTGGGAGCAACAACACTGTGAAGTCCAAAGAACACACAAGACAGGTCAGGGATCAAGTCATTGAGAAATTTAAAGCAGGCTTAGGCTAAAAAAAGATTTCCAAAGCCTTGAACATCCCACGGAGCACTGTTCAAGCGATCATTCAGAAATGGAAGGAGTATGGCACAACTGTAAACCTACGAAGACAAGGCCATCCACCTAAACTCACAGGCTGAACAAGGAGAGCGCTGATCAGAAATGCAGTCACGAGGCCCATGGTGACTCTGGACGAGCTGCAGAGATCTACAGCTCAGGTGAGAGACTCTGTCCATAGGACAACTATAAGTCATGCACTGTACAAAGTTGGCCTTTATGGAAGAGTGGCAAGAAGAAAGGCATTGTTAACAGAAAGCATAAGAAGTCCCATTTGCAGTTTGCCACAAGCCATGTGGGGGACACAGCAACCATGTGGAAGAAGGTGCTTTGGTCAGATGAGACCAAAATTGAACTTTTTGTCCAAAATGCAAAATGCTATGTGTGGTGGAAAACTAACACTGCACATCACTCTGAACACACCATCCCCACTGTCAAATATGGTGGTGGCAGCATCATGCTCGAGGGTGCATCTCTTCAGCAGGGACAGGGAAGCTGGTCAGAGTTGATGGGAAGATGGATGGAGCCAAATACAGGGCAAACTTGGAAGAAAACCTCTTGGAGACTGCAAAAGACTTGAGACTGGGGCGGAGGTTCACCTTCCAGCAGGACAATGACCCTAAACATAAAGGCAGGGCAACAATGGAATGGTTTAAAACAAAACATATTTATGTGTTCGAATGGCCCAGTAAAAGTCCAGATCTAAATCCAATCGAGAATCTGTGGCAAGATCTGAAAACTGCTGTTTACAAACGCTGTCCATCTAATCTGACTGAGCTGGAGCTGTTTTGCAGAGAAGAATGGGCAAGGATTTCAGTCTCCAGATGTGCAAAGCTGGTAGAGACATACCCTAAAAGACTGGCAGCTGTAATTGCAGCAAAACGTGGTTCTACAAAGTATTGACTCAGGGGACCGAATAATTACGCACACCCCACTTTGCAGTTATTGATTTGTAAAAAATGTTTGGAATGATGTATGATTTTCGTTCCACTTCTCACATGTACACCACTTTGTATTGGACTTTCACGTGGAATTCCAATAAAATTGATGCATGTTTGTGGCAGTAATGTGACAAAATGTGGAAAACTTCAAGGGGGCCGAATACTTTTGCAACCCACTGTAACCAAGACTCTTGTCTCTGCTTAGTCTGTGTCTTGCTGTGCTGTAGGCTTTCTCTGGCAGAAACAAGCCAAATGGTCCATTTGATGCTAGAGTTCACATCTAGTTGTTATTTGGGGGATGCTTTGCTTTGGTCCCAGGAAATTAAAAGACACAATGTCATCTAAACATAAGACTGTTCTTGAAGTAACCCCAGGTGCTTAGCCCCTACACATCCAATCTGGATTGTAACGCGAATCACAATCGTGCAGAAAACCGAGTATGATTGCGTTTTCCACAGTTTATCTGTTACAGGGGGTAGCACCCACCAGGCTCCTAGACTCTCTCCAGGCCCTAGGCAACTGCCTTGGTTTGTCTTGTGGATGACCTGTGGAAGTATATGGTTTTATAGCCATCCAAATTGCTTCCATAGTGCAAGCGGTCAGCACTAAAATGGACATATTATTGCAGCATAGGCTTATTTTCAGGCTTAAGGCCTCGTTCATATTACGCGCATTGCCGTCCGTATTTCGGCAGCGCGTGCAGGAGGCAGACACGCATGAACATCAGAAATGCATAGACTGCACTGTCTGATGTTCACACTGCATGCGTTCCGTACCAGTGCAGTGCGCGAATGCATGCTGCACGCATTTTTTAGCTATCATCGTAGTAAAGAGGTCGGCACCACTCCAATCGTGAAGAAAAGCTCTTTTATTGCATCATCATTGTGGCTTAACAATGACAAACGTTGTTTCGGGCATAGCCCTTTTTCAAATTGCAGCAGCCATTGATGTTCTGAGCACATCGGTAGACGCAGAGGTGAAGGTCGAGGCATACTCATCTTTATTTTGGTGTGGAGCTCCTCCTGACTACAGAGTGTAAGATGCATTTTTTAGCTAAACATGTGGCTGACCCATTCACTACAATGAATGGGATTAGCCACGCAATGCATACAAACGCAGATGGCGTGCGATCATACGCGTTGCATTCCGATCGCATGGCTATCTGCGTGTGATAATGTGAACGAGGCCCGAAACATGGGGTTAAAGGAGACACTCTCAGGTATCGTTGGGAAGTGGTGAAGTAAATGAGTAAAATAATGAGAGATGTATATGATTTGCAGGAGCTGTAGGGACACACGATGTATATAGACTTTAGTGAGAGGTCAGGGAATCCGGCTTTGCCTGGCATCAACTGTCTTGCACATTATGAAGATAAATAAGTTAGCTCTGCAATATATAGGTATGGCGAGCTTGATACAAAAGAGATTTGTTGACTAGCTGCAGTTAGCAGAGGATGAGAAAATAATAGTAACAAGGTAGGTATTAAGTGAGAGCAAAGGTCAAGAGATAAAGAGAGAATAATGTATGGCAGCTGCACAGAGAACATGAGAAAACAGATCAGGGCGATCTCTATGGAATTGTACATAGTGAGTGTTACATCTGCTGTCATCCTGCTGCATTCCCCTCCTGTTCCTGCAAATTCCACAGTCCTCCTTTCTACATGGATATTTTCTTAGACTTTCTGTGTATCGGCTGAAATGTATTTACTTAACCAATAAAAGCTATCTCCTACGACAACCATTCTTTCTCTTTTCAAATTATAATAATGCAAGCAAGTAATCTTTAAACACATTTTCTTTGCTTCTAATCTGCTTTGAATCATGGCTAAAAACCTCAGTTTCTAGGTCTGCAACGGTACTGTGTTGTGACACGAGTTTCAAAGACCTCATCATGTCACAATAAAATCAAGGGTCCGTTCACACTGTATCGTTTGCTGTTAGTTATAACTGAATGGACAACTGACGTGCAGTCCAGTGTCCATTTAGGCTGTGGTCCCACTTGAGCATAGAACGAACATTTTTGTCCGTTAAAGGGAAATGAGAATGAAAAATAAGAGTGGGGAAGAAAGGCAAAGAAGTGACTCAGTGCATTTAAAGCAAATCTGAACTTAAAATGAAAAGTCAAAATAAACATACACACGTCATACTTACATCCAATGTAGGCCATTTATCACTCTTTTTCTCCTCTCCTGCGTCCTGTTTACCCACTGTGATCAATTAAATTCTCCGTTCTCCATTTTGAAAATGGCCATTACCCCATTAACTGTAATATCGCCCACTACAGCCATATGGAAACATGGACATTACCTTGCTCATCTGTTGTCCTTTCAGTTATAACTGACAGCAACTGATATATATCAGTTATATAACTGACAGCAACTGGTGACAGAAGTGACAGGTTTTGGACTCGTCCATCTCTTCATAGGGGATTATCAGGGATTTATTTTATTTTCAAAAGCACTTAGTGAATGGCAGTTGCTCTGTCCAACTGCCAAAAAACTGTGTAGGGAGCAGGGAAGCTGGCCAGCATCATTGTTTAAATCCTTTTTAGGAAATGAAAGCCTTGCTGAGAATCCCCAATAAAGAGATGGACTAGTCCAAAACCTTTTGCTTCTGTCATATTTCTACTGCCTACTGTAAGTGACAGCAACATAGGAGAAAGGTAATTTATGGCTCATTTTACTCTGGAAAAAAAACGTATTTCTTATTTGTCTGTTTACACATATTTTAAATTTTACAATTTTTCACCATAGTGCCTCTTTACCGGACATAAATCTTTGGATTCTAAAAATCTAACTGCCTTGCAGGCCCGTATTCTGTAATTCTTCAAACTTGCCTCTAGCCTACAGTGTCATTTCGTCTCCCAATCAACTACATTCTATCTGCTAAAACCATTATTTTACTGAAGGTATTTTTTATTTTAATTCACCGTCTCACCATGATGCCTCTTGCTGTGATCAGAGTGTGACAGAATATTGATCATCTCTATGATCTCACTGACTGATAAGTGCCGTGAATCAAACATTCAGAGACAAATGAAGATCCTCCCCAGCTATTAATTTATAATAATGGGACACACTCTTCTATAAACTTAGAACCATTCTACCAGAAGCAAGCAGCGGATTTCACCCCCACTACATTCTCTCCAAAAGCTTGATGAGACCTGTGCCCAGATAGTGTACTTGAGGCCTTGTTCACATTGCAGTGTCCGTCCGCGTTGGGCTGGAAGTGAACTCTTTGACCCGGAAAAGAATAAATACAATGTATTTATTCTTAAACACGCAAACGCAATCGCTGTGATACTGTGTCTGACCTACAAATCTGTCCACAAAACCTGTCCAACCTACATTTCCGATCTTACTCAGAGGTACACACCTAGCCGCTCACTCCGCTCTTCCAATGAACTTCGCCTAACCGCCCCCCGCATCACCCAGTCCCATGCACGCCTCCAGGACTTCTCAAGAGCTGCTCCAACACTATGGAACTCCCTACCTCCACCCATTAGGGCAGCCCCCTCCTTCAACATCTTCAAGAAAGCCCTCAAAACTCACCTTTTCACTCTGGCCTACTACCCCTCACAAGTGCTCTAAACCTACAGCTGAACTCTGGTCCCCTACCATTCGTGTCCTTACCTCTCCCTCTAGATTGTAAGCCTTTGGGCAGGGTCCTCCTCCTTTTGTGTCCTACCTGATCTTGCACCTCCATTACTGTGAACCCATGCTATGCATCTGAGTCAACCTAACTTGCCTAATCTCCATGCTCCATCCAGTGACTGACTAAGCATTACCTGGTACTCATAATATGGTGTGTGATCTGGTTTTCTTGTATTCCTGTATTGTCATATTGCTGTATGTCACCCCTAAATATTGTCTGTAACTTAAATTAATGTTCAGTGCTGCGTAATATGTTGGCGCTTTATAAATACAATAAATAAATAATACACAAAGCGATTTTGTGTTACGTTTTGCGTTTCTCCTATACTTTTCATTGAGGAGGAATTGCCTCAAAAATGGTGCACCCACCGCTTTATTGAACGGACAGCGCACGACTCGTGCTGATATGAACCTTCTCATAGACATTCATTGCACAAGTGTTTTGTGGCGATTTTAAAAATCGCCCGCGTGTAAAAAAACCTGAAAACACCTGCAGTGTGAACCAGCCCTTAGAAAGGGCTTGATATGTACCATCTATATAAGGGTATTTCATTGTTTTATACTCACTATACGCACTATGAAGAGTATGTTGTGTTTATTCTTAAATCTCATCACAACGTGTCTGAAAAGTCACATTGTACAGTGTGGTGCGACTATACAGTGAGGCATGCAGTACAATGAAAGTATGCCCCATTGCCACTGTATAGACAAAAGAACACCACTCACAGTGTGGGTACAGAAGATGGCAGCTGACCAATTAAAACAGGGCTCGCCTTTTTTTCTATGGGCTTTTTTTGAGGACAACAGCTGATAGCTCGTGTGTTCCACTTAGAGCCGGGGACTTGGCTGGAGTAGTCTCATGGTTCCAGACACTGGTGGCTCAGTGGCCAATGTATCTCCGTCCCAACCAGTGGCAATCAGTGTAGCAGTGGCTGGTGGCCAGCATGCTGCAGAGATCTGTGGGTAAATGCAAGTTTGTATGTTGCAAGTCTGTGTGGCTACCTGATGAAGTGGGGAGAGCCCCTGAAAAATGTATTATTACCGTTACATTCAGGCCAGTTTTACACTTGTGCAGTGCAATTCTCTGCCTGCCGCAGCACAACTGCACTGCACCAAAGCCCATTTCACATTACCCTGCAGCAGATAGTGACAACGGGGTAATATGCACACCCACCGCTCAGTGACGTACTCTCTTCTGGACAGGAAGTATGTCATTGTGGATGCCCGTCGGTCTGCACTTTTATCTTGACTGCGTTGCCTTAGACTTGCATTGCTATATAATCTGTGCAGTAGACTTTGAGATGGCATTGCGGCAATCTGACGACTTATGTCACACCCCATCATGTTGCATAGTGTTTAAAGGGGAACTGTTGCAAATCTCTTAATTAAGAGAAAAATACAAAGATGCTGGCCAGCCTCCGTGTTCGCTGCATACTTTTTGGGCAGTTGGACGGAGCAACTACCATTCACTAAGGGCTCGTTCACACTAAATGTGTTTTTAGATTTTTTTAAGCACCTGCGATTTTTCAAAATTGCCCTGAAAACGGCATGGACCATTTTCAGGGCGATTTTGCTGCATTGGAAGGTATGGGGAAAACGCAAAACGCTCACAAAATCGCATTTTTAAGAATAAATACATTTTGCGGATCAAAGAGTTTTTTCCAGATCAAAGAAAACATTTTCTGGATCAAAGAGTTCACTTCAACAGAATCGCTCTGCAAAAACGCATACAAAAACGCTTACCAAAAAGTCCAACGAACAGAAATCACCGGGAAGGGAAAAAAATAGCTTAAAAAAATGTCCAACGCTAACGCGATCAGAATGCAATGTGAACGAGGCCTAAGTGCTTTTAAAAATCAAGAAAACCCCTCCCCCCCCCCCCCCCCCCGTGAGAAGATAGGCTAGCCCAAAATCTGTCAGCAATGACAGATTTCTACTACTTACTGTAAGCAACATAAGAGAAAAGTATTTTATGGCTCATTTTAATCTGGAAGAAACGTACTTCTTATCTGTATATGTTTATATGTTTACATGTATTTTAGATTTTAAGATTTTCGCAACAGAGGTCCTTTAAGTCTACATAGACTTACAATGACAATATCAGCAGTCTTTGCGGTAAAATACCTTACTGCCAGAAAAGGTTTAACATGAAATGGGGGCCCTAGGCAAGACAGCACTTTTTGCCCAGCGCTGATGGTCACCTAGATTTTAGCTAGGTGTGGTGGGGGCTAGCATCCTCCAGGTCTCTAAGCAGCTGCTTAGAATTGCATTGTGGATGATCAGGCTCTGCTTACCGCAATGCTACAGTGTAAATTAGGCCTCACAGTAATAAAAGTCTAAACTGCAATGGACCTTTTCATTACTCAGACTTCCAGCGTATAAACTTGCATTCACCAACTGCAATCTGTGCAGCACGCTGGCCACCAGTGCTACCTGCCACTGCTACACCGCCACTGGTTGGGACGAAGAGACACCTGCGGCTCAGCCACCATTGTCTGTAACCTTGAGATTGCTACGGCCCGGTCCCCAGCTTTAAGTGAGATATACAGGCTACTGGCTGTTAATCTTTGGACTCCTTGTCAAAGCCTACCCTGATGCAGTGGATCATGCGTTTCTCCTGGTCAGGCCCGGATTTACCTCACAGGAGCCCATAGGCACAGATGTCCTAGCACCCATGGCTTTGCAAGTGTGCTGGCTGTCCCAGCTGCCACTTCTCCCTTGCCTTGCCTGTCATAGGTAGCTGCAGGTGCCCCTTAGTATTAGGTAACAATGAGTACCCTCAATATTAAGTAGCTAGAGGTGTCTCCAAGTATTAGGTAGCTAGAGGAACCTCAGTATTAATTAGTTAGAAATGCCCCTGACTGAAGGGAGATCTGTTCAGGGGAAAGCCGAGAGCCGGGTGAGTATCCACTTATTTACACTATCATCAGGACTCTGCATAGGGAAGAAGGGAGGTGGGAGGGGAGTGATCTGCCTTTTCATCATCAGGCGCCTGTAGGCATTGCACAGTGCCTTATGGTAAATTCGACCCTGCTCCTGGTGCATGACAATGCCCAGCCTCCTATAAGGAGAGAATGCTGGTAGTTCCTGGGGGGGGGGGGCTATTTCCTTTGGGTTAGTGTGCCTAAAGTAGTATATAGTGATAATCTGTGAGTGGTGCAGATTGTTCCATCATCTGCCTCATTTTATTTAGTTTACCGTAGTTTTGTATTAGTTCATATGTTTCAATGTTGCATGCATATCAGGTCTCAAACTCTGCTTAGGGAAGCAGTCAGGTAATATTTCATTTATTTCCTGAAGGCCTGGACTTCCTTTCTGGTTTGTACTTACAAACATTTTCCTTCCAGTTCTGAGGTCACGTTTATCCCAAATAAACATGAGATACATGTTGTCCTTAAACACTAAATATCATTTATCATAGCTGGTATGCTTTGTAGTTTATACTCCAGTTTTTGTAATATTTATATTTCGACATATCCTATATACAGCATGGCAATGTAATCCGCTGATTATTGTGCAGGTCAGGAGTGGGACACTGCCTGCATTCTCTTATACAGTGCACATGACTGTGAAAGTGCCCATTTAAAATCAGGGTCTGTTCTTGTTGGAATTTGTATTTAGCAACAACAGTCTATTATATTTATATGTATATGTGTCTGTAAAAGGAAGTAGTGAATAAACTTGTTCTTTTTGGTGTGTAACAGCCAAGAGCCATTAGCCATGAGGCTGATTAATATTTGTTTCTACTTCATTCTACATTGCTGAGCACTAAGAAGCCAGATTATAATCGCTTTTCTAACATTTCTACACGTCTGTTGGTATCCTGCCTCCTACTCCAGAAAAATGGTCTGCAGTGTACCTAGTGTGACCCAACCATTATGCAAGACACTTCAGGCTGTGATAAGATTTATTGGTACTTTATAACTACAGAATCCCTTTCTGTTTCTATAATGAGTCTTGTTACTGCAGCAGGAGTGCCCTTGTAAAGCTTAATGCAGTTGTATTATCACTATTTTATAATTAGCAGAAATAATGTAGATAATGCAGCGATAAATGCGCATCACTGCATTATCATAGTTTTATAAATATGCTTCATCAAGAGGTGGTGTGCAAGGGAGCAAATTCTGTAATTGCAGCATTTTCTAAAATACAAAGATCTAGAGTTGAGAGTGGGGAGGGAACTCTCTATATTACTACAGCCGATTTTCTGGAAATTACTAATATCCGCTGTGCAAAAAGGTTGCCTGGCTAGATAATAAGTTGAAGACGGTGAAACTAATTTATGAAAACTTGAATTGAAAAACTCTTACCAATTAGGTTTTGTTGTTCATGTGAAACAAAGTATCTCAGAGCCTTGGGTAATCATGGCTTTAGCTTTACTCCACTTTTCATAAATCAGTCCCAGTATACAAAACAGAAAGGCAAGAATTGTACCATGGCTGCACCAAATTTCAGAGCTTTGTGCTGCCCATTCAGGCGGAAGACTTCATTTACAATTCTACAGACCACGACCTTTGAGCGCCTCTTCCCTGCTCCATGGAATGTCATCTGCAGTGAGGAAGGGCCTGGGAACAGACCACATACAGTGTTGTGACAATGCGGCTTTCTGAACAGTGTTCTAGTGTACAGTAACAGGTCATTAGAAAAAAGGAGCACCTCTGAATGATGCTCACAAACTTTTGACCACTACTGTTCTGCTCAAATTTTTGATTAGCGGTTAGCAGTCAGTTCAAGAATAGACAGTAAAAACGTCTTCCATTCCCATTAAAATAGAGCTGTCAGCCATACTATCACTACTCAGAAAAAAAAAAAATTTTATAAGTAGATAAATACTCGCCCTACTTATATAACATATGTATTGCACCGTCCACATTTTGATTTTAGTGATTTTTCTATATTAAAAAATAGGATTTTACATTTTGTCTGTGTCTATCTTGAAGCCAGTCCTGATATAATTTCCTCCCTTACTCTGTCTGTGTATCATTGCTCACCCCCCTCCCAGTCTTCAGACACTACGACCCAGCTCTTCAGTAGAAAGTACATTGATAAATATTAGCCAATCTGAGAGGAACAGGGGGAGGGGAAAACAGGAGGAACAGGAGGGAAAGCGCCTTCAGCCATTCAGGCTGCATTAGTTAAATCTGAGGGGAATGTAAAGAAGAAAAAAGACAACCCAGCATGCCCTGCAACTTCCTTTGTGCGGCAGATGTCCCAAATAAGAGCCAGGGAAACTGGGGAATGATGTTTTGTGGAGAAGAAAAACAAGAGTGATTTTTAACTTTTGGATTGCTGGTTAACACCCTCATAAAAATAAAGAATTGTTTTTTGATTTTATGCCCGACAGTTACTCTTTAACAATTCTTGTGCCAAAAGAATTATGTTGTAGTAATACAGTATTTTGCCGAAAATTTAGGTTGAGATGAAATTGTCTCTTATTTTCATTAGTACCTGGTATGGCTTCTCTAAGATCAGCTTTTAACTTTACAATATATTTTTTTTACTTTTGTACTCTGAAATGGACAGATATCTGCAGTATGAAAGATCTTTTGTTACGAAATGGATTCTCTCAGCTAAGACTCAAATCCCCCTAGGATAGACTCTTTATGCCACCGTACCATGGGAGTGTAACATATATAAGCAACCGGTGGTGAATAGAGCAACTTAAATTTCCCCTGTAACTGCACAGGGCCATCAGGTTATATTTCAGCAGACCTTGCTCTGGGGTGTCTAGGAGATAGATAGCCCATCAATGGTAGGTGGTTGCTGGCCTGCCATCTACATTTGACGTCCATGGCTACTGTTTGATGATAGACCATGAAGGTCCTACAGCAAGGATGCCACTGCAGACTAGACCTTATATACTACAGAGCAGTGTCTTCTGAGACTGGGCCTTCTGCCCTTGTTTCAGCCGGCAAACTTTGGCCGGTAATGTGTCTATGGAGAGATGCGTGGAATTTCTGTATTCACTGCTGTGTAGGTTGGTGTGGTCACACAACTTTCTGTTATGCTCAGATAAAAAGGATCCAATTTGTACAATTCAGATCTTTTTGTTGTAATAATGTGACAACAGTTTATTGTATTGTCCATTGGTACCTTCCATGTGTGTTTGTTTGACCCATACTAGTGAGGAATTACCAGTACAATGTTACTGTGCAACTTTACATTGTGCACCTACTGTGCAAGTTATGTAACAATGCTGTGTTGCTGAAAAGTTTTATAATAAAGCCTCCTCCTAAGGGGAGAAACCATTTGTTTTTTTTTGTTTTTTTTGTGGTATTTAAAAAAATAAAAGCTTAAATCACCTGCTAGGAACTCCCCCTCTCTCCTGCTCTATCTCACTCTCTCCGTAATACAAAGTCACTAGAACCACTAAAAATAAGCTTTCTAACTACCTGTATTTTAAAGTGACCTGTGCTCCTATTTCCTGCTAGGGAGCAGGAGCCATGGAGGCCGACCCATGTGTAGGCGGACTTGTGTGCGCGCTGGCATACATGCTGCTTGCCTACATCTGTGGGCGGACATGCACATGTGGGTGGATGTGGTCACGCACGCTTGGTCACTGATTCTTGCATCCATTTTTCAAAAGGGCCTAATTTGCCTAGTTACCGATATTTTACTATGCACTACCCAACAAACATTCTCACTTGAATCCTTCCCTACCTGGTGCATAAAACTACCATCCCCCACCTAATGCCTAACCCTAACCCTCTCCTAGTGCCTAAAACTATATAACTAATGCCAAACCCCCACTCACCCTTCAAGTGCCCCCCCCCCCCACACACACACACCTGATGTCTAAAACTACACCTCCCCCCTTTTCAAGTGCCCAAGATGAACACCCTGCTCCTAATTCCCAAGACTATCCCTGGTGCTCAAATGACCACTCGTAGATGATCGGCTACAACCATTATGTTCTATGTAGTAGTGGATTGGCTGCAATTGGCTATTACTCATAATTAACACAGGCGTCTATTAGACGCCTGCCGATCCACCGTGCCCAAATGACCTGATCCGAGCTGGCAGGCCTTAAAGAGAACCCGAGGTGGGTTTGAATAATATTATCTGCATACAGAGGCTGGATCTGCCTATACAGCCCAGCCTCTGCTGCTATCCCAAACCCCCCTAAAGTCCCCCTGCACTCTGCAATCCCTCCATAAATCACAGCCACGCTGCTGACAAACAGCTTGTCAGAGCTGGCTGTGTTTATCTCTATAGTGTCAGTCTGCTGCTCTCCCCACCTCCTGCAGAACTCCAGTCCCCGCCGGGTTTGGGATAGCAACAGAAGCTGGGCTGTATAGGTAGATCCAGCCTCTGTATGCAGATAACATTCTTTAAACACACCTCAGGTTCTCTTTAAGGATGTTTTGTAGAATTGAACTTAGTAATGCTAATGAGGGCTATTTTACATTTGCCACTTAGGTTTGCAGGCTGATCCTTTCTGTAATGGGATGGAAAGCAGAAATATTCAGGTCAGGTGTAGTGTGTTTACAGTTAGTATCTGGTGATTTATTATAGTATGACCAGCACCAGCTTCAGCTCTCATAATCAATGAAGAGTCTGCTTGTGAATGCTTAACAGTAAAGCTGTCATATATGACAAATATTTCTTATAACATAATGGGAGATGAGACCTGCCTGTCAGTCACATGAACACCATGCTGCCAAACCCGGCAAAACCATGTAAACCAGCTAAAGCAACATTTTAAAAAAATGATCTACGAGGACAAAACTCTGGCGAAAAAGTTACCTTAACTGAATAAGGGACTGAGTGTATATAAAGATTAGGGAAATTGGTAGCTCTAGGAAAATCTAGGTAAATATTTGTGCCTAGAGCAGAGCTTTACATTTGGTGCAAGTGCAGTTAAAAAGGATTGTTTCTAGTTGTGTGAGTAACAAAATTTAAATTATAACTGAAAAACACATATAGATTATTATCATTATTTAGTATATATATATATATATATATATATATATATATATATATATATATATATATATATATATATATATATATATATAGCATTGCCATTGACCTCTTCCACAGTGCTTTTACACAACAGCATATAGTCATGTCAGTAACTCTCACTCAAAGGGGCTCACAATCTAGTCCCTGCCACAGTCATATGTGCATTGTAGTCTAGGGCCAATTTAGGAGGGACTCCAGTAAATTTCTCTGTATGTTTTTGGGATGTATGAGAAAACTGGAATGCCTGGGGGAAACCCACAAATAACCCTGCTAGGAGGATCCACTCTGTAGTTTAGGTGTATTGTGGATGCAGTAAATTGTATTCATTTGAAAGACCGAAAGCTGCTCCCCCCTTTAATGTTGTCATTCTGCAATTAATTAAAACCTGTAGAGCTATAATTATTAACTTGACATTGAAAGATAAATCATCTTGTTTTATTATTTCAACTGTTGATTAAGAATGGCACTTTACTGAGCCACATTTAAAGAAAACCTGTACTGAAAATAAAATTCAAAATAGGCATACACAAGTCATACTTACCTTCCATGTAGTCTACTCCTCAGTGTCTTTCTCCTGTCCTGCGGCCTATTTGTTCACTATGATCAAGGGAATTTTCCGTCCTCCATTTTGAAAATAGCCATTACCCATAACAGCTTTCTGGTCAGCACACAGTTAAACTGTAACATCGCCCACTTGAGCCATAGGGAAACATGGACATTGCCTGGTACATCAGTTTTCCTCTCAGCTATAACTGACAGCAACTGATATTTTACTGACAGCAACTGATATATTTCAGATCTGACAAAATATTGTCAGAGCTGGAAGGGATTATTGTCAGAAGAAAATGGTGAGCTTCTGAGAGGAACTGATGGCAAGGTAACTCTGTAATTTTCATTTGAAGTTACCTCATGTGTTTATTTTAAATATTTTTACTCAGTACAGGTTCTCTTTAAGCAAGGTATGTATACAAATTAGCATATTTTTCCTGCCGTTTCCTTGGTGCTCTCAATTAGTTTGAAAGTGTACATGCTCATTGTTTGTAATGTGGATTAATTTATGCCCTGAGGAAGAAAGGTATTCTCTTGAAAGGCTTTGGACAATAAAAGTTTCATATCCTTATATTCTTGTTTTGAATATTGAAAACCTGGGTGGATCTCCTTGCCTTGGGTTTCTTGAGGGGCTCAGAAAATTATTTTAAGTTATCATGCTCCATATTTCAGGGCAAGTATCCAATATAAAGTCTGTTTGAAAAGCGCACTTGTCTTTTATGTTGAAAAGAGAAAGTGTCCTTATCCAGGACCTTCACTTCTTAATGCCTTATTGGAAACCCGAGGCGAGAGGGATATGGGGGCTGACATCCTTATTTTCTTTTAAATAATCAAGACCTGGCTGTCCTGCTAATTCTCTTCCTCTAATACTTTAAGCTATAGGCCCTGAACAAGCATGCAGATCCTCTGTCTGACAAGTCTGACAAGATTAGCTACATGCTTGTTTCAGGTGTGTGATTTAGACACTATTCACCAAAAAGATCGTCAGGACTGCGAGGCAACTGGAATTGTTTAAAAGGAAATAAATATGGCAGTTTCCATAGTTTAGGACTCACACCCTGGGCTCCTTTAAAATATGGTTCGTGTCAACAGGTTGTCTTATAGGTAACCACTACCACCTCATCCAATAGATGGGGCACTTACACTTAAGTAGTTACCCTCTGCAAGATTGGGTCGACTCTACAGTGCATTCAGGGTTATTAAGGCCACCCTCTGCCTGCCACGAGCTTCCCCTATTCACTGTAGTTCACAAGGGGGTTGATTCACTAAGCAGCGCTGCTACAGCAGTGCAGTTTAATGACAGCAGCGAGTGGTAATTACCACCAGAGCACGCTATGCAGCCACAGCGTGCGTTGCTAAATAACCTTCTGCTACAATAGTTTAACGAGCGCTTACTTAAACTTAATGAGTGCTCCACTGGACCCACCCTGATCTCGGTGGGTCCAGTGACTTCAAAAGACGAGATTCCTGCGTTTTGATTGGCCCTGTGGGCTGCCTGTCTCTTGACAGTCAGCATATTACATGATAAACAATAAAACATTGGCTCAGAGTTTTATGGCCTCTACCCCGATCGTGGACTGTCCTGCTGGCTCCTGGTCACACTGCACTCTGGTCTGCCCCTGATGAGTCATAGGAAGTGACAAAACCAGTAGGGTCGGGAGCGCAGACGTGGAACATGGAAGCGATTTGGCTTGTGAGAATGGAGTGCAGTGCGACTGGGAGCCAGACGAATAGCCCATAATAGGGGTTGAGCCCTTTATTTGCATTCTATGCTATTTTGTTCACCAACAGTTTAGTGCACCACCAGTATATCACCTAGTGCAGTGTTTGTTGATCAAGTATCCAATATATACGCATAATTGATATACGGTAAATCTTTAAGCTGAGTGGATTTGTCTTTTGGAGTTAATTACTTATTCTTACTTTTATTTTTCAGTTTCCTCTTTTTGTGTGGTAAAATATAACTAACCTTAGAGCAGACAATACTTGGGTTGATTCCTGTAGTCTTATAAAGTAATGAAAAAGGAATGTTACATTTGGCAATGCTCTTTGCTTTCCTTACACACAATTTTAGAGACTACTGTATGGGGCAATGGCTAATTTAGAGAAATATGGTCCTGCTAGTGCTACTGGCAGGGGCAAACCCAGGATTTTTAAGGGGGGGGATTCCTAAAAGGTCTCCCTCAGCCACGCACAATACAGTGTAATAATATGGTAGGACATCATGCTGGGTACACATAATGCAATTTCTCGTCCGACTGACAGGATCTAAGGATTATTTTAGACATGTCCGATCTGCTCCCAATCAACAATGGGATCAATCAGGAGCAGTATGGATACAAATAATAATGAGGACAGGCGACATTGCTAATGAAGGGGAAAGTGAAGCACTCACACAGCAGGGCTGTGCTCATACCTAGCTCTGTACTCTGTTAAGTGCCCCCGAGCTGCTCCATGCTCTGTACATCCAAAGTCAACTGTAGCAGGGAAAGAAAGGGGGCGGTGCTGTGAGCTGCAGGATGCCTGCAGATATTCTGGTGTCTCAACTTTTGCCTGTCCCCAGACACTACACCAGACCTGGTCTGAGGTGGGATTCTGGGCACCTGTAGTCCCCCCCTGCGTTTGCCTATGACTGCTCTAGCAAGTCCTGGGAACATTCCGTACTTCCTTCCCATGTAATATTCTGCTAACATGACTCCCCCTCCACCACCACACCACCATGGGATGTGCTGCTTCAGGGAGCAGGGGAGCATTTGTGCCCTGAACCTGCCTACCTTTCTTTTTAAAAGTAGTGGTGTTGACCCGCCTG
Source organism: Hyperolius riggenbachi (assembly GCF_040937935.1). Taxonomy (NCBI): domain Eukaryota; kingdom Metazoa; phylum Chordata; class Amphibia; order Anura; family Hyperoliidae; genus Hyperolius; species Hyperolius riggenbachi. The sequence goes on from NC_090657.1 coordinate 141,276,774, forward strand.
TTACTTTGGGGTGTGCATTTGCTGGCAAAAAGGGCTTCAATCCAAGCTACACCTACCCTCTCCAGTCTACACAGTTCCTCAGATGTCCACAAGCCTGCCTAGCTACCTTAACTACAAGTGCCTTGATGACAACCCCCCTCCTCTTCCTATGCTGTGAAGCACAGGGAAGCATGGAACTGCAATAACTTCCTGTTCTTGCAATCTGGCGTTCACTGGGTTTACAAATGACCCTGATGCTTCTTATGTGATGTCACTTTACAGTGGGTCCTACAAGTCTTAAACACACTGAGCGGGGATTTGAAAGCAGAGACACACCACCGGGGAGCCTACAAGGCCAGAGCACACTGTTGGGTAATGAGAAAGGTAGAGCACACCATGGTGGGCAGTAGAAAGTTGTGGCCTAGTTTTGAGTGCACTGGAAAACTGGGGTCTACTATGAGGGTCATCAGAAAGCTTAATATTAAGATAAGTAGAAAAGGCATTGTAGAATCATCAAAGCTTTCTGGAGGCAGGTAGTCAATTATACCCTAGATACGTTACTCTATTAGACTGGGCATTGTTTGGGATTTTGGAGTTGGAGGGCACAAATGTCTCTAGGGGCAGTAAAAAACTTGCATTAATTTGTTCCGCAATAGCAAGGAAAGTTATTCTACAAAATTGGATTTCTTCCACTCCAACCCTCACTCAGTTCAAATTGAAATTATATAATGTCTTTTTAATAGATTGGTGAGAAACTTCCCAACAAAAAGAGACTCATAATGAAATTTTTTTTGAACTGTGGGAAAGTTTTAAAGACACATTATCCAAATCCATCAAATAATGTATTATTGAATCCTTTCAATTAAAAAAATTATATTTAGAAACAGAATTACTGAACAACCCACTAATAGTCATAAGGGACCCAATGGCTATTTAACAGTGCACCCTAATGGTTGGAGGGTTAAGGTTTGTAGCCTTGTCTGGTTTATTCTAAGGTTCTAATGTTGGTTGTCTGGTTTTGTCCAATGATTGTTAATGCTTCTGGTGTCTTTATGTTATATCTGATTCATAGTGATGATCACTTTCCTTACCATGTGCTTGTGAATGTGATTTTTTTCATGCCTTTGTTTCACCTCCTCTTCAATAAAAAAAATTGTTTAAAAAAGAAAAAAAAAAAAAGAAAAAGTATAGAGATCAGCAAATTACTTATGACTCTATAGTTGATGCATGTAGCCTTGCCAACTTTGACCTGACTCCCCCCACCCCCTACTTTTTTTTATTTTGTGTTTTATTAGGCTAGCTTTGGGTGACAGTTTACTCCTGATCAGTGTATAGAACGGCAAAGTCCATAGAATAATCAGGAGCAGACCTGATGCAGTTCACACCTGGAATTACAGTAGTGGTTGCCAAGTAGTGTCTTACTTGGTAGAGAGACAAAGGGGGAGCTGCTGATATCATGTGACAGGGCCATTTCTATAGGCAAGACACCCACTGTCTCCTTCCTATGCTTCCCCAAACCTGATGTCTTTTACTGTGTAAATGATAATAACATAACAGAAGAGCACTAAGGAAAGCAATAAAGAAGAAACCTTATCACAATGAGGGAATCAGTCATTGTTATTCTGTTTGTGGATGCCCAATGACCAGATATTTTGGGTACTGAATTTTCTAAGCATATAGGTCAAACTTTTTGCTGACCTTGTTCCATCAGATACCTTTCACTTTCTAACCAGCAGATGTGCATAACAGTTGTATCAGGTAGTGCTCCGAGACAGCTAATTTTGGTGCAGAGTTGTGCCGATTATTTGGGCGCTGCCATAGGCCGTAATGAGAACTACCTCTATAACGGTGCTCAGTGACTACTGTAATTTCGGTGCTGGCAATTGTTGGAGCTCAAATTTAAAAAAATGATGATTTGTCCGAAGGCAATATTAACAACTCGTGGGCAATAGCATTAACCCCACCTTAGACTTTCAACAAGCCGTCTTACGGCTTTACCCTGCACCAAAATTTGGCCACGGCCATTTTACATGTATGTGGTGGTACCCCAGGCAACTGCCTTTCCCGAAACACTAGACCTTTCAGGGACACCTGTGCTCACACTAAGTTTCTGAAACAATCATTGAAATCTATCCTGCGTGCATAGCTAAACATGACCACCTAGATGGCAAGAGAGAAAAAGTGAGGGCAATAACCAGCATGGGTGTAACTACAGGGGAGCAGTCCCTGCGACTGCACAGGGGCCCAGAGCTGCAAGGGGGCTTCAACTACTACTTCACTCCCTTTTATCAAGAGGTCCATTCTTCAGGTGTTTTTATGGGTACACTTTTTATGGGTGTGATCATGATGGCCACACTTGTTTTATGACCCTTGCTAGACAAGCCCCAAGGGTGTAAACTGGGGGTTCATCAAAGCTGGGGGGGGGGGGGAGTATGATTTGTAGTTACACGACTGATAACTATGACAACTGGCTGAAACTAAATGCAGACAAAACTGAAGTTCTTCTGATTGGAGGGCAGAGCATGATAACAAAACAACTTAACTTGCAGTCTTCACCACTGGGAATAGGAGGCACGGATCTGCACAGCTCTGATCATGTGCGTAGCCTGGGAGTTCTAATTGATGGGGATTTAAACTTCAGAACTCAAATCTCTGCTGTGGTGAAATCATCCTATTTTCACCTGAAGAACATTGCAAAAATCAAGCACCTCATACCCCCAGAAGATCTGCCAACCTTAGTCCACGCCTTCATCACATCCCGACTGGACTACTGCAATGCTCTCTACACTGGCCTTCCAAAAAAGGCCTTGTACCGCCTACAGCTGATACAGAATACTGCTGCCAGACTGCTAACCAACCAACCCCGTCACTGCCACATAACGCCAGTCCTGCATTCCCTTCACTGGCTACCTATAGAATGGAGGGTCCTATTCAAGATCGGCCTACTGACATTTAAATCCCTGAATAATCTAGGCCCTGGATACATGAAAGATATGTTACAGCTGCGAAGCAATCCCCGCATTCTCAGATCCACAGGTTCTAATAATCTAGTCATACCCAGAGTCCACTTAGAAACTTTTGGTCCCAGAGCCTTCTGTCATGCTGCCCCTACGTTTTGGAACTCCTTACCTCAACAGATCAGGACAGCCCCATCCCTGGACGTGTTTAAATCCAGACTGAAAACCCACCTGTTCAGTCTGGCATTTGCAGAAATATAACTTTTGTTGTGTGAATACTTCATCCTACTAATTACTGAATCTGAGAGAGCCTAAGCGCTTTGAGTCCTATGGGAGAAAAGCGCTATAGAAATGTTATTGTATTGTATTATTGTATAACTAGTGTCACCTAGTAAATTGTGGTTAAAAAAGCTGCTAAACAGATGAAAGAATGCATCCTGTAGTGCAGGTTATGCCTATTTACAGAGCTGGAGATTCAGGGGAAAAAAACATCCATTCCTGGCAATAAAAGGTAGGTCCTATTTTCAAACAATAATACCTAAGTGGCATGGGGTTGCTTGTCTTATTTGCGTGGGCCAAGTTAATAAAATAGATATTTTTACCAGCCTATCTCTATAGTGTTTCTTATTAACTTATGAGTAGACCTCAAGCTTTAGCCTGGCGCATCCTGTTATAGAGAAAAGGGTGATAATGGAAGTGCATATTGAGCTCCCAGCAGTCACCATTGTCACTCGACTCTTGAAAGGGCAGCCATCTTCAGTATACATGTACTTGGCAGGTATGCCCTGCACACCAGCTGCTAGGAATTGATTTATGAAGTACATTGCCAGCACATGTTTACATATCAGTTTTGCTTGGCACTTTAGTTTAAGTAGATCAATATACAGCGGCTCCAAAAACACCTGAGGCTTTCAGTATCCGCTCTGCTGGGGTAAAAGAATCTGAAGTAATAAGAAAATTTACAGTGCAAATCCTTCATTCAAACATGTTACAAGTATTATAAAAACAAGCATTGAAAACACTCAAAAGAAGTATTGCTTCCAATGTGCATACCTTCTACATTAGGAAACTTGCGATAAAAAGAAATAATAATATACGTACCTGGGGCTTCCTTCAGCCCCCTTCAGGCCGTTGACTTCCTCACAGTCCTCCTGGGCTGCTCCGATACCCCACGGGACAGCCTAGTGCATCTGAGAAGTCGCATTTCACCATGCATGCACAGTTTGGGTGCAGCCACATCCCTGCTGCACTACTGTGGCCAGGAGTGTATTATAGCAAAGGTGCAAAAAGCTCCTGATGATGGCAGCACAAGCACAGCCAGACTGTGCATGCGCCGACTGAAGCCGAATTGTTGTTTTAACGGACTGGCTAGCAGAGGATCGAGGTGGTCCGCAAGGATGGAGGACACCCCGGGTACGTGTAATTGTGTTAGCATCAGGGAGGGAAGTCATAGAAGGGGTATCAGATAGGTGGGAGTATCCTTTGTAAGACTGGGAGCACTTTTGTCTGTTTTTGTGTGTGCATTTTTCTTCATGGGTTTTCTGTGTGTTTGTACAGTATGTGGGACATTTTTTACAGACACTAATGTAATTGGTTGAGAAAATGCACACAGTGCTTCACATCTGTTTACTTTTTTCTGCATGGAAAAAAATGAATCAAGTGTGCACCAGCCCATTTATTATTATTAGTATTTATATAGCACTGTACAGAGTATGTTGTCTTGGCACTTAACTGTCAATCAGAGGGGCTCACAATCTAATCCCTACCGTAATCATATGTCTATGTATGTATTATGTGGTGTATGATTAACATTGACAAAGCTGAAGAAACACAAACAAAAACACCCGGCCACCGGGAGCCCGATCTGGTGTAATATCGTCTAGCACGGATTTAGGGTGATGTAATTCTAGTATAATTATACTCACAAGGATGGGTTGCTTCAAGGAGGCAACCACTCGTTTGCACTGATGGGGAAGTGCCGTCCCCACTCGGCCTTTTCTTGCTGGGTGTCGGTCGCAACTCCAAAATGAAAAAATATTCGGTTCGCTGTTCTAGCGAAAACGAAAGGCCTACTAAGTAGAGTACAACTGATTTGAAAGATAGGAGGCGCCCAATTGGAGAATTTGTGCAATTAAAAAGAGAATACGCTCTATATCTAGAGACCCGTATTCTTTATAAATTAGAATATAGTCGAAACAGGATAGAATATAATTTCATTTATTAAATGCGAACAGCACTGTGACAACGCGTTTCTCGGCGTAAGCCGCTTCCTCAGGTCAAATAAGTGCCTTAAAATATAACAAGGAGTAGTGCTCAGAACGCTCAATACAAAACAAAACAAAAAAAAAAATATATACATCTGAGAAATCAGACAACATCAATATTATATAAATGAAATATGCATATACCTATACAAAATTAATCTACACATATTATGTACCTGATCAAATACACCATAAGATGGGGAAAACAATAATACGCTATGTATCAAAAATATATAATTGCGACAAATTGGTTCTCTGTTGTGGGTGTTTTCTGCACAGGAAAACTGACTAGTGTGCTCCCAGCCAAAGGGGGAGAAAAATATTGCAGTTAGGCCTTGTTCACATTCTAGGCGTTTTTGTAACAATGTAAGCGTAGGCGATTTTTAAAATTGCCCTGAAAACGCTTGTGCAATGATTCTCTATGAGAGAGTTCATATCTGAGCTGTCCGCTTGCGATCTGCTTAGAAAAGCGGTGCTTGGGCCATTTTTGAGGCTATTTGCCTCAATGGAAGGTATAGGAAAAACGCAAAACACTCACAAAATCGCTTTGGCAAGTGATTGCGTGAGCGTTTAAGAAAAAAAATACATTGTATTTATTGTTTCCAGATCGAAAGACTGAAGCGCTCTGCAGAATCGCTTACAAAAACTCCCACAAAAACGAGCGAACGTGCAGAAGATCGCTGGAAAACGCTTTAAAAAACGGCCAAAAAAAGCCCACCGCAGACGGACACGCGAGCCGAATGCAATGTGAATAAGGCATAAGGCAGTTTTAAGGCAGAAATGTAAGTGTTGGAGGAAACCAGAGATCATCAAAAAGAAAGAATTTATACATACCTGGGGCTTCCTGCAGCCCCCTTCAGGTCATGGGCTGACTGAATTCTACTTTCCTTGTAAGTCCTTTAGTTGCCACATACTGTGCATGTGCAGAGTGTTCTGCACCTGCGCAGGCTAGGTTGCACACGCATGGTTGGGAGTCGAATGCGCTTTAAAGTTTACGTGCCAACTGGGGCTGACTATGGATTTACCTGGATGGCCATTGGCCAGTGGAGGTTTGAGGTGGCCCCGGAGGACGGTGAGGGAGCCAATGCCTGAAGGGGGTTGGAGGAAGCCCCAGGGATGTATAAATTTTTGTTTGCCTCAGGTACACATTAAACATCAGGATATAAAGTTGTAAGCACTGGGGATGAAATTCAAATGAAGGTACATCAGTTCGTTTTAGGCACTTCTGAAAAGGAGCTAGGAGTTAGGAAAAATACAGCGACAAACTGACACTTTCTTTTTTTTTGCCTTGCCAATAGCCAACACAGGTACAGTAGCCAATATCTGCAGCTGTTGGTTTGGGTCTAAAACCCTCACATTCTCATGATACAGAACTGTAGACATTCATAGGGTTACATTACAGGTCTTGAGAAATTGATCTCTTACCAGTGGCTGTAATCGTCTGGTGCAGCCCACCAATTACAACAAATACTTGGTTCATGGTATTCAAGAATCCACTGCCTTTGATGAGAGATAAAGTTGGGTACCAGGACCAAAGTAGAGGTCAATTTAACCGATTATCCATTGCCTGTGAAAATAGGAGACAGACTGGTTGGTTTCATAAAGAAATCCCAGCCTGACAGCTGTTTCTGGACTATTAACAGAGCTTTTCTGAAAGCTTTACGGGGACCGAAAACTGCTGTTAATAGGCACAAAGCTGCTAACAGGCCAAGTCTTTATCTACCTTCCTCACCATCTGTGTGTTAATCAGAGACAGCTGCTCAATAACGGTGTTCTCTATGTTCGTGGAGGTTCCAAATGTTTCTCTCATGTAAGCTAGTTTTTCTTGAAAAAGAATTATAAAATGGATAGACATTGCAATGTGGTGCTTTCATCTGCGTCTATTCTCCAGCATTGCTGATGTTCTTGGCCTTTTTCAAACCCATCCCATGCTGACACTGGCCTGCAATTAGGGGGAACCCGAAGTGAGAGGGATATGGAGGCTGCCATATTTATTTTCAAGTAAACAATACCAGTTGCCTGGCAGCTCTGTAGATCAGAACCCTGGAACAAGCAAATGGCTAATCCAGTAAATCCTGAGTCAGCTGAATCTGAGTACCTAATCTGCTGCATGCTTGTTTAGGGTCTATGGCTAAAAGTATTAAATACACAGGGTCAGGAGGACTGCCAGGCAACTGGTATTGTTTTAACCAGCCGGGCGGTATGGACGAGCTCAGCCCGTCCATTACCGCCGGAGGCTGCCGCTCAGGCCCTGCTGGGCCGATTTGCATGAAATAAAAAGCAGCACACGCAGCCGGCAATTTGCCAGCCGCGTGTGCTACCTGATCGCAGCCGCAGCGCTGCGACCCGCCACGTGCAGCGGCAAAAGAGGGTCCCCCCAGCCGCCTGAGCCCAGTGTAGCCGGAACAAACAGTTTCGGCCAGCGCTAAGGGCTGGATCGGAGGCAGCTGACGTCAGGACGTCGGCTGACGTCCATGACGTCACTCCGCTCGTCACCATGGCGACGAGGTAAGCCAAACAAGGAAGGCTGCTCATTGCAGCCTTCCTTGTTACTTCTGGTCGCCGGAGGCGATCAGAAGAACGCATCCGGAGCGCCCTCTAGTGGGCTTTCATGCTGCAGCCAACTGAAAGTTGGCTGCATGAAAGTTTTTTTTTTTAAATTTAAAAAAAAACCTCCCGCAGCCGCCCTGGCGATCTTAATAGAATGCCAGGGTGGTTAAAGGAAATAAATATGGTAGCCTCCATATACAGTAACTCTCACCTCTGGTATCCTTTAAACTTACCACCTGTACCTCACCACCACCAGCCCCACTGACTCTCAGCATAATCTTATGATTGAACACCCCATTGCACTGTGTGGATGGATGCGTAACCTTCAACATCTCCTATAAACAGCTATAAGAGATGTCACAGACTATACCTGTACATGCAATTATAAGGACTAGGGAGACTCAATAATATGCAAATACTTCTGAGTTTATGCAAATTTATGTAAATGTTATGCCATTATATGCAGCTTGAAATTGGACCAATCAGTTTAAACCTGGGTGGGACTTGATTAGTCTATTTTCAAGCTGCATATATTTGCATAAAAATTGTACATACATTTGCATAAACTTGGAAGTATTTGCATCTCATTGACCATCCCTAATAAGGACTATAATGGTGCTGATCTGGTGGATAAGCTTCAGGTAGTGGCAACTAAGCAGGCAACTTGGCAGCTCCTGGACTGAACTCCCCATTAGATTTTATTTGCCATGAATTCGGGCTTGTTCACACTGTGAGCATTTGCGGGGTTTTTTAAGCACTGGCGATTTCAGAAATCATCCTAAAAGCGCTTGTGCAATGATTTCCTATGAGAGGGTTCACATGTAAGTGGTTCGATTGCGATTCGCTTACAAAAGCTCTGCCTGTACCATTTTCAGGATGATTTGGCTATAATGGAAGGTATAGGGAAATCGCAAAGCGCTTGAAAAATCGCTTTGTATAGCGATTTCCCAAGCGCTTCTATGAATAAATACATTGGGCTCTATTCTCAATCACACATGCGGTAAGAGATTTTTTACCGCTATATTACCGCATATGATAAATTCCACATTTTTTCCACATTCATTAAAAATATTCCGTATGTTTCCCGCAAACATGCAAAAACCATGTGGATAAAAAAGTTGCATTAAAAAATTGTTAAAAAAAAATATTAAAGTTCAGCAAACAGCACTCAAGGCTCCAGACTCCATTTACGTCAATGGGAAGTGAAATATATCACCAAGTACTAGTAGGTGATAAAAATTCGGTAGTTAAGTCAGAAATAAGGCGCCTCTTTTTTTGTGAATTTTTTTTTTTTTCCGGAAACTACAGACTTTTGCGGACTTTTACCGCATTTTTTACGCATGTGGGTAATTCATGTGTAAAATTTTACGCATGCGGTAAATTTCATGGGTAAACATTTGTGAATGTCAAGATGGATTTTTTTCAGTCAGGAATTTACCGCAAGTGCATTTCCGCATGCGGTAAATCATTGAGAATAGAGCTCATTGTATTTATTTATTTCTAGGTGAAAGAGTTCACTTCATGACTGACGTCAGGAAGTGGAAAAAAAATTGCTTTGCAAAAGTGCTTAAAAAACGCTTACAAAGCGCAGAGAAAGGCGATTTTAAAAAATCACTACAAATTGTTCAGAGCTTGAAATAGCGTTGACGATTTATAATGTGAACATAGCCTTAAAGCGGAATATAACCCTGCATTTCAACTTTGCTCTAAAACATTATTTACAGCATATTATATGCAAAAAGCATATTTTTTTTTACTAGACCAGCATTGGAAGCGTTAAACACAGGTTTAAAGTTCCGTAGAGAGATATGCAGAAGTTCAGATTGTTACATTCTATTTAGTTATATGTATCTATTGAGAAATGTTACACACTCTTTGGCTGTCCTCCAACTCCTTCTCAGTGAGAGAGATGAGTCACATTCAACACTTAGATACATTTATGTAAACAAAATGTATCTATATCAGCTTTGGATGCGTCTGCAGAAATCTCCAGGAACTTTAAAGCCCTGTGTAACCCTTCCAATGCTGATCTAGTAAAAAAAAAATGCTGGTTGCATATAATATACTGTAAATAATGTTTTAGAGCAAAGTTGAAATGCAGGGTTATATTCCGCTTTAAGGTAGATTTGCAAATGGGATGTCGAGTTTCAAAAGAATACTGACTTTTACAGACGAGTGGGTGAAATATTGCCCCTGGCACCACTGATTCTAATAGAACTTTAAAGAGAACCAGAGATGAAGCACCCTCTTGTATTTTACCTTATAAATCAGTGGGAACATGACAGTAAACACCTAATCTGCCCTTTGTTTCATTGTTCTCTGTGTAATCTGACTGTTATCACGTCTGATAAGAATCCCCGACTGAGAAGTCAGGCTGCTCCGTCTAGCTTTGCTACAGAAAGATTATAGCTAAGTCTGTCTTCTGTGGTGTTATTTCAAGCCCAAGCCTGCCCCCTTGTGGCTTTGCTATAATGACTCAGCAATAATAATTCCCAGCAAAGCCAGATTTAATTGCTCAGTCTGGGATTCTTGTGACTGCTGTTAACAGACACTTTTAGCAGTGAGGATGAAACAGAGAGCATGGTAAGTGTTTTCTCTAATGTTCTTACTGATATACATGGTAAAATACACAAGGGTGCTTCCTCTCTGGTTCCCTTTAAAGAGCTTTTCCAGTTAAAGATTCCAACTTAGGTTGTTTTTAATGCCACCAGGAGGTGCAATCAGGGCTGCCATCAGAAATTTTGGGGCCCCTCACACATCATCAGGCCTGCCCCCCCCTCCCTGAGCCCACCCACTGGTTGCTATGCCCGCCCACTAGCCACCCCACCCCTGTGTCCATGTGCAAGGTGCGCTGCAATGAAAAATGTGCATGACTTCAACACAGGTGGTGCCCCGGTATAGGTAGCCTGGTATAGTTGCCCCCAGTATAGGTAGCCTGGTATGGGTGGTGCACCAGTATAGGTCAGCCAGGTACAGGTGCACCAGTATAGGTAGCAAGCTATAGGCGCCACTGTGTAAGTAGCCAAGTATAGGCGGTGCCCCAGTATAGGTAGCCAGGTACAGGTGGTGCACCAGTATAGGTAGCCAGGTACAGGTGGTGCACCAGTATAGGTATCTAGGTATAGGTGGTTCCAGCCCCAGTATAGGTATCTAGGTATAGGTGGTTCCAGCCCCAGCATAGGTAGCCAGGTATAGGTGGTGGGACAATATAGGCAGCCTGTAGCCAGATATAGGTGGTGCACCAGTATAAAAAGTCCGCTGTAGCGGGCTCACTCATCTGCTCCCCACGTTCAAGTGCTGATGTCCCTCTTCTCTCAGTGCTGGAACGCGGTGTGCTGCTTAGTGAGCCTCCGGCCTGCCGTCAGCAGATACGGCCCTTCCATCGCTTTGGAGGGGCCCAGGGCCCCCAGAAGCCCTGGGCCCCTCACTGCAGTGTCAGTTGCCCCCCCCCCCTGATGGCTGCCCTGGGTGCAATGCTGAGTATGTTAGTGCTTACCAGGAAACGCCCCAATTCTCAAAAGTATCTTGTGCAGCACTATGCTGCCACCCACATTAAAACATTGTCCACACAGGGGCATAGCAATAGGGGGTGCAGAGGTTGTGGCTGCATCAAAGCCCTTGGGCCAGAGGGGACCCACCCCTCAAACACAGTATTAGCTCTCTATTGGTCCTGTGCTCATAATAATCACTTCTGTAGATACGTTGAATAGTGGTAATCACTAACAAACTGTTCCCCATCCCCTTCTTGCACCTCTGACACTGTAGTTGCCATTGGCAGGTTTTGGTGCACTGTATCAACTGTTATGTATAGAGTGCTTGGAGGGCCCCAATGTAAAACTTGCATCGGGGCCCACAGCTCCTTAGCTACGCCACTGTGCCCACAAATGCATCCGGGCATGCTTAAAGGGAACCTGAAGCAAGACATATATGGAGGCTTCCATTTTTTATTTTCATTTAAACAACAGTTGCTTGGCAGCCCTGCTGATCTATTTGGCTGCAGTAGTGTCTAAAGCGCACCAGAAACAAGCATGTGGCTAATTCAGTCACATCTGCCAAAAATGTCAGAAACACTGTGTAAACTATGCCCAGGGCCGGCCCGCCCATGAGGCGGGGTGAAACGTTTGCCTCAGGTGGCACTTCTGGGGGGGCGGCACCCGCCCGTCCGTCGATGTGGAGGGCCGCCAGAGCTGGAGGGGATAGCGGGCAGGAAGGGGGTATTGGGCCTAGCGGCGGGGAGGGGGGTCGGACCCCCCCTCCCTCGCCTGGGTCCCTTGTCCTCCGCTCCCCTCCAGCTTGTTATGCGCTGGCTGCAGCTATAAGAGGCAACGGGCGGGGATCACTCACCTCTTCCTCGTTCCAGCGTGCGCTCCACTGACGTCACTTCCTGCGGCGTAGCAGGAAGTGACGTCAGTGGAGCGCAGGCTGGAATAAGGAAGAGGTGAGTGATCCCCGCCCGTTGGCTCTTATAGCTGCAGCCAGCCAGCGACGTAACAAGCTGGAGGGGAGCAGAGGACGGGGGACCCAGGCGAGGGAGGGGGGGGGTCTGACCCCCCTCCCCGCCGCTAGGCCCAATACCCCCTTCCTGCCCGCTATCCCCTCCCACCCACGTCTTGGGGGGGGGGCGCGGCGGCGGCGATTTCTTTAAAGTTTGCCTCAGGCGGCAAATGGTCTAGGGCCGGGCCTGCTATGCCAATTGCCTGTTACAGTGTGTTAAGGATTACTACTATACAAAGCATCTATAGAAGTGATTATTACCAGCACAGGACCAATAGAGAGCTAATACTGTGATAAGTTGAAAAGAAATCGAGAGCCCAATATAGTGTAGTATGTCAGAACTGGTTGAATAAGTGAAAAAGTATATACTGTGATAGGTGGTGCACTCTTTGGGGCCCCTCTGGCCCAAGGGCCCCGATGTGAATGCTACCTCTGCAACTCCTATGCTACGCCACTGTCTGACTTGACTGCTAAATTGTGGAATAAAGCCAATGGTGGGCTAGATTACCATATACTGCATAAGAAACCTTATTGTCCTTTATTGGGGCCTAATTCTCAATAACTGGATCTTTTCAATTGAAGACATTTTAACCCAGGTGGCGCTGCATGAGGAGAATCGCGCGACCAAAGTGAAAGTAAGCGCTTTATTTCACTTTGTAGGCACAGTCCTGAATTTGCGCCTGTGCAGTTCAGAATTGCTTTTCAGCACTCGGAATAACTTCTGAGCCGTTGCGGTGATTAGTTGATGACAACAAGCAGCACAATCATATTAAAAATAAGGTAATCTAGCTGACCATGGGTTATTCCACAATTAAGCCATTCAGGTCAGGGTGCACAGATGTACCTGCCAGGGCAGCCATCAGGGGGGGACAACTGACACTGCAGTGAGGGGCCCAGGGCTACTGGGGGCCCTGGGCCCCCTCCAAAGGGCTGGAAGGGCTGCATGTGCTGGTTGTAGTCCTGTGGCTCACTAACCAGCACACCGCGTTCCAGCACTGAGAGAAGAGTGACATCAGCGCTTGAACATGAGGAGCAGATGAGTGAGCCTGCTACAGCGCACTTTCTATACTGGGGCACCACCTATATCTGGCTACAGGCTGCCTATGCCGGGCCACCACCTATACATGGCTACCTATACTGGGGCACCACCTATACCTAGTTACCTATACTGGGCCACCACCTATACCTAGTTACCTATACTGGGACACCACCTATATTTGGCTACTTATACTGGGGTGCCTATAGCTTGCTACCTATACTGGGGGCACCTGAACCTGGCTAGCCTATACTGGTGCACCACCCATACCAGGCTACCAATACTGGGGGCAACTATACCAAGCTACCTATACCGGGGCACCACCTATAGTTGAATACCTATACTGGGGCACCTGTATCTTTCTGGCCTATACTGGGGCTCCAGCTATACCAGGCTACCTATACTGGGGGCATCTACACCAGGCTACCTATACTGGGGCACCACCTATAGTTGAATACCTATACTGGGGAACCTGTATCTTGCTGGCCTATATTCAGGAACGGATCTAGACCAAGTTGCGCCTGGGGCAAGGTCAGGTTTTGGCGCCTACACTGCTATTCCCCATCCAAATTTTGCCGCCTTTTTAAGAATTCGACAAACTTCGCCTGGGGCAAGATACCCGCTTGCCCCCCTAGATCCGTCCCTGCCTATACTGCACCTATATCTGGCTAGAGCAGGGGGGCGAGCTGAGATAGGAGACAAGAGGTAACACAGGGGGATAAAAGAGGCACAGGGAGAAAATAGATGAGACGGGAACATGAGGTCACACAGAGGGACACAAGAGGCACAAACTGAGGTGAGACAGAGGGGGACAAAAGAGGCACAGGAAGAAAAGAGGGGGACAAAAGAAAACTGATAAAGGATAAGAACAGACCTACAGGTCCCTATCTTATTAGTTAACTGGGGACTACCTGTATTTTGCTAGTATTTGGCTCCACCCACAACATGTCATGAACATGCCCACTTTTTGCAGCATCACGCTGTGCATGCCGCTTTCTTTAGGAGCCATGCAAATTTTTTTTGCCGCAGCGCACTTCGTGCACGGACACAGGGGTGGGGTGGCTAGTGGGCGGGCACAGCAACCAGTGGGTGGGCCCAGGGAGGGGCCCCGGCCTGATGATGTGTGTGAGGGGCCCCAAAATTTCTGATGGCAGCCCTGGTACCTGCAGCTTGTGTGCACACACCACAACCGCCACACTAAGCCGCCGTCCACGCTAAGGGCCCTTTCACACCAGAGGACTTTTTCGGCGTTTTAACACCACAGCCGAAGTTGGCGTTTTCCAAGGTAAAATGAAAGTCCATGGACTTTCATTTTACCTTTCACATCTGACTCGGCGTTTTGGAGCGTTGCGTTTCAACGCTCCCAGGAGCTTTTTCAGGGCTGTTTACAGCCGAAGTTGGCTGTTGGCGTTTCAATGATAGTCAATGGAAAACGCCAACTTCAGCGTTTTCAAACCGTTTTCAAACCGTTTTCAAAGCGTTTTACAGCTGACTTGTTCAATTACTTTTATAGAAGAAAAAAAAAAAAGGACGTTTTCATATGAGCTGTAGAACGCTTTGAAAACGCTATGTATTGGCGTTAAGCAAAAGGCTGAGTTTCAGCCTTTTTTACCGCAGCCTCTAGTGTGAAAGAGCCCTAAGCAGCTGTCCACAAATGAGCCGCTCACACTAAGGGTGCGTACAGACATGCGACTATAGTCGTTTAAAACGATTGTTACCGACGGCATTGCCCGACGATCGTTCGTAAAAAGTGAACGAACGATCATTAAAACGACCGACCAACGAGATATGTCGTTGGTAAAGAACGATCCATTCTGCCAGATCTTTTCCAACGATCATCGTTCAAAAAGTAATGTCTGTACAACGATCAGTCGTTGATCGTTCATTCTCAAAGCTTTGCACATGCTCAAACAGTTCTTTTTGACACTTGTGTTTGAAATCAGTTTATACATCATGTTGCGCACGCAACGCTCGTTCCAAGATCGTTCGTACACGAACGATGTTCAAAGTAGCCTTTCTTCAAACGATCATCGGCCGATATCTCCTTTAACATCTTTCGTCGTTCAGAACGAACGATCGTTATCGTATGTCTGTATGTACCCTAAGCCCCCACCCATAAATGCACCGCCCACAGGTCCCATGCATATGTGCTTGGCGAATTAAGGCTGATTATAGTATGGGATAGGTGCAAAAGGTATATGTGGTGTGGCATGGAATAGTATGGGCCACTAGGGGGCACAGATGAGGTGATGCATCTGAATCACAGCTTAGAGCTGACAGGAAGTTCTGTGTGAGGCTCTTCCTCCCTTCTCACTAGAGATGGGAAGTTCGGATCTTTTCAATGATCCGGATGATTCGAATCGGATCATTGAAGAGATCCGGATCTTTGATCCGAATCTCGGATCATTTTACTACCGGAACCATTCGGGGTGAAATGAACAGCAGGACAGGTCTGTGGACAGGAGAAGGGGAGGGGGGTGGACACACAGAGAAGGGGAGAAGATGGACAGAGGGCAGGGAGTGGACAGAGAAGGGAGGAGGGACGAGCAGAGAGCAGAAATGTTTGCACACAATACCCACATGCTGCAATCACATGCTTTATGTCATATATTTCACCTATATGTTCATCTGTACACTTTGAAAGAAAAGGTCACACAGTGAAAGAAAGCATTCCCAGAAGATAAGTGCAGCTGTTTAGTGCCGAGTGCAGGAGGATTATATTGCCTTTCAATCACAGTGCCTGCAAAGTTACTGAGCTGTGCTGAGCCAAAAGCTTCCCATGTGTTCACTGTGCAGCACTACGGAACAGACAGCCTGTAATGAGCAGCAGGTTATAGCCAGTATGTGTGCTCTACACATATCTGGCAGTGGCACCCATGTCCCCTCTCTCTCATCTACCTGTCTCCCTGCAAGGCTGCCTCCCTTCCAACAGAGCGATCCTTGCTTCCAGGACCCCGCTGCCCACTGAGAGGGGGCGTGTCAATCCTGGCCCCGCCCCTTTTGCGATCCGAATCGTTCATTTTGATGATTCGGATGATCGACTCATAAAATAGATTCGGATCAAAGATCCGAATCGTTCATGATCCGGACAACACTACTTCTCACTGGTAGCACTGATAGCAGCAGAATGATGTGGAGTGCCAAGGTGAGGAGGAATACAACTTGCACTACACAGACATAGGGAAGAGAAACACTAATAAATGTCATAGGAAGAAAAGGAACCCTCTCTCCTTTCCTAACAGCAGTGACCTGACCTAGCTCACCAAAATTACACTATAGTGTACTATTGCTGGCTGTATGACTTCTTGTAGTGCAGCAGGGAGAAAAGCACTTTACAAATGTTGTGTTGTTGTAGTTTACTCGCTTACAGTTTTTCATTCACTTAAATTTAAATTAGACATTCATACAGTGCTGGCATTTTTAACAGTCATGTCACTACTTGCCCTTATGGTGCCCATACACGATACAATAAAAACGTTTGATTTTCCCTCTTCTTCGATCTAAATGATTGAATCAAATGAAAGTTGAAAATATCTTTGGTTTGAACGATTATCCTGTTCTTTTTAGAAAAATCTGATCGAACATGCTGGAAAAAACTTTATATTCGATCTAACAGAATAATCGAACAAAATTATCTAATCTGGGCACCGTTAGAGGAACTCACACTCTAAAGTAGCTTGGGGGACCCGTGTACTCAGGCAAGATCCTAGTTCAAATTAAGTATAGCATGTGTATGTAACTTAAATACTTAAGGACCGGCTGACATTTGGATGATCTGTGCTGCATGGGCTCTTCAGCCCCCAGCACAGATCAGGTAATAGGCAGGGCGATCAGACTCCCCTCCCCCCCCCCTTTTTTTTCCCCACTAGGTGGATATCCTGCTGGGGGGGGGGTCTGATCACGCCGGCTTGCTGTGCCTAGCGGGGGGACTCCTCAAAGCCCCTCTCCGCAGCGCTATTCCCCCCTCCCTCTCCTTCTCCCTATGGGTGATACAGGACAGCGATCCGTCCTGTACTGCCTCAAATAGGCTTCAGCCTATCAGATGCCGGCGATCCCCAGCCAATCAGAGGCCGGGGATCGCCAATCTCCTTTACGGCGCTGCTGTGGATTACATCCCCGGGTGTTTACATTTAGCCTGCGAGCCGCGATCGGAGGCTCGCAGGCTGTTCACGGAGCCCCCCACCGTGAACTGACAGGAAACAACGGCCGCTCGAATGAGCGAATGGCCGTTTCCATGGAAATCCACATTGCGACCAGCCGCCGCCTATCGGCGTTGGCTGGTCGATTGGAAGTCTGAAGCTAAACAATAAAAAAACAAACATTGCCATCACTTATTGCTATTATGCTGCAATGTGTCAATAATAATAATAATAATAATGTAATTATTGTTGAGTTGCAAATGCCCTGCATGCTGCATTTTTGGTGCAATTGCTGTTCGGTGTAACGTATGTACCCACATATATGCTGACCTGTGTATAAGCCAAGGTACCCACTTGAAGGAGGAAGCGTGCAAAGTGAGTATTGCAACGTGTCCAATAGGACGTGTGCAAGACATTTGGATCGCATAGAGGACCGGAGACTTATGGGTAAGTAACCCCCTCTCCCCCAGCCACACACCTGAGGCAATTAAGCCTCATTGTAATCACGGATTCGAGTAGCTCACTACTCGTGAGCTCATCGCTATTCCCTGTCTGGAGAAACGTAACAGTCCTGATTTCCCTAGTACTACAACTGATGGTTTGATATCAGACTGAGCATGTTAACTTATGTATTTTGTTGTTTTTATTTTGTACAGTCCAAGCTTGGTATGCACCAATGAGGAACATTAGAGATAGCGAGGAGAAGCTGGAGCAAAACCCCAAAGCTGCTGGCAAGTATCATTTATTCTCAGTTGTCACAGAACATCAGTGATTGAAGGGGAAAAAGCAGCATTACTGTGTATGGGGACACAGGTATTATTTCCTAGGAGGAAAAGGATGTATTATATGGGGGGGGGGGGGGGGGCGGGCAAGGCTGGGGAGAGGGCAATAACTAAATAATGTAAGGTACGGATCAGGTCCACAGCTGGTGGCTAGTAATGGCTTTCATGTATTATAGGGGGGTTGCATCTGCGTCCAGTTAAAAATGGCACCAGCCAAATAATGGCTCCCGGTTACGCACGATAATCTTTTAAAACAATATTTATCGTTTTTACTAAAAACGGTATTTATCGTTTTTACGAAAAACAATATTTTTAATTTTTGAGAGTTGAAAGTTCCTTTCCTAGGTGTGTGTGTGTGTGTGTGTGTGTGTGTGTGTGTGTGTGTGTGTGTGTGTGTATATATACATATATATGTATGTATATATATATATATATGTGTGTGTGTGTGCATGTATATGTGTGTGTGTATATATATGTGTGTGGGTGTATATACAGTGTGTGTTTATCGTTTTTACTAAAAACGGTATTTATCGTTTTTACGAAAAACAATATTTTTAATTTTTGAGAGTTGAAAGTTCCTTTCCTAGATGTGTGTGTGTGTGTGTGTGTGTGTGTATCTATATATACATATATATATACATATATGTGTGTGTGTGTGTGTGTGTGTGTGTGTGTGTGTGTGTGTGTGCATGTATATGTGTGAGTGTGTATATATGTGTGTGTGTGTGTGTGTGGGTGTGGGTGTATATACAGTGTGTGTTTATATATGTGTATGTGTGGGTGTATATATGTGTGTTTGTGTGTGTGTGTGTGTGTATGCTTGTGTGTCTGTGTGTGTGTATACACACACACACACACACACACATACACACACACACACATATATATGCACACACACACGCACACGCGCACACACACACACACACACACACACACACACACACACACACACACACACACACACACACACATATATACACACACACATATATACACACACACACATATATACACACACACACATATATACACACACACACATATATACACACACACATATATACACACACACACACACACACACACACACACAGCAAAACCCATATTCAACACATTTCAAAACTATATTTATCGTTTTATGACTTACATTTCAAAATGATATTTATAGTTTTATGGAAGTCATAAAACGATAAATATCGTTTTTAGTGCGGCGCCATTTTTAAATTCCTAAAACGATAAATATCATTTTATAATGCAAATTAATGCGGCACCATTTTTACACTGTAGGCTCTGGCGCCATTTTTAACTGATCCCGTTGCATCTTACATGGTGGGGGTTCTGTTTATTTTTGTTTTTATGGAGTCTCAGAAGTTCACCAGGCTGTGAAGCAGCACATTTAAACTGGGCATCTGCGAGCTCCAAACAGTACATGCCCAGTAAGAGGAAGCACTCATGCCTATTTTCTTTGCTTTAGACATGAGCGCTTCTTCTCACATTATAGTATGCACTGTACAGGACTCAAAAGGGAAGGGTCCTGGATGGAAGATACGTTTCCCATTATTTTGTACAAGGGTCCTTTTTTAGAAGTAGGTGTGGACCAGGGAAGGAGCACGGGGACGTTTTGGAAACCCCCAATGTCACAGCACCCATGCATGGCCACTGGCCCTCCTGTCTACCAGAATTTCACTACCCATACATTCTAATGTTATATTTGGGCAGAACAGGGAATAGGAGGGAACCTGAAGACAAGAAACAGCACTACCAACACTTCTAGTAGAAAAGTTGTCCCACACTGTATTTAGTTTAAAGGTTTTGGTTCATGTCAGGGTTTCTGACCTGAAATGTTGTCTACAACTTGCTTTACTTTGATTTATAAGTACAGTGAGTAGCAGATACTGTTTTTATCTAGGGGTTCCCTGAGATCTTAAATGTTTTTGAAGGCTTCCTCAAGGAATATTGCTAATAGGGACGGGGCTACTGCCGAACTGGAAAGGACTCTTATGGAAACTACATTTTTCTACAATCCCACACTATTCTATTGCTTATGGGGTAAGGTTAATAGTGGCATTGTGGCAAATGACAGGACTCAAGGTTACTGGACGTAAAGGCACACCCACACTACTCTATTGCCAATGGGGAAAGATGAATTGAAGCATAGGACTGGACACTTAGGGACATAGGAATGCTGGACATATGGGCAAGCCTACACTATTCTATTGCTAACGGGCAGAATTCTATTGTGGAATTGGACAGGATTTTTAGGGAAGCTTGGGTGCTGTACATAACGGAAAACACACAGATGTCTGTAGCTAGTGTGGGCTTACCATTATGTCCATTGCTCAGGTTTACCTAAGTGTAATGTTCAATGCTGCAATTCACCTGACCCCCCATTAGCAATAGAGTAGTGTGATCTTGTCCAGCGCCCTTGTCTCCCTAAGAGTTATGTCCTGTGCCGCAATTCACCTGGCCCATTAGTAATAGAGTTGTGTGGGCTTGTGGAAAAACTTAGTTTCCATAGAGTCCTGTCTAGAGCCGCAATTCACCTGTCCCCCAATAGCAATATGTCCAGAGCCGCAGTTCACCTGTCCCCCATTAGCAATATAGTAGTGTGGGATTGCTGCTATGTTCAGCACCCTTGTTTCCATAAGGGTCCTGTCCTATACTGCAATTCACCTTCCCCCATTAGCAGTAGAGTTGTATGAGCCTGTGGAAAAAGATTGTTTCCATAAGAGTCCTGTCCAATTCCGCAATGGACCTGTCCCGATTAGCAATAGAGTAGTGTGGGCTTCCCTTTATGTCCAGTTCCCTTGTTTCTAGAAGAGACGAGAGCTATTAGCAATAGAGCTCTGTGTGCTTGGTGTTATGTCTATCGCCCATGTTTCACCAAGACTAAAGTCTTTGCCGCAATTCTCCTGCCCCATTAGCTGTTGTAGTGTGGGCTTGCCGATATGTCCAGCGCCCACATTTACTCAAGTGTATTGTTCAATGCCGCAATTCACTTGCTGCCCAATTAGCAATAGAGTAGTATGGGCTTGTCATTATGTTCAGTGCCCAATTTTCTTCAAGAGTCCTGCCCAAATCCACAATACAGTAGACATTAGCAATAGAGTTGTGTGGGCTTGTGGAAAAATGTTGTTTCCGTAAGAGTCCTGTCCAATTCCACAGTAGACCTGTACCTATTAGCAATAGAGTTGTGTGGGCTTGCCGTTATGTCCAGCAGAGGCGTCCCAGCCACCAGGGAAGGACAAACGGTGGCCTGGAGTGTCGGGTGGGGGAGGAGCGCTGCCGCGGGGGGTAGAAGTGCCAACTTTCCCCCGCCAGACTGTGCGACCCCTGTGGCGAACTGGCCACGACGTCGCGCGATGCCGCGCCAGTTCATCCCCGCAGCACACTACTCCAGCCTGCATAGTCTTCCGGCAGGCAGAGCAGGGCTACTGCAAGATGGTGCCCGAGGCCCTGTACTGGAGGCTATTTGTGTCTCCAGTACAGGGCTGCGGGTGCCATCTTCCTGTAGCCCTGCTCTGCCTGTCAGGGCGGGACTTTTGGAGGCTGGCTGCGCTGCTGCAGGAAGATCGTCTGGGGAGCTGCGCCCATGGAGAGGAGTCTTCTGCAGGTGAGTAAATGCTTTTCTTTTCACAGGTAATTATACATTTTTAGTAAAACGCTGCCCGCATTAGGATAATTTTCTGGCGAACGCTGGCCACATACGATTATTTTCTGGTGAACGCTGGCCACATACGATTATTTCCTGGTGAATGCTGGCCACATTACGATTATTTTCTGGTGAACGCTGGCGACATTACGATCATTTTCTGGTGAACGCTGGCCACATTCCGATTATTTTCTGGTGAACGCTGGCCACATTCCGATTATTTTCTGGTGAACGCTGGCCACATTCCGATTATTTCCTGGTGAACGCTGGCCACATTCCGATTATTTTCTGGTGAACGCTGGCCACATTATGATTATTTCCTGGTGAACGCTGGCCACATTATGATTATTTTCTGTTGACCACTGGCCACAGGTTTTGTCGCCTGGAGTGACAAAATGGCTAGAGACGCCCCTGATGTCCAGCATCCTTTTTCCTCTTAAGAGTCCTGTCCAACTCTCCAATTCACCTTTTCCCATTAGCAATAGAGTAGTGTGAGCTTTTCGTCATGTACAGCGCCCTTGTTTCCCTAAAAGTCCTTTATTATGCCGCAATTCACCTTCCCCAATTAGCAACAGAGTAGTGTGGCTTTGCCGTTCTGTTCAGCACCCATGTTTCCATAGGGTCCTTTCCAATGGCGCAATTCTCTTACCCCTATTAGCAATACAGATCAACGCGATAATGTGTTCAGTTGGCTTGCCGTTATATCATTCACACAATTGAAAGTGGAAATACATAAAATGAAAATGGTTTACCACAGTTCAAAAATTAAATCGATAAAAAAAAGCATTGCCGATGATGAATAACAATAAATTATAGCCGGTGCCCACATTTCCTAATGGGCGCCTTGATGCTGCTTTTTGTATTGAAGGCTAATAAAGCACCCTTTTTACTGGAGCAAAGTCCTGGCTTCCCAATGTGGGAATCTATGAGACACACCAGGAGGCCTAGGCTTAGTGACAACAGCTTCAGCACTAAGGTGGGGCTCTGCCGTGCCCCCTATACCAGCCCCCATCCCCTCTTATGTTCCACAAACCAATGAGAGCTCTAATGATTCCTGCTAATGTGCTCTCATGCATTTATGTAAGAGGTGGAAAGCCTGGCAAAGCTCTTTCTCCAGAGCAAAAGTGAAAGTCACATATGAGGTAGGTGTGCAGCTTTGACCAAAGCCCCAGATTTTAAGTTAACCACCTTAGCGGGATGGACGAGCTCAGCTCGTCCATTACCGCCAGAGGGTGCCGCTCAGGCCCTGCTGGGCCGATTTTCATGAAATAAAGAGCAGCACACGCAGCCGGCACTTTGCCAGCCGCGTGTGCTGCCCGATCGCCGCCGCTCTGCGGCGATCCGCCGCGAGCAGCGGCGAAAGAGGGTCCCCCCAGCCGCCTGAGCCCTGCGCAGCCGGAACAAATAGTTCCGGCCAGCGCTAAGGGCTGGATCGGAGGCGGCTGACGTCAGGACGTCGGCTGACGTCCATGACGTCACTCAGAAGCCAAACACGGAAGGCTGCTCATTGCGGCCTTCCGTGTTACTTTTGGCCGCCGGAGGCGATCAGAAGAACGCCTCCGGAGCGCCATCTAGTGGGCTTTCATGCTGAAATAGTTTTTTTTTTATTTAAAAAAAACCCTCATGCAGCCGCCCTGGCGATCTTAATAGAACGCCAGGGTGGTTAAAGAGCCTATGAGGTTACGGTACACAGGTTTAGAGGTCTGTGTACATATTGTAAGTATGACACCAAGTTCATCTCTGAAGTAGGGCTCTACCATGACCCACTCCTATGCCACTCCAACCAATGATAACATTTAATTTCACAGATCTGTAACTCATGCTTGTGCCCTGATAGACATATTTTACTACTAATTATGCAATATGTTACTGTTATTTGGAAAGTAGAGATCAGCTGGTCTTTGGTAGCACTCTGGAGCTGCCACAGTTGACTTCTGGTGGCCTAATGTAATTCCCAGGATCAGATCAAGTAAGGGCTAGTTCACACTGGGTGCTCAGAACGTCGCTAGCCCGCGATCACGTACTGCTCGCGATCACGATTTTAACTTAAATCTTGTGACTCTTGCGCACTTTGTGCTTGTGATTCCGTTCAATAGAACGGGAATCAGAGCGCAATCGCCCCCGAAAAGCTGCATGCAGCGCATTTGCAATTGATCGAAATCACAACCGCTACAGTGTGAATGTATCCATAGGCATGCATTGTAGCCAGCGATCAGTAAAGCGCTCAAGAATCACCCCAATGTGAACCAGCCCTAAGGATTTTTTCAGATGCGGAAAGTTGATCAAGGGGACCTTGATAAAAGGATGCACACAAGAAAGACAGGAGCCCAATAAAGTTTAGTATGTCCTGAATCGTAGATTATTAAACGTTAAGGAAGTACTTACAATTCCAGGCCGCTAACCAGCAACAACCTTCAACTCGAGTCGTGTGGAGAACGCTCATCCCGCACTCAGTATGTGGATGGCTTTTCAATGGGTTGGTCACTCTCTATAGAAAAACTGTAGTCTCGTCCCTCCAATGAAGGGTAACACAGGGGCAAACAGGGAGTTTGAGGTACCTGGTAGTAGCTGAAATAACGTGCAAAAAATATCAATCCAATGGAGCTTGATATAGGCACTTTGAGCTCCATCGGACAAGAAAGAACAGGCTCCTTTGGGCAAAAAAGAACAGGATGAGCACTGTCAAAAGCCCTTAAAAAATGACATCCAACATGCCACTAGTGTGAATTTTACTGAATAAGCAATCAGAAATAGACTTTGAGGGCCGGATGTCCTCTAGTGGGCACTGTGCTCACTGTCCGGCACTGTAGCTAAGAATACCAGAACTGGCAGGTCTGCCACAGAAAGCCTGTGCTTTTTTACAGATAACAGGAGATTTGCCCTGAGCACTTGTGACACATGTGAAAGGATCTAAAAAAGCTATGTATAATGTTATGCTGCCTGTAACATCACTCAGCATGACCAGTTTGGCAGTTTGGTGGTTGGTTGGCAATGGTTTGGGTAGGAATATCCATGAAGTGATGTACAAATCTTTACAGGCTAGACAATGGGGCCTTGACTGCCATTGGGTATCAGAATGTGTGAGTGGCCACTTTATTCTCTATAATCCAATTTTTCCAAAGACACTACACTAGGTCTGGCTCCCCCAGATACAGTGGGATGGGAAAGTTTGGGCAACCTTGTTAATCGTCATGATTTTCCTGTATAAATTGTTGGTTGTCAGGGGCGTTCCTAGGGTCCTTGGAGATCGGGGGCACCTGTGGGCACTAGGTGTGTGTGTGGAAGGGGGCATGGTCATGCAGTGAGTGGGCGTGGCCATGGGTGGGGCCAAACGTACATGAACTTAGCAGCGGTGTAAGCTACAGATAACGGGCCTGCCCATCGAAATACTGGATGGAGTCCCCTGTCCTTTATTTAGATAATTTACAATCAGCATAGGCATAGATCAAAGATGTATACGCACATACAATTTTGACAAGTCACTTATCTATCACAAAGTGGCAACAGCAATTTAAACTAAATACTGTACAAACGGGTTAACACGTACATGAACATTATGGAAAATCCAAGTTGATAAACTGTGATAGGCCTGGATAGTTTAGGTAGCGACAGGTGCCCCCTAGTTAAGGTAACGCCAGGAGTCCCCCAGTTCAGGTAGCGCCAGGAGTCCCCCAGTTCAGGTAGGGACAGGAGCCCCCCAGCTCATTTAGTGACAGGAGCCCCCAGTGTATGTAGTGACAGGAGGCCCCAGTTTAGGTAGTGACAGGCACCCCCCAGTTAGGTAGTGAGTAACAGGGACTGCAGTTAGGTAGTGAGTGACAGGGACCCCTAGTTAGGTAGTGAGTGACAGGGACCCCCAGTTAGATAGGGAGTGACAGCAGGGACCCCCAGTTAGATAGTGAGTGACAGCAGGGACCCCCAGTTAGATAGTGAGTGACAGCAGGGACCCCCAGTTAGATAGTGAGTGACAGCAGGCACCCCCAGTTAGATAGTGACAGCAGGGACCCCCAGTTAGATAGTGAGTGACAGCAGGCACCCCCAGTTAGATAGTGACAGCAGGGACCCCCAGTTAGCTAGTGAGTGACAGCAGGGACCCCCAGTTAGGTAATGAGTGACAGCAGGGACCCCCAGTTAGATAGTGACAACAGGGACCCCCAGTTAGATAGTGAGTGACAGCAGGGACCCCCAGTTAGTGAGTGACAGCAGGGACCCCCAGTTAGGTAGTGAGTGACAGCAGGGGCCCCCAGTTAGGTAGTGAGTGACAGCAGGGACCCCCAGTTAGGTAGTGAGTGACAGCAGGCACCCCCAGTTAGATAGTGAGTGACAGCCGGGACCCCCAGTTAGATAGTGAGTGACAGCAGGGACCCCCAGTTAGATAGTGAGTGACAGCAGGGACCCCCAGTTAGATAGTGACAGCAGGGATCCCCAGTTAGTGAGTGACAGCAGGGACCCCCAGTTAGGTAGTGAGTGACAGCAGGGACCCCCAGTTAGATAGTGACAGCAGGGACCCCCAGTTAAGTAGTGAGTGACAGCAGGGACCCCCGTTAGGTAGTGAGTGATAGGCGCCCCCCGTTAAGTAGTGAGTGACAGGCGCCCCCAGATTAGGTAGTGAGTGACAGGGCCGCCCCCCTGCCCTTAAAATGTAATCGCGGGGGCGGCGGATGCCAGACAGGAGGACAAAGCCACAAAGGCTGTCAGACGGACGCCGACTGGGAGCCCAAATGAAGCGCATGCAGGGGGCGGAGTTACCACGTTCGCTCGCTCCAGCCCCCTGTGGCTGCCTCCACAGTCCACACTATCCCACAACGGCACGCCCCCTGCCAGGTGCTGCTCAGCGACAGAGGCACTTGTGATTGGGCAGGGGGCGGTGCAGGAGAGAACTGAGCCAGTCAGCACCACCCACGACATGGCGGCCACCGTATCGAGCGAACGGCGGCCGCGTTTAACAAAAGATTCGGGGCACCCATGTAGGGCACTCCCCTGAGATCCGTGGCACCCCTGAGGCATATTGGAGGCACGTGCCACCAACAAATAGCGCTAGCGACGCGCCTGTTGTTATGATGAGGAATGTCAATTAAATTTATTATATAGGAGACACACACACAGTGATATTTGAGAAGTGAAATTAAGTTTTACAGAAAGTGTGCAACAATTGTTGAAACATAATTAGGCAGGTGCATAAATTTGGGCATCACACAAAAGAAATTAAATCAATATTTTGTAGATCCTCCTTTTGCAGAAATTACAGCCTCTAAATGCTTCCTGTAGGTTCCAATGAGAGTATGGATTCTGTTTGAAGGTATTTTGGACCATTCCTCTTTACAAAACATCTCAGGTTTGATGGCTACCGAGCATGGACAGCTCTCTAACTCACACCACAGATTTTCAATTATATTCATGCCTGGGGACTGAGATGGCCATTCCAGGACGTTGTACTTGTTCCTCTGCATGAATGCCTTAGTGGATTTTGAGCAGTGTTTAGGGTTGTTGTCTTGTTGAAAGATCCAGCCCCAGCTCAGCTTCAGCTTTGTCACTGATTCCTGGACATTGGTCTCTAGAATCTGCTGATACTGAGTGGAATCCATGCATCCCTCAATTTTGACAAGCTTCACAGTCCCTGCACTAGCCATACAGCCCTACAGCATGATGGAACTACCACCATATTTTACTGTAGGTAGCAGGTGTTTTTATTGGAATGTTGTGTTCTTTTTCCTCCATGCATAACACCCATTGTTATGCCCAAATAACTCAATTTTAGTTCCATCAGTCCACAGCACCTTATTCCAAAATAATGCTGGCATGTCCAAATGTGCCTTAGCATACCTCATGCAGCTCTGTTTGTGCTGTGGGTGGAGAAAAGGCTTCTTCTGCATCACTCTCGCATACAGCATCTCCTTGTGTAAAGTGCACCAAATGGTTGAACAATGCACAGTGAATCCATCTGCAGCAAGATGATGTTGTAGGTCTTTGGTGCTGGTCTGTGGATTGACTCTGACTGTTATCAACATTCGTCGCTTCTGTCTATCCGAAATTTATCTTGGTCTGCCACTTTGAGCCTTCACTTGAACTGAGCCTGTGGTCTTCCATTTCCTCAATATGGTCCTAACTGTGGAAACAGACAGCTGAAATCTCTGAGACAGTTTTCTGTATCCTTCCCCTAAACCATGATGGTGAACAATCTTTGTCTTCAAGTCATTTGAGAGTTGTTTTGAGACCCCCATGTTCAGAGAAAATTAAAAGAAGAGCAAAACTTACAATTGACCCCCTTAAATATTCTCTCTCATAATTGGATTCACCTGTGTATGTAGGTCAGGGGTCACTGAGCTTACCAGACTAATTTGAGTTCCAATAATTAGTTCTAAAGGTTTTGGACTCAATAAAATGACAACCATGCCTAAATGTATGCACCTGCCTAATTTTATTAAAACAATTATTGGGCACTTTCTGTAAATACAATAAACTTAATTTCACTTCTCCAATATCACTGTGTATCTCCTATATGATATATTTAACTGACATTTTTTATCGTAACAACCAACGATTTATACAGGAAAAACATGATGATTAACAAGGTTGCCCAAACTTTTGCATCCCACTGTATTTCCCCTTTTTCACTCATGGCGGAAATTACATCAAGTGAGGGTGTAATACTCACGTTGCCCTGTTGTCCCGGTGTCTTTCGGTACCCGCACGCGCGCGCACTTCCGGCTATGGGTTGTTGCCTGTGGCTGGGGGTGTGCGTGAGGTCGTGCGCGGTTGCGTTGTGTGTCGCGCACGCATGCGCGGGACGCGATGCAGACCGCGCGTAAGGTCACACGCGTGCGCCGGAAATGACGCATGGGAGCGCGAGCGCGCATGCGTCGAAATGGACGCATCCGAACGCGTATGCGCAGGCGCGGAAGTTCTGGCGCCAATTTCGGGTATAAAAGACCTCCCCCAGCCAACGTCCAGTGCTGTTTGTTCTTACAGCTAGTGTGAACGCCTTCTCTGGAA
This sequence comes from Hyperolius riggenbachi, assembly GCF_040937935.1. Classification (NCBI taxonomy): domain Eukaryota; kingdom Metazoa; phylum Chordata; class Amphibia; order Anura; family Hyperoliidae; genus Hyperolius; species Hyperolius riggenbachi. The sequence goes on from NC_090657.1 coordinate 141,305,620, forward strand.
GTACTTGCTCTTGATCCTGTTTCCTGTTGACGACCCGGCTTGTTTGACTCCTCTTGATCTCCACTCCCTTGGCTTGACCCTGCTTGTCCCGGATTACTCTGTCTGCTGCCTGCCTCGACCTCGGCCTGTACCCCGGATTACTCTGTCTGCTGCCTGCCCCGACCTCGGCCTGTACACCGGATTACCCTGTCTGCTGTCTGCCTCGACCTCGGCCTGATTACTCTGTTTACCAGACTACCTCATCATCTCCACAGTGTGGTATCAGTTCTCTCAACCACTAGTGAGGCTATCCCAGTTTGCGACCTGGTGGGCACTAGGCTGCGAAATCCAGGGCGACCCCCTTGGGTCGTTACTGGCGAAGACCCGTGGTCACTTAGATTCCGCATCTGGGCAACACCTCATTCCTAGTGGAAGGGTCAACTGGTCTCTGGACTTTCTCCATCTCAGCCACTCAGCTTAACAGAGGGAATGTTTATTTCAGACTTTAAATAGCACACATTTGCCAATTTAAATAATGCCTAAGTATCTTCTTACAGACCAGTGTGCCTATTTCCAAAACTAATATCAGCTCACTTATACTTTTTTCTCCAAAACCCTTTTGCTATTCCAGGTTATGAGGCGATAAAATAAGCTAAGGTTCAACCTTCTACTTTGGAGTGGTATGTAAATAAAACCACATGTAGAGAGGGAAGATGATAGGTTTTCTGACCTGCTCTTACAGGAGCTATGCAAGCTGTACTTTAGTGCTGCATAGCTCATGTCTGAAGCACATTTCAGACAAGAAGTGTGGAATCAAAATACAACAATTACATGCAATAAAAACCTAGTGGATTCCAACCTGGTCATACTATAGCCTGGGTATACACTCAAGATCATTTGGTGATCTCGAGTCGCTAATTCAGTTCCCATACATCAAAAAGAGACGAATTATGACCTTGAGTATTATGTGTGTTTCATTGGATCGCAAAATACATGCTGAAAAATTGATTTTAGCAAAAGTCAGCTCATCTCAATTACTGAACATAACAAATAAACCAACAGCCATAGAAAATCACTACATATTCTCTTTAAAGACAGAGGATAACCTCAAGACATTGGAGGAACAAAAGCCACAAGGCAGTAAAAACTGAGAATTTAATGACAGAACTGAGATAAAACCCATAATCATGTCACAACAGCACTAAGAGAAGAAATGTTCAGGGAAAAAAAGTCAAATCTTTTATGAAAAGAAAAATAGCAATGGAGGGAGAATCAAAAATGAAAGCAAACAACATGAACCGGGATTAATAAAGGAGGAAAGTCAGCCGGCATCCAATACATGTGATTATTCTGCATGGGTTAAATGCTAGCCATTCGTGTATTAAGGCTTCTAAGGAAGGACTTGTCCCATGGCTCTAATTGCCTGCCTCTGTTCGCGTGGTCTGCAAGAGGTAATGAACTTGGGGCTGTAGAAATGAACCAAGGCCCCTTGCTGTCTACTGTTTAGAGGGAATAAATGCTAATTAGCCAGGATTGAAGAGGCGCAGGCAGGGGAGGGGGAGGTTGAGAGATTTGTTTTCCTGCGTCTTTGGGAAATACCAGATCATTAATTTACTTTATGATTAGTGTAAAGGGATTGACACACTAACCTCTTTTCATATGATCCCATAGGGATACGTGGGTGAGAGGCAGCGTTCGATCCTCATTTGAACACTTGCAGTACCGCTTACCTCTTTTAATGCTGAACGGCAGGCAGGCGCCAACACTTTAAACACACATCATAGATTGTGTGTTTATTAAAGAAAACCTGTCACAAAGGAAATGGTGTGTATTTGCTGTCTTTCAGTATTATTATTTTTTTATTAACAGTAGGGTATTGTACCGTGTTAGCCATCAGTAAAAGCAAGAAGTTTTAAATCAGGATGATACCATTTATTGGCTAACTACAAATGAATAAAAATAAACAAGCTTTCGGCCTTGCAGCCTTCGTCAGGTTTACATCCTGTTAGTTTGCAAGCTGGTGGTACAGACAGCTTATATACATGCAACATCAAAAGGGAAAACAGATATTTTTATCAAGCATAAATACGTCATTAAGATGCCTTAATACAAACAGACCATCTAAATGGGGTAAGATAAGGATCCTTGTTTACTTCATTGCTCACAGACCTGGTATTAGTATTGACCCAGAGGTATCGTAAATTCTTAGTTCACAAGTTCAGCTAGAGTGGCTGAGACAGTTCATATATCATCAATCTCATACCAATATAGAAAGTTGTTGTCCTTATTCAAACCCTTCTGCACAGCTTTGAACCAATTTATAAATTTTGTTTCTGCTATTAATCGGTCATTTAACGTTTTGAAGCCGCCCTTCAGGGCAGTGACACGAAGATCATCCATGCTGTGTCCGTTGGACCGAAAGTGTGTAGCAACTGGGAGTCCATATTTGGTATCATTAATAGTGTGCCTGTGTCCATTCATACGTTTGCGCAGTGTTTGTCCAGTTTCTCCCACGTACATAACATTGGGGCATTTAGCACACATGATCAGATATACCAGATTGGTGGACCCACAGGAAAATTTACCTTGTACTCTGTACTCCTGTTGTGAACCTGGTATCGTTACTCTGTCAGTGGAGTAAATGTGTCTGCAGGTCCCACATATTTTTTGTCGGCAGGGTGATGTTCCGTTTTGTTGAGGCCTATTCAAAGAGCTCCTGACAATCATCTGTTTTAGATTGTGTGGTTGCCGATATGACAAGAGTGGAGGTTTAGGGAATATTGTTCTCAGTCTGTGATCCTTGTGTAAAATGCCACTCTAGCTGAACTTGTGAACTAAGAATTTACGATACCTCTGGGTCAATACTAATACCAGGTCTGTGAGCAATGAAGTAAACAAGGATCCTTATCTTACCCTATTTAGATGGTCTGTTTGTATTAAGGCATCTTAATGACGTATTTATGCTTGAAAAGAATATCTGTTTTCCCTTTTGATGTTGCATGTATATAAGCTGTCTGTACCACCAGCTTGCAAACTAACAGGATGTAAACCTGACGAAGGCTGCAAGGCCGAAAGCTTGTTTATTCTTATTCATTTGTAGTTAGCCAATAAATGGTATCATCCTGATTTAAAACTTCTTTTTTTATTAACTTAACTGTCCCTTTAGGGCCCTTTTCCACTAGCAATCGCAATCACTAGCAATTTGCGATTTTGCGATTCAGCAATCGCAATCACTCTAGTGGAAAAGGGAGGGGCTCACAATCTATTCCCTACCATAGTCATATGTCTATGTATTAATCATGTAGTGCATGTATCATAGTCTAGGACCAATTTAGGGGGAAGCTAATTAACTTATTTGTATGTTTTTGGGATGTGATTGGAAACTAAAGTGCCTGGAGGAAACCCACACAGACACGGGGAGAACATATAAAGTCCTTGCAGATGTTGACCTGGCTGGGATTCAAACCAGGGACCCAGTACTGCAAGGCGAGAGCGCTAACCACTGCGCCACCGTGCTGCCTGTATTGTGGTTAGCATTCTTGCCTTGCAACCAGAGCCATATCATCCACACGGCAGACCTAGGCAGTTGTTTAGGGCATGTAGAGAGTCTAGGGGCCTGACAGATGCTAGCCGACCCCCACCAAATCTTACTAAAAAAGCCAGCTGACCATCAGCGGTTGGCAAAAACTGCTACCTTGCCTAGGGCCACTTTTCATCTTAATCCTTTTCTGCTTGCACCTTGGCTATGACACTGTTATTTATATAGTGTCAACATCTTCCATAGCACTGTAAATAATACCAAATAAATATTGGTAAGCTAGGAGATGATCCCTGCCCTTGGGTGGTTACGATGTAGAGGATAGTGAGTTGGAGACACTAGGGAAGGAGAAAAAGGAGTTGGCAGATGAGGCGGTGAACCAGTGCTACCTATAGCAAAATACATGCTTGCAATATTTGAAGAGGTGTGTTTTGAGACTAAATTTTGAAGGTTTCCAGGCTCAGAGCATGATGGTTAGGCAGTAGGAGGACATTCAAAAAGAGAGTAGATGCTTGTGAGAAATCCTGGAAGTGATTTTCAATAATTTTTATTGGAATTTTTTCAAAAATTAAACATATGTCACAGACATATTATATGTATAAAAACAACACTGTATACATAAAACATACTTTGTTTAACAGATATATGAATAAAAGAAAGAAGGACCTGTACACCTGACCTTTTATATCACATAATGATCTTAAAATATAAACACATATTTATTCACAAACATCTGTTGGTCTTTTTATTTCTATATTTATACACCTTAGACGTAGAACTCCACTGGATATTCACCAAAGTTTAATAACTGATTCTTACAGCATTTGCTCACTAATTTTACTAAAATTACTAAAAAAAAAAAAAAAAAAAAATCCCATATGCGTAAGAACCTATTCCCAATACCCATCACACGCGTACAATACGCGCATAATTACGCATTAATATACGCATCAAATATGCATCATAATACGCATCTAATACGCATTCCCTCAAAAAAACGCATCTAAACTTGCTTAATGCGTCTGAACGCAAACCGCGCCAAACGCATATAAATGCACATTGAGCGCGTATTAACGCAAACGCAAAATGCGTAAGTTTTGCGAAAATTACGCGAAAAATCACCAATTAATGTATCAATTAACAAAAATAACGCATATGAGATCAGAATATCACAAATTTTTGCCAAGTCACAAACAAGAGATTCATATTCCTGTCTGTGCAATGCCAAGCGGAAATTCTGCATACTAACTACCTATCTACCCATTATAATTTGACTTCTATAATAACCTAATATGTCTAAAGGACCTCAGTGAGTGTCCAATTATATTTCAAGAAACTCCAAAGTCGCATTGTAGGCAGCTCAACCTCTGGAGAATGGGGGCACTTAAGCCACCCTACAGAGACTCCAGAGTGCGCCACCTCGATAGTTGTCAATACCTTACTTAATCTGTATTACACTTCACTTAAGGTCCTTAATTTAAAATCCTTATTATTGAGTAACCAACAAATACTAATAGACAAATAAGTGTCTAACCCAGGGGTCTGCAACCTTTAACCATCTTAGCGGTATGGACGAGCTCAGCTCGTCCATCACCGCCGATGGCTGCCGCTCAGGCCCTGCTGGGCCGATTTTGTTCAAATAAAGAGCAGCACACGCAGCCGGCACTTTGCCAGCCGCGTGTGCTGCCCGATCGCCGCCGCTCTGCGGCGATTCGCCACGAGCAGCGGCGAAAGAGGGTCCCCCCAGCCGCCTGAGCCCAGCGTAGCCGGAACAAAAAGTTCCGGCCAGCGCTAAGGGCTGGATCGGAGGCGGCTGACGTCAGGACGTCGGCTGACGTCCATGACGTCACTCCGCTCGTCGCTATGGCGACAATCTAAACAAAACAAGGAAGGCCGCTCATTGCGGCCTTCCTTGTTTATTCTGGGCGCCGGAGGCGATCGGAAGAACGCCTCCGGAGCGCCCTCTAGTGGGCTTTCATGCAGCCAACTTTCAGTTGGCTGCATGAAATAGTTTTTTTTTAATTTAAAAAAAACCCTCCCGCAGCCGCCCTGGCGATCTTAATAGAACGCCAGGGTGGTTAAGACATAAAGAGCCACTTGGACCCGTTTCCGAAAAGAGAAAAAAACTGGGAGCCGCAAAACCATTATAAAATAAATCTAACACTGCATATATTGTTTCTTACCTTACTGCTACATACAGGATCAGATATGACCCCAATATGCACAAATCTTTAGCAGATATGACCCCAATATGCACAAATTGTTAGCAGATATGACCCCAATATGCACAAATCATTAGCAGATATGACCCCAGTATGCACAAATCATTAGCAGATATGACCCCAGTATGCACAAATCATTAGCAGATATGACCCCAATATGCACAAATTGTTAGCAGATATGACCCCAATATGCACAAATCATTAGCAGATATGACCCCAATATGCACAAATTATTAGCAGATATGACCCCAATATGCACAAATCGTTAGCAGATATGACCCCAATATGCACAAATTGTTAGCAGATATGACCCCAATATGCACAAATCGTTAGCAGATATGACCCCAATATGCACAAATCGTTAGCAGATATGACCCCAATATGCACAAATCGTTAGCAGATATGACCCCAATATGCACAAATCGTTAGCAGATATGACCCCAATATGCACAAATTGTTAGCAGATATGACCCCAATATGCACAAATCGTTAGCAGATATGACCCCAATATGCACAAATTGTTAGCAGATATGACTCCAATATGCACAAATCGTTAGCAGATATGACCCCAATATGCACAAATTGTTAGCAGATATGACCCCAATATGCACAAATCGTTAGCAGATATGACCCCAATATGCACAAATCGTTAGCAGATATGACCCCAATATGCACAAATTGTTAGCAGATATGACTCCAATATGCACAAATCGTTAGCAGATATGACCCCAATATGCACAAATCGTTAGCAGATATGACCCCAATATGCACAAATTGTTAGCAGATATGACCCCAATATGCACAATCCTTCAGCAGATCTGACCCCAATATGCACAATCCTTCAGCAGATATGAAAAGAAAAACCCATTTACTCACCTAGTCAGAAGACCTCCTGTCACGATCTCCTCCTGTCCCGGCCTCCGCTCCCGACCTCCTTGTGGCGCGCAACTCCCACGATCCTCTTCCTTCCCGACGCCACGTCCTGCCTGCATTACACTGCAGGGCTACGGGAAAATGGCCGCCCTAAGCCCTGCACTGCACTGGTCCGGCGGCCTCTCTTATAGGCTGCCGACCAGCGGCAGCACACGTCACACGCGCGCCGCAGCCAATGACACACACTACCTGAGCCGCGGCAAAGGTGAAAAAGAGCCGCATGCGGCTCTGGAGCCGCGGGTTGCCTACCCCTGGTCTAACCCATAGTATTATAGTTCCAATATAGCTAACTAGTTAATCTAAATAAACTAAACTAAATTAAATTAAACTAAACTAAGCTAGACTAAACTAATTCTCTGCCTGAGCTGCCTTGCCTCTCAGCTCAATCTTTCAAAATTGTTTCCTATATAGAACCATGCACATATTTAAAAAATGCAGTGTTACATTGTTTGAGTCATAACTATCCAATATGTATATATATATGTATACATAACTAGGTATATCTAATGTCATCTCCAAGTACAATATATCTAGTGCATATGAACAAATTACAGCGAGAGGGGATCTTCCTATTTAAATATCCAAGAGTCTAGATTCTTTAAATACTGTAGGCCATAAATATACTCTTCTCTGAAATGCCTGAATGCTTCCGCATGTAATTGCCCAGGATTTTTCAGCAACTAGATTCTGATCCACCTTCTTTAAAATCTCCTCTAAGGTTGGGGCATATTGCGACTTCCAATTTTCCGCAATTAAATTTTTCATAACAATACATATATGATTAAAGATAAACCTCTCACCTGTTGGCATATCAGCCGTCTTCAGATGAAGTAATGCCATGTCAGGAGTGATCTTAGAAAGAGAAAAAGGTAATTTCTTTAAGAAGGTCTCAATGTCTCCCCATATTTTGGACACCACTGGACAGGACCAAAAGACATGAGTGTACCTGTATTTTTGCAATTCCTCCAGCACATAGGTGTAGTATTAGTATCGAATTTAGCTATCTTATCCGGTGTAAGATACCAGTGCCACAATAATTTTAAATAGACGTCATAATGCGTCACACAATGAGTAGTTTTCCTGAGAGAGCTATAAGCCCTCTCCAAGTCCTCAATCCCACTATCTTCTTGTAGGAGCTCCTGCCATCTCCCAAGCTGCCATTTAGGGGCTTCAGCCAAGAGAGTTCTGTAGAAAATTGAAATGCCTTTTTGCCTATAATTCTGTTCTTCCATAAGTTTTTTAATCTGTGGTAAATAAAAAATAGGCTGAGGGGAGTGTTTATCTAAAAATCTCCTAATCCTGTAATATTTAAACTTATCCTCTTCTGGTATATGAAATAAAGATACTAAGTCCTCAAATGGCCTTAGTTTGCCTTCTACTAACAAGTCATCTATTTTTGTTATACCTTTTCCTATCCAATTTTCCAATGAAAAATTACTTAATGCCAATGATAAGTTAACTAATGGGATATCTACCATTATGGCCAGGGGGTCTTTACTACTAGTTGTAATTAATTCTTTCCATATTCTAATCATATTGGCAGTTATGGGGTTGGAAATTTTTAAGGGAATCTTCCAATTAAATCTAGATTCAAGATAAGAAATCATATTATCCGCAGGCAACTGATCTTCCTCTATTTTTACCCATTGTTTAGAATAATCCTTGTACCATATTGGTCTTGACTGTTCCAAAATACAAGCCTTATAATATTTCTCTAGATCAGGTACTCCTAATCCTAGGTTGGTGGAATGTGTTGTGAGTAGTTTATTTGAGAATCTAGATCTCTTATTCATTAATACAAATTTATTAATCATTCTTTGAGTTATAGTAAAGAACTTTTGGGGAATTTTGATTGGTACATTTCTGAAACGGTATAATAATTGGGGAAGAATTAACATCTTGAATGCTGCTGATCTACCTAGCCAAGAAAATTCAAATTTAGATAAGTTTTCCAAATGGTTTTTTAATTTATTTATCCAAGGCTCAAAATTTTCCCTATATAATCTCTCTATGGTGGGAGTTAGATGTATTCCCAGAAATTTAATAGAATTGACATCCCAGGAGTATGTGCAGGAGCTCTTTAGTTCTTCCATCATTTTGGGTGGGACATTACAAGGCATAACCGTAGTTTTACTATTGTTGATTTTGTATTGTGAAACTAGGGAGAAATTATCTAACTCCATCTGAACACTAGACAATGACAATACAGGTTTTTGTATACACAGCAAGATATCATCTGCAAACAAGCTTAGCTTTGACTCAAAGTCACTTAATTGAATACCTTGTATGTTCTTATTGTTCCTTATCCTCTGTGCCAGTGGTTCCAATGATAAAATGTAAATAAGGGGAGACAATGGACATCCCTGCCTTGTTCCATTACTGATATTAAATGGGAGAAATCCTGGAAGTGGAAGTGACCAAGGAGGAGGTGACCAAGCTAGAGGTGAAGAAGGTCTCCTGGGCGGAGCTTAGGTTTCGGTGGGATGGTATATAGCGATAAATGAGAAAATGTAAGGAGTTGATAACTTATGTGGAGCTTTAGATGATAGCCTGCCCATCATGCTTTGAGCCTGGAAAGCTTCAAATGCACTCTCAAAACGAACCTGTTCAGACAAGCCTATCTGAATGGAGATTGTATGTTTTCCCTGTCTCTGTGAGTTTCCTCCAAGTAATCCAGTTTTCCCCCACATCCCAGAAACATACAAATAATAATTCAATTGGTATTTTCATGGATGGGACACTAAGTCCTTGTTTCCACTTGCGCATTACATTGTGTTTTTTGTACTAATGGGAACTACAATAAGGAAAATATCACCAAGGGGTGCACTGTGATGATGGGCGTACTATGGGAGGAGCACAATAAGGAATGTATGCCTGTGAAGTGTGCTAAAATGAAGTACTATATTACTTCTATACTTACAAGAGCATGATAATGGGAGGGAATATGCTGACCTCAAACCAACAAACGTTGATTCGGGTAATACCTTTCTTGAAAGAACTTAATCAGAAGCAATGTACAAGATTGCAATCATCAACTATATCAGCGCAACCAAATACAAGTCCAAAATAAAAGGAAAAGCAGCTAAAGTCCAACACTCCAGTACAGCGTCTTCACAAAATACAATCAAACCTTCAACGCTATTTTCAATATTTACACCACCAAGTAGCACCAAGATGCGCTTACCGGATTCTTAGGACCTTAATTACAGGGTCCTAGATAAAGCCTCATCAGACCAGCAGATGGTTTCCTCCCTGCCAATCTCCACACATAAGGTTGTCAGATGTTATCTCAAGCGGTCAGATCCACCAAAGCTCACAATGTGCATAAAAAAAAATACATAAAAGGCTCATCTAAGCGTATCAATCTTTAAATGCTGTCCTGGTATTGATACGCTTGTACATCGTTTGGGTCCCTGTCACAAGGGCCCTTATGTGAGTAACGTTTTTAACACTGTTTTTATCTTTGGAAAATAAACAGCATTTAAAGATTGATACGCTTAGATGAGCCTTTTATGTATTTTTTCTTATGCACATGTGCCACATCCTAACCTTATTCCCTGCCTTGTGCCGAACCCTAACCTCCCCACTCCCTGATGCAGAATACTGCTCTTAATGCCTTACTTACCCTTTCCCATCTACAGCAGTAGATTCAACCTAAAAAGCTAATGTTAATTTATTTGCCTGACCTTTCACCTTTCTGTAATCCACACACTTGAAATAATCCCTGACCCTAATCTCACAGTATACTATTAATCCTATCCAAACCAGGTCACTTTCCCTAATTGTTAAACTATACCTAATTCTAAATGTATAAGTAAAGCATCAAAAAAGAGAATTGGCTCTTGGGTGCATAAGAAACTACAGAAATGCTAAATGTAATGTGGCACATTCAGAGACTTTATCAATAACCACTCCCCATAGCCTAAATTTAATAAACTAATTTCAGTAAAACCCAGAGAGCTGAGTTTTACTTATCAATCTGCATCGAAACTGGCAACAGAAGTATTGGGCACTAAAAAATGAAGTACTGACGATTTAATGGGGAGCCGACCTCACCGGCTTTGCTTTAGTGCCCCTTGTCAGGAACCGGCCGGCGGCACGCCTGCGTATACGGTTCCCGACTGCGGGTTTGTCGAGATCGAGAGGGGAAGCAGCCTTAGTCAAGCTAAAACAAGGCTGGGACCCCTCAGAACACCTCTCACTGCCACCACTAGCGGTTCGCTAGACACTTCCACTCTGCTGTCGAGTCCTCAGCGCGCACTCCGCGTTTTTGTATTCGGGTCAGCTTTGCGCTTAGGCCGAATACGGGAACGCCACGCACACACACACACACACACACACACAGTTGCAATCTTACACTGTAGTGAAGCAAAACCACTAACAGTCGTTCCGAACGATACTGTTAGCCACTCTGCTGTCGCTACTCGCACTGGCGTTTTTCGTACGTTGGGTCAGCTGCGCGCTTTAGGCCAACGTATGACAAACGCCCACACACACAATGCAATTACAATTTCATATGGTAGTGTTGCTCAAGCATACAATTAGGCACGGACTTATACACACTTCAATCTCTTCTAGGCTATGAGTGTTAGTTTAGTACGGCAGAAGTCAAGCTTATTAAATAATAATTTAATATTCCAGGGAAAAAGGTGGAACAATGCAGAACAGAATATATACAAAAGATTACAAAAACAAAGTAAAAGTTACAAGGATAAAAGTACAAAAATACACACAAAGCGATTTTGCTTACCAAAATAAACGGGGAAATAAACGTACCAGCGAATCGATCTGGCTTTGTTGCTGAAGTACGCACTTCTGGTCAGGAACCAGGTTAGTTCTAGCCGTGTGTGCTACCTCCAAGAACTACAAGTTGTGGTTATCCTAGCTGCTGTTTTATACTGTGAGATACGCCTGGAGGCTGCAACTTCCTTGGGGAGGGGAGGAACTAGTTTTTAATTAAATCTCAGACATATTCCATTTCCAGGTAAAAGTCTATACATCAAAAGATTGTGAAGTGAGGATTTCAACTCCAGGTGGAAACTTGATTAAGGCTTTTTCCTGTCTCCGTTTTTAAAGTCTGCAGAGATTTCCACCCCCTTCCCATAGATGTGATTTACAGGGTATAGTTTGCACCTCCACCAATAATTCAATTTCCTCACAATGAAATAGTGTTTAACACACATGTCAACTTTTGGTGCAGCGACTCTTCCTGACTTAGTCTAGAGTTCTTCACTCCTCAACAGAAGTGTAAATGTTTCAAGTGTCAAGGACTTCAACACTTCAGCTCTGCCATTGTCTGATTACCCAAGCTCTATTCACTGAAGTCCTCTTTAGATGCAAATGTAGGTCTAGTGACCCACCCACACAATCACATATCTACACCTTTGACATACCACAGCAGATATAAAAATGGGAAAATGAAAATATATTACTGTATTATCCTAAACCGCATCAGCACCCCAATATATTCCTGACACACCCCCTCTTCCAGATGGCGCCGGCAGATGATTCTAACGAATCATCCTGCCAAAGCCGACACTGATGGCCGGGCCTGGGGGGGGGTAACTCCTTAGCTCCAAGCTACAGGACTGGAAAGCTAGGTCAGGTTGCTGCAATGTGTCGTTGCCCCTGGCAACCTGACGTAACCAACCAGGGGAATGCGAGTCAGTGACCACCGTTAATTCGCGACCATAGAGACAGTGCTGCAGCTGGGGAAGGGTTCCAACCGTCGCTACACGCACTTTCTCTATAGTGGCAGGAGCTATCTCTCGGTCCCTTTGGGGAACGATTATCTGCTGGTCTGCCTCTTCCCCTTTGGACAGCTCCGAGGGAATAACTTCCCAGAACCCTCTTAGCCCGCCCCTCCCAGCTGGTGACCTGCTGGCTAGCCCCCTGAGCTCTTCCAGGCTGCTGTCAAATCGAACAGCCCCAGAGAGCTCAGTGCTGCCTGTCACACATTTCAGGAAGGCTGCAGATGGAGAGGCTCCTGGGCCCTCCGGGCCAGGTTCCGAAGTGGATGTTGCTGACCCCGCAACATTTGTCACTTCAGTGGACAGTCCCTCTGTTGTAGACTCGCTAGTGCTGCGGGTTACTACGGCAGCTGAGGGAGCGCCCACCTTACACATATCATAAACCACATCACCTTTGGTCTTGAAACCATCTGAAGGGGAAAGATCTGGCCTGGTGCCATCTGCCCCTTCAGTGGACAGTTCACCTGCTGCAGCCCAGCGACCACTGCTGGTTACTCCTGCAGCGGACAGAGTGTCCACAGGACAAGCATCATTATGTAGCACAACACATATGATATCAACATTATCCGTCTTATACATATTGACATTTAGAACATCACATAAAACCTCCACATTTTCGGTATCATTACACACATTGCTACTCAGCACTTCACAAGTATCATCAACAGTTCCTGCATCGATCGCCTCAATAGTCTGTGTGTCATCATCAGTTTCTGCATTCTCTGTATCCACAGGTTCCACTCCAGGCCTAGGCACTGGAGACTCACTAGGGCTGGCTCCTAGTATACAGTCCATAGCCCCGGGAGGCCCACCAGCACCCCCCCCCCCCCTTGCACAGAGTTATCACACAGTATGTAAAAGAACAAGGGAAGAGGTCACCAAGGCCGCAATTAACCTATCATATACTCTAATAACTTAACTCCAAACCTAGATGTATCATTGATATGAAAAGATCTTAATATAAATTCTCACATGCACCATGTCAGCAAGGATAAATAGCAAAAGTATAGAGAGCAACTGACTCTTGGGTGCATGCCAGAATATTTTTAATGTAGAAATACTATACAAAAACACACATATCTTATAACAAATATATATATAACATATACAAAAACCATGGACTATGCTAAAAATAGGGACACTAAAACCCTACAAAAAGCCATCTCCCTAACACCCACAACTAAATCTCATAGAGGCTGCAATCCTCCAGAGATACACCAGGATAGGTCCGAACCATCTTATATATGCACGACTCAGTACTATAGGCTCCCCAGCTGGAAGAAAAAGAGTCAAATTGAATTTATCCCTGTATGGCTACAAATAATATTGGTGTTGTGACAAATCACAAGCCAAAGAGTACATGCATCCAGCTTCTCGTGTTTCAATTGGACTCCATAACTCTCCATACAGTGCCTGTGATTTTTTTGTATATATATATATATATATATATAGTTGCCAAGAAATGTCAGTCAAAATGGACTCAATCGCAGTCACATGCAACACCTATGAACATTAGCAGGTTAATCACACAGTACCTTGCACGAGTCCTGAACTTCTGCTGGGGAGGCGGGCTCCACGGGGGTTGGATTAGGCTCATACCGGGCTACTAACCGTCCCAGGTCAGTACCCAGCAAAACGTTGGTGAGGATGTTGTCAGTTACCCCAACTTCCTTCATTCCGCTGCCGGCCCCCCAATCCAGGTGGACCAAGGCGGTGGGTATTGCAGGGGTGACACCCCCAACTCCTCTGACAGCAATCATTTTCCCAGGTATGTACTGCTCCGGGTTCACAAGCTGGGGATGTATGAGAGTCACTTCTGCTCCAGTGTCTCTCAGCCCAGTGGCAATTGTACCCCCAACCGTGACAAGCTGCAGATTCTCTGCATAGCCAGTGGCATTCCTGGTAGCACACAAAGCTGTTGGGACTTCACTGGGGTTTGAGGCCTCACTGGATTTTGGGGCCTCCTTCTTCCTCTCTGGGCAAGTCGTGCTGATATGACCCACCCTGTCACATACAAAGCATTTCCGAGTGTCAGTGGTCGTTAGCCGGAATCCAGGAGACAGCGGTGCTTGCCTCCTCTGGGTGCTGGGTGACACAGGTTTAGCAATCTGTTCTCCCCGCCAGCTGGGAGTAGTAGTCCTCCGGGACTCGGGTGCTCTATGGGCGGTGTAGGAATCGGCCATTTCCGCAGCCTCATCCACTGTCTTTGGTTCTCGATCCAGCACAAACAGCCGGACCTCAACAGGACTGGTGTGTAGGAACTGGTCTTTTATCATCAGCTCCTGCAGGGCGTCCAAGGTTTTGACTGACAGTCCTTTTAACCACTGCTGGAAGGCAGTGCGCAGGTTGCACGCATGATCCAGGTAACTGCCATTAGGACCTCGCTGCACTGTCCTGAAACGTTTTCGATACACCTCTGGCGTGAGGTGGTATCGTGCAATGATGGCTTTCTTAATTTCCTCAAAGTCTGTTTCTTCCTCCTGGGGGAGACTCACAAACGCCTCCAGGGCCTTGCCTCTCAGCCCTGGTGTGAGGTATCTTGCTCACTGCTCACGGGGCACCCCATACTGCCGACAAGTCCTTTCAAACCCCTGTAGGAAAGTGTCTATGTCAGAGTCCTTGTCCATAGCGGGGAACTTATCCAGGGGGATTCTGTGGACTCGCTCACCTTCGCGCTCTGCGGGTCCAGCAGACCGGTTCTGCTGCTGAAGTTTAGCCAGCTCCAGCTGGTGTTGCCGTTCAGGTCTTTCCCTCTCGGCCTGGAGTCGCTGTGCAGCTTGTTCCCGCTCGGCTTGGTGTCGCCGTTCAGCACTTTCCCTCTCGGCCTGGTGTCGCCGTTCAGCTCTTCCCTCCTCTGCCTGTCGGTGCAGTAGGATCAGCTTTAGGCACAGTTCAGGATCAGCCGAGTTCAGTAGCTGTAGATCAGCTTCCAGAGATGGCATCTCCGTGTTCGGTGGATCATCCAGGACATCGTCTCCACTCGCATTCTGTGGCGGGAGCGATTCCTCCTCTGGCGTGTTGTGAGCTGCATCCGCTGACGTTGAAGCACGGGCTCGCTCTGCCTCATCATACTCCTCGAGCGCACGAACTAACTGCTCCTTAGTCTGGCCGCTCACCGTCTCGATGCCTTTGTGCTCACACAGGTTGAGTAGTATCTCTTTGTTTTGCCTTGCATAGCTGGATGCTTTCTGAGCCATCGTGTTGCAAAAATAAAAAGAAAGAAAAGAAAAAGAAAAGGGGGGAAGGGAAGCAAAATGCCAAGTGTGTATCTTTGAACAAAAAAAACGTATATAGATTCTACACTGAGAAGACTCCTGTAGGCTAGTTGCTTCTAGCAAGCTTCCAGCCTCTAGTACTCAGAATAGCGAGCTAAACTGCGTACTAATGTACTAAACGATCCCACCACTGCCAGCCAATTATGTCAGGAACCGGCACGCCTGCGTATACGGTTCCCGACTGCGGGTTTGACCAGATCGAGAGGGGAAGCAGCCTTAGTCAAGCTAAAACAAGGCTGGGACCCCTCAGAACACCTCTCACTGCCACCACTAGCGGTTCGCTAGACACTTCCACTCTGCTGTCGAGTCCTCAGCGCGCACTCCGCGTTTTCGTATTCGGGTCAGCTTTGCGCTTAGGCCGAATATGGGAACGCCACGCACCCACACACACACACACAGTTGCAATCTTACACTGTAGTGAAGCAAAACCACTAACAGTCATTCCGAACGATACTGTTAGCCACTCTGCTGTCGCTACTCGCACTGGCGTTTTTCGTACGTTGGGTCAGCTGCGCGCTTTAGGCCAACGTATGACAAACGCCCACACACACAATGCAATTACAATTTCATATGGTAGTGTTGCTCAAGCATACAATTAGGCACGGACTTATACACACTTCAATCTCTTCTAGGCTATGAGTGTTAGTTTAGTACAGCAGAAGTCAAGCTTATTAAATAATAATTTAATATTCCAGGGAAAAAGGTGGAACAATGCAGAACAGAATATATACAAAAGATTACAAAAACAAAGTAAAAGTTACAAGGATAAAAGTACAAAAATACACACACAGCGATTTTGCTTACCAAAATAAACGGGGAGATAAACGTACCAGCGAATCGATCTGGCGTTGTTGCGGGAGTATGCACTTCTGGTCAGGAACCAGGTTATTTCTAGCCGTGTGTGCTACCTCCAAGAACTACAAGTTGTGGTTATCCTAGCTGCTGTTTTATACTGTGAGATACGCCTGGAGGCTGCAACTTCCTTGGGGAGGGGAGGAACTAGTTTTTAATTAAATCTCAGACATATTCCATTTCCAGGTAAAAGTCTATACATCAAAAGATTGTGAAGTGAGGCTTTCAACTCCAGGTGGAAACTTGATTAAGGCTTTTTCCTGTCTCAGTTTTTAAAGTCTGCAGAGATTTCCACCCCCTTCCCATAGATGTGATTTACAGGGTATAGTTTGCACCTCCACCAATAATTCAATTTCCTCACACTGAAATAGTGTTTAACACACATGTCAACTTTTGGTGCAGCGACTCTTCCTGACTTAGTCTACAGTTCTTCACTTCCTCAACAGAAGTGTAAATGTTTCAAGTGTCAAGGACTTCAACACTTCACTTCTGCCATTGTCTGATTACCCAAGCTCTATTCACTGAAGTCCTCTTTAGATGCAAATGTAGGTCTAGTGACCCACCCACACAATCACATGAACAGTCCATGAATCTAGCCTGCATATCTACACCTTTGACATACCACAGCAGATATAAAAATGGGAAAATGAAAATATATTACTGTATTATCCTTAACAGCATCAGCACCCCAATATATTCCTGACACCCCTATGTTTGAATTGTGTATCTGTGTTATGCTGCTTCATATCTATCTCTAGACTTCTCTCTTTGTTTATCACTGTTGTGCATATTTCCATTCATGCATTGGAGACACCATTTGCGAGTGCTAAGAGTCATATGCAGACCATATGTTGGGTCTTTTTTGGCTACAAAGTGAAGGATTTTTATCTGCCACACTTCACTCCTACAGAAGGAGAGAAAACCGAAGACTTGCCATAAAATAATCATGCCAGGCTCCACTGCAAGCCGTGCCAGCCTCCCGAGGATGTGGGCATGCCAGATTGTTTATTTGTACACACAGCAATGCACAGTGTCAGCTTCTCTACAACAGCGCCATGCCACCCATGCACATGGGTACACAGCACTGCCATGCCAGGGACGTCAAAATAAAGGCATGCCAAGCCAACGCCGTCAAGGAGTTAATGCTAATAAATGAAAAGGCAAAGCTCTCCTTTAAAATTCCCATTGCCTTATCCATATATTGATGCGATGAGAAAAGTACTGTCAGAAATATTGACGTTAAAACGGCTGTTATTGTGTCAGTGAAGAGAGCGAGAGGAAACTGATTAGCAGTAAATTAGTTTGCAGACAGGCATAGAGCAGTAACGGCAGAAGAGAGGTGAAAGAAGAAAAAAAGGCTTCCGGAGCTACAAAATAGGCAACTCTGCTGGGTTCATTTAATAAACCTGCAAAAGAGCATCAACTGATAAGATTTCATTTCACTGTATTCAACTTCTTGACAGATGAATCCTGATGGGTTTCTTTGGTTGGTGGCTTGGTCATTGCTCTTCAAATAAGCCTTATTTTTTGTTTAATTTATTTGGCAATGGCATGCAGCAATGTTTTTATAGATAACATACAACTAGTATCATAAATGTATACCAGACTGCGCTCAATTGGAGTAAATATGGCTTTTTAATGATATAAAATATATTAAAATACGATCATAATAATCTATAAAAACACAGATTAAATAAAACGTTGGCTTAATGTAGAACTAACTGTTCTATCTCCTGGTGAATTAGCACCCAGAAATTTCTTTTTGTGTGGAATCTAGAACTATCTCCAATCTTCTGGCGTTTATTCAGCGGTAAGTGTTCGCTGATTTTGGAAATTGGTTACTGGTGCTGTGTAAAAAAGGGGATCTAGAGTTCCGATTTATCAGCTCATAATGTGAGCAATTGATGAAGCATTAGCTTGATTAATATTGCTGGACAGTCTCTTAGATCTTAATAGACTTGGATAATGGATCTTATTCACAGACAATCTGCTTTATGATCCCAGAAGGATAAGTGTTAAACAATGTGATGTCCTGAGATTCCAGTATAAATAGCCTCAATGGCATTGAATAGTCCCGTAGCAGGGGTACCCCTAGATGATAACTCACGGTCAGGACGTCTTGTTCCGACGTACATGCAGTTTGTTCAGGATGCGTAGGCGGAGCCGCTCAATCCCACCGGCCCCGGCCGGTAGCTCGTAGTGGGAGAGACTGGACGTAGGTTGAGAGCTTAAACGTCGGGCTAACACGCCCGGCTCCGGTTGTGGGTGAGGCACTGTGTGGATCTATATAGTTCTTCCGGAGTAGTATTGCTGTAGGCAAGTCTCGGAACTCCGTCCTGTGGCCACGCCTCCTCCCACGTGATGAGTGACGTCACTACTCAGGAGCCAATCGCTGACGCGTTTCGAGAGGTCCGCCTCTCTTTCTCAAAGCAAGCTCCGTGGGAGAAGAAGGATGGTTTATGTAGCCACTGCAAGCGTCCTTCCATGTTGTTATAGCAACGCCTTCACACATAGTTTACACTTCATACGCATCCCGAACTATTTCTCACTGATTAATCTTAGAATGGTAAATATACTTATAGCTGTTATTGGAAAGCATATAATTCAAGGTCTTTATTCAGTCCATGTGGAACTAGTGTATTCAATTTGAATATCCACATTGTCTCTTGCCGTGACATTTCCTTCAAGTAATCTCCACCTCTCCATGATCTCCTCACTTGTGAAATAGCGCAGAACTTAGATCCTCTGAATGAACAATTGTGCATTAGATGGTAATGTGCTGAAAGAGGATGTTTTTCGTTTCCTTTCCTAATATTTGCACAATGTTCTCCCATTCTTTCTTTGAGTGAACGTTTAGTCCTGCCCACATACTGTTTGTTGCACGGACACATCAGAACATATATTACACCCCTGGTATCACAGTTAGATTCCTCATATAATGCAAAAGTCTCTTTACTGGACATAGATTGTATTTCATAAATTCTTTCTACAGGTAACCCCGATTCCCTACAAGCCTTACAGAACCCACACTTCTTAAAATAGCCCCTTTTCCTCATTTTATTGCATGGTTCCTTCACTGTCGGGGCTAATATGTTCCCTAAGTTCTTTGATTTTTTAAATATAATTCTTGGATTTTGTGGTAATATGGGGGTTAGGATTGGGTCCTCTCTTAGGATATGCCAGTATTGGTTAATGACTTTTCTCATTTTGTGAGCCTGAGTGCAGTAGTTCAGTATTAAACTTGGTTGTTGTTCCTCCTGGTGCATGCCCTTATTTTTTTCCTCCAGCAGCATTTGTCTATCTAGACTATTGATCTTTCCTCTTGCTTCCAGGATAATTTGCGTTGGATACCCTTTTTCCTCAAATCTTCTTTGTAGAGCATCAGATTCTTCCTCAAAATCGGTAAATTTAGTACAATTCCTTTTTAACCTCAAGAACTGGCCTTGGGGTATATTCGTAAGCCATTTAAGATGATGGCAACTATCTATGTTAATATAACTGTTTGTGTCCACTTGTTTCAGAAAGGTTTTTGTCATTATGGTATCATTCTCACAGAAAACAGTGAGATCCAAAAAGTTCACTTTGTGTTTGCTATACTCCATAGTGAATCTAAGGTTGTAATTATTGATGTTAATCCAAGTTAAGAATTCCTCAAGGCTGTCCTGTGTGCCTCTCCATATAAAAAAGGCGTCATCAATGAACCTCCTCCAGAACACCAGGGCAGCTCCTGTGATGACGCCTTTTTTATATGGAGAGGCACACAGGACAGCCTTGAGGAATTCTTAACTTGGATTAACATCAATAATTACAACCTTAGATTCACTATGGAGTATAGCAAACACAAAGTGAACTTTTTGGATCTCACTGTTTTCTGTGAGAATGATACCATAATGACAAAAACCTTTCTGAAACAAGTGGACACAAACAGTTATATTAACATAGATAGTTGCCATCATCTTAAATGGCTTACGAATATACCCCAAGGCCAGTTCTTGAGGTTAAAAAGGAATTGTACTAAATTTACCGATTTTGAGGAAGAATCTGATGCTCTACAAAGAAGATTTGAGGAAAAAGGGTATCCAACGCAAATTATCCTGGAAGCAAGAGGAAAGATCAATAGTCTAGATAGACAAATGCTGCTGGAGGAAAAAAATAAGGGCATGCACCAGGAGGAACAACAACCAAGTTTAATACTGAACTACTGCACTCAGGCTCACAAAATGAGAAAAGTCATTAACCAATACTGGCATATCCTAAGAGAGGACCCAATCCTAACCCCCATATTACCACAAAATCCAAGAATTATATTTAAAAAATCAAAGAACTTAGGGAACATATTAGCCCCGACAGTGAAGGAACCATGCAATAAAATGAGGAAAAGGGGCTATTTTAAGAAGTGTGGGTTCTGTAAGGCTTGTAGGGAATCGGGGTTACCTGTAGAAAGAATTTATGAAATACAATCTATGTCCAGTAAAGAGACTTTTGCATTATATGAGGAATCTAACTGTGATACCAGGGGTGTAATATATGTTCTGATGTGTCCGTGCAACAAACAGTATGTGGGCAGGACTAAACGTTCACTCAAAGAAAGAATGGGAGAACATTGTGCAAATATTAGGAAAGGAAACGAAAAACATCCTCTTTCAGCACATTACCATCTAATGCACAATTGTTCATTCAGAGGATCTAAGTTCTGCGCTATTTCACAAGTGAGGAGATCATGGAGAGGTGGAGATTACTTGAAGGAAATGTCACGGCAAGAGACAATGTGGATATTCAAATTGAATACACTAGTTCCACATGGACTGAATAAAGACCTTGAATTATATGCTTTCCAATAACAGCTATAAGTATATTTACCATTCTAAGATTAATCAGTGAGAAATAGTTCGGGATGCGTATGAAGTGTAAACTATGTGTGAAGGCGTTGCTATAACAACATGGAAGGACGCTTACAGTGGCTACATAAACCATCCTTCTTCTCCCACGGAGCTTGCTTTGAGAAAGAGAGGCGGACCTCTCGAAACGCGTCAGCGATTGGCTCCTGAGTAGTGACGTCACTCATCACGTGGGAGGAGGCGTGGCCACAGGACGGAGTTCCGAGACTTGCCTACAGCAATACTACTCCGGAAGAACTATATAGATCCACACAGTGCCTCACCCACAACCGGAGCCGGGCGTGTTAGCCCGACGTTTAAGCTCTCAACCTACGTCCAGTCTCTCCCACTACGAGCTACCGGCCGGGGCCGGTGGGATTGAGCGGCTCCGCCTACGCATCCTGAACAAACTGCATGTACGTCGGAACAAGACGTCCTGACCGTGAGTTATCATCTAGGGGTACCCCTGCTACGGGACTATTCAATGCCATTGAGGCTATTTATACTGGAATCTCAGGACATCACATTGTTTAACACTTATCCTTCTGGGATCATAAAGCAGATTGTCTGTGAATAAGATCCATTATCCAAGTCTATTAAGATCTAAGAGACTGTCCAGCAATATTAATCAAGCTAATGCTTCATCAATTGCTCACATTATGAGCTGATAAATCGGAACTCTAGATCCCCTTTTTTACACAGCACCAGTAACCAATTTCCAAAATCAGCGAACACTTACCGCTGAATAAACGCCAGAAGATTGGAGATAGTTCTAGATTCCACACAAAAAGAAATTTCTGGGTGCTAATTCACCAGGAGATAGAACAGTTAGTTCTACATTAAGCCAACGTTTTATTTAATCTGTGTTTTTATAGATTATTATGATCGTATTTTAATATATTTTATATCATTAAAAAGCCATATTTACTCCAATTGAGCGCAGTCTGGTATACATTTATGATATTATTATTCACCATTTGAGATTGGGACACTCAATAATCCAGACTCAGCAGCATCATTGAATTCAGGCGCAACACCCTTTACAACTTACTTTGAACATACAACTAGTGTTGAGCATTTCATTCTGCCTAAACCAAGATTCGCACTGGCCTGCAATGTAATCTGATGTTTGCGGAGTATTGTCAGTCAGCTGGCCTGGCAAGCGATAGGCTTAAACTTCAAAGACAGTTGGGATAAATATCTTTTGTGATCAGTCCAGGCAACGTTTAACATGTGACCAGGGTACATAGGTGTGCTTCTCAACTGTCTGCCAAGAATTCCGTTCTATGTAAAGAGCAGGAAGGTGGGAGATTAAAGAAAACTTGTACGAAAAAAGTGCCCGGGGTGGTACTAACCTTGGGAGGGGGAAACCTCTGGATCCTAATAAGATTTCCCCCATCCTCTCCTGC
This sequence comes from Hyperolius riggenbachi, assembly GCF_040937935.1. Lineage (NCBI taxonomy): Eukaryota > Metazoa > Chordata > Amphibia > Anura > Hyperoliidae > Hyperolius > Hyperolius riggenbachi. The sequence goes on from NC_090657.1 coordinate 141,328,455, forward strand.
AACCCTGATTCAGTGCTTGCTCCCCCAAAGAAAAGTAAACAAACACAACTCTCTTCTTTGTGTACTGGTAGAGGCATAGCAATAGCCATAGCAGATGCTATGGGGCCCCGGAGTAAAGGGGGCCCAGGAGCTACTTGATGTATTAACTTTCTTGTGTTCCTCCACCCTCTGACTTTGTCTCAGTGCCCATGGACTATATGCAGTGCAGATTACAAGAGAATGTACATTGCCTAATTAACTCTTATGTATGGGGTAGGGGCAGGTGGCATTGATCAAGTGCGCCTTTGTGTGATTTCCCCATAAAAGGTTAGATATGGGGCCGCATGATCTGTAGCATGGCACCTGGCCACTTCTACCATTTGCTTTTATCATGTTGTAATAAATGGATTTATATATTGGTATGAATTATGGTGGCCTTATAACCTTTATTTCCTCAACTATACAACACTTCTACCATTGGCCAGCCAGATCCTGAAGTAGCACAGTAGTAGTTTGAACAGTTTCTGGCTGTTCCCACTTTGGCTTTAGCTGGGTGTTGCTGAATTTTGGTGACATACTGAAACTGTGATTTTCAGCAACAGACGGTACACCCTTCATTTCCATCCACACTCATTATCTGGCATTACGCTGAGGCTTCCTCAATACTCATTTGTTATCAGACAAATATAATATGTAGCACTTCTGCAGTTGCTGCGCGTCTGATGGGAGAGCCAGTAGGGAATCACGAAGCAGCAGCCTAGTGCTGGGAATATGCATAGAAATCTGTGATTAAAGAAAGCCTGAGCACCACTAAAAGGTTAAATGTGGAGCTGGCAGTGTGAGCCAGCCCATATATTGTGCCTGGCAGTGAAGGGCATCGGGATATAAATTAGCATCTCGGCCAGGGGAACAGGAACATTTTATGTGTGTGCACGTGTTCAATCAATAGGGCTGAAATGTTCCATAAATCACAACTGGAAACTATCCTCTAGTTCCTCTGCTTGTGAGTAAAACGGCCTGGGACTGGCAGGAGTTATAGCGAACAGCTTTATGGGGCAGTATGAAAAGTCAGGCACACAATTATATTTACAAAACGGGCATGTTCTATTGTAGCTCACTGTGCAAACAATTAAGAGATGGCTAAAAATAGCTTGTTATAAGGGAATGCTATGCATACATAAACATGATGATGTGTTTAACGCTCAAGGTATAGAGGTTTAATGGGCTGATAGAATTACATAAATTTGCAGGTAATGCATTAAGACTGTGCATCAGAGAGAGTTAATGGCTTTTCTGCTGTTGGCGTTGCAGGGAATACTGGGATTTTCAATCTTATAAGTAATGAAATAACAAGATGGCTTAATGCTACTCTATAGTATAATTTTAAACAGAGTATCTTCTGGGGTCTATGTAAAATCATATAGCACAACTTCAGGAAGACAGGACAATTGCTGTGGCTTAAAATATGGTCTTGTTCACACCATGGGTTGTATGCACTAAACTGCGGTATGATGAGTCAAGTCTAAATGCATTGCATGTAATGTATTTCATTCTGCACTACTCCTCATGTGGCAAGACTTTATGCAAATTATTCCTTAATGCAGTTTAGTGCATACACCCCTATGCGCTTTGCACATTGCGCATGTTATAACACACGTGATATTTCATTGCTTGATCAGTTGCTAAATAGCCTGGTCAATCACCATGGTGCATTAGCGATCTAGACAGTGCATTAGGATAACGCCATGTCATGTGACAATGTCATGTGACACCTGTTCGTATACTGGATTTTCATCTAAGATAATCATTAACTACTTACTGCACCAGGTGCAGTGTAATCATGGTCTGGGAAAACTTCACTTGAAGTCCCAAGGCCGTGAATCTTTGTCTAATGTCACCGCCCGTTAGCGGGGAGATGAATGAATGGGAACCCAGTTCCCATTCATTAATCTAAGTCTCTGAGTCAATAAAAGCTGGCATCTATTACATGCCTGCTTCATTGGGCTCTATTCACAAAACCTCTCAAACATGACTTATTTATCACCTATTTGATAAAAATAACCTTTCAGCAGATTTACAAGCAAAATAATCACTCAAAGTAAATTGTTCCTGATTAACTTCATTTCCATATTACTTTTCTTACCTTAATTATGTTATATTTTTGCAAGCTTAAAAAAGTAACATAGATAAGGTGAAAACAGAGGAAAATGGGTAAAAAAGCTTTGTGAATAGAGCCCATTGTATCTTCCTGGTGTTACACTGCCATGCATCACGTATTCACATAATCTAGGTCCCCGAGTCAATGAACGCCGGCATCCATTAGATGCCTACTTCATTGTATCTTCCTGGTGTTACACTGAAGCGCATTACTTCCGATTCACGTACTTACATACGTGAGTCTGAAATGAGTGAGGACATCTTGTGGCCAAATTACATCAAAATGCATTTTAGTTAATAAAAATACCAACACTGACTTCTAAAATTTACTTTTTCTCTCCCACACACTCCCATAGTACCCAAACTTTTTTATTTTGTATTGAAAAAAAAACCCCATAAAACAATTACATAAATAGTTACTTTAGGGACTGAACTTTTTTAATATGTATATCAAGAGGGTATATTACTGTTATTTTTTTAATGTATGGGCTTGTAAATAGTAATGAATGCAAAACTGAAAAAGTGCACCTTTAATTCCAAATAAAATATTGGCGCCATACATTGTACTAGGGAAATATTTTAAATGTTGCAATAACCGGGACAAATGGGCAAATAAAATGTGTGGGTTATATCCACAGTAGAAGGTTTTATTTGAAAACTATAATTGCCGAAAACTGAGAAATATTTTTTTCCATATATTTCTTATTATTCCAATTAAAATGCATTTCGAATAAAATAATTCTTAGTATAATGTACCTCCCAAAGAAAGTTTAATTGGTGGTGTAAAAAACAAGATATAGATCATTTTGTTGTGATTAGTAGTGATTAAGTTATTGGTGAATATATGGGAGGAGCGTTGACAGGTGAAAATTGCTCTGTTCATAAAGGGGTAAAAACCCCTCAGTGGTCAAGTAGTTAAAGTGAACCTCGAGACTAAAAATCTACTCGGCAGCACTGAAAAGGCTTAGTGTTTCTTTAACAGTTTTACAACATTAGAACTTTGTTTCTCTTACCCAAGCCTCATTTTAAGCTGCACAGAAGAAAACTGCCTGGGCATTTTTCCCCTGATGCTGTGCAAAGCATGATGGGATTTCTGATGATGTTGTTTTCATTCTGCTGTTTTGGCGCAAATTTGTTTTTATTTTATTTTGCATTTGAGATTTGAATCCTAGCGCACGTAGCTGGGAGGGTGATGAGGACACAGGGCAGTTGGAACTGTGTCTCATGCTCCCTGTCACCTCCTTTCAACCAAAAAGATGGCCGCCCCCATAAAATCGCATTTTTTTAAAACAGGGTGGATAAGAGATTATATTACCTATCTATTTTAGTTGACAACAAACAAATGACAGCGCTCATAGGCTGCAACTGAATTGTAGACTAACAGAGGCATGCAGAGCCCCACAGGGCTACAAACATGCCTTGAATGCAAATCAGATGCAAATAATGTACTAGTCCTAATCTATAATTTGAATGCAAATTGATGCACATGGATGCAGCTAGCCATAAGTATACTTACATGAGTTTTGTACAGCAGGAGACATTGGCAGTGTTTCCAAACATCTATCTATTTTAATTAACATAACTAATGTAACTTTAATGATTGTATGTTTGCTTAGGCTGAAGTTCCTCTTTAACAATGACCTCAGTTTTCAAAAAAACAGCGTTCATCCCTAGCTTAAAGTGGATCTGAGATAAACTTTTACTCATTGCGTAATTGTGCCCCTTACATATAGTTAGTTTAAAGGGCATTCCTCAAGCCAAATATGTTTTTCTTTTTGTTTTAATACCCTAATTTCCTATAAACTAAACAAGCCTCACCCACAGCTCCTCCAGTGCCTAGGCATTCTGAGTCCCATGTAGCAAGTGCTCATGGGAGCTCAATCTGGGAAAGAGGAGGTTTTTCCCAATGGAGATTTCAGAGGCGAGAGGGCAGAGAGAGGAGTGGAGTTTTCACAGGCTGAGGGGTAAGATGCAGAGCAGCTTGTCTGTGTGTAATGATGACAAACAGAATATGGCTGTTCTCATTGTATCAAAGGAAGAAATAATCATATACCGTTAAAGCTGTTTGCAACTAGATTTACTGTGTAAACATTCTAAACGTTAGATAAGATATATAGACAAGTTACTTGTTGTAGTTAGTTTTTCATCTGGGATGGAATCCACTTTTATTTTCAGTTATTCATCAGAATGGTGACTAAAGACCGAGTCAGAAGAATATGTGAAAAATTATTTACAGGTTTTGCAACTGATAATGTTTGAAGAATTAACTATCCATCTCCTCTCTGTTGTCGAAAAACTTGTCATCCTCCCATATTACCTCCCCAAGGCTACCCTGTCCTCCACCTCCCACAGACACTGCCCAAAGTTGTGACTAAGGACTCTTGTAGGTTGAAATTGTATTAACCACTATACCCAGATGTGACAATGGATTTTGTGTTTTCGGTTTTATGGTGTGATGAAAATGTATCCTCTAGCTATTCTTGTACAAATGGAACCTGGAATGGTATTTGCACTGGGGTGCGGAGTAAAAATCATAACAGTAGTGCTGAAAAGTTTTTAGCTTGGCTTTACACTTAACACTAACCTTCCTACCAATCACCTAACACTACCCTTCCTACCAATATACCTAACACTAACCTTTCTACCCCTACACCTAATACTAACCTTTCTACCCCTACACCTAACTCTAACCTTTCTACCCTTACACCTAACACTAAACTTTCTACCCTTACGCCTAACACTTAGTAAGCTAAACATTTATAAAGATATGAGAGATGAACAGTAGTTTCCCTTATCATTCATGTTTTAACACTTTGATGGTCACAAGAAGTTAGTTCCCCTGGATTTACCTTCCTCATTGAGAGGATGACACACTCCCCTGAAATATTCGTATGGCTCCAAATTATCTTTGTCAGTACTGATCTGCAAATTAAAGGAGAAATATGACATCTTGCTTTTAGGCAACAAGCACAAATACTTCCTACATAGGAAGTCCTGAGCTACAGTTTTGTCTCTTAAAGGAAACCTGAAGGGAGTGTTATGATTACGAGAACCATTGAACCTTCTGCTAGTGAAGTGAAGTGTTGCCCAACTGAGGAGTCTACCAGAGAGCCCCACAAGGGACAATGAACTTTGCAGCCTAGAGTCCACCAGGTCACACCTGGGATAGCTCCAACTCGTGTTCGCGATCTATTAAACACAAAATACTAGGCTGCCACCATCTCTTTTTGATGGGAAGAGACGCCCCAATCTGCCGGATACTAATACCTGAAAATAGAATGGTTAAAACACACCCTGTTCTGACTAATAACAACAATTCTCAGTAGCGATCTTCAGAAGCTAGAATTCTTTCTGTGTGTGGCTGAATAGTAGGGGTAGCTGAACAAATGAATGACTTTTAGAAGTCTTTTAATATGAATGCAATATAAATAATATATATAGAAAATCATTAAAATTATTATTATTATTATTTAGTATTTATATAGCGCAGACATATTACGCAGCGCTGTACAGTGTATATATATATATATATATACAATTATGGAGTGGATCCAGGGAATCAAACAGAGAGCAAGAATCACTAGTCGAGCCCAAGTGGTTGCACCAACATTAATAACTCAGCTTAGGAATGAGCTACGAACTCCCACGATATCTTAAAACGTGCGCAATTTCAACTGCGCCTAAATGTGTTATTTTCATAGAGATAGTCAGTGGCATTCTGCTACAATCTTACCAAAAAATGACTGACTATATTTTCACTTTTGTGCTGTCCATACTTCGAAGTCATGCTGTGTTGCTGTCGGGCTGTCTATGGGACTGTAGTTTCTGAATAGGCCCCCCTGCTGTGTTTTCTGACTATTCCGGTGTATGCTGTCATTCACAGGTAACTGTGATGAAGTTAATTACCTGGTCTGAGTTGCAACAGGTACTTGTGAAAAGGTCTTCTGCACTAGCTGCATTCTAAAAATAGTTTAGGCCAAATGGTACTGAATCACACTTAGCTGTAAGTTTCTTTTGAACAAGTTAATTACACAAACATTAACTTCAGGAAAAGAAAAATGTCACTCTGATTGCTCCAACGACTGTGCTGTCTAACCAGGAAGCAATCAGAAAATTGACTGCACGAATCTTCCCGATTCGCCTGCACTCCTCACGGCTGTTATGTGACAGCCCCTTTTGCTCTTAAAGTGGCATTCTGGCATGAATGAATGAAGGACAGCAAGGCAACTGGTATTGTTTAACTGCCTAACGACTGCTCCACGCCGATTGGCGTGGAGCAGCGCGGCAGACCCAGGACCACGCCGATTGGTGTGAATGGCTGGGAATGGAGATTGCAGGGGTTGGTTCGCATCCCCGCTTGAATGATGGCGCAGAGCTCCGTCATCAGTCTACCAGTGGCGATCACCGATAGGGACTGTTAGATGGCGAAACACTGTACAGCGCTGCGATCCAAGCCCTTAAAGTCCTCAAGAGCTTAAAAAGAAGAAGATATGGCAGCTTCTATAATTATCTCACATCAGGGTCCCTTTAAGGTAAGTATCAAGGATAGCTTTACAACTCAAGTGCCTATAGGACATTGTGTCTATAAGACTTTGTGCCTGCCTTAAACTCCACCCGTAAGGATATGCTACACATGTATTCATGCCCATGTATGCTGATTAATACAGAAGAAAAAGTTTGTGCTGAGATAAATGAAGTGTAATTATCAGGAGGCGGCAGGGATCCAGGGCTGTGGGGGTCAGCTGCTTACTCTCCATCTCCCTGACACAGGGGCATCCCCTGCTAACAAGGTGTTCTGGCCACACTTAGTATAGGTATGGGGATTCATGGTGGCTGCGACTCCCTTACCAAATAGACCTCCAGGTAACGGGGGCCACCGATGTGGAGGGAAATGTGAACATGGTGCTGCATCGCAGTTTTGCTCTGGGGCCCCATGATTTGAAGTTACATCAGACATATCTAGGCATAATCCTATAGCGTCTACTGGTAAATCCAGCCCTAAAAGCTTTACCAGGTTAATTAAAGGCTGGATCCCACTTCCTTGTAACCAATGTAACATGATTAATGATAGTGACAGCTGGCTAGTGGATGCAGCTTAATCAGGGAGGAAAGGGGGAAGGCAGAGTTTATGGTCTGTGTCTCACTATATTTACATATAAAAAGTCATTTTTGATCTAAAGAAAAATAACATTGCATAACATTACATACATAACTACTAATTGGAGCATTCATAAGATGGCACCTCATATGATGTTTCCATCGGTTTGTATTACGACAACGATTCACATTAAAGACTAATTCACCTAAACTAAGGTTTCTCAAAAGAAGCATGCAGGACAATTGGTAGTGTAAAGAAACAGACAAAAGGCTTCCTCTATGAGGTAATGGCAGGGCAGGTTTAAGGGGCCCTGGGGCAAACTGTAGCCTTGGGTCCCCCCTGACAACCCCCCCCCCCCCACCACCATTACCCCTCTGCTCCCCAGGTACCTGTAATTACCTATTAGTCCCGGCTGCACTCTATGGTACGCTGTCTCCCTCCTTCTCAATGACCTGGTGCGTGTTTACACATGACGCGCCGGGTCATAGTGAAGGAGGGAGACAGCATGCCTTAGAGTGCAGCCGCTGCCCGCTGCCGGGACTAATAGTTAATTATTGCTGCAGTTTCACCCCGGGGAACAGTGTAAGCGTGAGGAGCAGGCAGGGTCGGCGGTGCGGGGCCCCAGCAGAGGTCGGGGCCCCGGGGCAATAGCCCCCTTTGCCTCTATGGCAGCGCCGGCCCTGGGTAATGGGTACAACCAACCTTTTATACTTAAATAGGAACTTCATGATGTTTCATTGGATTGGGCATTGAATGAGAACAGTTGTAAATACAGTAAAACCCCCATTATGGCTGATGCTGGACAAGTGTAGGTTCTGGCTGCTTGAAAGTCAATGATAAAAATAGGCTTAGCTAAATAGCAGTACTATATCCCACAATGTATACTTACCATAAACTTTGTGTTAGTGTTGAAATACAGTAATTAAGAACAAATTAAGACAAAGAACAGAGGTTTATTACTGTATAAAGATGTGTAAACATGGATTTATTAATCCTGCAAGGCCAGGATTTTTCTGGTTGCTTGAGACTTCTGGTTAACTGAGTTCTGGATAATGCGGATTTTTACTGTATACCCTTTTCTAGTTGATGGCTTTTTAACCCCCTTGGCGGTATGAAAACTACCGCCAGGGGGCAGCGCAGCAGTTTTTTTAATTTTTTTTTTTTTAAATCATGTAGCGAGCCCAGGGCTCGCTACATGATAGCCGCTGCTCAGCGGCATCCCCCCGCCCGCTTCCATCGCCTTCGGCGATCTCCGATCAGAAAATCCCGTTCAAAGAATGGGATTTCCTGGAGGGCTTCCCCCGTCGCCATGGCGACGGGGCGGGATGACGCCACGACGTCATTGGGACTCCGGATCCAACCCTCGGCGCTGCCTGGCACTGATTGGCCAGGCAGCGCACGGGGTCAGGGGGGGGGGGGCGCGCGCCGCACCGGATAGCGGCGATTGGGCGCGCGGCAGCGGCGATCGGGGTGCTGGCGAAGCTAGCAAAGTGCTAGCTGCGTCCAGCAAAAAAAAAATTATTTAAATCGGCCCAGCAGGGCCTGAGCGGCACCCTCCAGCGGCTTACCCCGTGTCACACACGGGGTTACTGCTAAGGAGGTTAAGGACAAAAAATTGAAAAGTTTTTTTCTAATATTTCTCAAAGTGTGACTTAACCGACTCGGGACCGCATATGGCAGATTCCGCACCGCACTTGCAGCACCCCATCTCTGATGCAGTTTCCCGCGGTCCAGAACCAATCGGTTGCACATGTGGCCACTAATCTGGCAGTTATGTGACAGCTGAGCTTCTTTCCTATCGATAAGGAGCACGTTTCATTGGCTCCTTGCCAGGTGGTCACTGTGAGCCAATCACACTGATCACAACGAAAGAATGAAAAAAAAAAGCCTCCGAACCTCAAGGGGAGAGAGCCTGCCAGTCCTAAATGAGTTAAAAGGGGTTAAAACTCTTTCTATAATGAATGTTTTAAAAAACAAACATTTATTTGGCAATCACACAATAAATGCACTGTGCCTGTAACACCATTTCCTTTGTCTGAAGCCTGGCACCATGGTAAATATTTTTCTGTATATTGATACTGGATGAGAGTCTATTTTCAGGAAAGCCAGTGAGGCCCCATTGGCCCATTGGGTTGTATGAAATAAACTGCGTTAAGCAGAATTATGTGCATAAAGTTTGTTTTTTTCTCATCAAAGTAGTAAAACGTACAGTCTAGAGGAAATGGCAGAAAAATAGAATAATTGCAAACGCAGAAAAATCTGCATTGGTAACTAAAGGTGCACAGCAATGATACAATCTTATTTGTCCAATATTACCATTTTTATGTAATAAGAGGGATTGCCTAAAGTACAATTCAAAGTATATTTACCCAATTTACCCTTTCACAATATGGATTTGGTAAATTTGTACAATCAAGATTATATTGTGTATGGACACCTTTAGGGACTGCTGGTTAAAATCAGCATTAGTCAATGAGAGACCGCAGGTTCAAACAGGTACATAGTACTGAATGTGCAAGACTTTATTTCGGAGGTGGAATGATTTATATACATTTTAATCAGTGTCAGATTTATTTTTTTATAATTTTTTAAAAGCAGTGTTTTATTCTACTTTAAGCTACATACACACTTTCACTTTACACGACTATCACCCACATCAATTGTTTCCCATGAGGCTAGTTTTCTAATGTTTGCTGTACAGACACGCTGCTCACCCCCCAGGATAGCAGTGTATTCTGTCCTGTTTGGGTGTAAGTGGGAGGGGGCAGTACCACTACAGGAAATAAAATAAAGCAGCATCAGTTGTCAGGCAAGGGCAATCCAAGTTGACCTCTTTCTGAAGACAAGGCCAGAGACCTCTTGGGACACCTATGCACATTCAGAATTTTGGGCCAAAATGATTAACTGTTCCATTGTACGAGGATCCCAGCCAGGGAGAATGCTATCTATTCTATTTCTCCAAAGCTGCAGTATTTGAGCAGGCCTGAGTACCTCCTAGGGAGATAGTTTGGCAACTTTAAGGGACATTCATTACTTCTGTAGCTAAGTTTTAAAAGACCAAATATTTAAAAGGTTGAAATTAGAAATGGAAATTTTCAAGCCTTATTTAATGATGCTTGGTGGTGGTTGTCTTGTCTTGAAACTGCAGGAAAGTAACTTGCATTGAACAGCAGTGTTTCCCTGTAGTCCACTGCTGAACAAAACATGATTAGATTGCTTGTTTTGTGTATCCAATAAAATGTTAAAATCTATACAAACACATTTCAGCTTAGGGCATTCATTAATCGTGTAATAGACATGTACTGCCCAGAACCAGAGTGGATAGTGCAGGAGCTAACAGGTTAACCTAATTGTTGTCCGTGGCTGGATGGGCTGGGTTAACCTGCAGGCCGTGCTGTTGTGCAGCTGTTAGGAGGACGCTGTAGAGTGGTGTGTAAATTCTGCTGGCTCAGACACATTTTAGTGAGTCCCATAAGCCTAAAACAGCCCCTTTATGGCTGTTCAATAGCTAGAATGGAGCAGGCACATTTTTCTCCCTTCACATTAAAGACACATCTGTATCTTTTGGCTGATGTAGGTGAAGTGTTCGGCCCGCACGCTCTTGCTATCCAGCTAAGATCATAATTGCGACTGATCATTCAGTGCCTTTGTCTTGGTAGTTGACTTGCACTGTATGCCCAGGAGGAGGGCCATATTTCCATTTGACACTGCCTGAGTCGGTGTGATGCTGGTTTTGGAACACACTGCAATGTTATAGCTGTACTTACAAAAAAATGTGTCATTTGGGGCTGCCTACAATGCTGATAATAGGATGCATTGATTTAAACTGTCCAGTTACACAGTGAGCATTTTTAGGATCCCTTGTATGTCTTTTTGTTTATGCAAGTATTTTAATCAGACAGTTATGGTAGTGGTGCAATGCATGAAATCATACATATACTGGTCAGGCCCTTAACCTATTAGCAGCTTTGCCCGAGCTATCTTGCTCTAGATAAATTAGGGCAAGGTAACGGCAGCCGTCAAAACTCAGGCTGCATACTGTAGCTCAATACAGAGTGGGCGCAGATGGCTCTTTCATATTTACCTGTTTCGGACACTGGATCGCCTCTCCTCTTCCTTTTCTCTTTCTCCACCAGTGGCACTGCAATCCCGACATGCTGTTCTGGCTCATAATCTCATATGTCATGATGGACCACATGATGCAACGTGATCAGGACCCAGTGGATTATGTCGGTATTGCAGCACCACTCAGTGGTGGGAGAGGGGTGATGGAAGAGACTTTTCCATCACTGAGCAGCGCTGCAACTCTGACATCATCCTCTGGGTTCTGATCACATGTCATATCATGTGACCAGGACCTAGAATAGAGAAGAGGAAAGCCGATCCAGCGTCTGGAACAGGTAAATATGAACAGACACCCTTGGGAGGGGCAGAAAAAATGTGGCCCTGCAGCGCTCATTAAAGAACTACTATTGAGAAAAATTACAAAATTCTAAATATATGTGTATGTATACATATAAATGTATATTTGTTCCTAAATAAAATGAAACAAAGCATTTTATTAGGAACTCTTGTATGCCTTGTTGTTTATGTAATTGCAATCATACAGATACAGGTCAGGTGCTTAAAGAGGAACTCCAGTGAAAATAGTGTAATAAAAAAAAAGTGCTTCATTTTTACAATAATTATGTATAAATGATTTAGTCAGTGTTTGCTCATTGTAAAATCTTTCCTCTCCCCGATTTACATTCTGACATTTATTACATGGTGACATTTTTACTGTGGGCAGGTTATGTAGCTGCTGCTAGCAGTTTTGGCCGCTGGAGACAGCTGTAAACAGCTATTTCCTGTCTGTGAACCTTGTTACATTGTGGCAAACTGTCAAAAGCACCACGGTCCTCAGAGCTTCTTGTGGGAGGGATTTCACCACAATACCAGTCATACAGCGCCCCCTGATGGTCTGTTTGTGAAAAGCAATAGATAGGGGATATCAGCTACTGATTGGGATAAAGTTACATTTTTGGTTGGAGTTTCTCTTTAAAGGACCACAATTGTGAACATTTTTAATAAATTCAAAATATATGTGTATGCATGCATATAAAATGCACACTTGTTCCTTAATAAAATGCACCAACGTTCTTTTTTCCTATGTCATTGTCACTTACTGAAGGTAGTAAAATGCTGTCAGATGTGACAGGTTTTAGTCTATCTTTGTGGTTGTTTCTTGGGTTTTATTTATTTTCAAAAGCAGTTACTGAATGGTAGTCACTTAGTCCAACTGTAAAAATAGAGTGCAAACTGTTATGGTGATTGGCCATCATCTTCAAATAAGGAGTAGGCCAAAACATGTCAGATCTGTCAGGATTTTACAATCTACTGTAAGGCTAGGCTCACAGTGGTCAGTTGCATAACACACAGGTTATAATGTGTTTTACTGTAATGTGTGAACTGCAATGGAGACTGGACATAGACTTTCATACCAACTCTGCATTCAGTGAGCTAGAATAACACAATCTGTTAAAATGCAATACTGTGAAGAGGCCTATAGCAGAGGTTCCCAACCGGTGTGCTGCGACACATTTATGTGTCGCGGCAGCACCAGTTATGTGTTGCCACTTTCTGCTTCCCCGCTCGTCTCCCCAGCAGATCGCCTCCTCCTCTAATAGAGCAGGGCTACAAGAAAATGGCCACCACCGTCCGCATTTGTGGACATGCGGCAGCCATTTTCTTGTAGCCTTGCACTAACTTCAGGCAGAGGGTGGATGCAGAGCATCGAGGATGGAGCCACAGTGGGAATACATGCCTCAGCAAGGAGGAGAAGGGGCAGAGTGGTGACTATGGAGGGGTGAGTTAGGGAAGTTCACACCCTTTACACGTCGCATTTTGCGATTGGGACTCTTGTGAGACAGCACATCTCTGCACTTGGCAGCAGCAGCATATTTTCCCTGTATCACCTTATAGTACCAGTATACTGTCCCTTATTGTGCCAGCAGCAGCATATTATTCTTGCAACCCTTCGCCCATTGCAGCAGCAAGAATGTTTCCATCTAACCCCCCTTCACCCATTGTGTAAGCTGGCAGAAATATATCGTTTCTGAGGCCCTCCATTGTGCCAGCAGCAGAAGCAGATTTTTATTAAGCCACTCATTGTGCCTGCAGCATCAGCAGATTGTTACTGAGCCCCTCATTTTGCCAGCACCACCAGCAGATTGTTACTGAGCCCCTCATTGTGCCTGCAGCATCAGCAGATTGTTTCTGAGACCCTCATTGTGCCTGCAGCATCAGCAGATTGTTACTGAGACCCTCATTGGGCCTGCAGCATTAGCAGATTGTTACTGGGCCCCTCATTGGGCCTGCAGCATCAACAGATTGTTTCTGAGACCCTCATTGTGCCTGCAACATCAGCAGATTGTTACTGAGCCCCTCATTGTGCCAGCACCATCAGCAGATTGTTACTGAGCCCCTCATTGTGCCTGCAGCATCAGCAGATTGTTTCTGAGACCCTCATTGTGCCTGCAGCATCAGCAGATTGTTACTGAGCCCCTCATTGTTCCTGCAGCATCAGCAGATTGTTACTGAGCCCCTCATTATGCCTGCAGCAGAATCAGATTGTTACTGAGCCCCTCATTATGCCTGCAGCAGAAGCAGATAGTTACTGGGCCCCTCATTGTGCCTGCAGCATCAACAGATTGTTACTGAGCCCCTCATTTTGCCAGCACCATCAGCAGATTGTTACTGAGCCCCTCATTGTGCCTGCAGCATCAGCAGATTGTTACTGAGCCCCGCATTGTGCCTGCAGCATCAGCAGATTGTTTTTGAGACCCTCATTGTACCTGCAGCATCAGCAGATTGTTACTGAACCCCTCATTGTGCCTGCAGCATCAGCAGATTGTTTCTGAGACCCTCATTGTGCCTGCAGCATCAGCAGATTGTTACTGAGACCCTCATTGGGCCTGCAGCATTAGCAGATTGTTACTGGGCCCCTCATTGGGCCTGCAGCATCAACAGATTGTTTCTGAGACCCTCATTGTGCCTGCAACATCAGCAGATTGTTACTGAGCCCCTCATTGTGCCAACACCATCAGCAGATTGTTACTGAGCCCCTCATTTTGCCAGCACCATCAGCAGGTTACTGAGCCCCTCATTGTGCCTGCAGCATCAGCAGATTGTTTCTGAGACCTTCATTGTGCCTGCAGCATCAGCAGATTGTTACTGAGCCCCTCATTGTTCCTGCAGCATCAGCAGATTGTTACTGAGCCCCTCATTATGCCTGCAGCAGAATCAGATTGTTACTGAGCCCCTCATTATGCCTGCAGCAGAAGCAGATTGTTACTGGGCCCCTCATTGTGCCTGCAGCATCAACAGATTGTTACTGAGCCCCTCATTTTGCCAGCACCATCAGCAGATTGTTACTGAGCCCCTCATTGTGCCTGCAGCATCAGCAGATTGTTACTGAGCCCCTCATTGTGCCTGCAGCATCAGCAGATTGTTACTGAGCCCCGCATTGTGCCTGCAGCATCAGCAGATTGTTTCTGAGACCCTCATTGTGCCTGCAGCATCAGCAGATTGTTACTGAGCCCCTCATTGTTCCTGCAGCATCAGCAGATTGTTACTGAGCCCCTCATTATGCCTGCAGCAGAATCAGATTGTTACTGAGCCCCTCATTATGCCTGCAGCAGAAGCAGATAGTTACTGGGCCCCTCATTGTGCCTGCAGCATCAACAGATTGTTACTGAGCCCCTCATTTTGCCAGCACCATCAGCAGATTGTTACTGAGCCCCTCATTGTGCCTGCAGCATCAGCAGATTGTTACTGAGCCCCGCATTGTGCCTGCAGCATCAGCAGATTGTTTTTGAGACCCTCATTGTACCTGCAGCATCAGCAGATTGTTACTGAGCCCCTCATTGTGCCTGCAGCATCAGCAGATTGTTTCTGAGACCCTCATTGTGCCTGCAGCATCAGCAGATTGTTACTGAGACCCTCATTGGGCCTGCAGCATTAGCAGATTGTTACTGAGACCCTCATTGTGCCTGCAACATCAGCAGATTGTTACTGAGCCCCTCATTGTGCCAGCACCATCAGCAGATTGTTACTGAGCCCCTCATTTTGCCAGCACCATCAGCAGGTTACTGAGCCCCTCATTGTGCCTGCAGCATCAGCAGATTGTTTCTGAGACCTTCATTGTGCCTGCAGCATCAGCAGATTGTTACTGAGCCCCTCATTGTTCCTGCAGCATCAGCAGATTGTTACTGAGCCCCTCATTATGCCTGCAGCAGAAGCAGATTGTTACTGAGCCCCTCATTATGCCTGCAGCAGAAGCAGATTGTTACTGGGCCCCTCATTGTGCCTGCAGCATCAACAGATTGTTACTGAGCCCCTCATTTTGCCAGCACCATCAGCAGATTGTTACTGAGCCCCTCATTGTGCCTGCAGCATCAGCAGATTGTTACTGAGCCCCTCATTGTGCCTGCAGCATCAGCAGATTGTTACTGAGCCCCGCATTGTGCCTGCAGCATCAGCAGATTGTTTTTGAGACCCTCATTGTGCCTGCAGCATCAGCAGATTGTTACTGAGCCCCTCATTGTGCGTGCAGCATCAGCAGATTGTTACTGAGCCCCTCATTATGCCTGCAGCAGAAGCAGATTGTTACTGAGCCCCTCATTATGCCTGCAGCATCAGCAGATTGTTACTGAGCCCCTCATTATGCCTGCAGCAGAAGCAGATTGTTACTAAGCCCCTCATTGTGCCTGCAGCATCAGCAGATTGTTCCTGATCCCCTCATTGTGCCTGCAGCATCAACAGATTGTTTCTGAGCCCCTCTTTTCTATCATACGTGACGTGTCACGGATATCTGAATGTTTGGCGTGATGTGTCACGACCTGAAAAAGGTTGGGAGCACTGGCTTATAGAATTGTATGAACAGTGAGTTGACATGCAGAATTATTCACTGTGAACTAGGCCTCAGTGACAGCAACTTAGGAAAAAAGTAATTTATAGTGCCTAGAAATGTACTTCTTATTTGTATGTGCACACATACAGTATATTTTAAATTTCGTGATAATGGTCCTTTAATCTG
The DNA here is from genome assembly GCF_040937935.1 of Hyperolius riggenbachi. Lineage (NCBI taxonomy): Eukaryota > Metazoa > Chordata > Amphibia > Anura > Hyperoliidae > Hyperolius > Hyperolius riggenbachi. Next base: position 141,344,765 of record NC_090657.1, read on the forward strand.
ATGCTCACATCGAACAGCTGAATGTGGGAAAATGTGGTGATTTTTTTTTTACCATGGCAGGATTGTTGGTGCCAGATGGCAGACATTTCAATATTTGTGAAGCAAGCAAGCCCCTAAGATTTTAATGCACAGCATTCTCCAGAGTGGTGTTAAAAACATCCAATCAGAAACAGTTCTGCAGATGGAAAGAGCCAATTAGGGATGGGCAAATTCACTGTAACCAGTAACCCACATTGCTATAAGCATAAGGAACACGGAGAAACTCTAAAATGTTTACTGTTTCTTCTTATAGACATTGTACAGCCCTTACTCTATAGTCTGAATCTATAAACACAGGCATAGGCGTAACAATCACCCCTGCGACCCCTGCCATAGCAGGGGGGCCCAAAAGCTTTAGGGGCCCCTCCTCCTCCCTCTCCCCAACCGCAAATGCAGTCAATTACCAAAAAAATCTTCCCCGTTTACCAAAAAAATCTTCCCCGTTTCCTCACAAACGCCAGCCCTGGCACCTCCTCCTACCAGGCAGAGTAACAAGTAGCGGAATCATCTAATGTTTTCCTGCTTCACGGCAGAACACTCTCTTCTGCCATTCGCCGGCTCCCAATCACGTGACCCTCATGGGGTCATCTTTGCAGGAGGAGAACTATTAATCTAGTTACACCACTGACCACAGGTGATTGATTTTGGGATGAATGGCTTGAACATGGGGCAATGTCAGTTTTAACAGAAACTGCCTATATCTATTCCTTCTTCTGTCTAACATACTCTGAAGCACACTCCTTTTTATGCTTTATACATTATAATCTTGTTTATCAGTTAATAATGGAATATATTTATGGTCTATAAAGTTTGTATTTATCGGCCGCCCTTAGTGTGAAATTTGCTATTTATCAGGCACCCAAATTTCACACTATAGCTGCTATTTATAATGCCGGCACCCAAGTTTCATAGCAGAGCAGGCACACAAATTTCACACTTTGGTATGGAAGGATTCAATCCCATTGTGATCAGATTCAGATCACAGAGGGATCGATCTGTTTGCCAAATTGGGTGGCAATCTGTGTTTATGCCCCATTAAAGATTACTGGTGGCAGCAATCAAATCAACATTCCAGCAGATGTCCACTCACAGCTGGCACACTGTAGGAAGGTGCATGGCAGCAGCCAGGTAAATAATCACCATCAGTGAGACATTGCTTTTCCTGATCTGAAGCCCATCTTATTATGTATGGTATTATTTAGGAAAACTCTTAAAACCTTTGTTGTGGATTACACAATAGTTTCATTTTAATGCATTGATATCCCACTTTTGTTTTAAAAATTGCCATAAATACAGATATGTACTGCACAATTATTTTTTTCCAGTTAAATGTTGTTCATTTTCCTTCCATTTCCATCTGCAGCCAGAAAAGGATTTCCAAAACAATTTGCTCATTACAGATGTGTGAACAGTACTCAGTATACTCTGTTTCTACTACTGTAGCCTTTGATACTTCCTCCTTTTCACAGTCCGGATCAGTCCATTGTCTGGCAGCAAACTTTGGCACCATTTACCAGATACTCAAAAGACTCATACACACCCTAGATGGATGTCCACCATCAGGGGATTGGAAACTGATCCTTAAGGCAGCATCACTGGGCTCAGACTGTCCAGACTCCTAGTTAGCCAGCAGACTAATGAAGTATTTCATTGCAGGGCGGGGCAAGGGCCTATGGTGTGACATCACACAGCAGGCAGGGTGAGTGGAAAGAACAAAGCTATCAGCCATTGTTTCGCTGAATTGTTCCACCTTGTGGATCGCTGGCCATGCAGCCATTGGGAGTCGGGGGGCTGCAGTGCACTTGCTGGATTTTGGGCAGAGGTGGTTGTTATCGCCCCCCTCAGTCAAGTTTAATCTAGCGTGTATAAGCCTTTAGAAACAGTGTTCAATGACTCTGTTTGAGGGTCTCATTAAAACCAGGTAATCAACCTAAAATAATGTTTGCCATTAAACCCTGCAATATACAGAACCAAACTAAAAAACACTGAAATTTTATCAATAAAATCGAAAGGTAACTAAATAGTCAATTTTGTCTGCAGTTATTACTGGAAACGCCATAATTTAATTTTTAATTTTGCCTGTGTCAACTAGTTCTTGTTTATTGGATTATTGCATTGTCTAGAATATGTTTGGTTCAGAGCGTGTATTCCAATATTATCATTCGGTGAATGTGGTCTTCTATGTATATTTTACAAATATAACCTTGAGCAGCTGCTTGATGTAATTCATAAGTAAAATAGCAAAATGACTGATGCACGGATTAGTTTCCTATCATGGAATGTTTGTGGGTTTAATACGGCACATAAACACTCCACGGTTATTTTGTGTGTGAAGCAGTTCAATCCACACTTGGTAATTTTTCAAGAGCCGTAGTTAGTTAGTGTGTCACTTTATGCATAAATCCTGGGGCCAATGGAAGTGTCACTCTTACAGTTCCTCATATTCTGGAGGAATCTCAGTATTGGTTCACAGAACAATTAGATGAAAAGTACAGAGAGTTACATTTCATAGATGAGACTTATACTTTTGTGGCAGCTATGATTAATGCGGTCCCATTCATTATTGAAGGGCTTTTTAATCCACATCCAACAATCTTAATGTACGACATCAAGCTGATAAATCTGCCACAGTATATTCTGATGCCAGTGACGTCGTTTGGGTTGGTTCAGACAGACGTCTGAACCAACCGATTGCGGCAGCCCAGCGTCTTGTTTCAAGTTATTTTCTGCAAGCTTGCAGAAAAGCATTTGTTGGTCTCCAGGATCAGCTAAGCGTCGGGCAGACAATTGTGAAAATCAGGATCAAAACGCTGTGTTTGCGCAAGCGGCGGTAAGTACCAATAAGCGATTGTACCGACGGCTTTCCATTCACCTGAATGGACAGAGTTAAACAACAAGCACCAAGACCGTCGCTTACCACTGCAAAACCGTCTGTGTGAACCAGCCCTAATAGAGGATGAAGAGGCTGCCTGTGAGGCCCAGGTATGCATGGATGGCTTTTGGGAATGATGCTCCAGCCCAACCCAGAAGCTGGCTGCATGGACCGGCTCCCGAAGGTTGTAGGCTCGCCGTGGGATTGTAAAGTAAGTTCCTTACTCTGACACTATGCAAAACTCCAACCACCAGGTGACCTCTTTTAACCGCTGTATTATCTCTTTATTGGTGCAACACTGATTATGATCACCTTTATGTGAGCTTTCAATAATGATAATCATTAATTGTACAATTCTAACAGGAGAGCTGGCAGGCACTCAGGCTTTGCTGTAATAAACAATGGGAAGATTTCCAGGGTGGCAAAAATTGGTACAAAAAGGCAGCAGTGCAGTGTAAAAACAATACATTTGAAGGATCATGACAATTGCAAATGATCAGAGTCTGTGCATAAATAGTCCATGCTATACCTGGGTGAGGAGGAGGCAGCTGTGGGTGCAAATGGGTGCATGGCCTTATGACCGTTTATTACAATCATTAATTGACTGTTCTCTTCCCCTGCTTAAACCTCTCTTACACCGTGGCAGTTCTTGGTGTGTTTTGCTGTTTTATATCAATTTTTATGTGCAGAGTCCTTGAGGGGGCCCACTGTAAAACTCACACTAGGGCCCATAACTCCTTGGTTATGCTGCTGCTTGATGTATATTTTTAATATATGGGGGTTCTTAATATGGTACTGGACTCGATGTTAGTTCATTTTCTGGCATATGAAGTACTGTAATAACTTAGGTTTTAGCATTCAAAGTATTTCTGGATAGCATGGAGTAGCGAGACATACAAACCCTGGAGATTTAGTATTGTTTTGTATTATTTGTTCTTTGTAGTAGAATTTCAGATTTTTAATCTGTACAGCAAACCCAAGTAGAAAACTTGGCGGATCCAAATGTTCGAATTCCTAATCAGTTCCATTTTTATCTAAACCGTAACAAGACTATAACTGAACTTCTACGTTTTGTGTGAAATCTTGAAAGCATATCTAAGGGGATGTTTGAGATCAACAATATCATACATGAAAACGATATGCATAAAACAGAATGTGAACTTGCTAGTGAAACCCAAAGGCTAGATACATATACCTTAGGGATCTCTGAGATGTAAACAAAACCGGCTGGTAGAGCACCAAGTCTACAACTTATGCAAAAGAACGCTATTTTCCATCAAGCAGTTCTATTTCAAAGCTGGTAACCAGTGAATTGAACATTTAGGTTCTAGCAGAAATTGAATTTGGAAGCCATTTTAAAGATTGTCAGTGATAAGGGGACTCAATGATAGAAGTCAAGACAATTACTAATAGATTTTTAAAGAATATTACAAACCACTATACTTCTCAATATTAAAGAGGACCTGTAACGTCAAAACGTCCCCTAGGGGGTACTCACCTCGGGTGGGGGAAGCCTCCGGATCCTAATGAGGCTTCCCACGCCGCCCTCCGTCTTTCAGGGGTCTTGCTGCAGCCCTCCGTGCAAGATGACGTCAATATTCACCTTCCCGGCTCCTGCGCAGGCGCTCTGACGGCTGTCGGCTCCGAAGTAGGCGGAAATACCCGATCGCTGTCGGGTCTGCTCTACTGCGCAGGCGCAAGTTTCCGGCGCCTGCGCAGTAGAGCGGACCCGACTGAGATCGGGTATTTCCGTCTACTTCGGAGCCGAAAGCAGCCACAGCGCCCCCGCTGGAGCCAGCAAAGGTAAATATTGAATTTACAGTCGGGTCTGTCGCCGGCTGTTTGGAGGGCTGCAGCGAGACCCCCGTGGGACAGAGGACAGCGTGGGAAGCCTCATTAGGATCCGGAGGCTTCCCCCACCCGAGGTGAGTACCCCCCAGGGGATGTTTCTGATGTTAGAGTCTCTTTAATGGCCTCTCCAGAGAAGTTTTTGGGCTTTCTACTATTCAGGTACGTCCTGAATCAAGTTAGCTTTATCTGATTAGAGGCGCCTACACTCTATCCCATATGCTATCAAGGCATTTTGTGTTGGCCTGAGGAAGCTGGCCATGACCCGTGAAACGTGTTGTTAGATTGCTTTTTGAATTAAAAAAATTTTCCAGTTAAACTGGTGCCTATACTGTATCTTCTGGAGAGGTAAGCAATTATTATATTTTTTTTATTTGTATTTTAAAATACTAAAATAGAACACATTGGATGCCTCCATCCTACCCATTACCAGTCAGACCTTCTTTGGAGGTTATATCTTTGCAGTTTTTTTGGAAAGTCTATCGTACTACAGGAGAGTGACCATCCAGTATCCAGCAGGACCTGGAGTACGGAGCAGGGATGGTTAATTTGTTAATTCCCTGCAGGCATATAGGGTGGTCTGCAGAGGCTATCCAGAATCTTCCCTCTACTAAGGTGGGTATCTAACATTTGCATTTTTTAAAGTCACAGGTACCATTTAACTTTCAATGGCGAAGGCTTATCAATCAACAGTAGGACGTTTTTAATCAGGATTATACCATTTACTGTATGGCTAACTTGAAAGAAAGAGTAAGCTTTCTGCAAATAAACCTTCTTCAGACTCAATTCCTGTAGGCTCAATAGAGTCTGAAGAATGCTTATTAGCCGACAGCTTTTTTAAATTTGCGAATAAATGGTATCATCCTAAATCAAAAAGTCCTGCTTTTACTGGCCAACACAGTACAATTCTCTACTGCTACTATCAATCAACAGCTTGATTTAAATTTTTCAGGAATCTGTGTATGAGGGTGGGGCAGTAGTGGTAGGCAATCTATGGCCTAGAGTGTTGCACTGCATCTTGCAGTAAGACAACTATTCGTTTACTCTATAGATTTATGCTGAAATCTATCAAAGTTGAGGTTGCAGTGTTATGTAGGAATTGATCAATATCTTATCAAATTCGAACTTAAAAAGGGATTGATCAACTTGACCTATCGGGCCGTAATCGACCCATGTACAGTCAGTTTAACTCTACATGAATGTCTTTTCCAGTCATAGGGCTTGTTAAAGAAAACCTGAACTGCAAATTAAAAGTCAAAATAAGCATACACAAGTCATACTTACCTTCCATGTAGTCTACTCCTCAGTGTCTTTCTCCTGTCCCGCGTCCTGTTTGTTCACTGTGATCAAGGGAATTTTCTGTCCTCCATTTTGAAAATGGCCATTACCCCATAACAGCTTTCTGGTCAGCACACAGTTAAACTGTAACATCGCCCACTTGAGCCATAGGGAAACATGGACATTACCTGGTACATCAGTTTTCCTCTCAGCTATAACTGACAGCAACTGATATTTTACTGACAGCAACTGATATATTTCAGATCTGACAAAATATTGTCAGAACTGGAAGGGGTTATTGTCAGAAGAAAATGGTGAGCTTCTGAGAGGAACTGATGGCAAGGTAACTATGTAATGTTCATTTGAAGTTACCTCATGTGTTTATTTTAAATATTTTTATTCAGTACAGGTTCTCCTTAAGGTGGCCATACACTAAGGCCCTGTTCACATCTAAAATCGCAAAACGCTAGCAATTAGCGTTAGCATTTCAGTGGGTGATTTTTCCGTGATTTAACGCAGAGAAATCACTGGACAAATTAGCGTTCTGGGATGATTGCGATTAGCGGTTCTATACATGCTAATCACGATCGATGTAGAATCGCCGGCAAACCGCTGCAGGTGACGTGTTTGTGATTAGCGATAGTTGCAAAACGCCCGTGATTGCGGAAGTGAGAACATTGCCACTGTTTGACCTTCAGCTAGTCACAGGACGCGGCAGAAAGGGAAGAGGAGGTGGAGAGGAAAGTGAGACAGCACGGATCCCGGGGACTCGTGCTGGCCGGACAGGTGATGTTATTGCTGCCGCTGTGCTGCCTCGGTCTCCGCCGAATCGAACGCTGCTAGCGATGGGCTCCCGGCCTGCTGACGATCAAGCAAAATTTTCCATCGGGACTGATCGACTGAAGTTAGCGTTAGCATTTTCACAGCAGATTCGATCACAGTGATCAGATCTGCTGTGTATCTGCGGTAATTCGACCCAGTGTAATGGTTACTTTAGTGTCACAATAACCAAGGTGTATTTCATACATTCAGTTGCGAAATTGAGATCATGAAGAAGGCTGTACTGTTTTGGTTGTATTCACTGTAAGATTAGCTAATTAAAAACATAAATCTTTTGGCAGGCAAGAAAGTTCTGAAATAAACATTCCAACTGCTCATTCAGCTGTCTGCTTATAGTTTTGTTTTAAAGGAAGAAAGATAAAATTGGTATTATATTATATATATTTTAAGCAGAGCTTCATTGGTTCCCTGCTGATATTCAACAGCTGATGCAGCTAGGGCATCCTTGCTAATAAGAAGCTCAACGTTTCAACTTCTCAGACTTGCCTGTGAATATCTCGCCCAGGTCATTCACTGAACTAAATTCCCAAAAAGTTGAAAAGTCCACAGTACTACCTGAATTCCTTTATTCCGAATGCCGTGATGGCACAGTTCTTGCCGTGATGGCACAGTTCTGCAGAGAGAGATGCCAAAAGACTGAATTCCAACCACTGCTGTGACTAATTCCTAACAGAAGCATGGTTACCCCATGTGAGACTACGATACAGTCTAGCTCTCTAACCTGCTTTTCTTCACTTTGTGTATGACACCCATCATGCCACATTAAATTACAACATTTTAAAGTGGTATCATACTCAAAGGTAATCTGTAGTCTAAAAACACAGCATAAAATTGACAGCTAAAACCATTGGACATTTTTTTCAAGGTCGTGGAAGGGTAGAGAAGCGAAAGACAAATTATGATATAATGAATTATATGTATGGTACGGATAATTAATAGAACATTAGTAGCAAATAATTTCACAGAGCAGGCTTTTGAACTTTTGAACTTCACTCTGCAGAAAAATCAAAATACAGTGAGACACTTCAGATAATAAGCTTCAGAGGACAGAGCTCTCTGCGACTTTCAAAGTTGTGGAGCTCAGATAAGCTCTTTTGCATAGATAACTGGAGTTGCTTAACTCTTCCTATACTGGAAACAATATTAGACTCATATTTCTGCTGCTAATGTTTTATTTCTTAGATGTACTACACATGAAAATCTGCTTGGAAGAACAAAGAGAAATCGAGAGTCCAATATGGTGTAATATTGTTAAGTTGGTTGTGGTTTAAAGCAAAAAATCTTAGATATACTCACAAACATGGCAACCACTTTAAGTGCAGGTGGGGAGTATTAGAACCTGACCCCACTCAGGTTTTTAAGATTTCGCTCTCTGTAGATAGGAAACTGGGTAGCACCCCTCCACCGAGGGTGGAATCAAGATTTCAGCAAAGCTTGGTGTACAGAGGCACCAGAGTAGAATAAAAACATTTAAAAAACGTCTAAAAGAGGGAGATTTTCAGGTGGACTTACCTCCCTCAAAAATATAAAACTCAATTGAGTCACAATATATCAATACAAAAATTCTGTCACAGAGGTGCTCACTTCTGCATTTAGACCCATTGCGTTATACACCTGTTTGCCTGATGAAGCGGGACCACACCCGCGAAACGCGTTGCACTAAGTGGAGTTGAATAAAAAAAAATTGTATTGATATATTGTGACTCAATTTAGTTTTATATTTTTGAGGGATGTAAGTCCCCCTCTTTTAGACGGTTTTTAAACGTTTTTATTGTACTCTGGCGCCTCTGTACACCAAGCTTTGCTACACAGGCAAATCATTATATCATAAGCTTATTTTCACTTCAGATTCCCTTTAAAACATAAGCTTTTTATCTAACTTAGCTGCTAATTAATATGCTTGCCTTTGGTGACCGGTGTTATCAAATCGTTTGTGAAGTGTCATAAACTGTGTAAACCAGGTAGAAACGTTCCTGTTGTATCCAGTGGTAAAACAGATGACATTATCTCCTTTTGCTCACTAATTACTTAAAGAGATCCAAGCAGTTTTTTTCTCTGTAGTTTTTCCTGGTTTCTAACAACTGTAGGAGCTGCCATTTGCTCCCCTCACCTTCCCTCTGCCCTTATACAGAAGGGAGGTGTAAAGGTAATCATGTGTGACTTCTCTAAACTGTTTGAAGCACAGTGTCCTATCTCCTCACACCTCCACCCCGCCGCTGATGAAAGCTTTTGTTTGCTCATTGCTACTGCTAATTACATAAGTACTCATCTGCCTGCTATTTTTGGGGATGGCAGGCCATGGAGGTAGGGTCATAAAATCCAGACATTTAAATGTAAAAAGAAGAGGTAGCATGGAAGTTTTTTCTTTATGAGTCACATTGTTAGCATGCATTTTTAATATGCTATTGAGATGCCCTAGTGGATAAAAATTATACTCAGTTCCTTTTAACGTTGCATAAAAGAACAATTGAAAGAAATCACGCATTCTATGTGTGTAAAAAACTTTTTATTTTCACTGCAGAGAGCAGGAGAAGCTTCTTTATATCTGGTCATCTGCAAATGTAATTGTTGCCAGCTGAAGCTCTCTGAGGCATGTGTCTTCACTATGCCCCCTTCCTTTTCTACTGAAGTGACTCAGCTGTTGCCAGAGTGATGTCTGTTCAGCAGAGGGAGGGGGTGAGAGTAAGGACTAATTTCTCAGAGAGCTTCAGCTGGCAATGATTACATTTGCCTTTGCCAATGACAAGCTTCAAGCAAGCTTCACCTACTCTCTGCAGTGAAAATAAAGGTTTTGTACACACAGGGAATGTGTGGGAATGCTTTTAAATGTTTTTATGTAACCAAAAATAGTTACTGAAATTTTAGTTTGGGGAGTATAATCCCACTTTAATTAGAAGTCCATGTGTAAGGCTTTGTTCACATCTAAAATTAAAATCGCTGACGCCAGTGATTTTCAATTTTGTGAGTGATTTTTCCCCCCTCCCAGCGCTTACCTGCACGCTTTTTTGTAAAGCGCTTTTCAAAGAGCTTTAGCAAAGCGATTTGTTTTTTCAGTTCCTGACGCAAGTCAGGAAGTGAACTCTTTGACCCGGAAAATAATAAATACAATGTATTTATTCTTAAAAGCGCTGGGGAAATTGCTATACCAAGCGCTTTTTCAAGTGTTTTGCGATTTCCCCATACCTGCCATTAATGGTACAGGCAGCGCTTTGCTGATCGGATCGGAAACAAACCACTCAGATGTGAACACTCTCATAGGGAATCAAGGCACAAGTGCTTTTAGGGTGATTTAAAAAATTGCTGGTTTCTTTGAAAAAAAACACAAAACGCCCTAGGTTTGAACAAGCCCTAATTATGCATTGAAATGACATCAGCGCAGTCTTATAATGTTTCATATTAATATTTTACGGTGTTAAATGCTTTAGGGGAAAAAAAAATAATTTTGAGTGTAATACTTCTTTAATACTTCTGTAGTGAGTGTCAAAGACTGCTCATCTCCTGCTAGTAGTGAAATACTCAATTGTGATATTTATTTCTAATATTTATATAGAATTATCATTGCACATAAAACTTGGAAATTACATAGAACCATTATGGTTGTACTACACAATAGGATGAGTTAAACTAACTAACCACTTTGGCGTGTAGGAGCAACACTGGCCTTGATTTACCAAGCTTCTCCCAGGCTGGAGCTCATTAGGAAACATAACTGAGCCTGCAGTCCTGGCCTGGATTTATTAAAAATTGTTTACCGCTATATCCCAAAGAAAAAAATGAGGCTGTTTCAACTTGACATATTTTTATGTTCTAGAAACTCTTCTGTTACTATTACAAGCGGCAATTTCAGATGAAATGAGGTAAAAGTAAACATACTTATTTGTACCACTCGTTCCAAGGCAAACAAGTCTAGTCAGTTGGTGGTCAGTATGCAGATGTTAACGGTTTCTCACCTGCTTGAAGGTTCCCTTTGTAACATCTGGAAAGAAAGGTGTAATGATTCGCTAAGCTGGCTGCACAGGCATACAGCTGTTTGACCATTCCTCTAGTCTGTGGGCTGCAGGTCTCTGGAAGAGAGACCTGTCTTCACTTTGCAAGTTTCAGACCTGTTCTGCTGCTGAGGAATTTGAATACATTTGTCATGCAAATTATCTAGCCGCCTCCTTTGAAGGCTTGCAGCATAAATACCATGTGATCCCACAATCCTTTGCTGGTCATCATGGTTTGTTACTGTTGAAACACTCCTGGAGTGTCAGCCTTGCTATTGTTTGCTAAAGATTATCTTAGAGTATTCCTGGGGACTGCATTAGGCATCCCTCTAGTACAGTCAGGTTGTATTATTTGTATTGCCTGTTCTGTCTTCTGTTTGTCCTTGCGATTGCACTGTCACCAGTGGTTGGCAATGGTGAATCGTTTGTTCCAAAATCTGGATCACACTTGCTCTAGCGGAAAGAGCAGTGGATCCTACTAAGCTCTGTGTCTGTACTTGGATCACACTTGCTCTGGCGGAAAGAGCAGTGGATCCTGCTAAGCTCTGTTTCTGTACTTGGATCACACTTGCTCTGGAGGAAAGAGCAGTGGATCCTTCCTGTTCTGTCCCTGAACCTAGATCGCACTCGCTCTGGCGGAAGAGCGGTGGATCTTATCTGACCTATTCCTGTTTCTGTTCGTTTGTCTGTCTGGATCACACTCGCTCTAGCGGTAGCAGCGGTGGTTCCTTTTGAACTCTGTCTGGGAGTGTAGGCCAGAGCTGTGGTTGCTGCTGGCTACTCCTTCTCTCTGTCTTGTCTGATACGAACGCTTGCTGTAGGCTCGGTGGGGTAACCGTTAAGCAAGCGTTCGCATTCTCTGTTTCGTGTTTGTGTGGCGTTGGTTAGTTAGGGTGGCGTGCTTGTCTCTGTTGCGCTTATTGTGCGGAGACCGCGCCGTAAACGCGTTCGCTGTTGCGAATGAGTGCGGTGTTCGCGTTTAGCTAGCGTTTGTTATTTTCCCTATCTTCTCATTGTTGTTTGCTGTGCCTTTGTTACTCTCGTGCTCTGTCTTGCTCAGTCTTGTGTCACTTCTGGCAATTGCCTCTTTCGCGATTGTGTTCCTGCTTGGTTTCTGCTGTTGTGTGTTCGCCGTCGCGGGTTAGCGACTAGATTGGTGCACACGCATACATTCGGTCCCTGTGCTCATTCTCATTGGCAATCGCACCTCTTGCGATTACGTTCTCACTTGGTTTCCACTGTTGTGTGTTCACCGTCGCAGGTTGGCGACGAGATTGGTGGACATACATACATTCTTTCTCTGTGCTTATTCAGTCTTGTGTCGCTGTTAGTAATCGTCATCTCTTGCGATTGCTTTCCCACCTGATCTTCATGGTTGTGGGTTCATCGTCACTGGATGGCGACTAGATTGGTGGACACACATACACCCTGTCGTTGTGCTCTCTCTCTTTAAGGGCTATCTTGCCATGCATTGCTTCCCCTCGTTCAATTCCTATCTGGCATCTGTGGCTGTGCAGAGGATCTGTTCCTCTGCACTCCACGGCTCCATCTGCCGGCAGGAATTCCCCTCTACAGGTGCATTGCACCTTTTGTTGGGTTCTCTCAGATTATACGCTTGTGGAGGATTTCCGCAGTGTCAGCGTGCATCCTGTGCGCTGACCACGGAAAGAATTCCACAATCGTTACAAAAGGATGGTATGGTTTCAATAAATAGTGTTGAAGGTACACCTTAATGCAGATTCTTTGCAGTCATGTGTTTGCCTTTGTGTTTTTGGCTAGCATACAAGCATGCGTGCATGTAAAAAGGGCGCTTTGGTAATTTGGGTGCTGGGGATAGCTGCTAATAGATAGAATATCAGTAAAAATGCCTAACCGGGCTATAGACTCCATGGATAGACACTGCCAGGTATGGTCTTCTCTCCCACTGACGGTGGTTGGTAGGTCCAACCTTATAAAAATGCTGTACCTCCCATGCCTTAATTATGTCTTCAGACAGACTCCAATTTGGATTCCCAAGCTGATCTTTAAGAAGATTGATAGAATAATTATAGCCTTTCTCTGGGCTGGGAGTGTGCCGCCAATCTCTTTGTCTACTTTACAGGTATCCACTTGTCACGGCCCGATGGTGGTTCGCCCAAGAATCTAAGAAACACTGCATCCACTTTAGAGGTGGCACTAGTAGGCTCCTTTGAGGAACTTTCCTTGCTCTCATTCAGGGGAGCCAAGGCTTATGATGCCTGCCTATACCAATGAAACTTACTACAAAGGTATGGGAAGTAGCAAAAAATAAATTTACCACTACTGATACTCCCTTCTTTACTCTCTTATGGTGCAATCTGAATTTCCCCTATTTCCAAAATACCACAGATCCTATATTATGGGCAAGGTATGGCATCAAATGGTTTCAAAATCTGATCACAGATGAACGCCTGATCTCTTTTAATGATCTCAAAAAAGAATTTTCCCTAAACAATAAAATGTTCTTTAGATATATTCAGGTCTGCTCAATCCCAATTTCCCTGACAGATTACTTTACAGTCAGACCCCCTAGAATCTGTATTATTGACACAGCACCTGGACTTCCCCCTTTTCAGCAATTGACACCACTCTCATTGATACATCACATCTGATAAAGTAGACAAGGCATTTGATAGTTGGCGTACTGACATACCTAACTTGGAAAAATCGGAGTGGACGGATTTATTAGAAGACACAGGAGATTACCTCATTTCCATAAAATGCAGACTCATACAGATGAAGGTATCCTCTCAGCCTGGTTTATTTGCCTTACAATACTTAGGCTTGTTTGAGACTACAGTGTTGCATTGTGATACATTATAACATGAAGTTAGGCCCCGTTCACATCACAAACGCGACGGGCACGCACGCGGAACGCAACGCGTACGAACGCACGCCATCCGCGTTTGTGTGCGTTGCGTGGCTGATCCCATCACTGCAAAGTGAATGGGACAGCCACGCGTTTTTACAAAAAATGCGTGCAGCATGCGTTCCCGGACCGCATGCAGTGTGAACATCAGACATTGCACTCTATGCAATGTCTGATGTTGTGCGTGTCGGCCACCTGCACGCGTTTCCAAAACGCGGCTGGAAACGCGTGCAGTGTGAACGGGGCCTTAGAGGACAAAACATTACATAGTTACATAGTTTGGCTGAAATAAGACATTTGCCCATCAAGTTCAACCAGAAAAAAAAAAATAATAAAAAAAAATAAAACACCATCCTGAACCTGCACATATCCCAATTGATCCAGGAGAAGGTGAAAACCCTTACAAGGCGTGGGCCAAGAAGCCTTAAAAGGGAAAAATTCCTTCCCGATGGCAGTCAGATAAATCCCTGGATCAACTGTGCCGTGAATTACTTAACCTTTTCGGGACCGGCCACCTACCCCCTCTTAAGGACCAAGGCATTTTGCACGGGAGGGGGGTGCACGGGGGGGTCAGGAGGCCGGATCCAGTGTGTGGCTGGCTGGATTGGTGTCCCCCAATGGTGGCCTGTGCCCCCCCCTTCTGCCAGCAGCCTTCACTCACCTTCCAGGCTCCAGCGATGAGCCGCACGGGACCCTCTTCTCCGGCCGGCATATCCGTTCTGTCTGACGATCAGTTCCGGGTCGCGGCTTGATGACGTCATCAAGCCGGGACCCGGCGCTGACATCAGATGGAGCGGAGATGCTGGCCAGAGCGGAGGGGGGTGCCGATCGTCGTGGGAATGGCAGGAAGTTAAGTAGATCCTCTTCTTCCCCCCCCCTGCAGCCGCAGCTGTCAAAATGATCACTACGATCCGACGGCGATCGTAGTGATCACGTGATCAGCAGCCATACGCGATGGCTGCTGATCACTCGGGGGAGATGTCGGCTGTCATATGACAACTTAATCTCCCCCTCCGGGGTGCGCACGATCGCGTCAGGAGCGGAAATTGCGGGCCGGCGTAGATTCTTCGCTGCATCAGGCTAGAACAGCCACAAGTGCGGTGTAGAATCTAATGCACGCGGTCCCGAAAAGGTTAATAATTATAGACATGAATGCCCTTCACTGCAAAGAAAGTATCCAAACCCTCTTTAACATTGGTGGTGGCATTCAATGTAACACATGCAGAGAAAATGTGAGGATTAAAAAAGTGCAACTTTAAGGTTGTACACATCTCCACAAATGCACTTGTGTAACTACTTCAGCTTGCCCCTTCATTGACTAACAGGAGGAATGATCATGTATTGCATTAACCATAGCCATGCTTTGTGCAAGTCAACATGTGCGATTCTACATGATAAAATAGTTACATTACATCCCAACTGATGTAATGTAAATCGCTCATAGATTTTGAATTACACCGCATATCTGTGCGCAAAACCACGTCAGTTGCGATGCAACTTGTCACACTGAAAGTAGCCTTTGGCTTTAATAGTAATCATTTTTAAAGCAGTAGCATCAGCCATACTATGCCATGGAAAAAACAGATATATAAGTAGATAAATACTTGACCTACTTACATAACACATGTATTATACTGTCCACGTTTTGATTTCAGTGAATGTTATATAGTAAATGACGAGAATTCTGTTCCTGGTGGGGGCCATGTCTTTTGCCCACAGTTAAGGCTAACTCGTGATGTCATTTCTATCCTTTACTTTTTTTCTTGTCTCCTCCAATCGCTAAGTCACCTTAGCCTTGCTTGTAAACACAAGTGAGTAGGGGATTAGGTTTCAGATAAGAAGCTGGCATGGAAATAAATGGAAGAGGATGAATAGATTATAGATAAAAAGAACCCCCAGCATGCAATTCTTTGGCACGACTACTAAAGGGCCAGTGTTCCTTAAGTATGTGATAACTCCAAATCATAACAGCAGAAAAAGTTTTGAAAGTTTTGCATGCATGCTTAGCATCTTTATCACTTAATACACTCAGACCAGTTGCTGTTGAAATTTGATTTTTATGGTGACGATACCGCTTTAAGAAAACCTAAGGGAAACTAATCAGCCAAGTTTGACTTACCTAGGGCTTCTTCTAGCCCCCTGTAGTCATTCTGGTCCCTCTCTGTCACTCCACTCTGATCCATTTAGCAGCTGTCCCCTTTGAAGGCTGCATGACCTGGGCCACACCTCCTCAACTCTTCTCCCGTTGGTAAATATTGCAACTGTGCATGTGCCGAACTCCCCTGCCACAGGAGCGTGAAGACGCACATCTGGGGTTTCTTCTATACTACTCAATTTGGGCAACTTAAAGAACAACTAAGGTGAGAGGGTTATGGAGGCTGCCATATTTATTTTCTTTTAACAATACCAGTTGCCTGGCAGCCCTGCTGGTCTAATTGGCTGCAGTAGTGTTAAATCACATCAGAAACAAGCATGCAGCTATGCCAGACCCATTGTAAATTATTCACTATTTTAGTGAAATAAAATTAGATGCTTGGAGAGCTTACAACATTGAAGTAAGAGAACATTACTTACAACCTCAATATATATATGCCAGGATTAAAGGGAACCTAAACTGAGAAGGATATGGATTTTTCCTTTTAAATAATACCAGTTGCCTGACTCTCCTGCTAATCCTGAGTGTCTAATACTTTCAGCCACAGCCCCTGAACAAGCATACAGCTAATCCAGTCTGATTTCAGTCAGAGCATCTGATCTGCATGCTTGTTGAGGGGCTGTGGCTAAAAGTATTAGAGACACAGGATGAGCAGGAGAGTCGGACAACTGGTATTATTTAAAAGGAAAAATCCATATCCTTCTCAGTTTAGGTTCCCTTTAAGCATGCAATGTTTACCTCTCACTAAAGGGTTGGCTAAGTGGCTGGATAGTGTTCTGGTTAAAGTGGACCTGAACTCTTGCACCAGACAGAAGGGAAGCATAGAGAAATGCACATTGTATGTATTTATAGAGTTTAGTCTCTCTAATTCCCCCTCATCTGTGACATATCACAAGTTGTAATTTGATCTCTCAGCTGAGTCTTACAAACCCGCTGAGCGGATCGTTCAGAAACAGACTTATCAGTCTGCAGACAGACTGTACACACGCACTACTGTCGGGAGAATGACCGCCCAGCGGGAGGGTCTGACGGACCCGTCGTTCTCTTTAGTAGTGCGTGTGTACGCACCTTAAAACGAGACAATATACAGATCACAGCAGGAAAAAATTACATTTTGCAAGAATAATAAATGGCATACATCACAGTCTGTTCTTGAACCCTTGAGATCAGTCACAATGTTGTTATGACTCCAAACATTTCTCAATTTTATATATTTTTTTATTTATTTTAGTTTTTATATAGCGCCAACATATTACGCAGCACTGTACAGAGTAATACAGTGTATATATATATATATATATATATATATATATATATATATATATATATATATATATATATATATATATATAGCTGCAATCTGCTACAATGAGTGGATCGCAGCCGTTTTGCCATTCTCAACAGCAATGCAATTAAAATGTAAACTGCAGTTCTGTTTTTCCACTACTGCAATTCGTTTTTGTTGGAAACATGATCGCCAACCTGCACAATTTTTCACGTGATCACACTCTTACATCCAACGATTCACAGCGCAATTGTGAGAAATCACGGTAGAAGTAATTGCAGGAAGCAATAGCGCTTCCTATTGGAAAAGCACCCTTAATCACTTACCCAGGACAAGGATGAAGATATGTTAAATTGAAAAAACTGCTTATCTGTTAGATAATACCCATCCAGTTGTTCAAGAGCCATGGAATAATTGGTATCATGTCCAATCCATACTTTCATTTTTCATTCATTTCAAACTTCAGTATAAGTTGTTTAAAGTTTTCACTCCCTTGGCGAGAATACATTCTGCTGGATTTTACTGTTACAAGTACTGTAACATAAACCCTCTTGATAATACTGGGAATTATGAACAGCTCCCCCTGTTTTTTTTGTCACGCAGCATTGGTTGTATTAATTAAAACATTCTTTAACTTTTCTAATTGAAACTCATTGTTGTCTTGGAAAGGTCAGTGGTAATTTGGAGCTGAAAGTGTTTTGCAATCTTTGTATAGATTTTTACAACACACGCACGCACGCACGCACGCACGCACGCACGCACGCACACACACACACACACACACACACACACACACGTTAAGGTACACACATCCAATTTTGATTGGACAGTCATTGGCGTTATTGGACAATTTTGCCACCTCCATGTAGTATGAGAGCTTAGCTACACAATCTGCTCATACTATTCTGTTGGCCCCCATACTACATGGATATGGTAAAATTGGCTATTGATTGGCCGATCAAAGTTAGATGTGTGTACACACCCTTAAAGGATGCATGAGACTGCCTAAAAAAAAAAGTTCGACTCACCTGAGGCTTCTTCCAGCCCCTAGAAGTTTCTGTGTCCCTTGACCCAGCCACCCATTCGTCAGCTGTTCCCTCTCTAATGGCTGGTGAACTGACCGGGACGGCTTATTCTGCACATGCTCTCCCAGTCACGCTCCCGTGGCTGGGAGAGTTCTGCGCAGGCGCAATGCACACTCATGAATGCACAGAAGAAGCCGACCCATCGTGATCGTTGGCCATTACAGACGGAACAGCTGATGAGTAGGTGACTGTGCAGTTTCACCGAGGGAAAAAGAGACTTCTAGGGGCTGGAAGAAGCTGCAGGCGAGTCAAACTTTTTTTTTTTTTTTTTTTAAGTTTGCCTCGTGTATCCTTTAAGGTACCTATACACATTAATGTTTAGTACACACAATGCAATTTTCTGTCAGATTGACGGTCAAATTGATTATTTCCGACAGGTCCAATCTGTTTTACCAATAGTTTTTCTGATCGATTTTCTGATTGCTGCTATAGAAAATCAATCAGAAAAACAATCGCAAATCAGATCGGACCTGCTAGAAATAATCAATTTGAAGTCAATCTGATGGAAAATTGCATTGTGTGTACTAGGCAATAGATTGCTATCCAATGTGGCAAAGAGATCAATCCCTCTCAGATGTTAATCAGAGAGGGATCGAAACTCCCATACACCATACACTGAATAGATTTCTACATTCAATTTAATGGAGAAAAATGAAAAAAAAAAAATTAAATGGGCAGCACGGTGGCATAGTGGTTAGCTACTATCTGCTACCAGCTGCATCGGGCATACAAATGAGCGCTTGGCTGCCTGATAGCTGAATCACAAGCATCTATAAGAGTAAGACACCTGGCGATTGTTGCGCCCAAATTATCTTCTCTGCTGCCTCTAAGCATGTCTTTCATATCATTGGGATTCCAGCCACAGTGTCTTCTGGCTCCCTACTCTGTAGGTGAAGTCTCCAGCCTCACTCTGGTCTCAGTCTCCATTGCCAATAAGAAGCTGCATATGTTGCAGCAGAAATTCCCTTTTGCCTACCGAGAGGAATCATTAAAGTATTTGGAAATCTGGCTTCCCTCAAATCTATCTAAAATTTGCCTTACTCAATTGTCAGCCTCTTCTGGAGTCAGTGGAAGTGGAACTCATATCTTGGACTAAAAGAGGGCATACATGTCTGGGGAGGGTGAATATTTTGAAAAATAATATTCTCCCCAGGATTCTTTTCCATATGACCATGCTTCCCGTGACTACCCCCCCCCCCCCCTCAAATAAAAAAAAAGTTGTTTTTGAGGAATTACGCACAGACTTAATAAACTTTACCTGGAAAGGGAAGAAATCCAGGTTAGCTTATAGACTCTTAATTTTGAAGTGAAGAGGGGGTTTGGGGGTTCCGGATGTTAAGTCTTATCACTGAGCACTTTCTCTTAGTAGGATTACTGACTGGCAGCTATGTGAGAGGAGCAAAAAGGTTGGGTAACGCTAGAAAAGATTCTGGTGAGTAGGAACTCGGCAGGTGCTCCCTGGGTCCCTACAAGGGAGAGAGGATTGAATGAGTTGACCCTGAGTTGGGTGAGACATACTCTTAAAGGGAACCTTAACTGGTGGGGAAAAAAAATTCACTTACCTGGAGGCTTTCCCGAGCCTCCTGCAGCCGTCCTGTGCCCGCGCCGGTCCTTCGGTGCCCTCTGGTCTCCCTCCGCGGCTAAGTTTCGTTTTCGGACGACTGCCAGTCATCCTCGGGCAAAGCGTCCTCTTCTTCCGCATTCCCCGTCGTAAAGAGCCGTAAAGCGCGTCCGCATGATGCAAAACGCGTCATGTGGACGTGCTTTATGGCTCTTTACGACGGGGAATGCGGAAGAAGAGGACACTTTGCCCGAGGACGACCGGCAGTCGTCCGAAAACGAAACTTAGCCGCGGAGGGAGACCGGAGGGCACTGAAGGACCGGCGCGGGCACAGGACGGCTGCAGGAGGCTCGGGAAAGCCCCCAGGTAAGTGAATTTTTTTCCCCCACCAGTTAAGGTTCCCTTTAAACAATGAGACCTCATACCTGAGAAAAAAAGATTGGGCTCCTTTCCCTTCACCGCTGCTTCCAGTTAAAGGCTTGCCATTATTTAATTAGCCAGGATTAGAAAGAGGTTTTTTTGGTTCGTGGAACGGACATAAATTGATGACGCTTAGCCACTTTTTTAGTGGCCCCACAATTAAACCTTTGGCAGTTTTGAGGACAGAATATGGATGCTTTCCATTTGACTCCTGGAGGCTTCAACAGATAAAATCTTGGGCCATGCAGTTAGGGCAGATATGCTCTAGCTGTGATATGACTGACCGGGAAAAAATCTTTCTGCAAGAAACTAAACCACCCCATATGATATCCACCATCTACCAAATGATAACTGATAGAGGATCTCCGACCAAACCGCTCTTTATAAGGGAATTTGAAAGGGAACTAAACTCTAACAAATCAGATGCACAGGTGCAGAAAATCTTGGGGCTTATGCATTCATCTTCAATTAGCACTAAAATACAAGAGAGTACAATAAGCTTTAAGTACGCTGGTTCAGATCCCCAGTGCAACTCTGTAGATGTTACCCTACTCAGGATCTGGCATGTTGGAGGGGCTGCAGCGATAGAGGGACATTGTCACATCTGTTCTGGGACTGTCCAGTGATTATGCCATTTTGGACTGAAGTAATAGACATTATCAAGCAAATCACTGATGTGTAGTTGTCACGGGACCCTTGGGTTATACTTTTTCATCTTTTCCCATTCTCCAATAAAAAAAAAATATATAAACACTGTGATTCCCTTTATGCTGAATGCTGCTAAACATATTATTGCCTTCTATTGGAGGCGTAGAGACTTGCCTATGCTTGGTTTGCAAGAAATGAAAATATGCACCAGGTAGAGGAAACCATACTGCTTGCTAGAGATAAAGTTGATAAATTTAGAGCTGTTTGGTATCCCTGGTTGGAGTTTCAAGATTCGGAACGGTATAAGCAATGTATAGAGTAGAGCAGACAACCTGCTCGATTACCTTCTAGACTAGAGCTTAATAGTACATGTCCGATCAGCCCACAATGCCCACTGACTATTTAAAGTTTTGTTTTTCCTTTTCTTTCTGTTGTTTAATTGAAGTTTATCTTCTCTTTCTTTTACTTTAAATTTGACACGATTCTTTCTTTAGCATTATGTATTATTAGGATTTGTAAGGGTTTACAGTACAGAATCATGGGTTACAACTCTGATGCAACCTCATCTCCAAAGCCATTGAAACTAGCCTATGTGTAGAATTATGCTGAAAATACTGAGAATATGTCTAAGATACACGCTGAGATAATGTCATGTTTGATACGCACTGGGGATTTTTATAATATGTCTTTGTGAAGAAAGAATTGTTAGAAATCTCCTAAATGCAGTTTTCATGTGTTTATATCTATTTGTGTATTATTTTTTTGAGCTTTCTTGTAATAAAGATTATATTAAGAAGCTGCATATCTGAAATGTAGATATGAATAGACACAAAGCTAGGGACTTGACTCGTAATCAGTGTGTTAGCCAACAGGGAATTCTTGTGCTGATGGGAGAAACAATTGGGGAGAGAATAAAGGTCCTCTCTGTTTATATTCCAGTCAACCTTGTTTACCTAATCTCTCTGGGGCGGCCTCTGGGGGGCTCGGTTCAGTTTATATTCAAATACATACAATATCTGCTGTGAGGTGACTGGAGTATGGACAATCTTGCCTGGATTATATCGGAGTATAGGGAAAGTCAGTAAATTACTAGATGTTTAAATTGTATGTATACTCCATCAATAGAGATGGTCAATCAGAGGCTAATAATTCTGGCTTGCATGCAAATTTAATGCAGATTGTATGCAGCTTAGAACTTGGCCAATCAAATAAACTTCAGATTCCAAGCTCCATTCACTTTGAATGAAATCTGCATAGAAGCTGAAAAATAAGCATGCTGGGCAGGTAGTACGTCACTGGCCTTCTTGACGGTCCGCGCACGAGCGCCACTTTGCACCAGGATCGCTTATTTACTGCGTCACTCTTTGACTTGCATTGCTGCATAATCGGGGGGGGGGGGAGAGTAACGTGATCCGACACAGCGTGCAAGTGTGCAAAGGGCCAGAAAAGGGCCATAATGAGGATAGTAGTTGGAGAAAAAAAATCGATGCAAAGTGAGAAGTTAAAAAATAGAATATAGATCAAAGTAATCATTGATACTCGTGTAATTCTTTCACGTTGTTTGATAAACAGTCAGTCTGCAGGTCATCTTTACTTTTGGCAGACATGAAAAAAATCAGACAGCACCAACTGCCATTATCTATAAACAAATACACCCACTAACAATGTGAACAATGTGCAGGGCCGGATTTGTACTTTTTACCGCCCAAGCTCCACTTTCACTAGCTGCCCCCGGACAGGCAGCATCCTAACCACCTCCCCCTTTCCCAACCAGGCAGAGATTAGATTGTAGTCTCCTCTGAGGACAGTTAGTGATTAGTGATGGCTAGGATTACATTGTAAACTCCTTGGAGTGCCAACATTTGGTAAGTGACAGGCAGCTCAGAGATCACTGTAAGTTCACCTTCATCCCCCGAAATGCGAGATCCGCCTGTTTGTAGCCACCCACTGCTAAGTGCAAACTCTGCGTAGCAAGACGAATGTTTTGCAGGCTGGCTGCTACTGCCACCCTGATGCCCATAGCCTGCCCCTACTTTCCTGGTGCACTAGGCCATGGCCTTTCGTGGCCTTGCCTGAAATCTGGCCGTGACAATGTGAACTAACAAAGTTTGCTTGTTAGGATTTTTTTTTTTATATACATGCATAAAGGGAGATACTACTTGCTTGGCAGTTGGAATCAGCAGTTATTTCCCACAAGACACAGGGTTCACAAACCGGAAACTGCCAGGGCCATGACCCTGACATCACACTGTGGAAGGGGGTTCATTACAATATCAGCCACACAGACCCTATAATGAGCTTTTGGAGAAAAGGTAAATATTTCTAGTGGGAAAGGGGGTATCGGCTACTGACTGGGATGAGGTTCAATCTTTTAAAGTTTTTAGCTCTGAAATACAGTGGGCTTGATTCACAAAGCGGTGCTAACTGTTAGCACGCTTGTGAAAAGCCCCTCTTCACGTCTAAACTGAGTTTAGGCGTGTTAAAAAGATCTCGTGCGTAAAGTCCCACGCGCAAAACTTTGCACGCGCATAGCACGGTGCGCACGAAACGGCGCATCGCGGTGCAACAAAAACGGCGCACCCGGTGCACCTATAAGGTCGTATGGGGTGCAACCATAATGTCGCACTATGCAACATTATGGTCGCACCCCATGCAACCTTATAGGCGCATCGGGTGTGCTGTTTTCGTCACACCGCGATGCGATGTTTTGTGCGCACGGGACTTTGCACGCGATCTGATTGTGAAAATGGTTCTAACCTAGTCAGCACCCTACTTATCATGCCCAAAGTCTTTAGGCGCGCTAACTAGGTTAGCACCGCTTTCTGAATCAAGCCCCTTATATCCAGCTAATTCCAAAATCCATTTAACAGGCCTGTTCCTCACCTCTTCTCACTGCAAAGATGTAATAAACCAAGCTTGTTTTCCCATCTCCCAGTCACAAGGCTAAGTACCAAGATAGGACTGTTCAAGAATGGGCACATGGCTCTATTGTTCTACAGCAACCATTATGTCATCTATGGTCAGCCTTAAAGTGAAACACCACATTTTTGAGAAAAACAAACCAACAATCTTTTTGTACTGAATTTCTATAAGTTATGAGGAATTGAACAAATATTATTCCATGTCCTTACCTTTTTCTGTTGCCCATACACTGAGAGAAACTCTTACAGTATCTTTCTTATAAGAAAGGCAATATGGTTATATCAGTGTGGATTAATGTATTGAGCATGCTGGGGTGTCCAAGTGGAATAATAAAAAGCTGAGGGGTTGCTAAGAATGTACGTTCTGCTGTATGCGGCAAACAACTCATCTAGGAAGATTTATGGATGCTATACACACGAAAAGAGAATACTTTTTTTTTCAAACCATTACTGTTTATTGTAAAATCTGAACTTCAAGACATTTTTTTTTTTTGCATCTCCCTCCCACCCGCCAAACTTCCCAACACTATGGAGCCCCCTCTTCCCATGACTAATAGATCCATAAAGGCTGCAGCAATGATGGTGTGCTGGAACTTCAAGCTGCGTTTCTGTGGGCTTCTAGAGGAGGCCAGTTGTAGCACCCTGACCAATAGCAGTGTTTTCCAGAAATAAGTGTGGTGCATGCATCAGCTATCCTGATCTATATCACCAACCATCCCGTCTCTATCTTTCCATCAGAAAGGGGTGTGGCTATGGTGGGAGAGGGAACATCACTGAGGGATTAGGCTAGGTGTTCCTGGAATATGAAAGAAGGAGTTGGGGGTGTGCAGATGGTTTTTCACTCAGCTTCGGACTAGTTCTTCTCTGTGGTCAGGTATGCCTTTACAGTGTCAAGGACCGCAAGGGCCAATCTGCGACTGGGTTAATCGCTCAGAGTGAGAAACTCAGTCTCGCTGTCACTTTGGAATTGTGGAAGACAAAATAGTCGCTGACCAGTGAGCGACTTATGTCCTCCGTCATTTGTGGGCTGTCTATCCCTAAAAACTGGGTGTGTCTACTCCCTGGTGAGTAAGGTAGGCAAGACTTTTTACAAGCAAAAATGACTCAGTTTATCAATAACCTTCGCCATTTCTATCTGGATTGGCCCACAGCGAATATGCAACCTGCGGCCAATGCTTAATCAAATGACACTAAATATCGATAGGTTAACATGTGTGGTCAGCACACATTAAATAACTCGGTTTCCATAGCAACTAGAATGCTATAAGTTTATTGAGTTATTATCCTGATTTTTTTTGAAACCGGTTAGTATGTTTGTTTTCTGTCTGTGATAACCCAATCTCAAATAATTAATAAATGTGCTTTTTGCATTGTTCTCGCTTTGCTTTTGGAGGGAAGTTTTGGGAGGGAGGTTATCTGATCTGCACTGCTCTGAATGACCAAGCCATTTGCCAGTAACACATCCATGTGAAATGTTTCCTATTCAGAGTGGGTGATGGGGGGGAGAAAGGAAAAAAGAAACTCCTGGTTCTTTTGCTGGACCATATGGAAATTGGTCGATTATGCACGATTTTCCATAGTGTTCATCACCAACAGTGGAAAGGGTTGCGAGGGAAGAGGGGAAAAAATCCATAAAAAGGGCTTTTAATTACAAATGGCCTTCAATGCACTGACAAATATTATGTAACTTTTTTCTTTTTTTTGGGGGGGGGGGGGGGGAGAGAAGATTGAGAATGAGCAGTTTTTGTTTTTCCTTCCCTTGCACGTGTGTAAGCAATGATGTGTATAATCCTTAAAGTGGACCTGAACTGAGAACTTCTTCTGTGATCTAAAAGATAAGCAACAGCATAATAACCTTTCAAGAAAAACATTTATTTGTTACAGCTTACAGAACTCCTGCAATAAATCTGCAGTGTGTCTACTTCCTGGTTTCACGGAAGCAGACAAAGGGTTAACATCCTGTGTGTACATATTACCTGTGTCTGCTGAGGACTTATGAATTTCTGTGCTGACACAGCTGAGAGATCAAATTACACTAGAAATTACTTGAAGGTGATGGGGAAGTTATTCTCTCTAAAAAAAAAACAAAAAAAAACACAGGTTGCATTTCTCTCTGTTTTCCTTGTGTCATGTTTAGTTTAGGTCCACTTTAAAGTACTGGAGCTAGTAACCACCTCAGACCAAGCTGTGAATGAGGATGCTCAGCTAAATGTCTGCTCAAACAGGAGTTACCTTAATCAGTTAGTGATTAAAGTAACCCGGATATGAATGGTAGAAAAGGATTTTTACCTACCTGGGGCTCCTTCCAGGCTCCTGTAGTCCATCAGCTCAATACCCTTCCGTTCCAATCTGTTGTGCTCCTGTGATGTCCAAATCCAGCTTGGGTGTGGGTTACTGCACATGCACTGTTCCAGGCCGCCTGTCTCCTCCATCGTGCTCCCGTAGCTGGAAACGGTCTGTGCCAGCGCAGTTACAATCCTAACGAACCTAGCCATGGGAGTTCATGAAAAGCAGACACATAGATGTTAGTGTGTTCAGGCCTTCAAAGATTGGGATTTGCCTTGTGGGGACAGGGGGAGGGGGCATTAGGTTTGCCAAGTATGGAGCCCAAAAATGTTTGATGGCAGCCCTGGTTCTAGCTCAGGAAGGCAGGATTAAGGAAGGGAGACAAACTATGTCTGTTGACAGACCTTCTCAGAGAAAACCGTGGGTATAAAAAATAGTGGGCATTTAAAAAAACAAAATCCAAACGGGCTAATTTCTTCTGCCCTGAGCACATTCAGCCCAGAGCGTAGGGTAGGCTTGTACATACATACTTCAGATAGTTGCCCAAAGACAAGTATAAATAGTTAATTTACATTCGGTGTTGTACATACATGATTATAATCACAGTTATCACCAGTTAATACTGCTGAGTTAGTGATTAGTAAATAGTTATTACCAGATAGACACCTTTTGTTCAGTCTGGGAAGAGATTAGTCACATATATGCAGATGGATACCTTTTTGACTGGATGGCAGATTTGCCGTCACTAAGAAGTGTGCATCATGTTAGAGAGATGTTATTAAGTTGAATAACAAGGCCATCTAATCATATTAATTATGTTAATCACCTGAGCTGAGACACATCAGATTAGAACACTAGACAACACAGCAGAGACAATCGAATGGAGCATCAGCTGCAATTTGTAAGTTTCCACTACTGAACCAGCATCTAGAGACATAGTAGCTTCAGTCAATAGCAAAATCATGTAATCCACAACAGACAAAGATGCTTAAGGGCATATACAGATGAGAGTCTGGGTCCTGTCTGCCTGAGGCAGCAAAAAGCACAACCAGAAACAGACCTCCCCCACGCTGTCATATACATATGTTTCCCCCTGCATTCGGGAAAAGCAAACACCCCTATACACGGCGAGCACCCTACTCACGGAGATCAGTGAACCCTGGAAGTAGCACAGGGATGGCTGTTTTGAGTTTCCCTTGCACCAACAGGCAAAGTTCAGACACTGATCTATGTAAATCCTTTAAGAGGTAA
Organism: Hyperolius riggenbachi; assembly: GCF_040937935.1. Lineage (NCBI taxonomy): Eukaryota > Metazoa > Chordata > Amphibia > Anura > Hyperoliidae > Hyperolius > Hyperolius riggenbachi. Next base: position 141,372,127 of record NC_090657.1, read on the forward strand.
CTAATTGTGTCAATATATTGTTTCAAAATAAAGTCCAGTATAAATAAAAATTTAGTTCAAAAGCAGTGTGACTGCATCACTGCATGCCTCGTTTACTTCACTGCTGGGGCACATCTGGCTACTGGAGGCACATCTGGCTATGTTGCACTCCTGAATGGAGATGGGCTTGTATTTTCCATTGGCTCTGTGTTTGGCTGCCTTTCAGGCAGCCCAGTCTTGTGAGTACCCGGACTTGCTATTATAGACGTGGCTCTCGGTTGTTTCTCCCCTTTTTGTTTTTGAAGTCTACAGCTATATTCAGAAGAGCTTGTCACTGTACTTTTGAAATGTTAGGGAGTGCTTTATTAACAGTCAAGTCGACAAACTTGGTAAAGGAGCCACAACCTTTCTCTAGGGAGCTGTATTATCATTGTAAAATTAGTCCTTTCTTGAGCTATAAAGTTTGTCAAACCAGGAGGTGAAGCTCTGGATAAATAGGACATTACATTTGTGATATATATTTTTTTCTAGTTAAAAACAAAAAACAAATCAATTGAACTTTAGTTATTCAATGTAATGTACTGTTTTAAAATACACACTGCGCGGTGGCTCCAATTAATATACCTCCACTAGTTTGCCCCCTCTGTATGTATTCAATAAATCGTTGTCAGAGGTTGGCGTTCACAGTAGTGTTGGACGAACAGTGTTCGCCACTGTTCGGGTTCTGCAGAACATCACCCTGTTCGGGTGATGTTCGAGTTCGGCCGAACACCTGATGGTGTTCGGCCAAACTGTTCGGCCATATGGCCGAACTAAGAGCGCATGGCCGAACGTTACCCGAACGTTCGGCTAGCGCTGTGATTGGCCGAACGGGTCACGTGTAGTGTTGGGCGAACATCTAGATGTTCGGGTTCGGGCCGAACATGGCCGCGATGTTCGGGTGTTCAAGCCGAACTCCGAACATAATGGAAGTCAATGGGGACCCGAACTTTCGTGCTTTGTAAAGCCTCCTTATATGCTACATACCCCAAATTTACAGGGTATGTGCACCTTGGGAGTGGGTACAAGAGGAAAAAAAATTTAGCAAAAAGAGCTTATAGTTTTTGAGAAAATCGATTTTAAAGTTTCAAAGGGAAAACTGTCTTTTAAATGCGGGAAATGTCTGTTTTCTTTGCACAGGTAACATGCTTTTTGTCGGCATGCAGTCATAAATGTAATACATATAAGAGGTTCCAGGAAAAGGGACCGGTAACGCTAACCCAGCAGCAGCACACGTGATGGAACAGGAGGAGGGTGGCGCAGGAGGAGAAGGCCACGCTTTGAGACACAACAACCCAGGCCTTGCATTAGAACAAGAAGCGTGCGGATAGCAATTTGCGTTTTGTCGCCATGCAGTCATAAATGTAATACAGATGAGAGGTTCAATAAACAGGGACCGGAAACGCTAACCCATCACAGATGTTCATTGTTCATGTTACTTGGTTGGGGTCCGGGAGTGTTGCGTAGTCGTTTCCAATCCAGGATTGATTCATTTTAATTTGAGTCAGACGGTCTGCATTTTCTGTGGAGAGGCGGATACGCCGATCTGTGACGATGCCTCCGGCAGCACTGAAACAGCGTTCCGACATAACGCTGGCTGCCGGGCAAGCCAGCACCTCTATTGCGTACATTGCCAGTTTGTGCCAGGTGTCTAGCTTCGATACCCAATAGTTGAAGGGTGCAGATGGATTGTTCAACACAGCTATGCCATCTGACATGTAGTCCTTGACCATCTTCTCCAGGCGATCGGTGTTGGAGGTGGATCTGCACGCTTGCTGTTCTGTGTGCTGCTGCATGGGTGTCAGAAAATTTTCCCACTCCAAGGACACTGCCGATACCATTCCCTTTTGGGCACTAGCTGCGGCTTGTGTTGTTTGTTGCCCTCCTGGTCGTCCTGGGTTTGCGGAAGTCAGTCTGTCGGCGTACAACTGGCTAGAGGAGGGGGAGGATGTCAATCTCCTCTTTAAAGTCTCCACAAGGGCCTGCTGGTATTCTTCCATTTTGACCTGTCGGACTCTTTCTTCAAGCAGTTTTGGAACATTGTGTTTGTACCGTGGATCCAGAAGGGTATAAACCCAGTAATTGGTGTTGTCCAGAATGCGCACAATGCATGGGTCGCGTTCAATGCAGTCCTAGGCCGAAGAGGTCATAGCCTAGGGTCACAAAAACCTGTTTATTTGGGCTATTTCAATGGTAGTGATGGTGACGTACATAAATC